>NC_134276.1:87762699-88397244 GCF_949628215.1 Phalacrocorax aristotelis
TTTGCCTCTGTGCTGCCAGTTGCTCTGCTTCCATTGCTGTAACCACCCCACAGGGCATTTGCCACCATCCATGAGCCAGTATGGAGATAGAGCACTGGCCACTTTTCCCATTCAGTGACATTTAAGGCCAGCTGGATGGCCTTTACCTCTGCAGACTGGCTGGATTCACTTTCTCCTTCAGCAGTTTCTGCCACTTGTCATATAGGACTCCATACAGTGCGCTCCAGCGCTTCCCCACAAGGCGACAGGACCCACCAGTGAATAGGGCATGCTGCTTCTGATTTTCTGGCAGTTTGTTATAGAGTGGGGCGTCTTCAGCACATGTCACCTCCTCCTCTGGTGATAATCCAAAATCTTTGCCTTCTGGCCAGTCCATAATCACTTCCAAGATTCCTGGGTGACTGGGGTTTCCTACTTGAGCCTGCTGGGTGATCAGTGCAACCCATTTACTCCACGTAGCATCAGTTGCATGGTGTATAGAGGGAACATTTCCTTTGAACATCCAGCCCAGCACTGGCAGTTGGGGTGCCAGGAGCAGCTGTGCTTCAGTACCAACCACTTCTGATGCAGCTTGAACCCCTTCATATGCTGCCAATATCTCTTTTTCAGTTGGAGTATAGCGGGCTTCGGACCCTCTGTATCCCTGACTCCAAAACCTTAGGGGTCGACCTTGGGTCTCCCCTGGCGCTTTCTGCCAGAGGCTCCAGGTAGGACCATTCTCCCCAGCTATGCTGTAGAGCACATTTTTTACATCTTGCCCTGCCTGGACTGGCCCAAGAGCTACTGCATGAACTATCTTCTGTTTAATCTGTTCAAAGGCTTGTCGTTGCTCAGGGCCCCTTTGAAATCATTCTTCTTTCCGGTCGCTTGATAGAGAGGGCTTACGATCAGACTGTAATTTGGAATACGCATTCTCCAAAAACCCACAACCCCTGAAAATACTTGTGTTTCCTTTTTGCTAGTTGTTGGAGACATGGCTGCTATTTTGTTGATCACGTCCATTGGGATCTGACAACATCCATCCTGCCATTTGATTCCTAAGAACTGGATCCCTTGTGTGGGTCCCTTGACCTTACTTTGTTTTATGGCAAAACCAGCTTTCAGAAGGATTTGGACTATTTTCTTCCCTTTCTCAAACTTCTTCCGCTGGGTTGCCCCACATGATGATGTCATCAATGTATTGAAGGTGTTCTGGAACTTCTTGCTGTTCCAGTACAGTCTGAATCAGTCCATGGCAAATGGTAGGACTGTGTTTCCACCCCTGGGGCAGTTGATGCCAGGTATGTTGGACGCCCCTCCATGTGAAAGCAAGCTATGGCCTGCATTCTGATGCCAGAGGGATTGAGAAGAATGCATTAGCAATATCAATTGTGGCATACCACTTGGCCGCCTTGGATTCCAGTTTGTATTGAAGTTCTAGCATGTCTGGCACAGCAGCACTCAACGGTGGAGTGACTTCATTCAGGCCACGATAGTCTACTGTTAGTCTCCACTCTCCATTAGACTTCCGGACTGGCCATATGGGACTGTTAAAGGGCGAGTGGGTCTTATTGATGACTCTGGCTCTCCAGTCAACGAATGAGCTCATGGATGGGGATCAGGGAGTCTCAGTTGGTGCGATATTGCTGCCAGTGTACTGTTGTGGTGGCAATTGGCACCTGTTGTTCTTTGACGTTCAGCACCCCCACAACAGAAGGGTCCTTTGAGAGACCAGGCAAGGCAGACAGCTGTTTAATTCCCTCTGTCTCCAAGGTAGCTACACCAAAAACCCACCAGTACCCTTTTGGGTCCTTGAAACACCATCTCCTGAGGTAGTCTATGCCAAGGATGCACAGAGCCTCTGGGCCAGTCACAGTGTGGTGCTTTTGCCACTCATTCCCAGTTAGGCTCACTTCGGCCTCCAATACAGTTAGCTCTTGGGATCCCCCTGTCACTCCAGCAATGCTAATGGGTTCTGCCCCTATATAGTTTGATGGCATTAAGGTGCACTGTGCACCAGTGTCCACTAAAGCTTTATACTCCTGTGGGTTGGATGTGCCAGGCCATCGGATCCACACAGTCCAGTAAGCCCGGTTATCCCTTTCTTCCACCTGGCTGGAGGCAGGGCCCCTTGAGTCCTGATCATAGTATTCGTCACTCACTTCTTGTAAATGTGAATCAAGAGTCTCTCTATTAAGCTCAGAAATAAAATCAGCGCTTCTACTCCTCTGTCTGGGGACCTGCTCACTGGAAACTGGAGCAGCAGCTTTCCTGGAAGAACCTCCCTGAGTGATTGTTCTTCCTTGCAGCTCATGTACCTGTGCCTCTAGGATCGAGGTAGGTTTGCCATCCCACCTCATCATATCCTCTCCGTGGTCACGCAGGTAGAACTATAGGGTGTCCTGTGGTATGTATCCTCTCCTTTGAGCCAAAGGACGCTTATTCCTAACAGCTGAGACACTGCTCTGTCGAGGTGGGGAGCAGGACATATCTTCTTTGAGTTGCTGGACCTCTTGAGATAGTTTCCCCACAGCAGAGACTAGCAAGGAAGAGATATTTGCTTCGTAATCCTGGAGGCTATCAATCACCTCTGCCACTGTTGGTGCCTCATCCTCTCTCCAGGATGTTACTGCCAATGAGTTTGCATACAAGGATGGTGTGCTCCGTACCAACTTCCGCCATATGGGTCGTGTGCACCTGGCTTCATCTGGATCTTTGGATGACTGTTGATCGTCCAGGTCACCATAAATCACCTCAACACAGCTAATTCCCTTAGATACTGGATGTCTTTCTCCATGGTTGTCCATTTTCCTGGGCGATACGTAACATCTTCTTTAAAGGGATACCTTTCCTTCACTCCGGACAGCAGTCTCCTCCAGAGGCTGAGGGCTTGTGTTCTTTTTCCAATTGCTTTGTCAATACCCCCTTCACCAGAAAGGGATCCCAGCTGTTTGGCTTCTTTTCCCTCTAATTTCAGGCTACTGGCCCCATTATCCCAGCATCGGAGCAGCCAGGTGACAATGTGCTCACCTGAACAACAGCTGAAATCTTTTCTTATATCTTGCAACTCACTCAAGGACAGGGATCAGGTTCTCTCCATTTCATTTATGACTTCTTCCTCCTCTCCTTGTGATGGCCCTGCTGCTTCATCATCCTGTTCTAAACTAGTTGATGCCTCCTTCCAATATTTCTTCTCGTGTATGGGTGACTGATATTGGTATGGGTTGATTCTCTGAGCCAGCTCCAGTGCTTGTCCTGGGGGTTTGAGTGGCCACAGTGCCTGTCATCGGGGCTTCAGTGATCACAGTGCCTGTCACTTTGCCTTCAATCCAGCGACCTTATCTTCCCCCTGGGGGCACTGAATACTGTTGAGCAGGGCTCGGTAGGCATGGGCCAGGCCCCAGCATGTTGCAGTTACCCGTGTCTCTCTGGAGTTCCCAGCACAACAACATAATTTCTCCAAATGTTCTACTAGTTTTTCAGGATTCTGCATTTGTTCAGGGGTGAAACTCCAAAACACTGGGATGCCCACTGCCCTAGGTATTTGCCCATGGTATACCACATGCCCTGCCACTCGTAACTGTCAAGCCTCGGGGCAGATTTCTGGGTGATATTCTTAAATTGCTTAGTCAAAACAAAAACAACATTCCCAAAAACTAACAATAAGTGCACCTTAACCACCCAAGGATGTTCAAGATACAAAAAGGTTGTTGCAATAAAGGCGGAGACATCATAGAAGAAAGTTGCAAAAGTATTATTCTGTATTTCCTCCATATAAAGTCTCTCAGCGGAGGAGGTATAATTGCTAATTGCCTCAACAAGATGGTATCCAAAGTACAGTAACCGTTTCAGCAAAAACCCCAAATACCAGATAAAGCTGGAAACAAGTGTTTGCATAACAAATCTTGTAGGCAAAATGTTGCTAATCACAGCAGAACACAGCAGACTAAACAAACCAACACGAGTCTTTAACACCAACTGCAAAAAGGGCAACATGGTGCTGTGACCAGCAGCTGTTGTTATCTCCAACCCTTGAGCCCCACCTTGGGTGCAAAAAAAGACTGTTGTGGTTTAGCGGCAGCTCAGCCCCACACAGTCGCTCGCTCACTCCCCACCGGTAGATGGGGGAGAGAATCAGAAGGGTAACACTTGTGGGTTGAGATAAGGACAGCTTAATAATTAAAATAACAACAACAAAAATTCAATGGAAAGGAAAACAATGAGAGGTGTGAAACGGGGGCGGCGGCGGCGGGGGGGGGGGGGAATGAACCACCAAAGCAACCTGCATGTGACGCAGCCACCCGATGACAGCACCAGGCCTTGAGCTGTAACTGCCCCCCCCACGCGCCAACTGCCCCGTTAATATACTGGTCACGGTGTCACATGGTACGGAATGAACACCCCATTGGCCAGTTGGGGTCAGCTGCCGTGGCCCCGCCCTTCCCGGCCTCCTGCCTGTGGGAAGCTGGGAAGGTCCCTGACTGCTACAGGCGCTACAGTGAAGAGAATTAACTCTATCTCAGCCAAAACCAGCACAATAACTTTTCCAGGAGATAACTGGCCTGGCATCTAGAAGCATCTCTGATAAAGGTCCTTATAAAACTCTAAATTTTAAAGTATCTAACCTGATTTGTTACTACACTGTTAACTGAAAATACTTGTTGCTGCAAACTCCACTGTCTTCCTCAAGTGCTAGAGTGTAATACTAATGAGTGAAGGAGGAAAAGACGATGTAGAACTTGACATGTCTGTGTAGGAGAGGTGGGGAGGAATTCATGGAAAAGACAAACCTGTGTGCTAGTGGGAACCGAAGAAAGTTGGTCAAAGTGCCAATTTCCATGGTAAAGCATAGCGTCTGAAGGGATATCCTTGTTGCTCTAAGCTTGGGAATTCAGTATATTGGAGAGCTCTACATAAATTTACCTCCAGTCAGGTTTTGATGCTTTTCAGATAGTGTGTGTGGGGTGGGGAAGTAGGGAAAATAGGGTGCTGTTTTACTGAAAGCCATGTGTAATACATGTGCTTCAGCAATTGCTGAGCATTCATACTGATTTCTAAACTGGTTCTTTCCTGTGTGTTTTACTGTTGTTGATCTTGTACTTTCCAGCACCATGAGACTTTAAATCATCTAGCTTTTCACTATGTTGCTAAATGCAACTTAAGCTTTGCACCAGAGGATAACTTACAGTATTTGTACTGCTGTGAGAAGATGAAGGGGGGAAGGTGGGCCTGGTGGCCTTCCTGCAGGGAAAGAATGGAGGGTCTGTTATGTTGCATCTCAGCTCCAGGTACCTCTTGCCGCTGTTCACTGTGCTAAGTAGAAGAGCTGGAGAGCAAGGGCAGTTGCTCAGACATCTAAACTACTGCAGACTGTCAGCTTGATTCTTGGATTTCTTCTTCAGGGCTCCATCAGCAGTTTGTCTGCTGGCAGGGTCTTAGGTTGGTTTGTTCCAGAGTCCTCTCCCAAAAGGCAGTGTCAGTGAAGCTGCCCAGTTTGGGCTGCTGCTGCTTTCATGCAGTTGTATCAAGTAATCAAATAGCCTTACTTTTCTCAAACACCATGCTCCAGGGCATGCAATGCATACAGTCAGCTTGATGTAAAATTCTTCGCTGTTGACTGCAGCAGAGCCCTTGCATCACTTCACATGGTTTCATCTGGCATTTGGTGGGTTGAGGAAGAAACTTCACTGTCTTGGGACCACAGGGAGAGTTGGGCCTAAGTGGTATAACTGTGGATGTGGCCTGCTGGTTCTCAGGGGATGTTTAGATCTTCGAGCCCTCCAGGCTGAATGCAACAAGTTTAGTCAAGTATTGGTTCTCATCTGTTTAATAGCATCATATGCTAGACATCTCTTAGACTAGCACTGTTCATCTTTTCAACTCAGTGAGAAATATTATAGAGAATGCTCAGTTTCAGGAAAAAATGTGGACTTAAAAGATGCTCTAAATACTGAGGCATCCAAGTAAGACATGAATGGGATTTCTACTACTGCAGCACCATTTTTGCCTTTCCCGATTTGCATGGGCTAATTGGCTTGCTCTGTTACTCTCCATTTGACATATATTGTTTTTCTTTTCTTTTAGCAGTCAGGTGTAGAAGTCCCCCCTTCTCCCTGTAAACATGCAGGTGGTGCAACCTTTCTTTTCCTTGTTTCCCCATGTGTACTGTGCTTTGCTGTCTGCCTTGCTAATCCAACCGTGAATGGACTCCCCAATAGCAATCTGGTTAATTGTCAAAGCTTTAGTTGAGCTTGGTTTTAATATCAAACTACTGTTGTCAGCTTAATGTTAAATTGTGTAAAAGTGTTGTCAGTTCAGTTACACTTGCTGACGAAGGCTCTTAATCCATATGAAATAAATTCTCAAATTTCTAATATAATACAGGTCTGGAAATAGTTGAGCCTCTCAGAAGCTATCCAGGAGAGCATCCTAAACATAATAAGGAATTGCAGTTTGTGATGCAGTCCCAAAACTGAAGAATGAAGAACAAGAGTGCACAGAAGAGCTGAATATTGAGGAGACTGTTCATTTAGGAAGTGGCTGTTCTTTTCTGGTGCAGTGTTAACTGTAAATTAATAAAGAATGGCTGTTGCTTTCTCTTGGTATATTCACTGCTATCTGAAATCCAGTGCATACTGGATTTATTTTCCCTTGGAAATTATTCACTTTAGCTAGACAATTTAATGGCTGCAGTGGTGTCAGTTAAAGTACTCTTCTGTGCTTTGGCAGTCTGTTAAACACTGAATTGGGGAACAGTAGCACAAAACCAAAACAGGAGTTCTCTTTTCCTGATCAGTTAAACTGCATATAGTTTTTTAAGGCAGCCTTAAAGCATATTTCTGTTAATGTCTGTTGTTGTAGTTTTAGTTAAGTGTTCACCCTTCATTTTTTTCAGTTAAAAAGCAATAGATTGGGCAGTTAAGAAACCCTGCAAAATGTAAACAAACATTTAATGAGTAGTAAGAATGAACTGGTGAACATATAAAGGATTTGATACTAAATAGGCTTTATTTTAATACTAGCAATTTTATGTCTGCATTTTATTTTAGACACCTAAAAGATAATAAGATTTTATGCTAATTTTAAAAAGTATCTGGCACAACTAGGAAGAAGTTAGCCAGGATGTACAGACTTCTCTTATTTCCCTGCAGAACAGTGTACTTCTGGAAATGAAGCAGCTTGTAGTAAAAAGCAGAGAGAGGAAAAAAAAAAAGTTGATGTCACAAGTCATTTCCTGTAAGGATGGCTGCGTGTTACTGTGTACAAAAGTTCCCCAGGATGAAAGATGCAGCAAGTTGATGCTCTATGTGAGTAGGGGTTTTGTGAGTATGCACATACACCTTTTTAACTAGCTAAAGGTGACTAAGCCGTTGCAAGACAAAGATACTCAGCTGATGTAACAAGCTGGGTACTAATCCCAGGAAAAAAAAGTGTTTGAGGTGAGATAGTAATATGTTGCTAAACAGTGTCTACAGTCCAGTCTCTAGAGGGAACCCCTGCAGGGTGCCTCATGCTACAGATCGTTGCATTGTGGGCACTGCTGTTGACAAAACTTCGTCTCTGACAAAGGTACTGTGTGAACAGCCCCATGGAGGGCTGTGCTTGTTAGGCGAATTGGAGCTGATTTGAGGATTAAGCCGTGCTTTCCTGTTGTCATTGCCAAAGCAACAGATCCCCTTTCTCTTTTGTCTGAAGCTAAGCAAGCAAAAGTCACATGTGGCAACTCTACCTGGTCCATTTACTTTGTGATTTACTCTGACAAAGGACCTAATTGAGGGAAGTTCAGCTGAAAACATTTCATAATGGGGTTGTCAACTCAAGGCTATAGAGCTGGGCAGGAAACGGCTCACTTGAGCCACTCAAGTCCCTGTCTGTACTGGTGGGGATGGGTACACTTCTCTCTGCTTTGTCAGCCACCTTTCCCAAACGCTGGTTGGGGAACAGTAGCACCTGGAAGAGAGGAGCTCTGTCTCTCAGTTTTGGTGCCCCAGCAGTCTTGTTTTCCTGAGCTGTGTATTTTCAGAATACTTCCAGGATGTTCAGGATCACCTTGAGCAGCATGCTTTTACTGAAGTGTCACTTACTCTAGCTTAGACTGGACAGTTCAAACGAAAATGTTAGGAATGTGAAGTCTTTTCTCTCATTCAGTGTATTCGGTACTTTATGCCAGGTCCTATGACTAATCTTAACAGATTAAAAAACTTTTAAATAAATCTAAGGCGAGGAGAAAATATTAGAGATAATCTTTAAAAATTGTTATCTCTTCAACTAATACTGTGTTTTAATAGTGTGACTGCTTGTCAGCAAGTACTCTTCTGTTGCACACTGTGTGTAGCTACCAGGACTTCTCTTGTCCTTTGTGCATAGTTGCTCCCTCTATTGTCATGGTCCACCTGAAAGTTCTTCAAAAACTCCCCAGACCTGAAATTTGAGTTGCTGTTTCTACAGAAGACGACTGTCTTCTAAAAGCTTTGACGTCCGCTATACAAATGTCCATTTTTAGCATGTGTCTGAATTCTTGTTTAGAGAAGTGTAATCCTACTGGCATTGGAGTTCACTGTTCAGAACAGTGCGAGATAGACGCAGCTGAAGTAGGTTTGTATGTCACTGAGATGATGATGAATATGTTAACACCACAAAGGGAGGGGTTGAGTGTTTTTCCTTTTTTTCTGTGTTAGTCTTTTGCTAACCACTCTTCAGAATGAACCACTGTTCAGAATGAACATTCCTCAGCTCTTTGTTTCAGGCTAAAATGTTGTAGTTCATGCAGTTGCCCAGAGTGCAAAAATGGGCTGAAGAAATGGAAGCAGTTGCTAGGAATCAGCAACAGTTTAGAACTGTGGTAGGTTTCATTGGTTTAATTTCCTTATTTTGTAAAAAGAGAACAGGAATAATAGTGTAGTGGAAAAACTGTGGCTGCTTAATTCCATAAGGTCCCTTAAGTACTCTGTAATTAATATGAAGAGCCTTTTAAGAGTATGCTTTATTGAAAGAATGTCGTGACAATTTTTTATTTTGGGACTTGCTAGTATAAGCAGGTTTTCATTTCCTCCCTCACAGTAATTTGACAGGTAGTACTTTCACTGGCAAGCTATTTTTCCAAAACTTAAACTATTCTATAGTGACTCAAAGTTAGTCTGTCAGCAGATAAAAAGCTTTGATGGGTGATGAGAGGTTTGTAGGTACCTGTCTGTCTCTCCAGTTTTATTCTCTGGGCATGGGGGGTGTGTGTGGGAAATTCTTCCTCAAATCCATGGGATCACAATGTTCCTTACTCGTCAGGATAAGTAACTAAGGTAGTATATGCTTTTTGGCTTAGAATGTGTTGATCTTCCTGGTTCCTTCCTAGGCTTTTCTTAAATAAAGAGGATGCTCATCCAAAACCTTTCTCAGTTTCAAACAGCTTTTTGATTTGTGCAGTTGGGATTTGTTTCTTAATATCCAATGTTCCCTGTTGTTCAGGTGGCAAAATGCAGCACTCAAGACAAGATGCTGCACTGAATAGAATTGTTTCTGTAGTTGAGACCGGTTTGCATGCAAGCACAAAAATCTTGAGTGCTGCCTTGGAAGATGCTGCAGGTATGCAGGTGCAGCAACAAGGGGCCTTGTTATGGTGGGGGCTGCTTTTCACATGCAGATTTTGTTGCTTAATGGAAAGGAGATGGATCCCTCAGTGAGTTTTTCTCACTGCTTTTATGAAAGTGCATGCAGGCATACATCAAAGGAGTGGCAGGTGCTTTATTTTGAAAACAGGAATTAACTTTTTCACTAAGACAAGAAGCAGGAAGGGACATTTTTAAAAAAAACTTAATTTTTCAGTTTTTTCCCCTCATTTGGATGGTAAAGTAGTCTTTGCTATACTTTCATAGGTAGAAAATAGAAGCTGTATTATCATGGTTCTTAAACCCTCCTCCAAATATGAAAAAAGAGCTGTTGCTGCTGAAAACGTGCATTTGCATGTGTTCTGCCAAGCAGACAAGTGTAAAGTAACAAAAGCCAGCATAGCCTTTGCTCTCTGCTGATAGAAACTAGTAAGTCTTTCGTAGGTTCAGCCTTGGTCTGCTTCTATTGCCTTAATGCTACTAGACTGGTTGCTCTTCTGAATGTATGTTTGTACTGTTTGCTGCGTGTTTAAATCTTTACAGGCATTTTAGCTTGTTTTTGGTGTTCATTTCCAACCAGGTGACTTTTAATTGAGGTATAACTAACCTGGATCTGTATTGGCTTCTTTGAGAATTTTGAATTTCATTCAAGGTTGCTTAATATAAATTGTCTGTCTGAGACCACCAGCCAGACGCTCTGAACTTGAATTTTTGTTCCACTACACTGCTACAGCCTGGTGCCTGCCTTTTGCCTTCCCCCACCTCCCCAAGTGTCAGGACCCTGCTATTCCAGTAGAGTAACAATTTGACAAAAGGAATGACTGTTCTCTAGCATTACTGTTTCTGTATTCTAATGCTATCATATCACTTATAAGTCTGAAGTTGTGTGGTTGTGCTTTTCAGACCAACCCTCCTCTCTGCCTTTCCTTTCCTCCCACCCAAAAAAAAAAAAGAGCCCAAAGCAAAGGCGGTAACATTGCCTACTGAGGAAGTATTTCATGCAGTTGCAGAGGAAGTGAAGACAATGTCAGCTGTCAAATCTTACAACAGTTGTGTGACTCTTGTAGGAAAGGAATTTAAAAGAGAACTGAAGTCATGGGACAATCAATCTGTTGCTTATTTGTGTCAATAGCAACCCCTGGGGAATATGGGAATAAACAGATAAAAAGTTTTCTAACAGTGCAAACACTTTTGGTACTGTGCCAGATTTCAGAACTTAGTAACAGTGCTGTCTCATGAACTGTAAATACGCATTTCTGCCTGTAGTGCCGCAGCTCTGAGGGCCAGGAGCAGGTCTGCAGACTTTACCAGAAATGTCCCTTTTCACTGTGAATGGTTGCGTCCAAAACCTGCTGGAGTGACCAGTGCTTCCATCTAGTGATCTCTGCTCTTCTCTCTGTCTTTGAAGAGAGAAAAAAAAAAAAATCTCCTGGAGTCTTGCAATAAAGCTCTTTGTTCTTACACTTATGCCTGACTATTTTTTGACTATTTTTATCTCTCATGTTAGGCACATTACAAAATAAACATGAAAATCATATAAACAGAATCCTGGTAGGGTTTTCTCCAGAGGTGTCCTTTGCAGTAGCTGTTACCTCTGTGCTAAGTACTAAGAGACTCTAAGAGAAGCATGCAATGAATTTGAGTCCCTTTGGCTCAAGGGATTGTAAAGTCACAGGGATAAGAGTTTTAAAACTCTGAAGCCCTGCGGAGACTTGGGCGGGGGCCGGTATGTGTGTGTCCTGCCCCTCTTTTATTGTTTAATGGTCCTGCTTGTGTCCTAGTGGCACTGATGGGAACATCAACTTAAAGCTGTAAGATGTTATGGTCACTATGCAAAGTATGAAGTGGCCCACGTATCAAAAGTACGGAACTGTGCTGGTCACCAGCAAGTGGGGCACAGCATCCTAAAACAGGCAGGTAAAGTTTTTACCTTCCAAAGTTCAGAATAGCTTCCTCTGCTTTGCTTTGGTATTGGCAGTAGTACAGTAAAATGAGTTTGCTGGTTCTTCCTAAATACTTTCTTATGTAACTTGGATGAGAGAAGCAAAAAGCCCCCTTAGAAATGTCATGAATACTGAAAACAGTCTTATTTGTCTAATTAGTTCATAAGCCTTGTCTCTTAAGTTGTTATGCTGTATCTAGTACTTAAAAAGAGGGGGGGGGAAGCATCTCTGTTTACTCCTTGACTATTTCTGTTTATCCTTTCATCAGGGTAAAATACTGTGTCTTATTTTACTCAGGAGTAATTTCCTGTTGTGGGGGGAATGCATATTTTAAGGCTATTCTGTGGTTTTGCTTAATGGCCATTGGGAGTACAGCTGTTTTCTGGTCCCTAATCAAAAACACTTGTCAGGAGGACACCTAGTGGACAATCGTAGAGATGAGGGAGGGTCACTAGAAGATTGTTACGATCTTGCAGGTACTTGGGAGAGGGAAACACGGTGGTGTGTGCATATTGTATAGAAACTCTCTTTCCACCTAAAGACAAGACCTATGCATTAAGTCTCCAGGAAAGCCCAACTTACCCAAGGCTCATCTTTTGGAAAGAAATAGGTGATGCTCTAGTTTCTCTGTCTAATGTACAAACATCACAGCTACAGATCACTGCTGTTGAAAGCCAGCAGGAGCACTTTTATTCTTGAATCACTTCAGTCAGTTTCATTATTTGATCATTTTACAGTTACCAAAAATTATAATCTTCAGATAACACAGAATATTCAGAATTTTCTCTTGGACTGCAGCTAAGGGTGTTTGCTGGACAAAGTTCACCACCACCACCACCACAGGAGAGATGGTGTTCATGTTGAGGCTGACAGTTTAGGAAGGGACCTCTGGAAGGGACAAAAAAAGGTGGAAGTCGGGGGAGGAGAGGTGGGAGGTCACCTAAACTGTGTCTCAATAAGAGTTGGTTTGTGTTTTGCCTTTGAGGCTGAGTGGGGTGATAAGAGCAGACAAGCAAAGAAAGGTGCATTTCACAGAACTGTATACAGCTTTACCTGGGGTTTCTCTGTGTTGTACTAATAAACTTCCATCCCTGGATACCCTTCTTTCTTTGCTCAGCTCTTCCGGTTCCCATCCTCTCCTCTGTGCTCTTTCAGTGTATGCTTTCCCTCCCTTCCTTTACACAATCACTCTGTAGCCTTTCTGTTTCTTTGTCTTCTCCCCTCTTCGGTATGGAAAGGATATGCCTCTGCTGCTCTTTTTATTTTCTTGTGTTCTTCCCCGTAGTCCATATGTTTTGTTTTGTTTGTTGCAAGTTCTCAAAGGTCCTCTATTTGTCTAACCAGCAGCTAGCATGGTGAAGCCTTGTTCTTTGTGGTCTTTAAATGCTCCTGTAATAAATACAATATACAGTAGGAGTTTTGTCTGTCTTGCATCTGTATTCATGAATGAGAGTTTGCGGCTGTAATTTCTTTGCCAGTCAAAGCTGTGGTGTGCTCAAGGATACTTAACTATTTCTCACTCACATTTTTATTCAGTTTTGAATGTGAATGCTGTTTCTGTGGATAGTTGCTATAAAGTTAAAAAAAAACACCCCCCAAAATAAAGCCCCAAAAAACCAAACCACAAACACAAAAAAGAACACCCAAGGACTGAGAAGAAAGATATAGGGGAAGGGAAGCATCCAGTTGTTTTCTTGAGGCTTGATTTCAATTAAAAAACAAAACTAACACAACACACCTGTTTAAGCAGTCCTTATTTAGAGAGCTGAGACTAGTAGGCAGTGGATTTCCCCCTCATTCTGGTTTAAACATGCTGTTTCACTGCCTTGCTGCCTGCTGATTTTATTCGTTATGTAGTGACTGGTATGCTCTTGCAACTTTCTTTTTGCTGCTAGCAACTTGTAGAGGAAGGCTGGAGCTGCCACTGCCTACAGTTACAGGTGGCCGGAAAAAGAAATGTGCATTCTGAATTTAATATAACTTGCTTTCAGACTTTCTTCACTCATTCTGATTTTTGATAATAAAATTGTAATTACTGTATCTCTGTTTTGTAGTTTTGCCAATTTGAGAATTCACCCTCATGGATTAGTGTTGGTGGATCTGCAGAGCTACAACGATCAGCTGAAAGGAAGAGAGGAAGTCGAACAGGTATGAGTGATGCTTATCTTACTACGCTTATCAAACAGCATGGGGAGCCCCTTCTTCAGGTCTGTCAAAAAGTATGTCTTGGTAAACCACTTCTAAGTATCAAGGTTAGCTCAAGCCTGAACGCTTACAAATGAGGAGTAGTAACACCTGTTGTAGTTGCATAGACATATGAGTGCGCGCACACGCACTCTTCTGCATGTCCTGGGCTTTGTGTCCTTCACTGTAAAATTTGTAAAGACATAGCAGTCTTGGTTAGGGCTCAGGTCTCTTCAGGCACCCAGGGCAGTGAGGGAGAAGTGATCCTTGACCTGCAACCTGGTGTATTAGTGTATGACTTTTTTTTCCCCTCTAATCTGAGAGATGGGGAGCCTCTATGTGCGAACTTCTTCCCCATGGAGAAAAGTAACTTCATCTTCCCCAATATGAAGGCTCCCAAAAATGGATATTGCAGGGGAATAGGCCACTGCTTTGGTGGGAGCAAAACCTTATCGTGTTCTCGTGTTCCCTCTTTTGCTGTGCCTGAAAGGTCTGGCTATTTTATCCTGGAGGACAGCTAAACACAGTGATGACAGCTGCTACAATATGCACATTCTTGCCAGTAATGAGGTGATCAGCTAGTTATTCATAGGCTTCTAATGTTACATTTCAAAGCCTTTCAGTGCAGGTGGTACTTTTTACTGCCTTCCAAGTAGCCTAATTTAACAGATACTTTACATTAAGTGATTACCTATAAATTCCACCTCTCTTGTTTGCTATTTTTTCAGCTTCTGAATAAAGTAGAAGAAAAAATGAAAGAATCATTTCATGGTAGTATAAAAAGGGTGAAAAGGTAAGTTTGTGCATCTACTTCTGTATGTGGCTTGTCTGCATAGTTGCTGAAGATAATCAAATTATGCTTTGCTGTACTGTGATGAATAGCCTGGAGTATGAATTTATGCATGTGTTTTTTCCCCAGTATTTTAAAACTGCTTTATTGCAGAATGGGACATACTGTGATGTTTGTAATTTTGTTAAGCATCATCTTCAGTATTGTTACTTTGGGCAAGGATTTTCTTTTGTTTTACTTTGCTGCAACGATTGCATGAAATGGTGGGAGAAAATGCAACCAGGAAGCAAGAGCAGACTTGCTCTGGAAAGGCTGGGGAGCCAAGGGTGGCAGGGAATAGGCCAGGCCATGAGCTGTGCCCTCCCGGCCACATCCCAGAGCTCATGGACAGGGTGAGCAGGGCTGGTGATGGTAACCAGGGTCATCCCCAGCCCTGTGACTTCCAGGCTAGGCAGTATCCTGAGACAGCTCTGAGAGCAAGCTGGGTGTCGAGGATCAGCAAAAGACTTGAGCAGGTGTGGGCAGGGATGAGGGCTGGAGCTAAAGTGAAGCTCAAGCCCATGGAGGAGGCCCTGCCTCTCAACAAGGTTTCCTGCAGCTCTTTCTCTCACAGCTCCATGGACTTGGGCACGTGTGGCAAAAACCCTGGGGGGAACCTGTGTGCTTACGGCCCTGCCAAGAAGATAGAGATTGTTTTGTAGCAAATATATATTTTATTTTTTATTTAATACAACTGAAGGGGGGAGGCTTTGCAATACTTCTGTCATTTTGGTTTACTTAAATACAAGGTGATACATTAAATTGCACGGATGCTAATTGTGGCTTGTTGCCTGCTGCTGAAACAGCACGCACACTGGAGTTTCCCAGGGGTCTGGAAGGATGCAGCTCATGCTGGTGCCTTTCTGGTGGCTGTCTGGCAGTGACTGGCACTTCGAAGCCAGGGAGCACTTACTGCAGGCATGCACTGCTGGAAGGTATAGCAGTTGCTTTAAAGAACATAGAAGTGGAAATAGTTTAAGAAAAGTGAAAAGCAGTGTAAAATCAACAAGATTCAGTAAAGTCGGGGAGCAAACTACAAAATGAGAAAACAGCTGAGCAGTACTATAGCAGAAAGTAATCTGAAGGCTATACGAGACCACAACTAAAGCGGTAGTGATTTGAGAAGTGACATTATACCTTGAATATTGGTTTTTAAGTTTAATAGTTGCATGTAAAACAGGGAGGATAGTTATCTTTCTTTAATTTGTCCTGGTAAAGCCTCACCTGGCACACAGCGTGCAAGTGTAGATTATCTTATGTGTGTGTATATGGGGAGAAACTCTGTCTTTGAGGATATTTTAATACTGAAATATGATACTGGAGTTTGTGGAATCCCTATGATAGGAACTTGTTAAAAAGGGGTCAGGAAAAAATCTGCCTGAAGTGATTTAGATTAATTTGATTACCTTAGTATAGGAAGATGAACCTCCTAGAACTGCCTAGAGATCCATGGTCTTAGATCTGGCATGGATCTTGTCACACACCCCTCAAATTTATTTATTCTTTTTTTTTTAATTTGCTTTGCATCCTTCTGGTGTTAGCTTCAGACATGCAGCTCTGCTAGAATTAATTCTGCTGGAAAAGTTGTTTCTGCCTTTTGGTTGTCTTGATGTAGTGAAGAGATGCTCTTGCTCTCACCATGTGCTGCCATCTTGCGGCTTACTGAGGGCAGAAAGTATTTCTGAAATGTTTGTTGAGAATCACTAGTGTATTTAGAAGCAGCTTGTCTGTGTCTGGTTCTCTGCTACACCCTCCTCTGGGAGAAAACCCCGTAACGCTCTGAAGTGTGTGTGGAAAGTCTGATGAACTCTGTGCCTGCACATTTTGCTTAAAATGAAATGCAATCACTTTGATAGTTCACTGCAATTTCAAATACAGTTTGTCTTTACAGCTAAAACCTGATTTGAACCAAGATAGTTCTAGATGGTATTTAAAAAAAAAAAACCACAACCCCAACCAAACAACAAAACCAAAACGACCTATACGGATGCTTGAACTACTGTTAAAGAGTAATGCAAACTGTCAGCTGATATCAAGGATTGTGCTTATATGCTGCAGGGTGACCTGGATCAGTTTGAAACACTATCATAGTTCACTTTTTGTGCCTGTATTTAAAATGTCTCTCTGTACAACTTTAGAAGGGTGAGATGCACTAATCTCAAAGAAATGACATTCTTAGTGGAGCTGAAGGTGGGAAGAGGTTTTGTCGTGTTTTTTTTTTTTTTTGTCTGCATTCTGCTTTTGTATTGTATCCATTTCTAGTTATGAGACGATTCTTCTGCAGAGGCTAGTATGTTATGTACATCCCTTCTCTTAGGGTAGGGATAGATTCACGTGCACATTGTAGAAGTTGTACATAAAGAAGAATCGTTTATATTTCATCTGTGCCTTAACAAGTTACATATTAGGTTTCATATATCTGTTGTGTTGCAAGTTTTCTTAGATGCCTCTTGTAAAAATTATTTATTTATTATGGTGAATCCACAGGATGTTTAGAGGGAATTAAAATATATTCTCAAATATTTTGAAATCTTTTTTTCTTATTCCTTTCTAGATTGCCAGCCATTTTGAGAGGAGGTGTCATTGATAGATACTGGCCCACAGCTGATGGGCGCCTGGTGGAGTATGACATAGATGAAGTTGTCTATGATGAAGATTCACCTTTTCAGAATATTAAAATTCTGCATTCAAAACAGTTTGGGAATATTCTTATCCTCAGTGGTGATGTTAGTAAGTGTCATCCCGTTCGAGGATCTTCTACATGAAACTGTAGGAAGTGTTGTTTTCTATTTTGCTATGGCACAGTTTTGATAGATTACTGAGGGTCATGGTTCTGGTGCTGGAAGCTACATATATGCATGTACACATATATCTGTTCCCGTATATAAAGTATTTTAATCAGAAAGGCTGACCGATGTAAAATCTAGAGTACAAAAAAAAGATTTATTTTCCAAAGTTGTTGTCTTTGTGGAAGGTGGCGACAGGAGAATAGAAGTCAGAGTTCTCTAGCAGAGCGTACTCTATTCCTTTCTTTCATATGAGCTTTTACCTGTTTGTTGCAAGTCCAACCTCTTGAGGCCTTCTGTGACAGTAAGATGAGCTGCTTTGTCGGTCTTCAAAATGCAAAGGAATATGAAGTAGGAGCTGGTGGATGTGTATGTGGGGGATAATCCTGCTGGTCCCGTGATTCTCTAAGGGAATTACCTGCTTGGTGAGATACAGGACAGCTGCGTCTTAAAACCGTTTAGCTGCTTTGTTGGTGAACATCTTTTGACTCTGCTGTCTTCAAAATGCTTAGTTGAACTTGTAAGTTAATCAGAAGAGTGAGACCTTTATGGGAGGGTCTTCATTTGTGGTACTCTGTTCCTCCTGATCTTTGTATTTTTTGAAAGCGAACTTAGGAGGAGGTGGGCTACTGTTCTTTTAAGCTGGGTAAGAATGCTGTTTGCTAGAAAATCTAGGCATCAAGAAGTATGCTTTGTAAAATCTCTCAGTACTTATGTTGAAAAGTACTGGCTGAGGTAAATGAAGGATGTTTTTGTCTGGGGATAGACTACCTAACTGCAGTCCAATGGCAGAGTAATTAATAAATTTGACTATAGCTTTCTGACATCACTAGAAATACCTCTAACCATTCAGCTTTCTGCAGCTGTCAGGGGATCATCTGTGCAGATGGCAGCTGAAAATTGCTGTTATTGAATTCATTAGGATGGTATTTTCTAATTCAGTTAGAACTGTATCTGAAACCACTAAATTAGGTATTCCATACTTCTAGCCAGAAATTTTCATCAGAGTTTCATATGGAGATGAGGCTTTTTGAATGTTGTCACAATGTGCCTCACAGAAAGGGAAGTATGCCATTACTTATTTACCTTCCATGGGATTTTAAAATACTGCTTTAAGTCACTCAGTTACCATGCACTTGCAAGCAAAGTGCTGATTGCTAGGCAGAATGATAGGAGATGCCATGATGTGCCTCTGCACAAAGCTTTGCCCTTGTAACTCAGATCTGCTATTACAGCTTAGGAATGTTACTGCTGGCTTTGAAGCTAATGGTGAACAAGTCGTCAGAAGGCATGCTTCAGGGCCCTTAAGCAGATAGGCATTAACAGTCATGCTCATGCTTCTGTGCAGGGATCCACTGGCACGCATGTAGGTTGCTCTTTTCAGTTGGGGTCCAGAGTGTGCTTTCAAAATCTCCTGACTTTGTCTCTTGCAGCCCTAGTCTGAGGTAAAAACCCCCTGAAGTATCAAGTGTAGACATAAAATCTGAAATACTGTCAGTTTTGCTCTACAACTTTGCTTCTCTTGGCTCACAGTACTTCTTAATGCTGAAATAGCCATTGCTGGGTTTGCACTGCAAACTAGAGAAATCCTGTGTGGGATTCTGAGGAGGATCTTATTAGCTTTGGTAAATAACCATCCTCCTGTTAACCTGGACTGTCCCTGAGAGCTAGGTTGTTTTTATAGATGCTCTTGCTTTGGTCTGTGTTTTATCACCTTTGGATTAATACCAACTTAATACCAATTAATGAGAAAAATTGAAGATGTAGTGTTTCTGTCCAACTCTTTCTCTTCCTTCCTTTCAGATCTGGCAGAGAGTGACCTGGCATATACTCAAGCCATAATGGGCAGTGGAAAGGAAGACTACACTGGGAAAGAAGTGCTGATCCTAGGAGGTGGTGATGGAGGTATACTATATGAGATAGTCAAACTGAAACCAAAGATGGTTACTATGGTAGAGATATCCTTTGCCAAATGACTGATCATTCGTTTCAATGCTTTTCAACCTGTGTTTTCTGCTGATATCTTAGCATTGAGCACAATTAACTATCAGGGTCTGATTCGTGTAGGAGATAGGGTCTAAAATGAAATTTCTTTTTGTCACATTAGAGAGATCCAGTGACTATGTATTTGTGCATCATTATGTAGTACATGCTTTCAAGTTCCCAGTCTATACTATAACTCTTCAGTAGCAATTCAAATAGAACTGGGAAGGAACACTTCTGTCATCAGACTGATATCTTCTCTGATAACAGAAGACAGACCTGTCAAGTCTGTGGTTTAGGCTGAGTTCTGCCTTCTTGGGCGGTTCTTAGGTTTTTCTAAAGAAAACATAGAAAAAAAAAAAAACAACCCTAGAAGCAAAAAAAGTTTAATAGGAATGTCAGGACTTGGTGAATTGTGTTGGTGGCAGAACGACCAACTCTTGCCCTGCCTTAAAAATAGTGATAGTGATACAAGTCAAGTTTTCAACATTCCTGTAGTTCAAATAGTAATGTAAACCACTGTTAGCCATGTGAAACATTGATCATCCTAGATTTTGGGATCCCATTGCTAGAAACTAACCTACATTTTTAGAACAATTATTTTTAAAGTCTTAACCTAGTTTAGCTTTACGGGCTTTTTAATTTACCATCCTATTGTTTGCATTTCAAGCTTTCATAGTAATGGTAAGCTAAGGTACCAGAAATACTGGTTAAAAACAAAAATATGCACTTCCTAAACCTCTAACTGAATCTGGAAGTGAATACATAAGGTTGGCTATTGCAGTATGTATCCAAAGATACGCATCCTACTATTCCTTTGTGAATGTCACCTTTTTGAGAACTTCTTCCTGAAGAAATAGAAACTGTTACCTGTATTATTTATGGAATGTAGAACGCCTTAACCAGCTTCAAACATTGACCAAATGGTGATCGACGGGTGTAAAAAATACATGCGTAAAACATGCGGAGATGTCTTAGACAATCTGAAAGGAGAGTGCTATCAGGTAATTTTGTGTTTTTCTTTCATTAGTAGTAGTATTTCAAATACAGTTATACCTAGCTTGGAACACTACTATGGCAAAGTTTTGGGAAAAAGTCTTCTGATTGTTCTTAATTTTGGGGAGGATTTTCCTTTTTTATGACACTTCTAAATTTTATTAAATGGCAGTGGGGTCCACGTTGGCAGTATACATTGGTGTCAAAACATTTTACCTCTCCATCTCCAAACTCTTGAAAAATAATTGCATATAGCTTTTAAGGAATGTGAAATAGAATGTTTATTGCCATAGCTTACAAATAAAGAGGAAGTAGCAGTAAGGATGCAGTGTTAAACATAATTTCTTAAACTGATGAAAAGTTGGAAGAAATGTGTATTTAAGTTAGTAGTCCTGTACTGTTGAGAATATCTGAATTTGTAATACACATTTTAAAACGATTTTAATTTGCAGGCAAAATCTCTTACCATTAGACTGCTAGTATATAAAAGTAATTAAAACAAAAACAAAACCCAGAACTCATGCATCCCTGCAGTTAAGGTCTTTATGTGCTGCGTCTGACAGAGCTTACAAACTAGCTAAGGTACAATCTGACATCTTCACTGGAAGCCTTTTCTTTGTTACTGCTCCTTAAGGCTCTTACAAATAACTAGTTTACAGTTACGAGCTAAAAAAAGCATGTGAAAAATTAACTGAGAAGTCACATGCAACTTTGCATGAGTCAGCGGCCCTTCATACAAGTACCTTATTTTACTTGTATGTTGGGGGACTGCTAGTGGTTGCTACCATTTGGTAGGCAGAACAGTGGTCACCCAGCAGTCAGTGACGGAGCTAGGAAATTCAGTCCTGTAGTGCCTATGTTGTCATTGTAATAATTCCTAAGTTGAAAATAGAGCCTAAAATTAAACGCATATTTAATTTTGTACTTCCCCCTTCCTCTTAACTGTGAATCTGCATTTGTTCCTGTTACGTGGTCACTTTTACGGTATTTTGAGGACCAGCTACAGTATTTCGTTCTTATAGGTTCTAATTGAAGACTGCATTCCTGTACTGAAGAGGTATGCCAAAGAAGGAAGGATGTTTGATTACGTAATTAATGATCTGACAGCTGTTCCCATCTCCACATCTCCAGAAGAAGGTTAATCTAATTTATTTTCCTAAACTTCTGAGGATTTTCCATGTTTTCTGCCACTCCACTGCATAATAGTTGGCAGTTTGCAACCAAAACTTTGATTCTTTCCTTTTTTATAGCAAACCTGAGAGGCAACGAATGGTAGTAATATTTCATTCTTCTTGAATTTTTTGTGAATGTTAGAAAATACTAGCAAGTGTCTAGGACTTTTTAAAACTGTATTCTTATTCCAGAGTAGTATGAACTCATGTAATTCTTGAGAAAGTATTTGCAGAGTTGACACTCCAGTAGATTTTTCCTCATTCTGTGATTTCTTGGAAACATCTGGAAAATTGCTGTGAAGAAAACCAGAGATACTTCTGCCATCATTGCCATTGCATATGGGTTGTGTGCATTTTTTACTGTTTTTTCTTGTTGGTTGTTGCTTGCTTTTTTTTTTTTAAAAGGCATAGGATAGCTACTTTTTAAACAGTAGATATGTTGCAAGTCTTGAATAGGTAGTAGTGAACAAGCCAGTAATGTCATGTTCTGTTCTTAAATTATACTCTCTGTGCAGATTCCACATGGGAATTTCTGCGGTTGATTCTCGACCTCTCAATGAAAGTCCTGAAACAAGATGGAAAATACTTCACACAGGTATGATAACCTGGATGTAAAAATTATTGCTGTATATGTACTGCAGTCTGTGTTTTTCAGGTAAAAAAGGAAGGGGACAAAGCCAAACCAACCAACTAAAAATATTCTAGCAAGCTGGTTTTCTCCTATTGATTAGGGATTTTTGCATGAAATTTGGGCTTTGCTAACTGACTTGTCTTTTTTTTTTTTTAATTTCAGCTGTATTTGTAGCACTTGTATCTTTAAATCTAAAAAGCATAATTTCAAGAGTCAGCTAGGCATACTACAGGATATTTTAGCTGTAATTCTTGGAAAAGCAGAACAGATGTACTTTAGAAACAGGTACATGGTGTTTAAGCTAATGTCTCCAGTTGTAGTGTAAGACATGAGGATTTGTCATCCATAAAGGTGTCAGAATTTGACACAGGTGCAATGGGATGAGGAAATAAATCATTTGGGAGTAAATACTCCCTTTGCTTGCTATCCACTGTTAATTCAAGTCACTGGTTTGGCTTCTGCAAAACAGATTTTGAACACTTGAATATGTTTGTTACAATGCTTGGCACTTCGTGAAGCATTTTATATAGTCGTAAATAAGATTTTGTCCTTGCGTATGAAGTTTTTAATGCAACTCTACTTAAAAATAAGTAATTTAAGATTTGTATACTTGCTACAATACAGCCAACTCACTGGTAATATAATTGTGGTTTAGCTCTCATATGAAGATACTTCACATAATCTGAATTTGGAATACCACGAAGCTGTGTGCAATTGTACAGAAGTGTGCCAAGACCCAGCAGACAGTTGAGTGAAGTATAAGTCTCTGAAGTTGTATTTCTTTTGTCATGCCCACACCTTAACTAGTCTTCTGATGTATGGACCTAAGTACAGCATTTTGAAATAATTTTGTGAAGCTTTGAAATAGCCTAGCTAAAATTATGGATTTGAACTCTAATTCCTATCAGCACAGAGTTTCTGAGGTGTGTAGCGGAGCTGGTCTACTGTAAAATTGGACAGGTTTATGAAGAAATGAAATCTCAGAATGAGGTTTTTGGCAACTTCACTGTGCTGCTTTATTGTAAAATGCTGTGGTTATATGGGCAACATAAATTACCTTGTGGTTGAAATTTAAGATATGACTAATACGGTTGTATCACACTGTAAATCTTAATGGCTTTTCTATTCTGTTAATAGTGGAAATATTTATGACTGACTTTGATATTGAAAGGACACTACATCTTTTGGACAGAGCAAGCGTTTGTGTTGCAGTTGTCATACTTGTAACGTACACAGTGAGACTAGCTGCCTTTATTAGAACACATGCAAATATATGTCTGTGGACAGGTATCTGTCAGACTTTGCAGAAGGGCTCTGGGAAGAAGCTTGTGCTGAAAGCTGGATGCAGCCAGGGTACAGGGAGGTTGTTTCTGTCAGCTGAAACCAGTAGAGGTTGAGACTGCTGCAGCCCTGCTGCCTGTCCTGTCCTGACGGGAGGAGATAACTGAGCTCTCCAGCATCTCTGCTTGCATAGGAGTCAAGGACTGCAGTACTGAACTGGCCCTGGTGGGTTTAAGCTGTTGTGAAATACCGGTTTCAGAGTCCCAAAGCAACAAGGTGGGATGTGGCAGGGTGGGAAAGAAACAATATTAGAACTGAAGCGGCTTGCATTTGGACTTGTGGCTAACTGGTAGCCAGTGAAAGGGCTGAAGTACAGAAGCAGTGTACTCTTGCAACTTAGTCTTCCTGGGGGTGTTGAAAAAGGAAAATAATATTGGGGCAAACAGCTGTCGGAGCTTTTGATGTATCTACTGATAGACTACCCAGCTTCTTGTTTGATGGTCCTTGTAGCCTCCTCTCAGTTGGGCCTGATTTTAAAAGAAAAACAAACAGAAAAAAACTCAGAATGCTCAGTAGCCTGATCATAGGAAGAACAGACTTCTAAGGGTGCTTTCAATAAAATCAGTTGTCTGTAACTTTCTTTAAATTAGATTTTGAATTAAACTAATTGAGACTGGATATCTAAAGGATTGGGTTAGACTATGGACAGAAGTTCAAACACAAGTACTACTGACTTTGGTAGCTGAGTTTAGTCACGCACTGAAAACTCGTTTTGAATGCTCTGATGTGTTAGCTGTTAAATGCCAGGGTTTTTTAGCTCTGTGTAATAACGTTGGAAATTTAAGTTACTTTTGTTCCAAATGTCTACTTCTATGACGCTTATCTTAGGAGGCTGTACTGTACTTGCTGAAGGAATCACATGCCTTTTAAAGCAGTTCTGGTTTTAAAATGCAGGACTTTGTGTGTGGGCCCCCCGCCCCAGCTTTCTTAAAGTGCATTTTCGTTCTCTAAAACACAAAATATGTTAAATATCATCAAGAAAAGCAACTGGGGGAATGTCCACCTATTTGTTAGGGCCTCACCTTTGCTATGATGACAAAATGCTCATAGAAGAGATGTTGAAAAATGGTCATTGCTTTGTTGGCTACTGGCCAGTAGCTATAGTTGCTGCTTCTGCCTTGGCATTATATTGTACTAATGTTTGAGACTTCTGTCCTCTGATAGTTGTGATGCAGGGGTTACCTTGTGTGTCCTGTTAGAATGTAATTTTTTTCAATGCACAAGAAATGCTTTACCCAAAAGTGGAATTCTGTTCACAGAATGCCAGCTTTTCGCATGCTGTATTGTTGCCTGACTCTCTGAATGCCACTTCTGGGAAAAAGAAATGGAAATTCTCATCACCTCTTCACTGAGTTCTGCACAAGTTTTGGAAAAAGTTATCTTCAGCACATGAATTGTCAGCAGGCAGGGTCTAGAGCTGTCTAACTCTACCTCTAATTTATCTGAGATTATAAAAAGAGTTATTTTTTTTTCTGTGTGCTACTCTAACACACCTGATTGTTCCCCTGGATGCCAATGGTGATTCTCAAAGCAGTCTCCAAATGCTAATGCAGAATATGTTTTCACCACTAGGTGGAGACTGATAACTAATATTGCGTGGCAGTTGTATTAACACAGAGAGGTTCTGCCTGTGAAAGGTTTCTCAGACTATTCGTATTCCTAGGGGATGAAAGAACATATGTGGCCAATTATAGGATGAAGCAGGGACTTATTGCTTGTTTCAGCTCTGGAAAGATAGAAAGGGCAATTTATGGATCTTATTCTCTGTTGCTTAAGTCTGTGCTTAAGTATATTGGGGGAGGCGGGGGGGAACATGCCTTTATACTTGCTGTAAGCATTCACAATGAGAACAAAAACTTGTATGAGTAGCAGCCTTGCTTTTCATGTCCTTGCTTTTTTAGCTGCATCATCCATATTGAGAGTCTTGCAGCCCACATAGGACCTGGAGAGAGAGAGGTCAGCTTTAGGGCCTTTAGCCTGCAGAACTTGCAGCCTGTCTGTTAGTTTAAGGCTTGAGGCTTGTTTGCAAAAAAACTTATTTTTTAACATAATCCAGCTACTCTGCATAAGGGTCATATGGCTTGCTATGTTTCTGTTCCTCTTTCTCCTTCTGAAGCTGGTGCTCTGAAGTGTTTAGTGATTGTAATATGGGTCTGTGTCTGTGAGGTGCTCACTGTTGCCTCTCCAAGGGGAGTCAGTTACAGGTGCACGCTCTCAACCATCACAGGGGAGAAAAGTGAGTCAGTGAGGATGTAAGAACTTGGCATGTCCCAAGGTCTGGTTTCATCTCTAATGGACCTTCCCAGTAACTTGTTTCTGAATGTTATGTGTTTTAATGCTATTGGACCTCCTAAAAGCCAGGATGATTTTTAGATTGCTCAAGTGATTTTTTTTTTTTTCAACTTCAGTGGAGTATGTGTACTTGTAGATATTAGTGTGATATGTTTGCGTTTTTTTCTGAACTGTCACCAACCCGCACCTTCCAAGTAGCACACGAGGGTTGTCCCAACAGCTGTGAAACTATGCTCTGTGAGATGCAGAGACTGGTTGTAAGGTTGTCTCTGTGTGTCAGTGGATTACCTGTAGCTAGGAAAATGCCTTTTTCTGTGCTAAGTTTTTTTTGCTCTGCTGATCTAATCCTTTGAGGTTGAGCAGGCTATCATTTTCAGCCTGTTTATGAAGCGGAACATTTAAAAATACCTCTGAAAAGGAATTTGCTCCTTCCTAGTCTGGGTCATCCAACTGAGGCAGGATAGAAACTCAGACCACTTACAGGTTTGGGTTCCAGTAAACAGCACTAACCACTGGGGCAAGCATTGATGTCTCCCACACGCACATGTGGCCCTTCACCAAGCTGTCGCTTCCTGGCCGCTCTCTAATACAGCGTGTCCCTGCCCTCTAAATGTCCAGACCATCGTGATGTTGCTCCATAGTTACGCTCCTTTTTTTGGCTGCTGTGTGGGTTCTCTAATTAGCACTTGCAAAGATGGAGCAGCGTTCTCCTTGACTGCAATGTGAAAGGAGGCTGGAAGAAAGGATGCATGTCCCTGTGTGAGCTTGTGTGATTTCTTGGCAGTTTGGGAGTCTTCAAGGGACAGACATTTCATTTCCTTGTGTTACTGAGAGCTCATTTTAAAATTAATTGATCATTTGGCCAGTGGAGATACCTTCAGTTGGGTTTACCTCCATTATCTGCTTAACAGCAATCCCTGTCACCCAAAACTCAAGCCTAGCTTTGATGCTAGGTGTTTTATGCTGTATGTATTTCATTGCTTCTCAGTCACTCTGAAGTGAGGAAGGAAAAAAAAAACAAGCTTGGCCATGTTCAACTCCAGCACTTGTCATTACAAAATATAAATAGAAAACCATGTTACATTAAAAAATAAGCTTCTCTAGTATATTGGCACAGGCAAGGATGTCCAGTAACGATGATGTGTAGGGTAAGACATGTAAGAATGATGTGTAAGAAATGGGCAAGTTTGGAAAGGGACCCTTCCATCTGCTTTTGAGTCACTAGTTTACTTTCTAAAATTGGAAGGAAGTATAGTGGCCTAAATTCAGCCAATAACTGGTTGATGGACACATCTCCCTTATAGGTGGGTGAAGTTAACTGGAATTTACAGGGTACGTTAAAACAAATCATTTTTATTGTCTGCTCAGAACTGTATTTTTTAAAAAAATGTGTGCTGTAGAAACCTGAAACCTGAACCAATGGTACTACAGAATGTATGCCTTATGAAAGCCCAGAAGAACTGGTGCTGGGAGGCAGGCATGAGGTGCCAAAGTGCGTGTAAGCACTGAGCAGACTCAGAATGCAAAGGCTGTGAAACAGTTCAGGAATCGTCAGTGTTAAACAAGGTCTTACAAGTAAAAATCGGATAATCTCAAAGTTTAAAACTATCTCAAACACTTTCGTGTCAGAGGTGCTTGTTAAGGAGAAAAAAAAATTTTCGTCATTCCCCGCATTTCTTATCTGTCAAATTGGTTGACAATGGAACAAAGGTTAAGTAAGGGGAAACAGGCAGTGGAGTTTGGTAGGGTTTTTGTATATGTTGTAAATTGACTGAACAGTGTGGGAGAAAAAAGAAAGTCCGATTTTGCTTATTTCCCTTTGAAAAAGTGTAATTGGTGAGTCATTGGCTTTAAAGCTTATTAAACACTGTTCAATGTTAGTTATTGTTTGAGTTTACTGTGGCTTTTCAGAACAAAAAATGTATTGCTCTACCACATGACTATTTTCATTAGGTGGAGGGAGTTAAAATAAATGCAGGTTATTAGGCTGATCATTGTGTTGCATTCTGGGCTTCGTTCCCTGTGTCATATTTTAGCAATCTAAGTGTGATTGACATTGTTATCAACACTGTAGCCTTAGTTGATAAAGCTGGTCACTTCTTACAGAAAGGTGTTAATAGTAGTGATTTTTCAGTAACTTTTTCAATAAAGTTCATCTACATTTTGTAGATCTGATTTTTGGAATTCTTAGCTTTCTGTTGAGTAAAGCCAAATACTTGCAAAAACATTGTAACTGTGCAGAACTATAAAATCCTGTAGTGTGGCTCCAGAAGGGGAGGTTAGTAAAACATCCAGATGGGCTGTCTGAACCTTTAGGTAAGATCTTGATTTGGAGACTGGGGAGTTGTAGCATTGAAAAGTAAAAATCGCTTGTTGGCATGTTGCATTGTTCCTGTAACTTGTTTTCCACACTGTCTGCAGTGATTTGTCTTTTGCTGGAGGAAGGATGAAATGCTAAAGCATCAGGCGGGGAAACTGGATAGTTTTATGTCATTGTGTATCCTATTAAACTTCTTCTGTAATAGTGGTATGCTCCATAAATTACCTAGCAGTGTTTTCTATTTATGACTCAAATTACACACACAGGTTGTTTTTTAGTCTTCTTTTACATTCAGTCAGATGTTGAAACAGAATTATATGTTTGGTAAAGGACGGCTGAACCAAATAACTGCTATAGTCCCCTGGATAATAACAGGTTACTAAACAAGTACTACAGTAGTCTGTTCATTGTTGTGCTCTCTGCGTTTGTGCTCAGTGTTCACCTCTTACATTTTTGCAAACCTCTCTTTGTTTCCTGATACCCAAAACTGAATATGATATATTCAATATAAAGCATGCCATCGTTCTTTACCAAGTAATCAAGTACACATTTGTTCATGGAATATGATCAAGATGATAATCAAACATACGTTTTATGAAAGTTCTTTTGAAAGAGAGCTTTCAAGAATATGATTATCTTTTAAAAAAAGATGCTGTGTATAGGATTTTTTTTTTTTTAAGTTGAGGTTTTCTTTTCCACTTGTGAAAACTTGAGCACAATGCAAAACATTCATTGAGCATGGTGCAAAAAATAGGAAGAAAATAGGATAAAGTCTGTGACTGTAAGAGAGCTATAGTTTTTAATTAGATCTAGCTTGCTTTCCTTAGTTGGACCATCTGCATTCTTTCAGTCAGACGAGAGTTACACATGTTATCTAAGGGCAGGAAGGGACAAGATACCTCAATCCGTAATTGAAAATAAATCCAAAATTATGTGTGTGTATGCGCAAACATTTCCAGAAGTCATTCAGAGCAGAGGGAAGATGCTGCCATTCCATAGGCAGCGTCTATTGCTTTAAGCTTTCTTGTTCTTGTATCTCTTTCTTGCAAAGTTCAGGGCTTTTAAAGATCAAAAGCAGTACTCTGCTCGGACGTGCTTACGCCAGAAGGGTTTTGGCCTGTCCAGTAGTGAATAGAAAGAGTCATCTAGAAACCAAGAAGCTGGCTGTATTAGTAAATGACTGTTTCTCCTTTTTTAAATTTAATTAGACCTTTTTCTGTGTAATGCATACCCTCGTATCATTGAGAGTAATGCTTTTGTGATCTGAGATAAATAGCAAACTTCTGTGCCTCGGGCCTCTTGCCATCGTTTTGTAGGACTTCAGATTGTACGCTAGGTTACCAGGAACTGTGTATTCATTAACACGAAAGTTTCCTTTTTTGTTGTCTTTTTGTCTTCTGTGGTAAGCATTGTTCCTCCACTAGAAGTGGTAGAATGTGTGAGAAAGCTTAGGATTTTTATGATGAAAATAACTATGGAGAAATGGTAGTTGGTGCTTATGTTTCTACTGATTAGAAATCGGAAGAAGAAAGTAGGCTTTGTGCTAGGTCAAGGTAAAAGACCTTTATGCTGTAAGCTAGTAAACACAACCATTAGGGAAGGATGGTGCCACACGTCTCCTGAAGATGTCTCATCCTGACCCACATATGACCAGATATACACATGCTGTGTGGTCAGGTCATCGTCATCATATAACTTGCTGTTCATGTGTAGTGTGCAGTGTGGTTGGGCATCATGCTAGGACTTACAGGTTGAGCTGAGGGTTCCTCGTGAAAGTGGTGGAGGTAGAAGACCATAAATCAATGAATCTGGCTGTCAGTGTGCTAAGGACCTTTAACATATTCTCCCCCTTGACCGGAACCACAGGATGTCATGTCTCTGAGCTGTGCCACAGCAACAGTACATTCATATTTGGTGGGTCTTTGTTCAGTGTCTCATACCTGGAAAACAAAAGCTGAGTGATTCATAGACCGTGCAGTGGTGACTGTATTCAACTTTATTCCATTTTAAATTAGTATCCAAATAACTTGTATTTGCCACACTCTTTCTAAGGTTATTGTAGTTAAGGTTGTACAGTATCAGCTAGCCTACTCGGTTATGCAGGCAAGAAACTTGACAAGAAGGTTTTTTTATTAAACTTGTACAACTGGTTGCTTTGGGTATTCTCTGGTCAGTCTCGTGTTCTGTGGGCTCACTGTTATCGTCAAGTTTTCAAAAGTGGATAGTCACTTTTCTCACTAGAGCTTTCTCTATATGGGTGTCCCAGATATATGTTGCAGTAACTTCTGCTTGTTAATATTTAGCTTTGGACAAGGTTGTGCTTATAATTAGGAGTTGTTTTGGTTTTGTTTGTGGTTTGTTTTTTCATTAAATTCCTCACCATTTGTAGTCCTTGAGATGTGTTTATATTCCAAGAATGATTAATTTGGGTACTACTTCTTTGGGAAGGAATGCTGTGAATTAGTGTGACTGATGTTTCATAGTTGCACTGTTAAAGAAAAATCCATCTGAGCACTGATTTTTTTCATTTTGATCAGAAAAGTATATCACTAATATTCTTAGATGAGATAAGACAGGTCGAAGAAAAAGTATCATAGGAATCACTTTCGTTTCAGAGCATGGTCCACAGAAACTCAAGACAATGTGCCTGCAGCTACAGAACTTCTGTATAATGTGATCTACTTTGTCATATTGCTCTGTGGAAGAATCTGTTTTAAATGAATACTTTATGGGTTTTTTTTTATAGTGCATTTAAATGTTGTAAGACCTAGGCAATGTTAAATAATTGAGAAAATCTGGATGTTATAATACTGTTTACTAATATATTTAAGCAATCATAAAGAAAATGGTTATTGAGTAGATGTTATAGGTAAACAACACATGGTGGTCTGTTTTAACTGAAAGCCCTAATGTAATGGTTGCTTCTGCTAATGAGAAGATAGATAATGCCCTCATACTTACCCTTTCTTGAAAACATAAAAATTGTTGTTTGCTGTAGGCAGAATGAAGAAAAGCTGTTCAGTATTTGCCTTGTAAATATTAAATATTAAGAACAGCACGTATCTGGTTCTGAAGTATGTGGGAGCCTTGCATTAATGTCAAAATGTACATAATCATCTGAAATTTTGCTTATTTGTTTGATTGTAACCGGGACTTTTCTTTTTTCTTCAGGGAAATTGTATCAATCTGACCGATGCCTTGACTCTGTATGAAGAACAGCTTAGCAGGCTTTACTGTCCTGTGGAGTTTTCAAAAGAAACTGTGTGTGTTCCCTCCTACATGGAATTGTATCCTTAAAGACTAAAAAAGAGTGGGGAGTGTGTATTAATAAATCAAGCAAGCCTAGATTGCTTGGAGGTAATGAACTCAAGTGCAAGAAGGCGGTTCTAATTTAAACACTATAAATGTTTTTTTCCTAGTAAATGAACTACTACACTTTTATTTTGAGGATAACTGCAGGAATTATTTCTTTAAAGTTGCCATAAATTCACAGCTGGTGAAATGATCAGCACCTTTCAAGATCAGCCTATGTTTCTAATGTTTTTGAGTGTTTCCAAGTGGATTGTTCATGTGATGTATGATAAACAGTATGATGAGGGTAATGCTGCCTGGGAGTTCTGTCAAGACTGTATCTTTATTTTCTTGCACACAAAAACTCTTAACTTCATACAGATTAGCATGATCCAGATCCTTAAGTATTCTCTGATAAGTCTATTAATGAACACAGAGTCCAGACTGGATTGGGGGGGGGGGGGTGAGGAGAAATGTGATTCCTAACAATCATTGCTAGTTAGTGTTACTGGAAAAATATTCCAAGTGGAGGGGTATACGCATTTCTCAGCAACATCCCATTCCTAAAAATAATCCTTCAGAATTTCTTCATTTTGTGGGTGGCAGACAATCATACAAGGAGCTAGAAGTTTCTGCTTCAAGCCATTAGCTCTAGAGGGGTATTTTGATACGCTGTAGGGTGGTTCTGCTGGCTGCGTTTCCCTTGAGTGTTCACCACTTTTGTGCGATCTCCCAGGAAATGCTTCTGCAGGGTAATACCTGCCATGGCTCTCCCTCTCTTGACAGGAAAGATCTTTCCAGGATCTGCTTATTCGTAACATATTAAGCGTGTGAAACTTTGCCACAGCCTTTCTTCTGTTCTGTGTGCTCATTTTGTGTCCCTTCTCTGTCTCCAGTCTTCATACCATGTAATGCTATAGCCTGCTGTTCTGACTCCCTACTGACTGTAACAAGCTCCTCCTGGTTCTCATTATTGTCAGCTCCCCAGTGAAACTCAGATTTTATCTTAACGTTTTCAAGACAAAAAAAAAAAAAGCGTGAAACAGGATATGAAGATATTTGCCCCTGTAGCGTAAAATTTAAGAGAAACAGGTTATTTTTGCCTTTACAACTGCCAGGCCTTCATGCAACATGTATGTGATTTGAAGTATGCATCCTCAGAAAGTCTTCTAAATACTTCCTGCATTGTTTGTTTGGAAGCATGCAAAATGTTTCTAGATTAATTGAGTAGCATTTGCTACTCAATTCCTTTTGAAAAATACATTTAAATGTTTCTAGTAAGCTAACCGATATGAAATATTTTTAGCAATAAATTTATTAAAACTGGCCATTAATTAGGTGTAACGGAGCTTGAAAGCGAACGGTTCTTAGAGAAATGGGGCAAGTTTTATTTGCTTTTTCTAAATGAATTAAAATGATATAATGGTATAGCTACAGGAATATTAAAGAAGCCATCTTGATGGCTTCAGATTAGCCCAATGTAAATACTCTAACGTTTAATTTGGCCTTGGACTTCTGATAGTCCTTTGCTTGTGTTTCAGGTACAGGTGGTTGCCTTTCTCGAAACTTAGATATCCAAGTAGGAGTATGTATCTGAATGGAAGTTTATACCTAAATGCTGTTTCACAGATGACTGAGAGACATGATAGTTTACACTAAAATTGTGACAAATAATCAAGAATTAAGGTTTTATTTCTTTCTGAAGAATGTGGCACATTTGTGACATTCATTTAAGTGACTGAAATCTCTTGAGCCATTGAGCAAATCTTTTCATTTACACATATGTTCAGTTTTGTAATCTGACCAAAAGTTACCTGTGTGGGTACCTAAATGCAGCCAAAGTACTAAATTGACTTATTTTTATTGTTACTTGTTTTGCCTACTTCAGGAATTGTTGTGTAATTGTTACTTGACATTCTGGCGTTTACCAGTGTTGCTCTGGGGGTCACGGGAAATCCAAACAGCTGGTGACATAAAAGCCAGCTCTCTATTTTAAGGAAAGCATGTGTGTCTCTGAGGTCTCCACCAAGACCTTATGGTGAACATGGAGGCTCCCACGTGGAGCACGTGTGACCTTGCTGTATAAACAGAAGAATATTATCTTTATGTGGTTTTACTAAGTTACAAATCCCAGAAATCTATGCCTCACTCTGCAGCTGTTGCTGTAGCTCTTAAAAAAGTGAGGTTCATGTCTCATCCTCGGGTCTACTTCTCTGGAAGCAGATGGAAATAGAAATATGTAACTCTGACCTCTCTCCAGTGCCTGGCATGGCAAGAGAGCTCTTGAGGATCAGTTGTGTCTCTTGCCAGGAGTACCTCAGAGAACTGTGGTTTGAGCTTAGCGTCTGTGTGACTCTGCTGAAGCTGGGCCCGTCTCCCCCAGAGGAGCAGTAAAAAGAGCACTGATACAGCTGCCACTTGCTCTGTATTTACTTCTAGCTCAGTCTGGGCAATAAAGGTCTGCTTTCTTAAAAGTATTTAGAGATCTAAGGCAAACGCTGGAGAAGCTTTTAGAGAAAACCCTAGGCAAAATGTAGATGCCTCTGTTAAGTGAGTGTTCAACAGAGCCCTGGTAGAAGCAGTTAAGAGGCAGTAGACTTTTAAATCTTTCCCTGGTAAGATACCTGGACACCTAGTGTTCAGCTGCTGAACATCTCAGTATTAATTTTGTGTCTGACTGTGTTCTGTGTTAGGGATTCGCAAATTAGGTAGCTGGATGTCTCTTTCAGGCTTGGTACTTTACAATTGAGAAGATGAGCAAGAGGGATCCCAACTTGGTGAACCACTGATCAAAGTTTTCGTCACTCTTCCCAAAGTACTTCTGTAGTTCGTTCAGTGGTTGCAATGCAAAAAAAAAAATGCACCACCTGAAAGGCTTCAGCAGGAATTAGAAAACATGGGTTTGCAAAGGATATCAGTTTCAGTGGAAACGGGATGCTCTTTTGATCTACTGAGCCAAAAAAAGGATCCAGGGAGATTTCATTTGTGAGATCTTTGCCTACCACATCTTTAGGAGCTACCAGAAGTCTTCAGGATTGAAACATAAGTGAAAAGAACTACTTCCATTTTAACTATGTACTACAAACTTTGCTTTTATTCCCCTTAACCACTTATTTTGTCCAGATGGGTATTCTACACTATTTGGAAGAAACAGACTGACATCTGAACATCAAGATTATTTGAGATTACCGTAAAAGTACATGCTGCATGGAGCATATAGGCCTGCTGCGTGCTGCATATTGGCATCTTGAACCTTTAAATTATATGCTGTAGATGATCCTGAAACTTAGTCATGCTATTGATTGTGAATTCTTTAAATGTTTTTTATTATTATTTTAATTTAAAAGCAAATGGAAAAATGTATATTTTGATGAGCTAGGGTGTTATTTTTGAAAGTCAACTTAAAGAGGAATAAGCAGCGAAACTCTATAGCTGCTGAATGCACTGAACCTTTAGAATGTGATCCTTTTTATTTTTTTGTAGATCTTCACAAACTGATCGATTAAAAAAGACATCTTTAGCATTTCATCCCTGAAGGGTGGTCCATGGAGTTTATTTTGGGTGTATGTTTTTTGTTTTACCACCAGATTTATCTGTGGTGCTTTTTAAGATGGAGGGAGTTTTGTTTGATTTTTTTTTTTAAATGAACACCACAGTGCTTCCATACAGAGAAAAAGGGCATAATTAAAAAAAAAAAAAAGAAAAAGGAAAAGAAAAAAAAAAAACACTTTTCAAAGGATACCCCAAATCCTTCATTGCAAAGGGAAGAAAGCTAGTCATCTTAAATTTTGTTTATTTACTCTAGTTTCATTCATCATTGCTGTATAATCTCTTCTGCAGGAGAAGAATCTTTGACCTTTCACCTCATGGAACTCTTTAGCTGCTGCCGTATTGGTTATTTGAATTTTGTTATGGATTTTACAGTAGGTTGTAGAGACACTTTGAACTCTGTCCACATGAAACTTAAAGCTGGTTTTCCATCCCAACACAGTGCAAGAAATTGAGTGTAATGAGGTTCTTGTGGGCATAATACTCCTCAACCTTATGGGAAGCACTGTGTTCTTGAAGGAAAGGTCCCTTCAGAGGGCAAAGAAATGTGGGTGTGATCTAGGTTCATGGGCACCAGTATTGAATGTTTTGAGGCAGGCATGTATACTTCAGTAGGGTAAGTCCTGGTGTATTGCTGCAGATTGACCATATTCTGTGGGGCTCTTGCTGAATTAGATTCACTTGCAGTGTAAAAATCAGTGGAAGCTAGTTTGCATTGTAGTTTTGTTCTGAAAGATAAAAGCATTTTTTCTTTAACTGTTTCTCATGTTGTCTGAAAAGTTATATTTTTGTAAGAATGTGCTATATGTACTGACTAAAACTCTGCTTTCAGTGTTTAAAAGATCCCACTTGAAAGGAGGTAGGAAGGATATAACCATTCTGTGCATTTCTGTACATTTCCAAGATAGAATAAAAAGTGCACTATTTCCGTAAACGCTCTAATCCTGAACCATAATGATGTTGTTTTCCTTCAACACCTAGTATCAACATTTTCTTAATTTTATTGGAGGGAGTTGATTTCCTTCCCCTCTTCCTCCCTTCCCCCTCCCCCCCCCCCCAAGATACTGATAATGAAAACAAAACAAAAAAGCACTCATAAGATCTGTATTCTTAAATCATAAAGAATTTTACTGTGTCCCACGTATATAAACTGTTCATGGATCCTGAGTAGCCTGTGTAGAATTCCAGGGTGATACTGGAAAACTAGCAAAAATCTGCTCTTCATTTGGCATATAATTATTTATTGTACAAAACAGTTGCGCTGCTAAAATGCTTTCAGCTTGGAGAGCCAATAGAAGCATTCTTCAGCCGTACTGTTTTAAGTTATTGTGGTTAATGTTAATTCTTTAATATACATGGGGCACGGTTCTTCCATGGCTTACAACTTGTGCATCTCTAAATACTCCCAAAGAGCAGAGCCTCCCTTTAAACAGGAGGAGAGAAAAGTCTCTTGCATTTCCCTGACTGTTTCACCTCTGTATACATCCCAGAAAATTCCTTGATATTATTGCCTATGACCTAGTAGTGACCCTTCATTTACGATACAGGACTGCAATCAGTGTATTGTATAGCTCCAAATGAATGCAGATATCCTATAAACAGGTAGGTGTATCCTTCACTTTGCAAGCATGAATATTCCCATTGATCCTTAGCGTGATTACTCATGTAGGTGAAATTAAGCACACAGGCATTCCCTGGGGCGGCGCTTACAGCATATATGTCCCTGAGTGAGGTTGATAGATGTAGAAATCAGTCACAACGAGTGGGGGTGGTTGTTTTTTAGCGAAGAAACTTGTGAACTGGAAGATGACTTAATATACTTGCTGGCTGGCTGTACCGCGGCTGGCACTTCTCTTTAGCATCACTGCACAAGGCTGCCTGAGCACGGAGCTGTTGGGTGTGCAGGGTGGTTCTGTAATCGGTTCCTGGAATGACCAGGGGACTTGAATTACATACTGATAGGTGAGAGGCGGTAGTGCTTGCAAATCTTTCCTTCTCAGCTGATGCAGTATAAAGAGAGCTGGAGGAATTATTTTTTTCTTTAAACTTTTTTTAATGTAGGTTTTTTTAAAGTGATAGATGCAGTATAAGGCAATTCAGCAAACACAACATTGTATTTTTTTAAGTTGCTGAATTGATTCTGGGCAAATATATACGCACTGTCAGTCTTTATTTATTTGTTGCTGTAGCGTAGGTTTTTTTAAAAAGGAGAACAAATATCTTCGTGTTAGAATTTTCAGATGCCAACTGCTCTAGCTGATCAGTTTTCCATGTTTAAGGCCAGTTGGGAAATAGCTGTGATTGCTGCACTACGTATGCAAACAGTTCCCAAGATACAGTTAACATTAGGGTTTTCTTAATTATTCTTTGCACTAAATGCTGCTTCCACCTAGAAATGTGATTTAAATATTTAAAAACTTGATTAATAGTAGTTTGTGCAAAGAGAAGACTGCTGGCATTGTATCTACTGCATCAGTGCGGTGCACGTGTTAAAATAAAGGTACGCTGTTATTACTGTGTGTTTGAATTGTTAAATACATTGTGGATTCAGTGTTAAAATGACAGAACTGATGGGTACGATGCTTACCATTGTACCTCTCTCTCTCTTTTTTTCCTTGTCACCTAACAAACATAAAGGTACTTAATGCTCCTTCTATTGAGTATCTCTTCCATCTCTCAGATTAATACATCGAGTTATTTTCCATATAATATATGCTGAGATAAAATACTCTATTATGGAACAGCACATTGATGTTTGTGATGGGGGATCACTTGAGGCTTCAGTGATCTTTGCCTAGAAAGAGTTAACTTTCTGTAGAGTACTGTGGATGTGAATTCGTCAGAGATCTGCAAAGGTAAGTTTTAGTTTTTCTGCTGTGGTGGCAAGTTGGCTTTGGGTGGCAGTGTGACTCATTGCATGGCATAGAGAAAAGATAGGCTTAGGAGAAGTAAGTGGGACATTAAGAATGATGCAAGCTTTGGCACAGAAGTTTTTTAAGGAAGAAGGAAAAGGGCATGAAAAGGATGGGCACATTGAAGAAGTTACTCTAGGGTGTGATTCAGAAAGATTAATGATGTCAGACAAGGAAAGAAGAATATGATGTCTGAAAGAGATTGGAGAGAGATTTACGTGAATTCCAGCTAGCTGGAGGGAAGTCTTTACATCTGTCCTAGGTACAGTGATAGCAAAGGGCTTGGTAGTTGGGAAAAAGAAGGGGGAAGTCTCGCATACAGACTTTGAGGGTAGGATAAAGAGTAATTTTAGAGCACCTACATGCATGACAGGGAAGAGAGGTATCTCTTGCTTTTTTATTTTCACTGTTTAGAATTTGGGGTGTTGACAGCTCACTGGAAGGAACAAGGCGACGAGGGGACAAGTGAGAAGAAGCGTACTCAATTTCCTATTTTAATTTAGGAATGGGAGACCGCAGATGATGTTGCGTGAGGGCAATAGGAGGAAGCTGACAAACCTTGGCCACAGAGAAAAAGGCGTAGTTGGAATCATTAAAGGAGATGCTGAAGGAGTAAGTGCGAGAACTAGCAGAGGAAGTAAGTGCAGGAGCGATTAATAATAGCATTGAGCACCATAGACGTGCCTTTTTGAAATGTGGGATGCTGTAGGAAGCAAGGAGTTAGAAATGTGGGGTGGGAACGGTGGAAGGATGTGAAGTTCATACAGTGGTCATATGTTTTAGTGAACTTGAGCTTCAGAGGTCGAAATGGAGAAAGTAGAAAGGAAGGAAAGGTGAAATGCACTTCATAATTGGAAGCATGATGACAAATATTCCTGTGCACCGTCAAGGGAAGAAAGGATGCAGGAGCAAGAGCAGTTAAGATGGGAGGGAACGGGGAGAGAGCCAGGAGGAGGACCCAGAAACAGGACAGCACAACAGATGTGGTGTGGGGATTTGGGGAGCACGTCTGGACATACAAAAAGGAGCGCTGGCCACACTGCCTAGCTTGTCTTCTCTAGGTATCAGAGGGAAAAGGAAGAGAGATTGGAAATGTTTGGGACTTTTTTCACTGAGTAATGACTGCAAGGTGGCTCCTAAGTATTTTGGGAGGAAAAGAAGTGAACTGCTAGAAATGAAACGATGACCAAAAAGAAACTATTCAGATTAAGGAGTGTTCAGTGAAGACACATTACCCAAGCAAAAAAAAAAAAAATCTACCCACAAAAAAGACTTGATGAAGCCCAAAGGAAAGGGAACTGTGGTATTTCACTGCCCTGAACTGGGATTCTGAGCATGGAAGGCAGAAGCATACCAGTGGCGTCTCTGCTGTCTTCAGCTCTTGGAATTGGGAAAACTGACCAGAACTGGCAAATGTATGAAAACAGCCCCAACCTGCACTGCTACAGCCATGATAGGGTTTTTCATCTGACTTCAAAGCGCCATGTCAACTTCACTGTATCTTACTTAAGAGGATAATTTTCATGACCTCGGTTATGCATACACAACACATTGTGTGCCATATTGCCTGTGCAGCGTTATTAGTACGATTTACTTTGAAAGACCCAAGGATGAAAGTATTTTATTGATGTATAACGGAAACATCTTAGTGTGAGAAGTTTTTGTATATATAAAACAAGCAGCAATGGAATTTTAAAACAATTGTCATAGATGAGACTAGCAAATGGTGGGTGTATACAGCATGTGAAGCCTGTTTTTTGTTCTAGGAACTGCTAATGTTATCTAACACTTTCCTATTTAACTTTAGTTAATTATCGAAACTGATGGTTTTGCCTTTCTTTAAATGATTTTATTCCATGCTTTGTCCAAATTCTGCTCTCAAGCTTCACACTGGGACATCCTGGGAAATGACTTCCTAATGATTGGCATATCTTGTAACAGGGAAGATAACTGCTCACTATTTCTGGAGCTGGTTTTGAGACAGCCGTGTGCCTTAAGAAGTATAGTGGAGATGCACTTCAAGTTTACTTCTTTGGCATCTTGACCTTCTGCTTAGTGAAGCCCTGTGTGCCTTAACCTCTGTGGTGACTGGCATCAGGTGCCACACCTCAGGCTATGAAGAAATGGTTGAGTGTGCCTAAGGCTGGCAGCAGATCCTAGGCAGTTCTAAGGAAAGCAAAGACAATATCTGGCCTCTACATGCTGACACATGAACAGAGTTACACTGAAACCATGGAGTGTGGGTAGCTTGTAGCTAACATGCGTGTGCTCAGCTGTTCAGGAACTGCAGCCAGCAGATACTGCTGCCTCCAGCAGCAGCAGTGGCTGTTGATTTGCGAGCCTTGAGTGCTAGGCGCACTTGTCATACTCGGTCTGTCTCATGTTGATTATCTTCGCAGGTACAAAGTGAGCTCAGGGAAGACATCCACATCTCATGGAGACCTGATGGTCTTAACACATAGGTGGCATGCTGTGTTTTCATTATGCACATGGTTTTTTTTGTCCCACACACTATATGGGGTGTGAGCTAGGAACTGCTGAAAGTACCTCAAAAGCAGAAGGCTGACCCAAGCTAGCCCAAAACCTTACAGTGTACAGGAGATGGGGCTAGCAGGTGGTAGACTACACTTTGTATTTAGGTGCCTTACAGCTGGTGTAGACCCCAGAGCGATGTGAGATGTCGTGGGCTTGCTTCTGAGTAAAATCCAAAGCCATCAGCATGTAGGATGGCAAGTCACCGTGTGTCTGTCCCAACCTGTGCACGCAGTTGGGCCCTCTTGCTGCATTGTGTGGCAGGCTTGCTGTGGGTGCTGTTTGCACCTGGGCAGTAAGGCCAGAGCAGTCTAGGAGCGCTGGATATGTCGGGCCAACTCAGACGTGAGGTGCAGTGCTCACTCAGAAGCCTCCTTTCTAGCAGTGCCAGGTGAATTGCACAGACACAGGAGGCAAAGCTGCAGAACAGGGAGAGGGACAAAAATGAGACTGGTGGCTGTGGATAGACCACCGTTCTCACCAGAAGGGAAATCTGCAGCCCCCACCCTGTTTATGGGGTTCCCCACTAGTAGGGAGTGGGTGAGAGAGTGGATGCTGGTCACTTGGATTCTTCTGGAGGACCATGTGCAAGCTGCAGGAATGCCTTCCTGGAACACCTTCGACCTAAGGAGAAAAAAAAAAAAGATACTTTAAATGTGAGTGGGAAGACTATAAACAAGGCAAGAGAGGAGTTTAGTGCTCTTCGAGGTAAGTAGAGAAAAAGAGAGCCTCATTAAAACTGAAGAGTCCCAAGCATTTTTAAGTTGCTGACTGCTTAGCCTGCATGCATGAAAATATTGACAACTTCTGGAAGTTTTATCCCTAATAATGAGACTGGGTGTTCTCTTGAGCTAAATCTAGAGAGTTGAACTGCTGCCAAAACCTTTCTTGTGCAGTGTGTATCTTTAGTCTGTGGGTCATGCTAGAACTATTTTAAGAGCTTGCTCACAAGACAGACCTAACTGCTAGGTTTGCTGAGAATGGAAGGTATAGTCGCCATTGTCTTTCTGAACTTCTGTTTCTAGATGTGCTGCAAATGTCCATGAATATGCAGAGATGTATGAAAAATTAATTAGCCATAACTTCTCAAAGATCAAAAATATTTCAGACTTTCTTGACTAAATGGAGTGTTTGCTAAAATCTACTCAACCCAGTTGCCTCAGCACTACAGCTCGTGTGAAGGGGTTGCTGTGAAGGCATTTCTTCTGGTAGCTATGCCATGTAAATTGTCCCAGCTATCTTCTCTATACTCCCACCTCTTCATTCTCACCCTGCATTAGCTCCTCTGCTGTAAGAGTTGAGGCTGTCCTGTGGCCATGCAGCAGTCTGATTAGGTTAAAAACAAGCCAGCAGAGACATTAAAGGGAGATTGGGAACTGACCTCACCTCAGCTACTCTGCTGAAATGAATGGATGAAAAAGCAAGCTGTGTTTAAAATGGACTTGTCTGGTTCATCATGTTGCCAGACAAGCAGTTGTGCTGGCAGACCTGAGTGGTGTGCAGGCATGGGAACTCGTGATGGGGGGAAGCAGGTCAGAGGAAGGTGCAGGATAAGGGGGGGAAGTAACAGCTGTAGCATCATAGTTTATACCTGCTTTAGAAATAAAGGGGAGAATTTGTTACGGGAGTTACCCCTTGTTTTTTTTCTTGCTATTGTTTTTCTCTAATTACATCTACTGAACCATTTATGGGTCCCTTCCAACTTGAGTTATTCTATGATTCTGTGACTTCAATCATCCAGAAGTTTCAAATAGTTTGAATTTTTGGGAGCAGCTGAAACCACGTCACTTTCATCTGCTAGAAATTAAGAGCTTTATCTGTGTCAATACTCTGCATATACCTTTTGTAGGGGCGTGTGTTGTTTTTCAGTTACTTATTGCTGTTCATACCTTCACAACTTTTAAATAAAATTTTGTTGGTGTTAGTAATTTAATGCACCCAGTTCATTTTGGGTAAACAGGATGATTTTGTTCTGTTTTCTGAGGTTAGGTTAAAAATTGTGATAATGCCACTCAAGTTTTAAATGCTCTTTCTCGCAAGGGGTTTGTTGGAATGGGCAGGACCTGTTTCATGAAATGTGAACTTCCTGCCTGTTGATCCACTTTGCTATGTTCTTTAAAAGGAAAGAAATGCAAGACGTATTATTTCAGTTTATTTTCACTACAAGCAAAAATCAGCAACATGGTTTTACATGCACATGCAGGAGGAGTACTATAATATGTTATTACAAAGGTAAACACCTGCTCAGTGAGCTACAGCTGGAAGGAAGCTGTGTGGGCCATGGTGAAGCACTCCAAGGTGATTTCCTTCACGCAGCAGAAGTGCTTCTCCATACCGAATGTGTGTTAGGTGGGAGAGCATAAGAACACGAGCTAAGTCTGGATTCTGCTTGCGAACTGGCTTCTCGGGCCCTGCTTGCTTGCCTGGTGGCAGTGGGCAAATAATTCTCAGTGAGTGGCAGAAATTTGACCCTTCTCAAGCATTCAGTTGTGAACAAATCATAAATACATCTCAACTTCAGAAACTAAAATATATTTTGTCATGCCAATCAAAAGGCGTTTTAATAGCTTTAAACATTTTAGTAGTGCTTCCAGATTCATGCAACAGAGGGTGTGTTTCAGTCAGTATTTTATGTGACTTAAAATATTGCTTTATCACAATCACAGCATGGTAAGGGTTGGAAGTGACCTCTGGAGATCACCTCATCCAACCCCCCTGCTTGAGCAGGGACACCCAGAGCAGGGGGCACAGGAACGTGTCCAGGCAGGTTTTGAATGTCTCCAGGGAAGGAGACTCCACAACCTCCCTCGGCAGCCCGTTCCACTGCTCTGGCACCCTCACAGGGAAGAAGGTTTTTCTCATACTGAGGTGGAACTTCCTGCATTCCCAGGTCCCTCTCAACAGAGCCGCTTTCCAGTAGTTCAGCCCCCAGCCTGTACTGGTGCATGGGGTTGTTGCTCCCCAGGTGCAGGACCTTGCACTTGCTCTTGTTGAATTTCATGAGGTTCCCATCGGCCCAGCTCTCCAGCCTGTCCAGGTCTCGCTGGATGGCAGCACAGCCTTCTGGTGTATCAGCCACTCCTCCCAGCTTGGTGTCATCAGCGAACTTGCTGAGGCTACACTCTGTACCTTTGTGAGGATGTTATGGGGGACAGTGTCGAATGCCTTACTGAAGTCAAGATAAACAACATCCACTGCTCTCCTTTCATTGACCCAGCCAGTCACACCATCATAGGCGGCTATCAGGTTGGTCAAGCATGATCTTCCCTTGGTGAATCTATGCTGACTACTTCTGATAACCTTCTTTTCCTTTATGTGCCTGGAGATGACCTCCAGGATGAACTGCTCCATAACCTTTCCAGGGATGGAGGTGAGGCTGACTGGCTTATAGTTTCCCGGGTCCTCCTTCTTGCCCTTTTTGAAGACTGGAGTGACATTGCCTACCCTCCAGTCCTCGGCCACCTGTCCTGTCCTCCATGACCTTTCAAAGATGATGGAGTTTGGCTTAGCAACATCATCCACCAGCACCCTCCATCCTCGTGGGTGCATCCCAACGGGGCCCATGGATTTGTGAGGATCCAGTTTGCCTAAATGATCTTTAACTGAATCCTCCTCAACCAAGGGGAAGTCTTCCTTTCTGCAGATTTTCTCTCTCAACTCTGGGTGCTGGGATGCCTGAGGGCCAGCCTTAGCAGTAAAGACTGGAGCAAAGAAGGCGTTGAGTAACTGCCTTCTCTGCATCCTGTGTCACCAGGACACCCACCTTATTCAGCAGCCGGCCCACAGTTTCCCCAGTCTTTCTTTTACTATTTGAAGAAAGCCCTTCTTGTTATCCTTGACATTCCTTGCCAAATTTAGTTCTAAGTGGGCCTTGGCCTCCCTCGTTGCATCTCTACATACCCTGACAATGTTCTTATATTCCTCCTACGTGGCCAGTCCCTTTTTCCATGTACTGTAAAACACCTCCTTCCATTTGCATTTTCCTAGAAGCTCTTTGGTCATCTATGCAGGTCTCCTGGCTCCTTTGCTTGACTTCTTCCTCATAGGGATGCACCGATCTTGAGCTTGGAGGTAAGTGGTCCTTGAGTACTGACCAGCTCTCTTGGACCTCCCTGCCTTCTAGAGCCCTAGCCCATGGGATTCCTCCAAGCAGGTCTTTGAAGAGGCCAAAGGTGGTTCTCTTGGAGTCCAGGGTTGTAATCCTACTTATTGACCTGCTTCTACCACGCAGGATCCTGAACTCTACCATCTCATGGTCACTGCAGCCAAGGCTACCCCCAAACCTCATTATCCGCAAACCTTTGTCTGTTAGTATAAAGTTCAGCAGTATATCTTGCCTCATTGGCTCCTCCACCATCTGCATCAAAAAGTTATCCTCGATGCTCTGCAGCAACCTCCTGGATTGTGCATGCCTTGCCATGTCGCTTTTCCAGCAAATATCAGGGTGGTTGATGTTCCCCATGAGAACTGGGGCCTGCAATTGTGAGGCTACTTTCAGCTGTCTGTAGAAGGCCTCATCGACTTAATCTTCCTGTTCAGGTGGCCTGTAGCAAATGCCTACAACAGTGTCGCCCATATTTGCCCGCCCCTCAGTTTTTACCCACAGGCTCTCAACTTGTCCTTCTTCCTCTCCAAGGCAGAGTTCATTGTGTTCAAGTTGCTCCCTCAAATAAAGAGCGGCTCCCCCACCCCCCCTTGTTGGCCTGTTTTTCCTAAAAAATACATAGCCATCCATGACAGCATTCCAGTCATGCAAGCTATCCCACCATGTCTCTAACTGCAATGAGATTGTGCCCCTGCGACTGCACACAGATCTCTAGTTCCTCCTGTTTATTCCCCAGGCTGCATGCGTTGGTGAACAGACATTTCAGAGAGGTACTTGAGCACGTAGGTTTCCCTGGAGGGGTGCATGAGGACCCACTATAGCTGCTTGTGTCACCACATATAGTGAAGAAAAATAGATGGTTAAAATAAAATCAGCAAGCCATAAACAGTTTTATGAAATGAAGTTGAAAACGTGATTCTTCTTATGAGCATGTTTTCCAAAGGCAAAGGCTGCAATGCCCTAAGAAAATGCAGTCACAGCATCACAGTGTGAAAGCTTGGACTGTGAGTTTATCTGATTGACCCAGAATGAAATGAGCTGTGTTTGCATCATTCCTGATAACCTATTCTGGTGCTCTGAAATGTGTGAGTAGTGACTGCAAATGGAATGAATTAGGTCTAGTGAAGGCCAGCAGCTGGATGGAAAGCTGGAACGTGATACTGCGTTTTCTCACACTACTTTTCTAGGGTAAGTCTTGGTACCAGATAAAGTTAGAAAGTGCCTGTGTAAGAGGAGCAGGTCTTAGAGTCTAGGAGGTGTAAGAAAAACCTGTGAGGAAATGGATGTCTTTCACTTAAAATAGTTGATATCCCAGGCTACGTGACAGCATTGAGGCCAACTACACCACAGCCTGGGGTCCTGATCTCTCTGTTGCCCCTAACACACTGGGATTCTCATCAAGTTTTTGTATCAGTGTTTTTGCATCCCTGGCCACCCTGAACGTGGGTGCAGACTGTGCCCAGATGCAGAGTCAAGTCATGTTTAGGAAGCCAGTAGAAAATTGTCTTGTGTGTCTTAGTCCAGATGTAGTCTGGGTGCAAGTGCTTTCTCTCTGGGTTGGGAAGGTGGAAAATGCCCCCTACAGGCTCTTATTTTCTTTCATTCATGGCCTTTGAAGCAGCAATCATACTCCTAGTTAATTTTTGGAAACCTATTGCCTGGCTATAGAGTTTTGCCTAGGGAAAGCAGTTGCTATTAGCATGTTCTGGCCAATCTTATTTCTGTTCATAGTCCAAATTGCAAGATACTTATGACTATCATTTTAAGTGTGAATTGCAAGATACTTACTACTGTTACTTTTTATTAAAAGTACAATCTTCATGAAAGTTTAACTTGAGTATTGTAAAACCGGGTAATGGATCTCCCACTTCAGTCAACCAGTTCAGCCAAAGAAGAGGTTGATCATGTTTGCAGTAACTTCAAGGAACTATGAGGAGAAATAGCATCAGTTTGTTAAAGATCAGTGAATTCATCAGTATCTTTTAGTGGACTAAGATTCTGTTAATTGCTTGAGAAGCGCATATTGAAGAAGCTAAGGAAACGTCTTCAGAAGTGCAATCTTTTCTGCAAGCTTCAGAAAAGGGCTTAGTTTAGGTCAACATGATTTTCCTTCCCTGTACTCATACTTGCTCATGTCTATTTTTGTCATTACTAGCTTCACTAGCAGTATTGCTAATTTCATTGCACAGTTATTTTAATACCTAGGAGTAGCTAGTTAGAGCCATATTGAAGCACTTCTGTCAGAGGGTCCCAGTCCAACTACTCGTTCTCAGGTTCTAGCAAAGGTTTATCAGGAGCAATACCACATAGTGATCCAGCTTTTAGTATCTAACAAATAGTTTGGATGTGTTTGACACAAAGCTCAGTACTGAAATCCTCATTGTGATGATCATTTTGCCTTTCACTTTTTCCTCGGGTAGATAAAGACAGTGATAACATATTGCTACTGACTTTTTCATCCTGCAGCCTCTCAGCAGCTGCAAATTCACACCTTTCATTGTCAGAGCTTCTCTCCAAATTTGCATTATTACATTATACTTTGCATTTATACATTTCAGCACTGTAACATCTCTGAGTCTTTGAATTCCCTTACAAGCTTCAATCACCTTTTCTAATGCTATTTTAACTTTATTGCTAAGTTTCTATTCCATTTTTGTCTCTTACAAACAGAAGTATGAGTGTTTTTAATTATTCTGCTCAGAGCAGAAACGATGTTTGATATTTTTGCTTAAGTCCCTTTCAGATTTGTGCTCTCCTCATGCAAATTTTTTGTGATACTAGAAATTGAAACCAAGCAATCCAGAACACCTACTTTTCTACTCCAGTGTATGCAGGTAAGTCACAAAAGAGAAAAATCATTGCATGTTCTTCCTTGGTCCTAGATAAATCCTCTACCAAAACACTGCAATAAGCTTAAAGCTAGTACACTCTTCATCTCAAATTTAGTGAAAATCTAAAGCACTGACTTTGAGAATTATATGGTTACAGCAAATAGTCCATTAGAGTGTCCACAAGTTTTACTTAAAGTTTTGATTTGTTTTTAATCAGGCTTGGATATAAATCCATAAAAATGTAAGGCAGTGACAAATCTGTGGGTGTTTTATAGCCTTATGTCAATAGGGGGGGAAAAAAAAAGGCAAAGCTTTATTTTAAATAGAGATGTTGGAAACTTCAGAGAAGGGCTGTCAGAGACATAGCAATTTGGTTTGCAAAGATAGTTATATTTAGTGCAGGTTCTTGAGGATTTCTGTGACTTCAGGAAACCAAATGTTTGGTCTTGCCAATTCTGTCCCATGGGGCTTCACACTGTGGTTCCAACCTGATCTGCCTCTGGCCTCCCCTTTCCTGAGAACTACATTATCAAATGTATTTAAACCCTCCTGAGGTGCTGCTGTACAGCATTATCAGACATGGGCATAATCACTTGGGTAGCACCAAGACTGGGACAAGAACAGATGATACCCAGAAATACTTCTGCTGAACGAGAGACAAAAATTCCCATGTTGTCATGGGGCATCGTAGTTAGGACATCATATTTAATGTGGGATTTTTCTAGCTTTTAACTCAGTGGAAAGTTAATTGTAATCTCATTTTGAGATGAGGGAGAAGAAAAAGAACCCACTTGAGTAAACTGCATTCAAATAAAACTAACTTCAGGAAGATCCTGAGCTGGCTGTAACAATACCCTGGAAGAACAGGGGTATGTTCTCTGAAAACAGAGGTTATGCAGTTGTGCTTTCCCTAGCTCTGTCCCCACTCCCTCCCACCCAGCCTTACTCAGTAACCCTTGACCTTGCCAGCCAACTTTAACCAAATTTGGCAGAGGGGATTTGATCTCAAAGATATTAAGTTCTAACAATATTTTGCCTGGGTGGAAAGGTGTCTTGTTTCTGCTACAAAGGCTTCACTGTGAGTATAGCCCTTGTAGGCACAGGAGAATCCATCATGCAGAGGGCTGTGACTGTACAGCCCTCATGCAAGAAGAGCTTTCACCGTACAGACTGTTGACCTCTTGGGTAGTAAAGCACATGGAGGAGTTTTTTGGTCCACTTTTGCAGGTTTTCTACAAAGGTCAGCACAAGCAAGTGAGCAGAGGCCCTCTCACGGTGACAAGGAGCCCCCAGGTACCTGTTCAGCAGCACCTTTGTGGAGCAATTGCTCCGCTCCTGCCTTCAGGGGTCTCTGAGCTCTGCTGCTTCTGAAGCCAGATTTGTGCTGCTGTGCTAATGCCTTTGGAGATCCAAGTGGGAGAGTAGGCAGGAGCCTTTGCTTTTGCAGAGGCAGTCGTGCATTTCAGACAGAAGGGCACAGTAGGGGGATCTTCTTGGTAGAGGCTGAAAGCAGCCACATGCGGGCCTGGTGGCTCTCCTTTTTTGATTTCAAATGTTGGCAAATAAATGTCTCACTACACACATGAAAATTCATCCATGAGACACAGACTCATTGGAAACCAAGCTTCCTTGCTCCCACTGTTCATATAAATAGCCTTTGACAGCTGTGAGTGAACATCTGGACAGAGCAAAATAAGTGGGTAAAGCTCTGGTGGCCCTGAAGCAATGTTTTAAAGAAACAACAGATGGTTGTATCCTGTCTGCACCCCTGCACCTACTGCTGTGGCCGTTGGAAATGTCACATTTCCCAGCAACGTCTTTTTCAGTGCCTTTTCAGCTTATGTTCACAGATCATATGAAAAAAGCGAAAAATTTGCTGAGTTACTCCAGAGTATTTTATATATTTCTTAATCCCCAACTAACATGCCTTTCTACAGTCCAAGTCAGCATGTACACTGGACCCAGACTTCAGTTTTCATACAGTGGGATGATAGATGAGGAGCATGCACATCTGATGGCTGTACGTAAACACACTCTTGTTATAGTGTGGATGTGGCTTTTAGAAGTAATGGTGTTTTGCTTAGCTATAATTTAATCTGCTTCTTGAAGCAAAATTGCCGGAAGACCTAAAGCAGTTCTTTCTGCTCGAGAACATATGCATTGTTTCGTTAAAGTGCTTTTTCAAAAGCAGCTCTAAAAAAGCTTTCAAACTTGAGTGATTTAACTTTAATTATCCCAGATGTTGGCTTTTGTAGTGAGTTGCTGTTTGGGTTAGATACAAACACCTTTTGGTCAGAGAAAGCAACGTTTCCTGTAGTAGGGACAAGTTTTTCTTGGAGTAATGAGAATAGCTTAGCCTACTTGGAATTTAAAAAGAAAAAAAAAAATTGATTTGGGGAATTAAGTGTTGGAGGACAAAGTTTTCTGCTTTGCAGGGTGTTCTCTCCACAGTTGCGGTTATAGCTGGTGGAAAAGCATGCCACCAGCAATGTTCAGAGCCCTCCAAGGCCTGTTGGCTCTGTGTTGGCTCTTAATTAATGATCCACATTCTCACAGCTGCGCTGAGACCTTCTTTGATGTGGCTGTACCAGTGGAAAACAATGGGGTTATTTATTTCCAGCTGTATGTGTCACATGAATAAAGGACCGATTTGTGCCAGAGTGTGGTTGCTGTTGGCTGCAGCATGGAAATGTAGGGGTGTTTGTAGCCAAGAGAGTATCATTTATAAGATTCAGAGATCTGAGGACAAATGGTCAAGCTGTCTTCAAATGCAACATGTTGGGTTTTTCTCAAGCACATCGTGTGTATGTAAAGCCTAGTTGGCCAATTCTGGCTACAACAGCTGCACAGTTTGAAAAAACGGTTCAAAGCCCCATAGTGGAACACTTGAAATGGAAAGAAATGCAGCCTTTACTTTGACCCATGCTAATTAATCTCTTTCAATGAAGCCAGCATATACCTCCGAATACACCCTTAATGTCACAGGCTGTATTTCTGTGCTTTTTCTGCTGAAGCCACTTAAACCTTATCTGCTGGCTCTGCCTCCAGCAGTGTAGGAGCGGCTATATTCTTCCTTTTACCATGAGTTAAAAATGCTCAGTAGGCCGTCATCAAAACTGTGATGCTTTGATTGTGAACTGCTTCTGTCAAGTTTAACTAATTCTTCTATTGTAACCTGTCAGTTGCCTCCCAGATAGGGCAAGTCTTTAATGTGAACTGTGAGGACAGCATCTTCTGAGGAAATGTCTTCTGTAACTAATGTATTAGTGCAGCATGTTTTATATGCATTATTTTTTGTTTTTACACTTAAAACCAAACAGTTTTTTCTGTCCACGTTAAAAGTATCAATTTAGTTTAATTTTAATACATTTTAAGTTTTAATACATTTAAGTTTTAATATATTTTAAGTTTTAATATATTTTGATGTTACCTAAACACAAGAAAGACAAAATGTTTTACAGTGCTTGCACTCATTGCAAACAGGTCTTTCAGCAAGCTTGGACTGAACCTGTGCTGACCTCAAGCTGTTTTGTTGTTCCAGATATTCAGCAACACCTATGCAGCTCTGGTTTTGTCTGTTGCCAGACAAACTAGGCAAAACGTTGGGGTTTCTGTGCCTGTTGAGTAATCAAACCTCAAGAAATGGGAACTTCCTTGAACCAAACTATGTTGGAAGAAGTTGACATAGTGCTATTGATGTTTAGCTCTGATTAAGCACTCTTGCCTGACATAATCAGTACAAGTAAGAACTGTGTCTGCGTGTAAAACAGCAAGGTAATAAGCATGCACTTGCATTTGCAAGCGTACATTCACGTGCAAGCACGCACACTGGCGTATGTAGACAGACTTTTTCCAGAAGCTGGGACGCTTTTGCTGTGGTTCAGCCCAGAGCGTGTTCTGGACGGTTTGCCAGCTCTTGTATACGGGTTTGGGTGGAAATGTTTGCACGTTGTCCTGGTACTGTTGTAAGTGCCACAGTGATCCTGTTGTTTGAGTGGGATCTTGGTCAGAGGTAATTCTGAGTGAATGAAGAGTGATTTAGAGCGTGTTGCATTTAATTATTACCTTTTTCTCCCCTATGTCCATTCGACGTTTTATGGATGTTTAATAGAGTCTGTGCACAGCCTCGTTAAGTGCCTTATTGGAGTATAACAGCAGGAGGGCTGTTAGTAGTTCCAGCAGTAAGTGTGGCCATGTATCATGTACCTGCCAAAGAGCTGCTGGAGTTATGATGAGCAAGGCAACCAAATCCTAGCACACTGATCTGAAACACGTATCAAATTCCACAAACTTCTGTTACTGATCAGCAGTATCAGAAGCCAATTCACATGCGCTCCATGCACCTTTTCAAATACTGCCAGAAATGGACTTCTGCAGCTGTGGCCTGCAGCTGTTTGTGGTTTTAGCCCTAATTTCATAGTTCTGTACATGCTGGAGAAACCAAGATGAGTTACTGACTACAGCTGGGTCTGCAGCCAGAGGGGAGGACGCTTATACTACGCCACAGTGTAAATAAGCCCACTAACCCAAACTTAGAGAAGTCATTCTGTTGTTGGCAGTTGATTGTGATTTTCTTGCCAGAAGGATCATGCACTGCTTGGGGATGACTCTCCAGAGGACTCCTGTAGTTGGAGCTTGCTGGTTCTTGTTGGGATATCTCTGTGCTCCCATAATCCTCACCTTTGCTTTAGCTAAGGCTCCTATTTGGGAGAGGAGACTGAATTGTCCAGCATCTCCCTCTTATCTGCTTCTTTGACTCTCTTTTCTCTCTTTCGTCCACAGTTTTCCTAAGGGAAATAACTTGTTGCTGCTTTGCACTGCTGAAAGCTCTTCTGGGTTTCTGGCCTGATGTTGTCATAGAAAGAGATCATACCTTGAAAGCAAAATGCTATTAGTGAAACACTAATAGAGCATGATATTTAGTGCATATTGGCTGTAGTACTTCTCTAGGGAGCAAAACTTTAAAGTTATGAAGTATGGGGCAACTTGAGTAGGGATGTGATCATTTAGTGTTGGTTGGTGGGATATAAAGCTGGTGGACAGTGTGCATAGGTCCAATAACTGTTCAACATCTGTACTGTCAGTGGTTCAATACTGACATAGAAGGAAAACCATCAGGCAATCAATAGCAAATGCTTGTCAAAGGGTCATTCTGAGATTTACCCAATGTTCTGATCATGGGCAAAGTTGATTAAGCGTTGAGACCACAGCATGTCCGTGCATTCACTGTGTCATCACCCTGCCCTTTTGGCAGCCCCTTTGAAACTGCTAATGATTTCTGATATGAAGACTCAATAGCACTAATGTTGCTTAAATACCTTTTCAAACCTGCGCTGGTAACAGACTTGTGCTGAGGACTGTTTATAACCAGGGATCTGCTCACACTCATGGAGTCATTCATGCATGAATTGGACTCTTGTGCTGGGAGGTACATGGTCCTCCTGGTTCCGTGGCATCATTTCCCTTTTCTTCCTCAGCTCATGGATGTCAAAAACTGTGGGTTAAATGTGGGACAAGTGGGCAAGTGAAAAAAACCAAATGCTTTTTTTCCTGTTCTGTGCCAAGCAAAGATGAGAACGCCCTCCTGGAGCTTGCTGGCAAAGAGGGACTGGAATAAGAAATGAGGGCATTTTATTTGAAGGACCCCAGCCAGGCTCTAGGAGGGGGTTGAGGAGTGAGCAGTTTCAGGATTTTCAAGCTCTAAGTCTTCTGTGGGTGGAATGGGTTTCCCCTTTATGCCCATCTGGCATCCAGGACAACTTGTGTGCAGGTACTCAAAGGGAAAATCCATTCAGTCTCCAAACAGATAACTGCCATCACGCACACCTTGTGACATATGCCTTTCTTCTCCCTACTTGCACAGTTTTTTTATCAGGATGTTTGGAGGCTGAGATAATAACTCATAAATCCACACAGAAGTAACTCAGACACATAAACTGTTGTTGGGAGCATGAGCATGGAGCTGCCTCTCCCTGCATCCTTATGTTTTGCATAGGAGTCCAGCTCTGGAGGAAGTGAGAGCTCCTCAGAGGGCTGAATGTCAGAGTTAGCTCAGAGAATTCACTGTGAAATGAGTAATTTTTTTACCTGATAAATGGGGAAACTTTGCCACCTGGAGAGAGGATCAAGTCTAAGTCAGAAACTAAGAAATCCATATAAAGAAGCTTTTCTTTAAAAAAAAAACCACAACACTATTTCCCACCAACTTGAAGTGCCAAATAGATACTTTCCACTAAGCTCATAGTAGTACTTGACTTGGGAGCACAGGACGATCTTCTAAGATTCATTGCATATCAGCGAGAACTGAAATATCTTGCCTGGAAAAAAAAGTCTGGCTTTTAAAGCAGCACTATTCCGTAGGTTGTGCTGATTATTGCTTTGTGCTGCATGACTGTGATTTTTGGCAAACAGTGTCACATACCAAATTCCCAAAATAAAATGCTACATGATATTATATGAGCTCTTAGGAAGCTTTAAAAAGGGATTTGTCCGCTGAATGGGTATCTCTTCTGGTGAAGCCAAATGATGCAGCAGGAATGGTTTAAGAGGAGGAAACTTTAGTCAGCAGATAATTAGTCTTTTTAAGTAAGCGCATGAGGAAAAAAGAAAACCTTCCATCACTCTTGTGTTTGTAAAAGCTGTCAGCAATCCTGAGCTGATTGTAAAGGGTTTTACAGCTATATGTTTCAATAGCTAAAACATCTGTTCAGCAACGTTGTGAAATCCTCGTGTTCGGCACCCCTGATAAAGGGGTCTGCTGAGCGATTGGCTCATAGATGCTCTACAGGCAGCAAGGGCTGTACATACAGTGGTCACCGCTTGCCTTTCCTCCTCCTGGTCAGAGGAAAACGTAGGAGACAGCTACTATTTTACGCGTGATTTTCCTTTGAGGGGGGAGAGCAGGAAGTGCCTAGGAAATGGTTCACGACAGAAACCTGGAGTTGTAAATAGAAGAGAGGAGGAGAGGAGCTCATGGGTTCAGTTTGTGAGCAGTTGAAATACTGATACCACAGCAGCAGAGAAAAAGCAGGCTTCTGTGAGAGCGAGCACGTCCCAAGCTATCCTGATGGAAGGAGAGACAGTACCCGAGGCCAGGAGAGCAGCCAGCAAAGCCACGCGGATCGCCCTCGGCGTCTTTGTGAGCGGCACCGTTGTGCTTGGCACCGTACTTTTCTTGGGTAAGTGAAAAGGTCGAGGCTAACCTGAACGCAACCCTCCCCAGCTTGTCTGCTTGGTGCCCGTGTTTGTGCTCCACAATGTGTTTTGGTGAAAGTCTCAGTCTCTTCTTCCTTTCCCCCCATTTTATATTTATCCTGAAATGGAAATGTGTCAGGAAAGTGATTTCTTGTGGGGACGCTGGAGCTGGGAGATGCAACTTGAGCTTATGTAACTTTTTGAATGCTGAATTTAAATTTGGATACTCAGTTGAATATGTTCTAGGCAGAATTGGCTTCTTTCTCAGAATGGGGAGAAACGGGTGAGATTATTCCTGAGAGTAATGCTGATTACGAACTCACAGATTGTGACCAAGCAGTGAAAAGAAAGCAGTATTGGATCCTGTAAGAACTTGCAGAGACAGATCCTCTTTTGGAATAATTCAGCCCAACCTCTAATTTCTTTAGACCAACACAGATTTCCTCAGACTGGAGGGAACTTAGCCTCTAAGCATGTCTTTTTCATCCCTCCGATCTTTTATGCTCTTGTGATCTTGAGTGAAAGGTCTGCTTCATTTATAATCACAGCAGAGAAAATTATGCCCGGTTTTCTATAGACTATTTAAAGCACTGGGCTTGCACTCCATTAGTGTTTTTCTGCTCTAGAGCAAATTCTACAAACATTTACAGGCAATGAACTTTTGTGTATGTGAGTAAACCCACTCAATTTAACAAAAGTCTTTATAAACATGAGCAAGATTGATTCTTCAACTTGTTAGTGCAAAATATTGTTCCTAGATGAAAAATAATGTTTTTTACTTAAAGGATACAACGTCAAACACAGGAAGTAATGGACTGACCTTATTTCTTTTTTTTTTAGCGCTAAATGTTTTACGTATTGCTTGTAAAAAGCAATAGACATTTACCACCATAGCTTGTCAGAGAGAGAAATGCTTTACACATAGACCAGACGTGAAAATTCAAGCAATTATGTTAGTTCTCAGAGATAGTTTTCTAAGTGTGTTGAGGCCTATTCCGTAGCCAGGGATTCAATGTCAAAATTTTCATTGGCATAACTGCTAAGAAAATAAAAATGCTGGCCTTGGGTCAACCAAAATATTTTTAGGATTTGTTTGGGTTGAAAACCTCAGACAATTTCCAAAGAATAAAGGAAAAAAGTTAAGTTGTTTTGGTTGAATATTTTGTCAATGCAATGTTTCCACATTTCATTGTGACACTGCGTTTTGTTTGTACGTTTGAGTTAACTCTTTTTCAGTTTTGCTAAGCTGTAGGAAAGGAGTTCATTATTTCTGGTCATGTGAAACATTTCAGACACCTCAAGATGACCTTTTTTCTTCAGTTTTCATTTAATCTGCAAAACTTGCTGTTTCTGGTAGACCTGAAACAATTTCCCTTCAATTCTCCAGTCTGCAGAGTGAAACATAGCCTTCTCTTGCTTCTCTTGTTTCTTCTTCTCAGAGTTCCTACAACTCTAAGAGATATCTGAGAGAATCACGTATTTTTATTTACAGTTACTTGCTCTTACCGGCTGTAGCCGTACTGTGACTTGAGAGGGGAGCTACCAGGGGAGTCACTTGGCACCATGTGGGGTCCTGCCTGCAGCCCTGGATGGTGGTTTGGGCTGTGGGAAGGCAGGAGCCTCCTTCTTGGGAGCCAGGGCCAAAGCAAAAGGAAGAACATCGCTCTCCAGTTCCCTTGGGCAATACGTCAGGCAGCTTTGAACCTCAATTTGGCAGCCTCTCCTCCTGACTTGGTAGCTCTTTGGACTTCTCAGATTATAGTAACATCCACGTTATTTGCATCTGCATATTTGTTTACCTTTTTCCGCTTCAGATTTTTTGGGGGAACTTAATTATGGTGTATATTTTCTTAAGAATCTGGAAATAGGCTTATAAAGGAAGAAGCTGGGACACTGAGTGTTGTAACCACAACTGTAGGTAAAAATGTAATGGTTAGCTCTCTTAACAACAACAACAAAAGGCAAGAGAACAAAACCAGGCAAAGTTTTTCAATGAAAATTAACTGTTAATTAAAAGGGAAACGTTACTGCCAAAAAATTTTTTTTTAACTTGCTCTAATGATGAAGTTATAAATGGAACAAAAACAGTTGGTATTTCTGGTATTGTTGGTATTTTGCTTTTGTTTATACCTATCAAAACCATGAGGGCTACTTCAGATTCTTTACTGATTCTTTTTCCTTCTCCCTCATTTTCTATCAAGTGCAAGAAAGTAAAATGGTGTCTGGGATTTTCCCTCCTTTCTGTGTTTTGTTAAGAAAAAAATATCTAGCCAACTCTCAAGACCCGATTAGGTTCTAAAAGGCTAACTTTAAAGCAGGGAAAAGGTGAGTTGGAAGGAGTGTAACACTTAATTAATACGCACATTATCCTTTATTTGTTTTTCATATGGCTCAAAATCGTGTTCTGGAGACCTCCACTTCCCTATTTTCTACTGTGCTTCAGTATTCCAAGTACAGTCTTCACATGCTTCAAAATCTTGTGTATTTCTTGGCTAATTTAAAAAGGTTGTTGAGGTGTTATGTTTCGCTGAGTCAGTGCAAGCTTTGGTAAAGTTGTCCAGAAATAGTTCTACGTTCACAGTAAGTTTTAAGTACTACTAAACTAAAGGTCAGTATTCTTAAAGTCTAAAGTACTAAAAGTCTTAAAGTCTAAAAGTACTTTACTTAAAAGTAAACCTAAGAAAATTTGATTGAAATCCAGCCATTTTAGTCATTAATTGTCGTTAAAGCTGTGAGATTGGAAGAGATGAAACAGCTTTATATTTGATTCTAGCTTTAGGTTTTTTACAATAAAATTCTCCTGTGCTGAAATAGCATTTCACATTTTCCATCCCTTTTGAACGATATACAACTACAGGAGAAACTGCTTTATAACTATCAACGCTGGTACACCTATGATATGTTAATATATTCCCTTGTTGGGTTTTCTGTTTGTTTTTATTTTTTATTTTTGCTATGGACTGAGTTATTAAGATAATGGATATAACAAGTCATTTCTTTATGTCTACTGAGCACATCTACTGAGTCTTATTTCACCTCCCCCTTGGGACTCTCCCATCCTCATCCCAAGTATCAATTATCTGAATATTTACTGCCTGACAACAGTGTCTGAAATTAGCAATTCCTATGCTTAAGTTTCAGTGGCAGATGTAATACACATCTTCAGAAGATGAGCAAAATTAACCGACAATTTCATAGTTCTCGTTAGCACGGTTTTTGGAAGCAAATACAATCACAATACGTTTGGAAGCCTGTTCAGACAGAAACTGCGCTGTGCCTTATAAACCCCAGCCATCCCTGTGCCCACTGATATCTGGTTTTTTCCAGGCTGGAATAAGGGGACCCTGGAAGCATCCTGTTGGTGCTGGGTCGTGCCGGTGGGAGCGGGTGGCGCAGTGCTGCGGCAGGAGGATGTGCAGCAGGGCCGCCCGAGCCCCGCAGCTCAGGAGGAGCTGTGGAAACCGTGCAGAAGGTGGCTAGATAGCTCCATGTTGCATTGCCAGCTGTGAAAGGTGCATCTCTGGAGGAGGACAGCAACAACGATTAATTGTTTGTATTGTGGTGGCACTCGGTGTCAGTGAGTAAGGCTGAAGTGTTGTTACTCCAGGCACTGTGCAAATGCACACTGAGAGACAGCCCTTGCTCCATGTTCCCTGTGAACAAAGCCAGAGGAAGGAGAAAGCAGGCACAGGAGGCGAAAATTACTTGTTATGAGCTGCAGTATTTACTTAAGATATGTTCTAACTGTAATCAATGTAGTCAGAGATGTATTAGGGCCAGAGCTTGCACTGACATTTGAGTGATCAAGTACACAACATTTGGATGCAATGGTCAAAATTTGTTACAAATGATCTCATTATGGTTTTTCATTTTGCAGTTAGCCAAGGTCTTATAAAGTTTCATCCAAAGCAACAGTACTGTTTGACCTCAGAATGCATTGAAGCTGGTAAGCAACATTTTTATCCTTTCTATTATATAATGATTATAGAATGTTAATGAGTTATTTATACTGTTTAAATTTTTTCCATGATACATTTTACTCAGAAAGCTTCATTAGTAACGAGAGAGGAAAAAAACCCACAAGTCGCTGTTTAAGTTGCTGCAGCCCTGTTTATTTTCTACAATAAAAACTCATGTTTTAAATTGTTTTAACTCTATTCTACCCAGGTTAACTCAAAGTTTCCCATAGGGTTTATTTATTTTTTTTCCATAGGAAACAAAATATTGGGTGACTTGACCTTCAGGTGTATTTTGTTTTTTCCTTCCCAGTAGTCAGAAAACTACCAAGTGAATTGTTAAGCACAGAAATGCTTTAGGGCCAGATCTTGCACAGACTTGCACAATTGTAATGGGGTGACTATGACTCAAAATCTGCAACTACTTCCATATTGGCAGGCTCTTTTCCCCACGCAGAGATACATGTGGTAACCCTTATAGAGTTGGGGCAGCTCTTTGTATTAAAAGCGAGCTAAAGGGACTGGGCTTGGTGGGACCCAAGACACACCCATTTTGCACTGGTCAGTTTTGACAGAGTTGTGCTCGCACTAAATCAATGAGAGTTTATCACTGAGTGCAACAAGAGCAAAGATCAAACAATAGCTTCCACATCTGGAAATCTGCCCCTAGAGCTGTTTTATTGGAAACAAAATGGGCATTGTGTGAAATTCTAAGAGTATTTATTTCCATTCTGAACTGTATCAAGCTGATGCTGTGAGGTGTTTGAAATCCTGACAAATTCTGTGGGGCTCCCTAAATTGAAAAATATGCAGATCTCAACACTACAATGACATTCCTTCCCATTCTGCTTCCATACTCGGCTGCAACGACAGTGCTGTTGGCTGTCCTGGGCACCACCCTCTGGAAATGATTCTTGAATGAGTGCAAATATCTAAGTAAGGTGGGATCATAGAATCATAGAATGGTTTAGGTTGGAAGGGACCTTTAGAGGTCATCTAGTCCAACCCCCCTGCAGTGAGCAGGGACATCTTCAATTAGATCAGGTTGCTCAGAGCCTCGTTCAGCCTGACCTTGAATGTCTCTAGGGATGGGGCATCTGCCACCTCTCTGGGCAACCTGTGCCAGTGTTTCACTCCACTCATTGTTAAAAATGTCTTTCTGAATCTATCCTCCTTTAGTTTAAAAACATTAGCCCCTTCATGCATTACAGTGTTTGTGGCATAAATCTACCTGCATCGAGTGACATGGAGTATGTGGATAGTGGACATATTTTGGCAAAATGATCATGTGTTTTGAAACTTATCCAAATAACTGATTAAAACTCCTAGCAGGAATCCTGTTAACTTTTATAGATTTTGTGGTACTATTTCTAGCATCCAATAACTCTTCTTCATCCACTTAAAGTAACTCTTCCTATGATACTTCTGTCTCAGCTGTAATTCTCTCTCTCACATCAGAAGCTCTCAGACTGACTACATTGAAGACATTTTGGCAATTTGGGCATCTTTTGCCAAAGAGATCTGACACCTTGGCGATTTTCTATTGCTCCTGAAAAGCTGTTCAGAAAGGCAGAGCTCAGGTCTCGAGACACTATGTAGTCACTACACAGAGCATTCTGAGCTAAAACAGTCGGGTCATGTAGGTGTCCAAGTCTGCCTTGTTGCAAAATCCCAGTTTCTGCTGAGCTTACCAAAAAATCCTTGTTATTTCATGTGCACGTGAGAAGAAGAAAGCCAATTCAGATTCAAATTTCTTAAGTGATGTTTTTTTGTTCTGAAGCTCAAGATGAAGCCCCTACACATTTTCTTTCTTTTTTTTTGTTGGGGTTTTGGAGGCAGTGGTGTTTTGATTAATCATCCATTAACTAGGGATGGGGTCAGGAGAGCCAAAGTGTGGCTGGAGCTGAATTTGGCAAGGGAGACAGAGAAAAACAGGAAAGACTTCTACAGGTACATCAACCAGAAAAGGAAAGTCAAGGAAAGCATACCCCCCATGATGAAGAAGAATGGTGGCCTAGTGTCAACAGACAAGGAGAAGGCTGAGGTACTCAACGACTTCTTTGCCTCCGTCTTCACTAGTAACTTCTCTCCTCACCCCTTCCAAGCCAATGGACTGCAGGATGGAGACCAGGGGAATAAAGCCCCTCCCACTGTAAGGGAAGATCAGGTTCATGACCACCTGAGGAAACTGGATATACACAAGTCTATGGGACCTGATGAGATGCATCCCAGAGTCCTGAGAGAATTGGCTGATGTAGTTGCCAAGCCACTCTCCATGATATTTGAAAAGTCATGGCAGTCAGGTGAAGTCCCTGGGACTGGAAGAAGGGAAACATTGTGCGCATCTTTAAAAAGAGTAGAAAGGAAGACCCTGGGAACTACCAACCTGTCAGCCTCTGTGCCTGGGAAAATCATGGAACAGATCCTCCTAGAAGCTGTGCTAAAGTGCCTGGAGGACAGGGAGGTGATTTGAGGAAGCCAGCATGGCTTCGCCAAGGGCAAGTCCTGCTGACCAACCTAGTGGCCTTCTGTGATGGAGTGACTGCATCAGTGGACAGGGGAAGAGCTACAGATGTCATCTATCTGGACTTCTGTAAGGCCTTTGACACGGTCCCCCACAGCATCCTTCTCTCTAAACTGGAGAGATATAGTTTTGGTGGGTGGACTGTTCAGTGGATGGGAATTGGTAGGGTGGTTGCATCCAAAGAGTAGTGGTCAATGTGCAGATGAAGACCGGTGATGAGTGGTGTCCGTCAGGGGTCTGTACTGGGACCAGTACTATTTAATATCTTCCTCGGTGGCATAGACAGTGGGATGGAGTGCACTCTCAGCAAATCTGCAGATGACACCAAGATGAGCGGTGCAGATGACACACCAGAAGGACGGAATGTCATCCAGAGAGACCTGGGCAAGCTGGAGAGGTGGGCCTGTGAGAACCTCATGAGGTTCAACAAGGCCAAGTGCAAGGTCCTGCACCTGGGTCAGGGCAACCCCCATATCAATACAGGCTGGGGGATGAAGGGATTGAGAGCAGCCCTGTGGAGAACGACTTGGGGGTAGTGGTGGATGAAAGGCTGGTCATGACCTGACAATATGCGCTCGCAGCCCAGAAAGCCAACTGTATCCTGGGCTGCATCAAAAGCAGCGTGGCCAGCAGTTTGAGGGAGGTGATTCTGCCCCTCTACTCCACTCCGGTGAGACCCTACCTGGAGTGCTGCGTCCAGCTCTGGAGCCCTCAGCACAAGAAGGACATGGACCTGTTGGAGTGGGTCCAGAGAAGGGTCACAAAAACGATCTGAGGGCTGGAGCACCTCTCCTGTGAGGACAGGCTGAGAGAGTTGGGGAGTTGAGCCTGGACAAGAGAAGGCTGCGGGGAGACCTTACTGCAGCCTTTCAGTACTTAAAAGGTGACTAAAGGAAGGATGGGGGCAATCTCTTTAGCAAGGCCTGTTGTGACAGGACAAGGGGTAATGGTTTTAAATTAAGGGAGGGTAGATTTAGACTGGATATAAGGAAAAAATTCTACAGAGTAGATGACCTTTAAAAGTCCCTTCCAACCCAAACCATTCTATGATTCTGTAATTAGATACTCAAAAACTATTAAGTCTCTGGCTTGTCAGACTGATCTCTCTTTCCAGTCTCACCTACATTAGCAACTGGTGGGGATGCAGTCACAAAACTGAGCTGAAAATACTACAATTATCTTTTCCAACGAATGGTAGATCAGAACTTGATTTGTTTTCTTGTGCAGCTATTCAGCTAAAGGTAAACAGTGCATAATTTCTGGAATGCTAATTACAGTCTGCTTGATATGTGTTGCTACTAAATTCCTCAGGCAATTAATTCTATCATGGCAACAATGGAAAGCCTGTTTCCAGGTGTCTGGCTCCGGCAGTTCACATTGCTGTAGTGCTAGTATCAGTGGTCATTGCTGTATGGCACTCACGAACGTTTGTTGCAGATATGTTGCCCTTTTTTTGCTTCTCATGTAGGCCATGTTAGATGCTAGAGAAGCTGGGTGGTATTACTGCTGCTCTGACAGAGATCAGGGCACACATCAGTCCTAGAACAGCAAGGCTTAGTTTGCAAGTGAGGTCAGCATCACATTGCAGAGACTGGTAAGTGTTGATCACTGTTTCTGGACCGTGGCCTCATGTAATTCTCTGTTTAGGAGAAAGTGTTCCACAAAATCTGTGTGGTGTCTTTTTTACAGCTGCTGCCATCCTAAGCAAGATAAATCAATCCGTAGATCCCTGTGAGAACTTTTATCGATTTGCATGTGATGGCTGGATTTATAATCACCCAATTCCTGAAGACATGTCAAACTATGGTGTTTATCCTTGGCTGCGACACAACGTGGACCTCAAACTAAAGGGTAAATATGTCATTTCTGAAAGTGTTTGGTTGGCTTGTCACTGCAGCTTGTTAATTTCCTGGTTTTGAAATGAATAAATGCTCCACGCTTCTTTCTGATCAGTGGATAATATCCAACAGCCCGACTTGATGTTCTCTTTTAAGTATATTTTTGTTGTTTTTTATTGAAAACAACATTGAGAGATAGTGAATTATAACAGAAACAGAATTTGGGAGGAAGAATACAACTGCTAGAAACTACCAGTTAAGAATTGGAGCGACAAAGGAAAAGGCGAGGGGATTTGAACTCTTTCCACCTTACAGTAGATGGGTAGACCAGAGTGCAGGACCACATGCACATTTAGGAACGTCCCAGATACAGACAAACATCAGTCTCAGACAGCACTCTGTCTCTAACAGTGACCAGTAGCAGGAAAAGAATATAATAAGTCAAAACCAGAGCGATATTTTTCCAGTATACTTACCTAGCTCTTGGCAGGAAGCAATTTACAGACTTCCGGAGACGGAGGTTGTTTGGGTATTGTGTTTCCTTCATGTTGCTGTTCAAGCTGCCATTGAAGTACCTGAGCTATCATCAGTAAAAGAGAAGGCTGCTTAAGAATGTGTCTGGGGGAAAAAATAGCCCCAGGGTGGAAAAGTGTAGGAGGAGAGGTATTTTAATTTGTGTGTGACTTGACTTTACGCTATACTCGGCGCAAAGGCCACCTCATCAGGAAGCTGTGCAGACCAACTGGGGAGAAAGGGTGATTGCTGTTAGGTAGAAAACCCTGCCAGATTCTCATAATCTTTGCTAGAAGTGAGTCATGCAAAAGGAGGGAGATGTGCAAGATTTATTATTGTTGTTGGTGTGCTTCAGCATTGCACACCTTGAGCATATTATTGACCTATTAGTTAACATAAGAGCCTGTTTTGACCTCACCACAGAAAAGAGTTCCATTTTAGGATTTCTTGCTTAAATATAGCATTTCTTTTTCTCTTAGATTTTGTACATATATATCTGTGTGTAGGCACCAAAGCCCTTCTCTGCTTATTTTCTTCTGTCATATCGTATTCAATTTTCACATCGTTAAGTATTTTAAAAGCTGCATAAGGTTTCAGAGTATGAGTTTGGAATTTCAGCATAGAATACAGTCTGATGACTGCTGTTCTAAGTCTGCTGAAGACATCACAACCAAAGGAAAAAAATATTGCCAGAGCCTGTTTTAGGTTACGCTTTGCATTCTAATTGTTCTGCTGCCAGAATCGGGCTGTATTAGATAACTGCATAGCCTGTATGAACCACAGCCACAAAGAAACCAGTCCTAATTGAATATAGAGTAACAAGCTGTGACTCTCGTCCTTAATTTCTTCTTTTTACAGAGCGTAATGAAGGACATCATGCTAAGCCACATTTTATATGGTTTTCTTACTGCAGTCCCTTTAGAAGTTGCTAATCCTTAACGAGGCAAATACAAGACAAAGAAACAAACATCTAAGTGAGAAGTACTTGCTTAATGGAAACTCCGTATCAAAAATGGGGTCTAATGAAGTGCCTTGTAACTACTTTAATAGGAGGCCTAAACTGCTCCTTGGTATGGTACAGGGGCAAAGACGTGAAATGCTGGGAGGTGTAGAGGAGTTGATTTAATATAGCATTTGTCATCTCCTTTCCAAACTATATTCTTGGTAATTAAAAGAGAAAGGGGAAAGAAAAAAGAATAACCTGTTGGAAGTCAGTGTCAGTAGCTGAAATAACAAGGCATAACTTCAGCCTTTATGTATGTTTGTGTTTTAACTTGAGTTACTTCAATAAATTAGCTTGATACAGCATTATTCATTTGTGGATGACCACAACCTTACTATCAAAGGTTTTAGCAAGATGAAGAACTCTCGCACAGAGAAAGGTCTGGCTGACCAGACCTTGGAAGCCAATTTAATCTCAGCTTCCTAAAGACCTCTTAGTGGAACTTTGTACTTCATTGTAAATGTCCCTGTTTGATGCTCAGTAGATTAAAAAAGCCCCAGTCTTTAAAGAGCTGATTATTACGCAAGTTCTGTGTTCTGAAATATTTATAATATTAAAGAAAACTATTAACCTTAAAGTGATAACATGGCTTGGCCAGAAAGCCACATTTTTCATATTTGGTATTCTTTGATGGTATGATATAGACAGAAGTATTTATTCAGGCAATATATTAAAAAAATTTATGACTTAAAATAAATTATTTGGACATCTAGTATGTTCTCTGGTCCCTGAATGTTCCTGAGCCTTAGGCAGAAAGGGAGTTTGTGTAAGTGTGCAAAGACCTCTGTATCGCCTTGGTTACACAAGGGTATGTCAAAAGCAGAACCTTGTGGCTTTGGATATGACTCAGATTCAGGCAATGGACATCTCATATTTAGGTTAAAATTTCTTGGTTCTTTATAGAACTGTCCTGGGGATGACCAAGGCACTCCTACTTCCAGTTAACCATTCCTAGCTGGACCAGACTGCCCCTGACTTGAAGCCAGCCTTTCATTTGCAGATATGCTGCAGGCATTTTAAAAAGTGCCTCTGCTTGGTTAAGAACAAACAGTTTTGGCACTGACGGGCCTCTGAGGAAGCTCTTGGAGTCCTTCAAAATGGAAAAAATGGTTTGACTGTGGCACCTGTTGTATGAACAAAAGCTATCTCAAACTACAACTGTTTCAGCCTTATGTCAGGTCAAGATTGCAATGCCTCTGTGAGTTAATAAATGTTTTTCACTTACGATAAAATCTTCTGCAAAGCTATTTGTGTTCCTGCTGAATTTTTCCATTTTGATTGGTGACCTTAATTAGGAGTTTAGGAGCACTATTGTCTTACCATTGACATGCAATAGGCTTTTAGTGAATAATTCAGAAGTGGAAGTCTGAGGCAAGTAAATCAGTGCCTGTTACCTGTCGTGAATGTTGATCGTGAACCAGGAAGTTTCTTTTCCTTTCTCTGACATCTGCAGAACAATGATATACAGCTGGATTTTTGGTTTGTGGGCTTCCCCCCCCCAGCCAAGTGACCATGCAGGAAGCAATAAATTAAGAAAAACAAACCAAAACAAAACTATGCAAACATTCCTAAATCTCAGCACTGCAAAGGACCTGATTTAAATTATGTGATCCAGTTGTGAACATGTCTTCCAGGCCTTTTAAATTTAATTTATGTCTGTGCAAACCAGTTTACAGATTAAGTCTCCATACTGATCCTGGCCCAGTGAGACACCTACTTCAGGCTTATTCGCTGTGCTAAGCTTTCTAGTGTGGCTATTTTCTGAATGCTAGTCAATTTAAAGTGAGGAATTTCCAGTGTGGCAAAGAGAAAGAAATGGAGGCCTTTTAAGAGGATATGGTGTGGGGGTTTTTAAAGAACATCAGAGAGACAGCAAAGAAAAGAGCTTGGCAGTGTAGGTAGCTTTTGTCATAATCTGCAATGGTTTTCTTTAGAAGATAAATTCTTTTTTAAATACAACCAGTAAGGTAAAAGTATCTTAGTATAGAAATTTGTACTATTTGACCATAGGATAGTCCTTTCAGGCAAACCTCAGAGGTTGGTGTTGAGTGGCTGCTGTCCTGCACAGCCCTGTGCCACAGGGCTCCTTAGCACCAGTTTTTCTTCTCCCACCCTTCAACAGGTGCTCAGTTGGGACCGCTGGGATGGCTTGGATGTGGCCCATGAAATCTGTAATGTGGCTGCTGACACTTATCCCTAGATTTCTGTAGTAGTTGACCCATCATTTGTGATTTCTTCCTTCAGAGGCCGCTGGTTGAGAGCTGTCCCAAGTAAGAGGGAGAATGCCAGCAGTAATAAAAAAAAAAAACAAACCCCTCAGAGAGTATTTATGTTAGTGCCTCCAATATCTTCTTGTTGGATAGCTGCTCCGGGATAACATGATAGCAACAAACAGCAACGGCGCTTAACACTGTTTTGCTTGGTCTTTCCTACTACAAATGGATCTCTTTTCAATGGTGCAGACAGTTTTGTTGTTTTTTTTTTTCCAGTGATCCAGATCTCTCCCATAATGACTTAGTCATGTAAATGTAAGAAATAACATAAGTGGCACTAGTCAGGTAAATCTCTCTGGGGAACAAGTTAACAGCTTTTCAGTAAAATGAAGTACCTGAGTGAAATGTGGAGAAGCCAGGACTTCTTCCAGGCTTTGTGGCTGCTCAGAATGAAAGTTGTATACGTAATGGGTGATTTTGGGAAAGAGTGAGTACAGAAAGGAGATAATTTTGGTTCCTAAATGAGGTTTAAGGCAGCACAGTAACCGAGCCCCAGGATTCCCACAGCATCTCCCTGGTTGGGAGACCAGAGTAGCAACCTCCTGCGAGCCCTGCACTGGAACGGGAATTGGGCTTACCGCACACTGCCGTTCCACACGCGGCGCAGTATTGCCCCTGGGTTTACACTGAACCTCTGTTTTGGCTGTTGCCTGCCGAAGGATGATATGTTCGTATCTGCAGATACTGAATTTCAAAATTACTATATGACTGTACTTTGGACTGGTAGTTTTGCAGAAAGAGGACTCATACTTTGGAAGGCGCAGCAGTCCATGACATCTGACTTGCCATTTTCCGACTAACAAAAAAATTATGCAAATACATGTTGAAAGTATTAATATAATGAAGTAAAGCTTAATGCTGCCATTTAGTATGGAGCTCCACCTATACTGTAATAATTGGGGACCTTGCAATGTTCTGGTTTAAATGCAGTTTAAACTCTTGTGCCTAGTATTATAATGACGTGTTATCCCCCGCAGCGTAATCCTGGGAGGGTAGAGGGGCAGAGTAGGGGAGCGTGGAATACTGTTCAAAAGATTAAGGTTTATTGTTGAATTAGATTCATGAACAGAGGCTCTCACATCCCCATAGAATGATTTTTGGCTTTGTTACAGTGTGTGTACAGTTATGTCAGTTGACTTTTAGAGGAACTCACATGATGTGCTTGCCTTTTGGTGTACAAACTCAGAGAATTCACAAAATCCTAAAAGTGGAAACAAACAAAATTGACATTTAGGAAATGTGCTCTATATTAGGGCACTGAGCAGTATTAGGAACCATTTATGTAAGCACAGCTGTTTGAATGCCATTTCCATGAGAACTTCCATATTGCCAAAATGGATATTCAAGAAAAGGATTGGGGAATTTCTTCTCAAGGGGTGAGGGGGAACCCTAAAATGTCTGTATATTAGTTGGGTTTATTTGTTTAAATGCAGCATCCTTTCATGAAATTGGTGTTTGGGAATATTTGTTTGATTTACTTGATCTATGTTCCTTGGGAATCAGAACCTATATGAATTGATTAATTACTAAATCTTCATTAATTTCTGTGGACGTGCACATTAATTACATCCTCATTAATGCAAAATTAATTCATAATCATTAAATGTTCTATCAGAATGTCAGAGGAATTAATAATGATGGGCTGGTTATTTTCAAAAGTCACTAGTCTAACCATGGTGAGATGGACGCTGCCATCAAGAAGTAGTCTGATGGGCATTAATTGTATCAACTATGAAACATGTTTGCCTGAACTGATTAATGGTGTGTTTATCATAATTAAAAGCCTTTAAAAAACCCCAACAAAACAACCAAGCAACCAACGGTCTTCCCCTAAACCCACAAAATAAAGCAAGGGGTGGGGAAGATGCACTTTATTAAAACAAGGCAGGCCTAGATTAAGGCATCAGCTCTGCAAATACAATTCAGAGGAATAAGCTTCTAGAGCTGCAGAATACACTGATAGGTTTTATTAAAAAAAAAAAAAAAAAAAAAAAAAGGTTTGAAAATATGGAAATTATTGTATTTAAGGGATATCTGAGGCTGTGAAGGCAACACAAGGCCTTCCAAAAGGGACCAATACCCCCATTCATTGGCTTCCTGGATGCTTCTGCCTTCCAGAGAGATGGGAATATACAACATGGCAGGTGGTAGGACAATCTGAGTTGTGTCAAGTACTCTGCATTATTTCATATTCCTGTGTGAACAAGGAGTTTGCCTTTATGAAAGGTCCTTGGAGTGATTATTTCAAGTCCTTATGTACTCTAGTAAGATGACTCTGGTGACCTGAATATTTACAATAGGGAACTGAGAGGAAAAAAAGGTAAGAAAACAGTAGAAGGCTGGGAGGATAAAGGAGGGGACACAAAATATGTGAAAGTGGAAATAATATATGCTTTGGTAAAATTTAAAAGCTACATTATAAGCACCAGAAAAGTCTATTGGCTTGCTATTTTATTTTATTTTAGACTCAAAGGGAAAAGCTTTATTTAGGCCAGGACAGTTTTAAGCATACGGAGAAAGATTTTTGTAAGCCTTTGGTGCTAGTTTGTTTTTCCATATGTATATTTGGCAAACAGTAGAGAAATCTAGATCATAATGCATTTGAAATTCAAAATAGGTGTTTATAAAATACATTTCAAGAATTTTTGTAGTGCATTAAGCTCTGACTGTTTCCCTTCCAGTCCTCTGAAACTGATCAATGTTTACAGCCATGCAGAAATAAAAAGGAAGAAGAGCCTTAATGTCAGCAAGGTGCTGGTATTTTTAAAAATCATTTAACTACAGGGGTGAGAAAGTTTTTCATTGTTTGTCTTTTTAGTTGTGAAGGAGTTAAAATTACTTCCTTAAACAGTGTATTTTCTTATTTTTGGAATCCTGGAAGCAAGCTTTTATTTAAAAAAGAATCATTTGCAGCTCATTTCTTGTAAAGAGTTTGGTAGTGATCAGGACTCCAGACTGCACACATTGGACTGTACACCAGGCACCTGACCTAGCAAGAAACACTGCGGAACGATTAGCAGAACTGGTAGTTTACAAAAATAAATAGATTTAGGTTAGCTCATATTTTAGGGAAGCCTCAAAAACCAAATATGGCTATCAATTGTTAATAGAGGAAATGGGTTGTACCATACACTAAAGTTGCATAGCAGGAGAAATTATCAGAAGAACTTCTGTTGAAAGCATAAAGGAATTTAACCTTGAAATTATGTATTTGAAGGTAGGGTTACACTGGTGTCAGAAGAGAGCTGTAAGTAGGCTTCTGCACCCTCCACTGAGGCTTGTCCCTGTGGTGTTTTCCAGGCAGGCGAGAACTTGCTCTGCTCTTCTCCTGAGGCTTCCAGATGCAAAGCAGCTCTGAAATGGAGGCTTGGGCAGGTGCATTAGTGTGGGAGCTTGACCTGTGCTAATAAACCTGATAAGAGGGATAAAATTGTACTGAAACATTAAACGTTGCATCCTACACCAGTAGATGTTCGTGTCTTTTTCAGGAGACTGCTCTGACAGAACAGATTTAACTCTAAGAATAATCTGGGCTTGACTATACTTGTCTTGTTCTGAATAAATATGTACAGCTTTGAAATATGTCAGTTAAGTCTATCACTTCTTTTAGAATATATAAACATATATATACACACATATATATATTCTTCAACCTCCCCTTTATACTCCTCTCCAGCTATAGGGGTCAGGATTCCAAACTAATGAGAATAAAAATATATATATCAGATTTTTTTTTTCTTTGATCTCATAACCTGGACTGTTTGTGTTGCAGCCTATTCAACTCATATCTTCATGTAGCAAGACTGGTAAGTTACCATTGGTTAAATGATCACAACGGTCATGTGTATAATTTTAGAAGCTGTGGCCAGTGCTTTTATTTTGAGGTAGAACACTGTGCCCCTTCATCCATAAAACTTATCACTGCCAGGTCTCCTTTAGTTAACTCCAGGCTCTGGAAAAAAAGGAACTGGAAACCAGATATTGTAAATGAACGTCAGCTGACCCCAAACCATTCTCAAATAATCACTCTTGGAACACGTAACCTCGCATTACTGTAATTAAGACTGTACATTTGTCTAGCTGTGATTTCCGTAACAGCAGTGTGGTTCTGAAGGTTTTTTTTGTATGCCCTTTGGCATCCTGGCCAAATCATTGCTCTGTGAACTGTACTGAACTTGACTTCCCAAATCCAGTGCACTGGGAGTTTGAAGAAAGGGCAGTGCCTTCATGACACAGCCGGAGACCTTAGATACCCATAGTGGCACAAGTGCAGTTGACTACTTGGGTTTTAGGGGTTACGGTTGCTTTTTGGGAACTCTTTTGCCATAGTCTTTAGTGTGAAGAAAATATGGGATTTAAGGGTTAATGAGGAATAGATTAATCATAATTATCTTATGGCTCAGGGACCTCAGGGAATGACATTCTGCACACAAATGTTGTGTGTTTGCTTTGACTGCCAAACTGAAACCAAGGTTTGAGTAGGTTTTTCTCTACTTTTATGCTGAAATTCCTCACAGGACATCCTTAAAACATCCTGCTGCTGGCATCAGAGGATATCCTGCAAATTTCCAAAGGATAACTTGGGTTTTGCACATAATAGTGCTAACCTGGAAGAAAACAAAGCTTGTGACTGATAGCTGGAGATGGGCGAACAGCACTTTTAATTATTCCTCTCAGCAGTTTAGAAACCTGACCCCTATAGCTGTAGAGAAGCATAGAAGGGAGGGTGAAGAACAGAGTCTTTGTTGCTCAAGAACTGAAAGAGAAATGCACTTTCTTGGTCATCAGGTATTTGCAAAGAAACTCCCTTTCCACAAGCAGAGTTCCTGCATTTGTGTCCAAGAAACAGAAGCGCATAATCATTCAATACAGAGCAAATATTTGCTTGCTAGCTACTGCTACCCAAACCAAAGTGAGACCATGCTGTTGTGTGAGATAGGGACTTACTGTGGACATAGTTGACAACAGAACATCATCTTCCTTTGGCCTATTGAATAGTAGGCACGGGTTTCTAAGAACCCCTTGGGCTGCTTTCTGCATCTGCTCCTGAAAACAACACATTACAAATTGCTTTCAGTTGTAGTGCTGAGCATCATCTGGGCATTGCTGAGCAAATCCCACTGCACTGATATTAAAGGGCCTGAGGGGAATTCATCATGTCCAAAGGATCAAGCCCTTTGGGTGTTTGGATCAAGTTCAGCAAGCTTTATGCTCATAAAGGAGTGCTGTTCCAATCAGTAGGACTCTGATGCGAGTTAGATAAGGAGGAATTAATCCTCTGTCGCTCACTTTATCTGCAACAATAGATAATGGCTGTACCTCCTTGGTCCCACATGTCTGAGAGTGCTTTGAGATCCTTATCCTAAACATATAGAGTGCAATGCCAGGGGTAACCATTAGATTATCTCCTATGACCTTCCTTGTATCACAGAAAATTACATTACCCATGTAATGCAGCTCAGTAGCTTGCACTGGGATAAAACATAATTCACATTGGACTAAAGCTTATCTTCCAAAAAGCCATCAAGCCTTGAAGATGTTAAGGGGCCGGAGAAGCCACTGTCTCGTCTGGTTGCTTAGCTCCAGTGGTTAGTCACTGTCACTGCTGAACTTGTCTTCATCTTTCGACTGTTGGCTTTCTTTGTGCTTTTTTTTCAGTAGGCTAAAGACCTTTTTGGCACCAAGCATTTTCTAATGGTGAAATACTTTCATACTCTAATCCCATCACCCTTCCACCATCTTTTGTGAGACATATCATGCTCCCTCACTGCATGGCTTTTTCCCCCACTTCTATTTCTCAAGCCACTCCACCCAAAGGAAAACCCAAATAGCTGTAATGTTTTTCTGGACCCAGTCCAGCTCTGCAATATTGTTTTTAAAATACAGACAGCCAAAGGGCAGGTGGTGTTCCAGTCTGTCTCACCAGCCTGTGTACAACAATAAGATCATCTCCCCACTTTGATACTTGTCTGTTTTTGCGGTCCAAGACCACTGTTTGCTCTAGCATTGCCCTGGGAGTTCATACGGAATTACTTGTCCACTTCTAGCTTTTCACGCCTCCAGGGTTACAACTTTCCAAGAAACGGAATGTCCTTTTGGGGTTCTGGTATAGCTTTTTTTCTGTTTAATGTCCGAGCATATTCCCACTGGGATATTTGAACATGCAGTTGTTTTTTTCAAGATACAAAGCATTATAATGTATTTGAAATCATCATCATCAGTTACCACTGTGCAAACACTTCAGTTTGCCTTTTCCACATACAGCAAATGTTTGTAAAAGGATAAGGATAAAAATGGATGGGGGAAAAAAATGCTACTGTCTTTACTAGCACAACGTGTTCTCCATATCTAGGGTTGAGAAGTGCAAAGAAAACTTAGATGTTTCTCTCTAGAACAAGAAATAAGCTCAGTGAATCACATAGCGTGTCTCAGGAACGCAATACAACTGTATACGTAGAAAAATGTCTGGCAGCATACAGAATATATACAATCTGCAGATCAGGACACTGATAAATTGAATCAATATTCCTAATCTGAATAAATGGTATGCACCTTTTTTTTCCCCTGCAAATCTGGCTGTACAGTCCCTTTTTCATGCACTCCAAATCACAAGAGGGAAAGGTACAGGATTTCTCAGAGCCATAAATAAAGTATGGTGGTTGAAAACCAAAGTGAAGCTGTGTAAGACAGTAGGCTGGAAAATCAACATGGGCTAGAAATGGAAAGTAAGATTAAAGGTAGCAGCCACAAGGCTATCCTTAGCAGTTTTAGAATAGTATGCAGTTAAATAAGTGCACACACACACACTAGCAAGGCTTACTTTGTAAAGTGCCTTGCTCTCACTTTTAACAGCAGATGATTGCTATTTACTCTAGGGTAGTGAACCACAGGAAGCTGGCCTTTTTTAGCCCTCTTGCCCTGGAAAGGCACCATCTGAAGGAAACCCAATATAAACCTCTGTCCTTCCCTTCCCAACCCCAGCTCCCCATCCCCACCCCCAGCTGTAACTTTTTTCATGACTGTCTATCTGAGCATCTATAATTCAGACAACTGAGGAACAGTCCCAGCTATGGTGTGTTTTTTGTTGGTGATGCTGAGTCGTTGTGTTTTGCTCAAGAGCCAGGGAGAGCAGTGATGCAAACCTGCCTGACCTGGGCTGCCAGAGGTACAAGAACTTTGATTTGCAATAGGAACATCCCCCCCTTCCCCAGCCCCTTGGTAGAAGAAAATGAATGATGAAACAATTTGCAACCTCAGAAAGTTTAGGATTTCATGAACACCTTTAGCCAGTTTCTGACTGTGCAAGTGGTAGTTGCCTGATGAGATGAGTTATATTATTTCAGCTCTGCAGAGCAGAATTACCAGTAGGTTTTGACACTTGCCATGACTATGTTTTATGTGAAGGGAGACATAAATCTTGTGTCTGGGCATCCTGTGCACACAGAAACATAGGCAATGCAGTGCTGAGATCAGTAGTGCAGGACAAGGTCCCTTTTATCCTGAAGAAAATATATTTGGAATTAATTTGAAAGTGAAGGAAACAAAGGACTTGACTAGAGAATAGCTGCTTTGCTAGAACAGCCATTCAAATATGTACTTTATATTTGGCTGGGGAAACATGTTTGCAGATTGTATATTCAAGGTGGCTTAAACTGTGCTGGTTCACTATCATGGAATTACAGAATGTCCTGGAATTGGAAGGGACCCACAAGGATCATAAAATCTTAGAATCACAGAATCGTTAAGGCTGGAAATGACCTGTAAGATCATCAAGTCCAACTCCTGTCCCTGCACACGATAACTCCAAAATTCACTCCGTATCTCTAAGGGCACTGTCCAAGTGCTTCTTGAATATTGTCAGGCTTGGTGCCGTGACTGCCTCCCTGGGGAGCCTGTTCCAGTGCTCCACCACCCTCTGGGGGAAGAACCTTTTCCTAATACCCAACCTAAACCTCCCCAGGCACATATTCCTGCCATTCCCTCGTGTCCTGTCATTGGTCACCAGAGAGAAGAGATCAGTGTCTGCCCCTCCTCCTCCCTTTGTGAGGAAGTAGTAGACCACAATGAAGTCCCCCCTCAGTCTCCTCTTCTCCAGGCTGCATAAACTTTGCTTGTCCTGGTGATTTTTGGCTATGATATTCTGCTTTGCATTTGCAGCAGGCTAGTGATATAAGTCAATAACAGCAATAAGTTGTTAAATTGTGGTTGCTGTTAATAATGATCCTGTGCTTTTTCAGAGGGTTGTAAATCAGCTTAGATTGTGGTCTTTTTTTAATCTCTTCAGCTAGATTCCATTTCCATCTCTAACACTATAACATTTAACTGAGAGCCAACAAATGAACTATTATTTCAAGGGGGTTTTGTTAATATTGTTAGAGTGCTGTGTGTTTCCCAGTCTGGTCAAAGCAATTTGTTCCTAAAAATTCTTATTTAAAGATGAAGATGCTGATCAAAGCTGGATAAAATTTCTTTCACAATCAGTGAACCTGGTGATGGATATATTTTCTGGTCTATTGAAACTCTCTATAAATTCAAGCTGAATTTATTCTTTGGAGTCCTAAAACGAAAGATTACTTTAGGAAGTTGGAGCTTTTCATTTTGAAACAAGAAAACTGAGTTAAAAAAAGAAAATGCTAACTGCAAAAAGAACAAACTTAATGTCTTTTTTAGCTCTGAGTGAGCTGCTTTAGTCAAAACACTAGTAACCCTGATGTCCCTAATTTGGCCACTGGACTTTAGAAAAAAACCTATTAGACTGAAGTCCTCAGTGGATTTGCATGAATACACACAGTCCCCTAGGAGAGGGGTGAGAGCAGGTGTTTGGAAAGACAGAGTAGGGAACTAAACAGCAGGTCTGTGGTTATCTCATCAGTCTAAACATTAACTGATCTGGGGTGGTCTTTCTCTTCCTATCCCTTGGAAGCCCTCATAAGTGTTGCTCTCACTGTGGTGTCCAAACAGAAAATATCTGAAGCCATTAAAATTTTTCAGCGTGGAAAGACAGTCCTCCCAGCCAGCTATAGTTAAGAGTTGAATTTTGGCAGGGAGGCTGGATCTGCTCTCGGCGGGTCACTGGCTGGCATTTTCCTTAGTGTAGATGACAGCCTGAAATGCCACACCGTATGTCAAGAGATGGAGCACTGTTCAGAAAGAGCCTTTCTGTGCTGGTGAGAGCACAGGATAGCCCTGCAGCAGGTCTGTTCAACTTGCAGAGGTCCTCAGAGAGCAGAGACTCTAAGCTGCAGCCCTTCAAAGTGCTGCACTGCAGAACTCACCGACCCACACAATTAGATACGCTCAGTGCAGGAGGGGGGCTGCTGCATCCCGCTACTATGGCCAGGCTACTCACAGTACCTGACATCATTAATTTAAAGATAGCTTGATGTGCCTCCATTGATTTCCATCACAGTAGTGTCTTTCTTTACATGGATACAGCAACCTGTAGACAGACTAACTGATTACCCATATTTTTGATTAGTATGCATCACTTCTTGCCTTTTCTTGCTCTTCTTCTAGAACAATATATTCAAGAAGATGTAAAAATCCATATATATTTGTGAGTTAAATACAAAGAGAATTTCGAAACCTCGAGTTTGGATTTTATGTTAGCTAATGTAGAAACCACATAGATCTGACCAGTGCTCCAGGTTTGAGCTTCTAAATCTTTCTGGAAGCTTGAGGCTAAGGCTGAGGAACCTCTGTAGCCTAATGAGCACTCGCTTATGGATCACATCCCTTATTTTAGTGTTCACAGGATTCAACCATCTTATTAAGGTTTTAATGTTTGATCACTAGATTTTCTGTCATCAGAACCAAGAATTTTCTTCATAAATTAATTCTGAACAAATTGGTAACATTTACCCCACCTCATTCTTTGCAATAGTGCAGGGAGTGTTATAGCTTCGTTCTGTCCCACAATGAGATGGTTTGATGGGAAAACACCAGGTCTGATTTTAGCAGGATTTTACGCAGATATATTCCTAGAGTTGATTTTATTTTATTGGAGCTCAACCTCTGTATCTCTCCTGAGCTTTAGTTGGGCTTTAGCCACTGAATTTTGTTAGCTTCAAAAATTCATAGCTGTGCATCTCACTGGCAAGGAACAGGAGTTATTGCAACGGCTTTAATAGGAGTGCATTTTCTCATCCTTAGTTTTATGTATGTTTCATTTATAGTTTTCTTTTTTTTTTTAAATGCCATTCTTAAAACATGAACAGGTCTGATTATTCTGCTAAGAACTGTGCACACTGGAGATATGTGTCAATGATTGGTATTATATTGTATTTAACAAGCTGAGAAATATTAACAATTTGAGGCTTTGAAGCCAAAGCTATTGGGAATCCTGTCCAGCAGTACTTTTAGGGAAAAGCTTATCCATAACTGAAAGGGAATATTCTCATTAAATTTCTCAAAGAACCAAGCAAATGAGGTTTGGTGGTGTTTTTTTTTTCATGTTTGTTTGTTTGGTTTTTTTTAAGGAGAAAAGCAATTGGAGGGAAAGAACAAGTCACATTCGTCCATCACTACGATATTCTTTGACTAATAAACAGTTTGTTGTCAGCAGTAAGGTCCCCTGGCTGCTCACATGAACACGGATGGGGAATATCTGAGAGGTGCAGCATGACAGGTTCTTCAAGGTGCTAGGGAAATCCTAGGAAATAAGTGTCTTTAAATCCTACCTCCAGCAGTGAGCTCCTAATACTGAGCGGAGCTGCGCAAACGCAGACTGTTGTCATCTACAGAATCTGGTGGAACCATCTAGCTGGACTTTTGCCTCCCATGAGAGGTGACATTGGAGAGAGGATTCTGGTGAGCTGCTGGGACGGGGAGGGGCTGGAAACCGAGCAGCTGCTGCCTGTTTGCAGGAGGGTGCTGCTCTTTGATGGCAGCACGCCGCCTCGTCAGCTCTCTACATGACCCCAGCCAGTACTGGCAGAGAAGAATAATGTTGCATTGACACCTGATTAAGCTCTGTGTGGAAGCCGTTTGATTTTGCCACGGCTGGTGTTAAGAAGTCCCAGTGGCCCTCTGCTGACTTTGGCAGGACACTGGGACTCCTGGGTTGCACTTTGTTCTCCCCTTTGTGTGGGGCAAGCTTCTTAGCTCAGGCACAGCACCCACAGGGCCAGTTTGCACTGTGCCTTTGGTCATTTGAAACCCAGAGCACTGGGGAGTATGGTATAGAGAAGGCGCTCTTGAATTTTTCAAGGCTTTTTAGCTCTGGCTGAGCAGACAGCAGGAGGGACGTGGCATGGTTCCAGCAAAGCCACTCTCTCCAGTAGTCCATGTAACAATAAGGTGATGCTGTGCAGGACCTGTTTGGATCTTGCAAAACCAGGTGAGGTCTGACAGGGTTTTCTAGCCCTGTTTCTGTGCTGTGCCCAAGTACTACTCTGCCTCTGTTGGCCATGGAAGTGCGCATGCTGCGCTGCACCTGAGCTGATAGATCTTGCTGAAGCTAAGCTGCCTCTGCATTTAGCCATAATACATGTGTCTTCGGCTGCATCATGGCTGATTTACAACTTGGATAAAATGGCTCGAGGCAGCTGAGAGTGGGCTGCTGGGATTCAGATGCACTTTTCATGCTATTTCACTTCCATAACATAATGTGAGGAATGCAAGGAACGTAGAGAGATGACAGCTTACAAAAACTAGTTCGGCTTTCAGACACCAAGGAGGTTGACACCTGTAGTGTGAGGGAGCTATACAGTGCAGCTTTTCAAATAGTAGTTGGACACTTGGTCTTCTGTGTTATTTACAAGACTGAGGTTGTGTGTGCTTTTCAGACAACAGGGCAGTTCGCCGCCGCTTGCTTTCAGCAGCAGCAGAGCTGGCAAAAGTGAACACCAGTGGTCTTCCTCATTGGATCCTGTGACCTTCATTGTTAGACCCCGTTTTCACAATGTACCAGCACCAGAGGCTGAGCCACTTGAAAGAATTCCTGAGTCCTTGTCCTGTGTGCTGGTTCCCATCCTCGCCCCATAATTCCCTGTCCCCTCAGTTTGCTGAGGGTGGCTGTTTGTGAGGACGAGTAATAAACAGCATCTGTCAACCGGCTTTAAAACAGTCCTCTTAAATAAATAAAAATTCCTTCTCTGTTGGGGATTGAAAAAAGTACAATTATGCCTGTGTTACTGTTTAAGAAAACACATGTGGAACTTCATCCTTAATTAAACAAATGCTATGATTAAAGCAAATGCTGAGGCAGGCAAACAGACAGTTCCTACATTTTCCAATGTATTGAAAAAATGTAATTTCTTTTTCCAGCATTGCTTGAGAAACCCATCAGCAAAAGACGAGACAGTGAAGCTGTGCAGAAGGCCAAGACCCTTTACACATCCTGCATGAATGAGAGTAAGTGAACAGATTTGAGAGGGACACATATGCGTTACCTGTGTTTATAAAGGCAGGGTTTTTTGCTCTCCGCTGAGCTCTGTGAAGCTTTGTGCAGACGCACAGGTTTCACTGATTTGGATTCAACTGGATGCAGAGGGTCTTCTACACATTTCTGAAGTCAGCTATTGAGACTGAGGTACACCAAGGCACAAGAATTCAGTTTTACAGAGACTTCTGCTTGTCAGGAAACTGTGAAGGCATATTTATCTGTACAGAAAGATGCCAAAGCCATGGCCCAGGGATGTGGGTGTAGTGCCTGGTAAATCAGAGGAGCCCTCTGATGAAATTCTTACACTGACACAGTCAAGAGCCTGTTGCTCAGCACCTTCTACCTTTCTCTAAATACATTTAATCAAAACACTTCCACAAGGCGGGGCATGGGCAGCCATGAATTCTTTAGCTTTGAGTTATCTGGATGTCAAGGAAGTCTGGACAGGGAGCCCTAAAGCGCATTTGCAGAGTGCTTTTCCTGAGCTTGTAAATGTTGCTGTAAGGTGATGTACACTAGATTGGGACACATCACTACCTTTATGTAGCTGCATGGGTGAAAGATGAGTTGGGAGGGAGTGGTCTTTGTCCTTCAAAGCGCCCTTTGTCCTTCTGACTCTTTCAGACTTTATTTCCTGAGCAGTTTGCTTCCAGCACAGCCTGAGACTGACTGTCAACAACTGAGACAGACTGCCCTGCAGCCTCGGTGCCAAGATGCTCGCCCCTCTAGTTTTGATTCTGTACAATAACCCCCTCTCAGAACCAGTGAAGCTTCCATCCTAGTTCCTAAGTGAGGAATGGTGTTTTTTTTTTTTTTTAATTTATTTAATTCCAGCCCTTTGCCTTTTTTGAAAGGAACTGATTTGGCTCTCTTATTCTTGATTCAGATAAACTGGGTTGGACTCTAGCCCTTCTATGCTCACAGGCAGAGCAGAGGCCTTGGTTTTCAGCTATTATGTTTTGTCTTGCCTAGAAATCAATCCACACTGATAAATCTTTGTGTCTTGTGTGGCTGCTGCTGGATTTGAATTGTCTGGAATGTAATTGTTGTCACGCTTTGACATTTCAGATAAAATTGAAAAAGCCGACATGAAACCCCTGTTAAGCATACTGAGGCATTCACCTTTCCGCTGGCCTGTGCTGGAATCCAACATTGGACTTGAAGGGCTGTGGTCAGAAAGGAAGTTCAGCTTAGTCCAAGCCTTGGCAACTCTTCGTGGTCAATACAGTAACTCTGTCTTTATCCGTTTATATGTGGCTGCTGACGACAAAATCTCCAATCAGTATATCCTGAAGGTACGATGTAACATATCTAATAAGTTACTTTGCGTAGTATTTTGTGATCTCATGTTTTTAAAAACAAGTTTACCTGCCAAATGTTTACACTTGATTATTGTTGCTATTATCTACTGATTTACAGATGTATATAGGTGCCATTTTATGAGAGTGTAGAAACCACTAGGAACCACATGCTATTGAAAAATATTTCTGTACAGGATATTTTCTCCTTTCAAATGGCAAAAAAAGGTAACATATGTTCCAAGCAGAACAATGTCCATGGTCTATGTGCATGAAAATGAGAGAGGTGGATATCCAGTCCTGGGGGTGTCCTCGGTGCTGCTTATGACTCATCAATCGCATGAAAAATGTTTTTTCTCTGTGAAGATGATTATACTGTGCATCAGTAGCTGATATTTTGAACTTGGCCTATTTTTCTTGAGATGGTAATACATTGTCTAGTGCTTATACAGCACCTTACAACACAAATGCACCCAAAAACCTTCTAAATCTGAAATAAAGAATTTACCTTTTTACTGAAGTGCTGTTGCTTTTGGACCAAAGCATTACCAGTTTGTTAACAATGCATGGCATTACACAACAGTTTAGATTAGTGAGAAAAAGACCCAAGAAATATTGGCTCACTGTAGTCTGACAAAACTCCAAAGAGAATTGTAACTATTACTGTGAGATGTCACCATGGCAAGACTGAGTGCCTGGGCCAAATGCATTGTTGTTGTTTAAGAAGTAGGGTTGAGTAGCCAGACTAGACCAGCCCTCCACTGCTGCAAGAAAAGAGTTTATGAAGGCAAGAGAGAAGGGACAAAGGAGGAAGTTATGATGCCATTCATCCCAGCAGAATAGGATCTATGATCTTTACGTTGCTTAGCACCTTGGCTAGCTGTAGGAATATAGCCAAGAATTCATTGTATTTGGGGATCAAACAGTTAACTGCAGTGGTACTGGAGTGGATGTTGATTCTGAGTCAGTTCTTCAAAATGTCTTGACTGAGACATTTAACTGGTATAAAACTGAAGCGTTACTTTTTCCCATCTCTTGGACATTTTCCTGAAAAGTCAAGCCAACAGCAGATCAACAGTTCTCCGTGTTAAAGATGTCATTCTGCTAAGACGCTGTTCAGATCCTGTCAGGATTGCTTCGGCTGGAGATTTCTTTAAAAGAACTGAAACAATCGGAAGAGATATTTAGGTATCTCCTGTCATAATATTTCAGTCCAAGTCACCTGTCAGCAAAGGGCTGGGCAGTTATATCCTTATTGCTGGTCTTTTGGAAATTAATTATACGTAGCAGTACCTTCACTCAGTATGCTTTGTGGCACCTAAGAATTAGGTGTCTAAATAACTGAAACAATACATGCTATTAATAACATATTATTCTGTAGGATATTCTGTTGTTAATTTGATTAAGAACTTGATCTGCAGAATGCATCAGCCAGTGTTCCACTTTGTCCGTGTTTTAACAAATTCCCAGGGATGCAGATGTACCACAGAGTATTTCAGTCTGCTTGTGAAAATGGCTCTATTGCAAAATTCTTCTTGTTCAGCATTGCAAAATCATGAATGGATCAGAAAAAAGTAGAAACTCCAAATACCACTTTGTTCAGCGTTTAACTTGATTTTTTTTCCTTGAGGGCTGAAGAAATTGTTAACTTTTTTGTTTATTTCTCATATTTGTGCTTTCTTGATTTCAATGAGCTGTCAAACCTAACTCCCAAGCCAGTGACATTTGGACAAGCATTTCATGTGACAGTCACATAATTGAAATAAACCAAATAACCTCAAATTAGCTATTACCAGGACACACATATGCAAAGCATAAGTGTATATTCTTTTTGCTTCAATATGCTGAAACAAGAAGGTGATACTGTTTTTCAAAGAATCAGAGTTGCACTGAGCATCACAGGTACTCTCCTTTTAGTGGATGATTTGTTCTATTTGTTTGTGGTATATTTTAAAGGTTGAGAATATCAGCCAGTACAGGGAAAAGATGACATTTATTAATTCATTTTAGATTCTAAGTTGTATTTATTTAAGTCATTTTTATAAATGTAGAAAATGTGAAATTTAAATAGTGTGGGACTTTAGATTAAAAAAGACTTATGTGAAATTGTATGGATAAATACAATCTCTCTTCACTAGACTTATCTTTTAAAAACAAATACAGCATCAAAATAATCATTTCAGAACACCAAAACTGTTGATTCTGCTCCAGTCAGTATCCTACTCTGAGTTTGGAAGCTGGTTGAAGTTATGCATTCAGCTTCAGCTTCCATACCCTAACCTAACCTGATCACATTGAAGTGTTTTGGGAAATCTCAGATTCCAGTAGTAAATTTAAGATATATGCTGTGCTGTGAGTTTTGCTTGGTTAGGAACCTGGAAGAGTACGCAAATACTCCTCCCATGTAGTCATTTCACTCAAAAGACTAAATGCAGATCTCAATGAACTTTCAGGACTGGTTTAGAAATTAGCTTGAGGGCTTTATTCCAATGTTAGGGTGACTGTAGACCAACAAATTTGATCCATGTTTAGATCAGAAAGATAAGTGAAAGTCAAAGATCCACCTGCACCTACCTTTAGCTAATGTACTGGAGGCATAACAATTTCCTGTGCATGCATGCAATCATTTCTGTGGCTGATATCCAGCTGGTTTAGTACATCTGTTCAAAAGGCCAAATAAAGCATTCAGTGCTAGTCTAGGTTGAAGCTCAAAAGTGTAACCTCAATTTCAGTCAAAAGCGGCGAACGATGCTTTCCAGATACACAGCAGCTAACATGCTCCAGCACCTACTGGGCATTTAATCCATACACTAGACTAGTGTTTGTGTAAGGCTGACTCTTGTGCCCCTCAAATATGTATAGGATGAATGGTCATGAGCACCAACTGTTTGATCCTAGAGACCCATTCCTATTGCATTTCCTACTTGCTAATGGAGCCATAAACACATAAATCTTGTAGGTGATTCTTTGCTGTAGTAGGTGGCTCAGACATTGCCGGGGACATCTGAGGCTCCCCAGATCACAGTAATGTGATTTAGGTAATGTCTGTCAGCACAGTATAGCATTTTTCTGATGTTTTGAAATCTTGTGGATCTCAGGCTGGTGCAGTGTATTTACACACATTTATCATAACTGCAGGAAAACATGAACTCTTCCAAGGTTTCTTGTAAGGCTTCCTTTGAATTCTGATGAATGTATCTATTAAATGCTGCTTCCTGATATTTTTAACAGCTCGACCAAGCAAGCCTCTCTCTTGCATCTCGAGAGGATTACCTAGAAAATACCACAGAAGCCAAATCTGTAAGTATTATTAACTGGAAATCAGAGTGACTGTTTTCCCCTCAGTTTTTTTCATTGTTTCTTTTTTTTTATGGAGCTCCAAACTGAGAAAGGGTCATGGTTTCTTTGTATTTCGACTTTTCAGGATGTCTTCTATCAGAAAACACCACCACTAAAAGCACCACTACCACAAACACTCTTGAAAAGTTTCTCAAATGAAATTTTTGTAAGATTTGGGGTCCCCCCTGCTTTTCTTACCCTTTGGAAGGGGCCGCCGGATTCTATCTTGTCCAACCCCTCTGCTTAAGCAGGGTTGACCTCTGGAGTATACTACGAGTGACTGGCCTCCAACTCAACTTTGTCCTGCTGATGAAAACCCTCTGGAGCTGGTCACTCAGCTCATTTTCAATCCACCTCACTATACACTTCTCTAACCCACGATTTTTCAACTTGGTGAACAACCACAACAGCTCTCCTCTCATCCATCAATATATTAATGTAATTGTAGAAGGTTATCAGGCTGGTTAAGTAAGATTTCCCCTCTGTAAATTCATGCTCACTAGTCCTGATCACCTTGTCCTTCATGTATTTTGAAATAGTTTCCGGGAGGATTTTCTCCATTACCTTCGCAAGGATTGATATGAAGCTGACCAGCTTGTTGTTCCCTGGATCTTCCTTCTTGTATTCCTTGAAGATAGGGGTGATACATTGTCTCTTCCAGCCTTTAGGAACCTCTCCCAATAGCAATGACACCGCAAATATTATCCAGAGCAGACTTGCAATGGTATCAGTCAGCTCCCTTAGCACTCATGAGTGCAACCTATCAGACCCCCTGGATTTACTTATGTGTACTTCGCTCCCTAATCTGGTCCTCTTCAATGGAGGATAGGCCCTCCTTGCTCCAGACTTCCCCTCTGGTCTCAGGGGCCTGTGATTCCTGAAGCCAGGCTTACCAGTAAAGACTGGAGCAAAGTTGGCATTGAGTGTCTTGGCCTTTTCAGTGTCATTTGTCGCCCTGCTCCATTTGGCAGCAGGTCCATGTTCTTCCTAGTCTTCCTCTTGCTGTTATGTACTTGTAGAGTCTTCTTTCATGGGTCTTCATATCCCTTGCCAAATTAAACTTCAGGTTGGCTTTCCTAACCATATCCCTGCAAGGTTTGTCAGCAGCTCTGTACTCCTGGGTCACCTGTCTGTGCTTTCACCTCTTACTTCTACCTTTTACCACACTTCCTTCTTATGTTTTAGTTAGGAGCTCCTTGTACACCCATGCAGGCCTCCTACCACCTTCACTTGATTTCCTACTTGTCAGAATGGACCTTTCTTGTGCTTGGAGGAGGTCAGGTAGAGCTTCATGCATTCACAATAGTCTTTCACATAAAGGACAACTTCCCCTCCTAACCTTTGCAGCCTGTCCTTCCTAAAAATCCTGTATACATCCATTGCAGCACTCCAGTGTGCAAGTTATCCCACTCTGTTTCCATGATCCCAGTGAAGGTATAGCCTTGTAACTCCACACAGATTTCTAAGTCCTCCTGTTTGTTCCCCGTGCTGTGTGCATTAGTGTAAAGGTATTTCCAAGGGACACTCAGTCATGCTGATTCTTCAGTATGGCCTTGACAGCTTTCCTTATCAGGCTGTCCTGCAGGCACTTCTTTATTTACACACCTACCCTCAAAGGGGTTCCACTTCTGCTCTGTTCAGTTGATTGTTATGTCCCCTCTTTTCCCATTACCCTAGGCCCTTGGCTTGCCTATCCTATCCGCACCTTCCATAATTGCTTCTTGAGGAATCACTCCCTCTCCCATTGTTTCTATTTTAAAGTTTTCCTTACCACGTTGGCCAGCCTGTAGGCAAAGATACTCTTGCTCTGTTTAGTCAAATGGATCCTGTCTCTTCCTACAGCTGTGAATTCTCAAAGAGGGTCCCATGACCATAGAAACCAAATCTCTTCTGCTGATGCCACCCATGCAACCAGATGTTAACCCATAAGATCCATCATATCCTCCTCAGGCCCTTGCCCCTCAACTGCAGGATTAGGGAGAACACCACTTGGGCCCCATGCCATTGATCTCTCTCCTCATAGCCCTGTAGTCACTCTTGATACTTCCCAAGTCACTCCCGGCAATAGCATTGGTGTCTATGAGGAAGAGCAGCAGGGAATTGTAGTGAGAGGGCTGGATAAGCCTTGGTAGCCTCTTCACAACATCCCGAATGCGGGACCCCCAGAAAAAACAAACCTCCCTAGATGACAAATCAGGTTGGCAGATGGAGACCTCTGTCCCCTGCAGCAGTGAGTCTCACCACTGACACTTGCTTCTTCCTTCCAGTGGTCCTGAGGGGCTCATGCTCCGCCACAGAGCACTGGTTGAAAGAGCTCCTGGGTCCTCATCAGCTACAAGAGCAGTGGACTCCCAGCCTTCATTGTGATGGGAGTTTCCACTTTCCAGCTTCATAGGTGTAGGCTCCTCCTGCTCTTTTGCTGCAGCTAAAGGTCCAGGCTTTTGAAGCTGCAGGATCTCAGGGGAGGTCTTGTTGATCTTTCTCATCTCCTCTGAGGCTGTATAATCTGCTGTCTTCTCACAGCTCGTTCACTTGGCGACGCATGTCCTCAGCAGCTACATACTGCCTGCATGTTAGAAGACCATGTGCCCCACCCTTAATGAAAGGCCTCAGGCAAGTCTCAGCCTGAGACTTACAGAGGTGCATCCTTCCTTATGAAGCACTATATGGGTCCAAGAGTACGATAAAAAAGAGACGGTTACACCAGTAGTGCCTGGGCATCATGTCCTGTGGCATGTGACCACCATATCTAAGGATGGGTATGCCAGACAAAGTTTGCTGGCCTTTTCTTTGTGAACTGCTACATCTATTGGCAGTCTCTAGGAGCTGTACTCTGGGGTTGGTTCTTATGTAGGCCACTCTCTGGCATGGGCTCAAAGGGTGTTCCACTCTCCCTGGTCAGGAGCCAGCTAGAAGAAAGGCTGTGGACACACTTTGATCAAGCACAGCTGCCAGAGTTAGCAGCTGCTGAAGCTACTCTCACCTTAGCTTTTACCTGATCTGGTGGCAGCAGGAGCCCTCATGTTCCTTGGAGGGGACCCAGGAGTTCCCAGATCATGGAAAAAGTGCTCAGAAGCTCAAGAACATCTCAATGAAGTGGACCCCAGAAGCTTTCGTGTCCACGGGCTGCCTCGGTGAGATGCCCTCCAGGCCTGCCTCTCGGCAATTAGGCCAGAAGGCTGAGAACATTTCAAAAGTCACTGCAGGTCATTATCATCAAGTTAACCTGAATTCATATAACGAACGGAAGAAGAGTTCCTCAACAGATTTCAAGTATTCATTTCCTCTTCCCCCCTCCCCTTTATGATTTTTCTGCTACAGCTTAGTTCCTTGCTGCTTTTCTATGGGCAGTAGTCATGAACCAATGATGTTTATCAAATGCTTTAACGTATCAATATTTGGCAATGGCAGCACCTTTTTCCCCCTCACTTGATGAAGGCCTGTGGGCAGTCTCCAGCACATGCAGCCCAAAGCTCAAAAGAAACAACCCCTTGGGTTGTCATGGTGTACAGGTTATTGCTACTGATTAAGTTTTTACACTTTTGCTTGCCTTTTGAGTTCCCTAAGAGGTTAGTAAGTTTTTTAGCCACGTCGATTAGTCTAGATGATGCCAGGATACAAAGAATTCTGTCTACTGAAAAATTAGAGGTGGAAATGCATTAGAATATGGTTTTGCTTGTGTTGGACTGTGGGCCAGTAGGAGTTGATGAGGAGCAATCTGATTCTTCCAAAATCTCTGAAGAATTATGCTGAGGGGGAGGTAGCACGGAAATCACTACAGTGTCACTACATACAGTGTATTTTGCTAACACTTGTGTATACACACTAAGACTAAAACGTGCTTTATTAGGATAGCCTGGGCAGAGCAGTGCAGAGTGCTGTAGCAGGTATATATGTTGCAGTGCCATGGCAGGAATAGAGAGCTAGGGGAGCATCCCTTTATCTCCCTATCTTCTCAGCCACCAAGCTTGCACATGTATACAAGTAATTCTTTAGTCCTATGCTGATTACTGTATGAATTGGCATAAATATTGGTGTACATTCATACCGATTGCCTAATCCTGTTGTAAGAGCTTTAAGTGTTGTCAGTCTAATCCAGAAGTGTCATTTGCATTTCCTGAGATTTATACTGCATGAACCACAGCAGGTATCTCTGTCTGTCATGCAGAGTATGTTTACAGTGTTGTTTCTCCATTTTTCCTTGATGACAGCAGGCATTCAAGGTAAGGAAATCACAACTTGGGTTGCTAGGGCATGACAGTACAAAGTATTATACTCCTTGCTATAGCTGGGCTTTTCTGGTCTACTGCTACAGCTCTGCTCAAGAGCAAATCCAGTGGTCATTTCACTCTTTTTGTTTCTTTACAGTACAGAGATGCCTTTTTGCAGTTCATGGTTGATACAGCAGTGCTTCTGGGCGCAAACGCTTCACGAGCTGAATCTGATATGAAGTCGGTTCTAAGACTGGAAGTTAAAATAGCTGAGGTTGGTAATCTAATGCAGGACTGAAGCTAGCTTTTACAAAAAAAAGTGCAATCCTTTTTCAAAATGGAAAGCCATTATATCAACAGCCTTAGCAGTAATGGTTTTTAGAAGTAGAAGGAGCAGAATATGATGAAGAAAGGATGAACAGTATTCCTCCCTTTGTTAATTGTTAAAGTGATTATTTTATTCTCAGGGGAAAATACCTTAGCCAAATATTTTTTGTCCTTTAAATTGTTAATATGTCAACAAAGCTCACTAGAGATAAGCCTGGGGGTGGCCAGTTTTGTGGCCAATGTTTGAGGGACAGTGTGCTGGTGAGGCCCTTTGGTCTGCTGTCTCAGTGGATGTAGGGGGTGGAAATCCATGTGGCAGCAAAGATGCATGGGCTATGGGTGTGTTAGAAACCACAGAAGTGCCTGAGAATGGTCACATTGGAATTAGGGCTTCTCCACCCAAAAAGGTGGCAGGATCAATAGGCCAACTGAAGTGCATCTACACCAATGCACTGGAAGCCATTGTGCAACCGGAGAACTATGATATACTTGGAATTATGGAAACATGGTAGGATGACTCACAACTGGAGTGCTGCAGTGAGTGGCTATAAACCCTTCAGAAGGGATAGGCAAGGAAGGAGAGGCTGTGGGGTAGCTCTGTATGTTAGGGAGTGTTTTGACTGTGTAAAGCTTGATAACAGTGATGTTGGGGTTAAGTGTTTATGGGTAAGAATCAGGGGGAAGGCCAACATGGCAGATACCATGGTGGGAGTCTGTTATAGACCACCCAGTCAGAATGAAGACGCAGATGAAATATTCCATAAGCAGCTGGGAGAAGTCTCCCAATCACTAGCCCTTGTTCTCATGGGGGACTTCAGCTTACCAGATGTCTGCTGGAAATACAAGACAGCAGAGAGTAAACAGTCTAGGAGGTTCCTGGAGTGTGTGGAAGATAACTTCCTGACACAGTTGGTGAGTGTGCCAGGGAAGGTTATGGAGCAGATCATCTTCAGTGCCATCACGCAGCATGTACAGGACAACCAGGGGATCAGGCCCAGTCAGCATGTGTTTGTGAAAAGCAGGTCCTGCTTGACTAACCTGATCTTATTCTATAACCAGGTGACCCACCTAGTGGATGAGGGAAAGGCGGTGGATTTTATCTACCTAGACTTTAGTAAAGCCTTTGACACTGTTTCCCACAGCAGTCTCCTGGTGAAACTGGCTGCTTATGGCTTGTATGGGCATCCTCTTTGCTGGGTAAAAAACAGGCTGGATGGCCAGGCCCAAACAGTGGTGGTGAATGGAGTTAAATCCAGTTGGCGGCCAGTCACAAGTAGTGTTCCCCAGGGCTCAGTACTGAGGCCAGCTCTGTTCAATATCTTTATCAATGATCTGAGTGAGGGGATTGAGTGCACCCTCAGTAAGTTTGCAGATGACACCAAGCTGGGTGGGAGTGCTGATGTGCTTGAGGGCAGGAAGGCTCTATAGAGAGATCTGGACAGGCTTGATCAATGGGCCGAGGCCAGCTGTATGAGATTCAACAAGGCCAAGTGCTGGGTCCTGCTCTTGGGTCACAACAACCCCATGCAACGCTACAGGCTTGGGGAGGAGTGGCTGGAGAGCTGCATGGCAGAAAAGGACCTGGGGATGTTGAGTGACAGCCACCTGAACAGGAGCCAGCAGTGTGCCCGGGTGGCCAAGAAGGCCAGCAGCATCCTGGCTTGTATCAGGAATAGCGTGGCCAGCAGGAGCAGGGAGGTGATCGTGCCCCTGTACTTGGCGCTGGTGGGGCTGCACCTCAAATACTGTGTTCAGTTTTGGGTGCCTCACTGCAAGAAAGACATTGAGGTGCCAGAGTGTGTCCAAAGACAGGCAACAAAGCTGGTGAAACATCTAGAGCACAAGTCTTACGAGGAGCGGCTGAGGGAACTGGAGTTGTTTAGTCTGGTGAAAAGGAGGCTGAGGGGAGACCTTATCGCTCTCTACAACTACCTGAAAGGAGGCTGTAGCGAGGTGGATGTTGGTCTCTTCTCCCAGGTCACTAACGATAAGACAAGAGGAAATGTCCTCAAGCTGGGCCAGGGGAGGTTTAGATTGGGCTTTAGGAAAAAATTATTCACCGGAAGTGTTATCAAGCACTGGAACAGGCTGCCCAGAGAGGAATTGGTGGAGTCACCGCCCCTGGAGCTATTGAAAAGATGCATAGATGTGGCACTGAGGGACATGGTTTAGTGGTGGACTTGGCAGTGCTAGGTTAAGAGTAGGACTTGATGGTCTTTTCCAACCTAAATGATTCTATGATTTTATAATTTTGACAATGGACAGAATTGGAGTCCGTGCTGTGCACCTATGTTGTAAATACATTACCATGTATTCAAGAAGCAGACCAGGCTGATTCTCTGAGGAACAGTCTAAAAGCACTGCAAGAATTGTTGGGATATTGGCACTAGTGAGAGGGCTGTGGTTACAGTAGCACCAGTTAGCTCTTGAGCTTCTTTCATGGTGCACCCTGGGAGAGGGGATGAGAATCTCCATCAGTTCTAATTTAGTGAATTTACTGAATTTAGTACCTAAATTTCAGTACCAACTAAATTCAGTAAAGCTAAACAGATTTAAATATGATACTCGGTTCTGAGCCATTTTTGCCCCCTTGTGGAGTTTAATTTATGCATTAGGACTGTTGCAGGCTGGAGGAGCATTTCTACTCCCCCATATCCCTGCTTCAGTATGACTACTGCAGGAATCCTGCTCCTGGAAGCTGCAAGTCCATTATTGTTTCCACTTCATCTAAAGCTAGAGAGAAGAGTTTGCCTCAATATTGGGAAACCAGCAAAAGTTAGGGCTGCAAACTTGGCACTGATTTGCAGAACTGCCAGCTGAACTGAGTATTTCTTCATATTGCCAAGGAAAGAAGCTGCCCCCTGTGAAATGCTGGGTCTCCTGTTCACAGAGAAGCCTGTTGCACAGCACAGGTGATGCAGCAGATTATTTTTCCCTGGGTTCTGCTGTTGCAGTCTAAAGGCAGTGATGCTTCTTAATGGTGTCTCTGTGCATAACTGAGGGCTGTCCACAATCGTAGTAAATCAGTATTTCCGTCTCTGCTGAAAGAGATGAAATTTTGTCTAGCCTCCAAATAAAGCCCAATATTCAGCTTTGGTTACCTAGTGTGGATGGACTAAAGAGCAGATACTTCATTGTGAGCCAGTAGACTTGAAAAACAGAAAATGTTTCTTCTCTTTATTGGTGATATGATAAGAAGATGCATTGCTAGCTCTGGTAGCTCTAATGCTTAATGAATGTCTTACAGAGCTTTAATCCACAAAGTATGTAGGTGAAGTTGCCATGCAAGATGACACGGATAATGTAACAGCCCTCAGGATCAGTAATGCATACTGTTATGCAACAAGCCATACTTCCTCATGGGTACCTTATTTCCCTTTAGTATGAATAATCCTCCTAAAACATATCCAGATATTAGGCATGAGTCCAGGGACAGGGCTAGTTGCATAATCCCTAACAAGCACAATGATTTACACAAACAACTTACCATGATTTCAGTGGAGATAGTCGTGTTTTTTACTTAGGCTTTTACTGTATCCTGTGTTCCTCTGCATTTGTTTTAAGTGAACATATGTAATAGAGAACTTGTGTGCTCAGGAAGAGACAGCAAGAAGAACGAGACGATACTTTGGATACAGGAAGGAGCAGCATGCTTCAAGAGAGCTTGTTGTGTACAAGGCAGGTTTCAAGTAGGTTTGAATTACTGGAGGAAGAGGGAAAGTTTTGAGAGGAAGGGAGCAAATGGGTTCAAGAAGAGTTTAAAGATTTGTCAGATAAATGAAATTTGCAGAAACGGCGAAGAAAGTAATTTTTTTCAGTGTGTCTTGAGCAATAGTAAAACTGCAGACACTGGAGAATTTTGTTTGGAGAACTGCCAGCTGCCTGGTTAGTCTGGCATCAATCTCTGTCCTATTTAAACTGCACAGTGTACAGCCTGTTGTATAGGATTTACCTTAGAGCAGGGCTGGAGTTGCCATTGTGAATCCTTGTTTCCCTTGAACACTGAGAAAATTTTGAGCTATATCTTGTTCTTGGATTATTTTTCTATTACGAACCATACTGCCATCTTGGAACCTGAATGTCCCTTGTCAGTTATAAAAGGACTTGCTTTATATTTAGGATTTCTTTTGTTATGTCCTTGGACTTTGACACTACAGAAGATACTGAGGTCTGGCTCCCCTGGTCACCCAGATGAGATGCCTGGTTGGAGAACATTTTAATCCATGTCTGGCCTATACACCCAGGTTTCCTGCTATGGAAATCAGGATGGTGGGGTAAAATGAGGAGAAACTTGTGTGTATCTAACTCTTCCTTCAGATGGAGTCAGGCCATAGCAAGAACAAGTTCAAATCCAAGAGATGAGATGTGCTTCCAGCATACGGATCTCAGATTTGACCTTTAAACCATATAGTTTGGAGCTGGCTTCTACCTGACATGACAGGATGAATAAGTATTAATGGTTTAGGTGTGCTTTTATCTCTTATGAATCAACATGTATTTCCTTAATATAATCAGAGCTAAAATTGGTCTAATATGTTCAAAGAAGACATGCAACTCATTAAATTCCCCAGTAATGAGTTAAACTGACAATGAACTGCGTTCCATTTCTCCTAGTTAAATGCCATCCTCAGAAAGGGAAGTTAATGCCATGAATGCTTGGAAAACAGGTGGTGAGATATTTCTGCACTGGGATTATGACGGACAGTACTGATGTAAGAGCAGGTCCCTGCAAGATAATCCTTGTTTTGATGTTTTTTTTTGTTTTGGTTTTTTTTCTCCCCCAGATCATGATTCCTTATGAAAATCGAACAATTGAGGTGATGTACAACAAAATGAACATATCGGAGCTTAGTGCCATGATTCCACAGGTTGGTTGTGGATAATTGCAAAATTATTTTTTTAGTGTCTGACCTATATAGTTAAAACTGCCTTTAGTGCGCAGAGCAGCATGTTAAAGGAATATCATTAAGAATGTGTGTATTCAATTACAAAATATGTTCTTTTAAATTCAGTTACAACTTTATTGAGGTTTGAAAACATGTATAATGACAAAGCGCAATAGTTTCTAAATATTTAATAAGTAAAGTTTTGAAACATTTAGTCTCAAAGGTGCAACTTAGTTAATAAATCATCTCTGATTTAACCAGCCTTCTCTTTGTCATTGCAGTTTGACTGGCTGGGATACATCAAGAAGGTGATTGACACCAGACTCTATCCTGAGCTCAAAGATATAGGTCCTTCAGAAAATGTGATTGTCCGTGTTCCCCAGTACTTCAAAGATTTATTCAGGATACTAGAAAATGAAAGGAAAAAGTAAGGATCCTATGATGGTTTCACCCAGGCTTGTGAGGGGACATCAAATGCTGGGCTTTTCCTGTTTTTTTTCAGGTGCTTCAGATATTCTTGAAATCAAATCTCTAGCCAAAAGGTCTGTTTGGTTTTTTCTGAATGAGGATATAGATATTAGCTTGTGTGTAGCAGGAGAATTTGCAGTTTCAACACCTTTCTTTTTTTACTGAAAACACAAGTTGCAGTAAAGCTGCTCTTTCCAGGTGCATTCAGCATCTCTTACTTGTATAGGGTCTTGTATCTTGTGAAGTCATTTACACGTGTAGAACATAGCTGTAAAATGGAGGTAGCTCAGATTAAACATAGTAGATGTGCTTTGCACAGGGAAGCAAGACAGCTTTGAGCAGTGTGATGAAAAAGTGTACGTGAAGATGACATCCCATTTTGAAACATCATTACTGATGACATCTAAGTGATTTCTGTGGTAATCTGCTCTCTGCTGAGGCATGCTGCTGAACTTTAAAAAAAAATATTATTAGGCTGTTGTCTCCAAAAATCATTCTTCCAAAAATCATTCTTTACTGATTGTACAGCATGGCCACAACTAAATTTACATTTCAGAAAAAAAGACTAATTCAAAAGAATTATTCTTATATTGTTGCTCTATGCCTCCAGTGACAGAATGCTTACATTAATTCATAGTACATGTAAAAATAACACACAGATCAAACACAGATTAAAATAAGAAAAATTAAAGTGATTGATCTGCCTACAGATCATCAAACATCCTTTTTTTATAAAATTCAGACAAATATCGTTAGTGTGCCACCAATCTTAATCTACTGAAGAAAGACGTCTAAATGGTTTGGGCTGCCCATGCTTTGTACCTCAAAGTTAGTTATGTCAGTGGGGATAAAGTGGTAATTCAGAGGATGCACGCGCAGCAGAACAGCAGAGAATTAGTTATCCCCTGTGTACAGATACACTTACACACAAATATATTCTCTAACTACAGAGTAAATATCTGGAGACTTTTTCCATTAGGGTCTTATTCAGGGAAAACCTGAGTATTTAAGAGGAGTTGAGCCAGCCTGTGTGTCATGGCAGAGGGAGGCTGGAGTAATGACCAGAAAGAATGGCAATGCCCGTCTTCAGCAAAGCTTGAGACCAGCTTCCTGACTCCCACAGGTCAGGGAGTAGGGGGGTGGACAAAAGCAGTCCCATTTCCAGTATATTCACACTGCGTATCTTATAACCGGTAATGGTTTAGGCATTTTCTGCTCAGTTTTGCCCTCAGAAATTTGCATCATAAAATTTTAGAAATGGCAAATAATGCTAAACTCAACCCAAGCAGTCTTCAAATTCTTGTACTTAAAATCCATCCAAATAGTCACTGCATGATAAAAAAGATCATGTTTATCTATTAGATGATAACGTTCATTACTTAAAATGTCATAGTCTGCTCCAGAAGCAACCTTGTTATCTGGCCTGAGAAAATTAGAAGATCATCTTAATGCGAACTCCTAACAATGAGGTCTTAACATTTCCCTGTAGGGTGAACTCTGAAAGCTTAACAAGGATATTTTCACTTAGGTAATCTCATTTGTCATTCTTCTTATGATATTTTAAAGGTTAAATTAATGCAAGCGACATGAATTTGGTTTGTTACAGTAAATACCTAGACCAATTAAATTCCTAGTAAAGCATTCCAAATTTTTAGATTTGCTTCAGTGATTAAGACATGAATCAACTTCTCATCTCTTCGGGAGAAGCAGGTACTTTCACCAAGTTCATATTCTTTTCAGTTACAAACCTTCTATCCCTAAATGATACTTTTATTCCAATGCCTTGTGTGTCCCCTTCCCAGCTGAGCACTCTGCTGGCATGGGTACTATTCAAAATGGCACAAAAAGATGGTTCATACTCCAGTGATCTGGCAAAGTACTCCATGAAGTTTGTTTCAGGCGCAGGGAAGAATGGAGCAAAACTTAAGTCTGGCTACAGAAGCATTTCTCAGTGATGGAGGTGACAAGTTGTGTGGACTCACAATTATCATATTAAAAACTGCTCCCTTGGAGAACCTGCTGAACAATCTTGAATGGTGGAATCATTCACATGGCAACGCTACTAGAAAATAGCACATTGACAGGGTGTAGAGTGAATTTAGTAGAATAAGGCTGTTATTTACTTGACAACCCTGCTGCATATAATCAAGTTACTGTGTGGAGCATGAAATATGTGCAGCAGTGTGCTTTGAAGGTCTGTCTGAAATTCCCAAGCTAGGGCACTGTGTGAGTCCAGCCCAGGAGCGTGGCTCTCTGTAACAAGCTGCCCAAGAAGCTGTATAATTAGCCTGCAGGAGCTTCCATCAGCCCTGGGCAGGCTGGCCTAAGTCATGTCAGGTGTTCAGTGCTGAAGTCACACCTTCTTCGTAAGAAGTCTTCAGGGACTCCTTCAGCCTTTTAGTGTACTGTTGTGGTTTAACCTGGCAGGCAACTAAACACCACACTCACCCCCCACCCCAGTGGGATGGGGGAGAGAATCAGAAGGGAAAAAGTAGAAAAACTTGTGGGTTAAGATAAGAATAGTGTAATAATTAAAATAATAATACCAATAATAATGAGGATGATGATGTAATGAAAAGGAAAACAAAAGGGGGGGAGGAGGTGGAGAGGGAGGGAGGGAGAGACCTAGGGGAAAAAAACAAGTGATGCAACCACTCACCACCTGCCAACTGATGCCTGACCAGTCCCCAAGCAGCAACCGCTGCCTCCCACCCGACTTGCCACAGTTAATATACTGAGCATGACGTCATATGGTATGGAATATCCCTTTGATCAGTTTGGGTCACCTGTCCTGCCTGTGCCCCCTCCCAGCTTCTTGTGCACCTGGCAGAGCATGGGAAGCTGAAAAGTCCTTGACTTAGTGTAAGCGCTACTAAGCAACAACTAAAATATCAGTGTGTTATCAACATTATTCTCATCCTAAATCCAAAACATAGAACCATACGCTGGTAGGAAGAAAATGAACTCTATTCCGGCCAAAATCAGGACATGTACTGACTAATTTTTAATGGAGTTTAAATGTATTACAGGAAGAAGAGGTGTATGTTGAAAACATAGATGTAGCTGTGGTATAAATGAGATAATGGCAGAGCTCCGCTACAGCTGTGCCATGTGAGTGGGGAGACAGGACAGTGCTGGCACCAGTTAGGAGCCCCTTATATCCCTTCCCTGTTACCTGTGTGCTGATGCTTTATGTGTGGGCCTTAAATAGGATAAAGTAAATTGTGTCCTTGTTGGAGATGTTCGCATCTGTTGAAGGAGGCAGATCTATCATTCTCGTGATGTCAGAAAGAATAACTAGTTTCCTTTGTCTTACCATACCCCAACTTTGTAGTATGAGACAATTAATAGAGAAGTACTCTATAATTCCTACAACACAAGAGGAATTTTCTTGAGAGAAGGATAGGGACACTAGATCTCCTTTCTGGTCTTAGCCTGCCTCTGAAAAATTAGAGAGAGAAGTTACAATAATTTGACTTGAACTAGTGACCTTAGCAATAAAGGCAGAAGTTTTTCAGCACTTATAATTTGATTCATGACTCAATTCTGAATACAATTTTCAAATAGATCTCAAAATTTGTGAAAGAGATATTTTCCTTAAAATGTCAATTAATTTGTCCATCTATCTCATATTAAATCTATCCCCTTTAATTGCCACTGTGTCTGTTGATTAAAATATTACAAACTCACAGAATTTTACATGAACGACCTACTTTTTTCCCAGACAGGGTAGAGAGTTCCTTAGTAGATATTCATAAGCACTGGTATAATTTTAACTGTCTCAGCAAACAAGCTCTCTGCCACTTCCTTTGGGAGTGTGTATCACAATAATGGTCATGGTTAAGAGCAAGCCTACACTTCTTTCTGTAACAGTCATTCTGAAGTTAAAATAGGGGACTATGTACTGTACTTTTCTGAAAGGTTACAACAACAAATGCTCTGGTCTCATCAAAAGAGCACAGAGGATTTGTATGGTTTAGTTGTGTGTTGGATTTTGCTCCATGTGAAAAGGTTAACTTCTCTGAGCCTCAGTGAACTTATTTGTGAAATTGGAATGAAAATCACTGAAGATATGTACCAGAGGCATTTCATAACAAAAAAGTGTCAGTTTTTAAACCAGATGAAGATGACCAATTGATTTTGAGTTTGTATAGTTAACCAAAAAGGTAAAATTATCATCCCCCAAATACATAAACAAATTCAGATAAAATATGATTTTGTTTTGTTTTGAAAAAAAAAATAAAGAACACTGCCCCTCAGACAAACACCACCACCACCTCCTCTCAGCCTTTCCCTCCATTGCGCAGAGCCCCCCCCACCCGGCATATAAACATACCTCTGGGCTTTGAAGCGAAACCTTCCTAATGTTTTATGCATCGGATGCACCAGCGGATTCTAGTGTGATTACAATCAGGAATTACTGCAATCTCATCAGACAGCTTGGTTTTAGGACATGTCAGCCTTCTTTTCCTTCCCAAATTAAAACAACCCTCAATTAATTGTGGGATATCTCCTGAAACTGACAGCTGCCTTCGTTACTTATGCCTGATACAAAAGTTTTTGAATTCCCATTGATACTAGTGTCCTTGAATAAGTCAGCTTTTTGAGACTCATCCTTTAAAAATTTCAGTCTTTCATTCACTACCAATTTGACGGAGGTTCCCCAACTCCAACATAAGGACAATCACTGCTGGATGAGAACAAGAAGCACACAGAAGGGAGAACTGAATTTTTGGTAGCAATTAAGTACTGAGTTGTAACACATAATTGGTTTATGATAGCGGTCTGTTTAGCTGAGGTTTTTTACCTAAGACTTTTGATCAAAATTAAATCCTTAAACCTTTTAATCAGTAGGACTTGAGTAAATACTGTTCTAGATCCACAAAGCAGTTACTGCTGGAGCATGGATGCTGTTCAGCTCTGCTGAAATACCTGAGTCTTGTGGAGGCTGTCATCTACAAAACCGATGAGAGCTGAGCACTTTTAGGGTGCTTCAGTTGCCAGCGAGTGATGAAATTCCACATTGTTAGAAATGTGATAAGTGGAAAATCTATACTTCCTGATATTTCATAGGCTGGAACAAATTGTTAGTGACCCTAAGCATTACCTTGAAATGGTTTGATCTTCTAAGCAGAGCTAACTGTTTTGGCTTTTGTAACATGTACTGTGCTATAAATGTACATTATTCATTCTAAAAAATTTTTTCAGTTATGTTTTGTGATTTTTGTGGGGATTTATATGTACTATATGATATATCTGTATACTAAAAGAGGGAATATGCCCCGTGTGAGATATGAGGAGGTGTATAAAAGGCAGGGCTTATAAATCACAGCAGTTCTCTACTGCCCTGTAGAAGTTGCCACTGGCCACAAAGACTAGTGAATATCAGGCCTTTGACGTGATAGTTGGCTTGAGATTGCACCCTCAAGTTTTCCTGTGTGAAAGGAGTTGACCATATTTCTGACCTATAAGCATATTCAGACTCAACTGATGAGTAAAGCAGGCTTTGCCCAGGCTGTCATGGGTGCACAACTGCGGTGCAGGTTCACATGAATATGCACACCTGTGCTAGCTTCAGTTCAGCTGGAGCAGCCTGCAGGGGCAGCCAAATCCAGCATCATTTCAGAGCACCTGCCTTCCCTGGCCACTGACTGCTGTGCCTGATCAGGGTGGTCCCCAGTGCACATCTCAACTAGCCCATGGAGACTGCAGAGCCACCCATCTGCTCTTGGTGTAGAGTCCCATTTGGATGTGTGCACACTGCTGGAGTTACTGGGTTATCGTGTGGTCAGTCACTAATAGACAATATATCGCTACAGCTTGCCTTAAACCTCTCCATTCTCCACTCTTTATGGCCTCCTCAGCTGAGTCACCAAGAGTGTAAGCTTCCAGCAACAACGTGTCTTGAGCTGGAGGCTTTGTGTGGGTGAACCGGAGCTTGATTAGAAGCAAAACTCAAGTTATGGCTTAGGCAAATGCTGCTATGAAGACAACACACCCACAAAGTGTGTTTATAACCTGTTATGGTTCAGAAGAGGGGACGGTATGGGATGTGTCCGCGAACGAAGCTAATGGAGTGACTCTGTAGCAACACTACGCTGCTCCATACCTATGGCAACGGGACGTTGCAGAAATGGGACTTTTATAGATGGGAGGGTTGTTCAGAAGGTCCATAACAGCGTCTTCGGTTGCAAAGGAACAATTTTTCTCCCCATGGAGAAGTCTGTGACCTACCCAAAATGTTATGTATATCCCTGTGTAGAGCGAAAAACACTTGGATATCCATAGCTTTAAAGCAATGGCTGTCCTTGAAAAACATGTCATGTATAAGATGAGAATAATACATGTAGGCCATTATTGGACTTGTTTTGAGACTGTTTGAAGTTGAATTACATGTTTCACAATATACCTTTACGTCATATAGCCATGGCTGAGCGTGGAGAGAGCTTAATCTAGACTAGATAAATCTTCTAGTCAAGTGCTTGAAGTTTCAGAAAAGGGGCATGGACATCAGGTCCCCTACAAATTTTAAACAAGTTCTTCCTGGTTCTCTCAGTATCAGTTCTTATGACATTCTTGTTACTGAGACTCCTCTTTGTTGGTATTTCAATTATCCATTTGCAAAATAAGAGCGGTAATAGTTTAATAACTCTGTGAGTATTAAGAACTTTTAAAAGCATACTGATAACTTCTAATGAAAGATACAAACATGAGATAATGGTAGTATATATGGGATGGAGGGTTATCTATTCCATTTCACAGTTATGATTTATGTGCCCTACTAATGAGGAGAAATAACATTCACTTTGATTTACAAAAGAAAAATCAGTTATTTTCTTATCGCTGGAGAGACTTTTTGTGTATCTCTTATTATGACACAGTTCTTGCCACTTCTATGGAAAATTAAAAGTGCCTTTTGAAAAAAGCATTACCTAAAAATGGCATACTAGGAGATGGACTCATCATAAATATCCCCTAGAAGATGGTTATCATGGTGCAATTACATATTAACTGGCTGCAATCATACAGATTCTTCTGTGTAACAGCGATTTATCAATTTGGTCATCACTCATTAATTTTCAAGCTGAAATTTTCACTATTCAGTTGAAATGTTTGAGAGACACTTCTGTGAGTGCTTTGTGGTACACCATATGCATTTAGATGTCTGATAAAAATATGTCTGATTTAACAGGACTCTTGCCAACTATCTGGTGTGGAGGATGGTTTATTCAAGGTTATTTAACCTCAGTAGACGTTTTCAGTATCGGTGGCTGGAATTTTCTCGGGTAAGTAAGAGTTCTTATAGCATTTACAATGGTACGAGTGTTGTTGTTATTGGTTTCTCTTAGAGTTGCTTATATATTTGCAAAGCATGAAATATTTTCCAGGCTGGATAAATTTCTTGAATAAACTTTTGTTTGTTGAAGACTCCCTCTAAAGCAATTAAGACATACATATTCTTGTATATGACTGCAAGGAAATATACCTTTTAGATTATGTAAAGGATGTTTTGAGACCTTCCCTTCAAAAACCTTAGTCTTCTTATGCAGCAACTTGAAAGCTGGAAAGTTTTTGAGTTATGTGCCAGGACTGAGACCTGTGCTATTCCTGCAGACCAAACCTATTTGCCCAAAATCTAAGCTTTTGAAAAAAACTACTGTTTACACATGCATGAATATAGCTCTGGCAAAACAAAAGTCTAAGATTTCAGTTTTTATAAGCTTGCTCAAACCTCTCTCATGCTCTAGTGCCAGCTTTACAAGAGCTCTGGCACATCCATACACTAACCATTTCCATAGAGAAGCTGATCAGCTGCCTTCCAGCTTGGGGTTGCAGAAGCCCCAGATGACATTAGTCACTGCCCCAGGCTATGAGAGCAGAGCTGATTATCTGTTAAGTAATATGGGCATTTATGTAAAGCACATATATTTGATTAAGTACCCCGAATAGAAAGCCACCCTGATAATCCTGTGGGCAGCATGAGGGCTCTTTAAGCAAGCCAAAGATGAAATTGGAACCAAAAGGTGCTTTATCTTGTTGTTTCCAAGACACTTTAGTTTAGATGGTGAATTTGTGTTTGTCATTATGAAAATTAGCTGCTTGGTGACATCATGACAACAGGAGGCTGGCGTGATGCTGCCAGTGATGTGGTACAGGAGGTGCGGGTGCTCTGTCCTCCCTGGTGAGGCATGCAGGTGGCTAACTGAAACACCCAGAATGTCTTTTCTTGAGTAATACTGGAATAGTTCTGAGTTGATCAAATACCTAAAATTAAACTCCAGTAGCTTGCTGGAAACTACACAGAAAAGGCAGTTTCTTATACTTCTGAAATCATATTTGAATCAGTCTTGTTAGAGATGCCATTTTATTCCTGCAAAAATTTGAGAAACTGACTGTCAAAACCACAGCAACAAGTTTGTGTGTCCCCTCCTGGGACATTCCTTGCTAGCCAGGTAAAATATATTGATGCTGGCCATCAGCCAGTCTGCAGCATAATACTGAGTTATATTTTGTCCAGAAAAATTCCTAGAAGGAACCTTTAAACTTTGGATACTGTGCATTTTGATATGGTAATTCGCTGTGGTCACTTCTCTGGGTACTTTCTCCAGAAGCTTAGGGAGAAATCTAATTCAAGTTGATTCATTGCTTATTAACAATGTCATCAAGGGTTTCATGTAAATGGTTGTGAAAACTTAAGAACAGCACAGTAAGGGCAGTGAGTCAGGAGCTCATTCTCATTATCTGCCCCTGGGACCTGGACATGGAGAGTTAGTTAAGTGCAGTGAATAGCAATAGCTAATAGCTAAAGTTATGTGCAATAAACAGCTCAGGAGAACAGATTTCACAGGTCAGCAGAAAGGACATGAGAAATGGAGTCCAGGGCGAAGGCTTTGTTGAACAGATTTGTCCAGAGGCTGGAGGACTTAAAGGCACACAGATCCTTCGGGGTCATAAAAAGGACCCACCAACCTCTTGCCAGGTAAGTGAAGAAAACATTGAATGACTACTAAAAAGACATGACCACGAGATGAATCAGTGACCCTTAAAGCAAAGGATATTTTTATTTGTTCAGTCAGTCAGTCAACCTCACCTGTCGTAAGCATAGTATTTTTTTCACCAGGTTCTCATTTTCTATTGGTGGCTTTTACATCTTACATGCAGAAATCTTGGTATCAAGACACTTAAACTCTTTGCAAAAAGAAGGAAAATGACATGAGGAAACTTCAAAAAAACCTCAGGATAAGCAATAGGACAAACCCGCTGACTCTGGAGAAAGTGCTTTGATTACCACATCAGTAACTATGAGCAGCTCCTCTGCAGTGTTTCTTTGAGTCCCAGCAAATGTGCAGTGGCACCTGGGGAAGAGATCAGTTAATTGTATTGTGGAGCTCTGAATTGACTGTGAACGCTTGAAACCTGCTATTTATAGTCACTGTTACTACCTGGAGTACTGTGTTTTAGGGTGGTACATTAACGTTAAGAAGACCATTTTGAGGGATTTCTACTTGGCTATTGTAACATAAATACCAATAAACCAGCTGTGAGATATAATCCGTTCCTCTCAGCTCTATTTTTATTGGTCTCACAGCCTGTGCTGCCTTCTTGTCCTCCTTACAGTCAAGCCTCCCTCAAAATAATAATTATTATTTTATAATAATAATATGTCACAGTCCAAAAGCCAGCTCTGTCTCCTGACTCTTTCTGCGGCTGATGTGTAGTCAGAGCTTTTGGAAGGAATTTCAAGCTCTGCTGACTAATACCATGACTCCCTTTCTTCCTCTGCATCAGGAAAAGGCTCCATTGTGGTTTTGCTTGGGCCCTGGGGAGAAATTTTCTTCTCTCTTTTTTTGTCATCATCTTTTTTCTTCTTTTTTCTTTTAGAGTGCTGTGTTATATCTGAGGTTTGAAGAATTTGGAAAAGGAGTTTCTTTTCAAGTTTGGCTCTGTTTAGGAAACTATTATCTTATTATATATTGGTCTGCCTAATGTGGTTTCCTTATAGAAGCAGTGTTCTCTCTGTCATTGAAAATCTATTAGTGAACGTACAGTATTAATAAAAAGCATTGAAAATGCAATTCACTGGTGTATTTAAGTATGAGTCATTGATTAAGCTTAATTACAGACAATACGATGGAGAAAATCAATCTTTGAATTACCAAAATATCTGACCTTCAATAGCTGAGGGTTAGCTACTCTGGAATTTTCCAATGAAATATTTTCTTATTGGAAAACAACAAATCTAAACCCTTTAGTTTAGCTAGAAATTTAATCTTGGTCTCAAAGGAAAAGATTGGGAAAAAAGAAGAGGCTCAGAAACTGCTAGATCAGTGCTTAAGAATCTTGTATAATCTGTGAGGCCAAAATCCTATCCCGTCTGACCTCATTTTGTGTTGACTGTACTATGCTTTTACACAGCTGACAGGTGTTAACTACCGGACTGGGATTTTGTTTATTCTCTGTGGAAAAGCTAAAGAAGTTCCTTAAGTGTAAAGGAACCTTGAAAACAGCAATGTTCCTTAAATCAACACTGCCATTGCTTACATAGACCCATCCTGTATTTGATTATGTGTACTTTTTTTTTTAAATGAACATCTACCTTGACAAGAAAATGTACGGTTAACTGGGTAAGCACCCACAGTAACAACATTCTTCCCATGAGAAACAGAAACCAAGGCAGCAATGTGCTTGAGCTCTATTTTGCCTTGTTCATTGGTATGTTGACCATTCTTGGCTATTTCTGGTTTGAAACTCATGTATAGTGGTGCAGGGACAACATCAGAGCCTGGAAGTGTGTATTTAACCACCATTCCTTTCATAAAATACACAAGCTGTTCTACCAACATCTTTCTACCACAACAAGGAGTGAGATTTTTTGGGGACAAACAGGTATTCAGTGTATTTGATGATTTAAACCTGTTTTCTCCTGAAAATACCCTTTTTGGGAAAGGGACTGAAAGCAACTATTTATTTTACACAGGCTGTGGTAAAAGCAGCTACACAGGTAAATGGTGATAAGGTGTGGACATGTACTACCAATGCTAGACATCATTAGTTAGCACAGATAAGTTCATGGCAGTGGAGGGCTCTGTAGCAGGTGTTTCATAAGGACTGACCTTATTTTAATGACAATGATCTCCCTAGGCTTCTCACCTACTCAGTGGAGAGAGAGAAACTTTTTCAGGAGATATCTCAGACCAGAGATTTTCTAGAGGAAAGCATCTCTCCACTTAACGTAGAAAGACTACCAAGATTAGCCTAAAGTTGTCACTTGGGAATGTCTTCCCATAACTAACTCTCTAAGCTTAGCTTCTCTAAGTCATTGCCATTGTACTGTTTCTAAGTTAAAAACCTTACAGCTATTTTGTGGGGTTCAAAAGATTTGTCATAGTACTTGATGAAAATAGAAATAACTGTAAAGTATTGTTATTGTTTCCTTTTGGTAGCTCTTTGACAAGTATGCTTTAGACTATGCTGCACATGGATGCAGACTTGTTCTTCTTAAACAGCGTGATATGATGACCTACTACATGCACCTGCCAACAGGTGATCCATGGAACCACAACTCTGCTGCCCCAGTGGGAAAAATGTGTGGACCTCGTTGAAAGTGCACTCCCTTATGTTGTGGGCAAGATGTTTGTGAACGCTCATTTTCAAGAAGACAAGAAAGAGATGGTGAGTCCTTTGAGGTCTCTGTCTAGAAACTTTTAATTAGTGGCTTCCTCCTCACAAACGGTCTCTGATGTTAAAGTTTAAAAAGCAACAGGAGTCTTAAAAATGCTTTAATTGAATTTAAAATAAATAAATAAAAAAGACAAGGATAAACCAGAACAAATTCAAAGATATGTCACCTTTCTGTCCAGCTGGGCACTGCCCATCCTTTCCATATGCAGCCCTTCAGACAAACGTGTAGCTAGATCAAAAACAGGTTAAGCAGCGTTAATTTGCATAAATAATGACAGCCAGGCTATGCAGGAACAGTGGTGAAGTATTGATAAGAAATGGTTTAGTATAACTAGTGTAACTCTTTATAGTAAAATCTTTACCGGCGAGTCAGACTAGTCGAGATTTCTCTGCTTCAGGGCTACCCTTTTAAAGCTGACTGTGCTACACCTGTAGTCTAAGCAAGAAAAGTGTAATGGATGTCTGGCCCAAATTAAGGGAAGTTTAGAGCCATATACTGAGAGTTTATATATGTGATTTGGATTTATTTTTCTCAACAGTGAAGGAGAGTATTCTTCCACACTGCTGGGTCCAGAGAATAGCTTTTAGCTGGACGGTCATCCTCATTTTAAAACTTCAAACACAGCTACATTATCGTTTCCAGTAATAACATATCCAAATGATTAATTACCCTTCACAGTAATTTATGACATATTTTCAGTTCATGTTTTTCTCGTAGGGTTTTCCAATATCTGCTTTTCCAGCCATTTTTTCCAACAGTAATCAGTTTTAAATTAACTAATTTAGTCATTGAACTTAGCCCTTGGTTCAGGAGAGGCACAAATGTTTAGGAAACATGTGAAATAGCACCCTACACTGGGAGCGACAGCTTTGTGGTAGTCTTGCACAACTGTTGCTCAGTAGCCTGAGTTTGTCTGTTTGACTTTATGTAGTTTCTCTCTTTTCTCAGGGAAGGACTCCATCTTACACAAACCAACACTCTGATTTGGCTTGTCCAAATCTTTATGACATGTGATTCCCTCTCAGGTTCCGCATTTCTTTTGCCACTTGCCTTCAGCTGGAGTTTCCTCTCTGAGATCCAGCTTTTCAGTTCCCTGATTCTTGATCAAGTTTGTAATGTGCTGTTTGGCAGTTCAGTGGCAAAAATACTTCTTGGATATTAAACAGTATGACATGACATCTGCACAGGATAAGTGGGAAGAGAAGGACTATAAGAAATGTAGACTTTATGGAGGGGATGAACATTTTTTCATGTTTGTATACATGAGGGAAAATGATGAGAAGCTGATAGAGAATGGCTTTCTCTTGAAATGTGACTTAATTAAAATATTTCTTAGCATGCAAATTACTTTCAGACCAAATCTCAGACCAAAAATTATCTGAATTCACAGTAGCATCCACAGTAAGAAATGCATATAAAATTTATAGTGTAGATTACAAGATTTAGACTTATAGTGAACTGCCCATGGAGATTAAAATTAGATGCAGGTAAAATTTGTTGCAATCCATTTAGAAGTATGCTTTTCAAGCTAATAATCTGTGGTGTTACCGTTTTCATGTCACTGGTTTTCAGCTCTATTTCTCTTTCTTAAACAGTAGGAAAACACTCAAGAAAAGCACGCTTATTTGTACAGATTTTTTTTTCCTAGTCCACAATAAGCAAATCCTGAGTTAGGGATAATATGGATTCTTTTTCCCCCATGTTTTGTCACTGGTGTTTCATACCTTAGATACTTCTCTCCTTTTATCAAGAAAGGCATTATTTGTGTCTAAATATAGCACCGTTTCTAACCCAGAGTGCCTGCAGTGTTTCTTACAGCTATGCCTGAGCAGTTTCAGTAATAACTTTGATAGCAGGAATAGGTTTCTCTCCCTGCCCCCTGCAGCTACAGCTGGTGCATAAAGCCTAAGTATACACCAGGGCCCAGCTGCAGAGCTTGAGTTTGAATTTGTAACCTCCAAATACAGGGAGTTCACCTCATTAGTGCACTAAGTTAATTGAGTCAGTGCTCTGTCATCAATATCTTTAAGTTATCCTATTCCCTGGGATGCAGTTTACTGTGAATGTTGACTGTTTAGTCATATTTAATGCTAGACCTGTTCCAGTTGTCCCATATTGTCTCTGAAAATAAGAAAATGTTTTTTGAAAAGGGTAGGAAATAATGAACAATCAAAGGAGCTTTGCTATGTTTTGTCTGGCTCCACCACAAAGAACAGCTAGATTAAAATATACATTTGATACATAAAAGACAATTTAGCTAAAGATAACATTAATTTCCAGGCTTTAGTCCCCACTTTTAATGACATTTCAGAGCTACTAGGTCTACAGAATAAAATTATATAAAACTCTGGTACTTGACATTTTGATTGTTTTTAAATGTAACATAACTGATAACAAAAAGATCCAATAAGTCTTCATGTAACGATTACCTGTCATGTCTTGTACTGTCTCAACTCTGGTTTGGTCTGTGCTAAAGGATTCAGGCAACACTGGATCCTCTGAATTGCCTCATTCTCATGGTATTCTCAGTGGCTATCTGTCATGAGGTTCATCTATTGATATAAATAGAAGCAGCTGATTGCATACACCCTCCTGGTCTGTGCTGCCAGATGTATGCATAGGCATGAGGATACTTCTGCCCTTTAGACTGATATAATGCATCTCAGCCACTGGATTTCTTGTTTTCTGTCATTTAGGGGTTTTCTTAGTGTGCATACTCACTACACACTACTATTTTTTTTAACTTGCTTGTGATAATGTTGTGGCTTTGCATAGGTGTCTGAAGAATCAGCCAAGCTAAAATGCTGGTGGGTTTTCTGAGCTTTGCACAGATGCAAGCTGTCACTGGTGGTTCAAGGGCACAGAAACAGTTAAGTCTGCCTGGTTCTGTGAGCCATGGCCTCTATCCCTGCAGTAAGTAAAGAGTAGGAGTACTTCCCAAATACAGCTAAATACAGGCTAAATATTTGGATACTGCTTTGTATTTGGGTCATGATACTGTCAGCCCAAATCCAGTCCTTCGGTGGTATTAATAAGGCATGTCTCAGTCTGACATAAACCAAACAAGGCTACAGATAGATGCTCTCTCTACAGAAAAGGTTTTATTTGTGCAAATGCTTTGCAGCTGGCTCCTTCTTCTGCATGGGCTAGTGATCTAGAATCAGTGTCACAAATGTCCCACAATCACTACAAATCTCCCAGTATTTTTTATCATTTCAAGACAGACATTCTCACAATTGTGACATGATAGGATCAGCAATGAACAGGTTGTGCGGTACACCTGAAGGAAAATAAACTGGAAACTTGGTTTTAGAAGGCTGGAGTAAGAAGAAATCAGCCTTCAAGAAAGAACAGCAGATGCTGTCTGATTTGGAATCATTCGTGGTCTAACCAAATTCATCGCTTCTGCACGCACCAAGCTTTTTCTTACAATGATTCTGTCATGACGTATTTTACTGGGGAGGGGTTTGCTAAATGTTTTGCAGATGGAGGAGTTAACTGAAGGAATTCGCTGGGCTTTTATTGACATGCTGGAAAAGGAAAATGACTGGATGGACTCTGAAACAAAAAGAAAAGCTTATGAGAAGGTAACAAATATAAATGTTGAATAGGTAAAATCCTGTTAAGATGAAGATTTGACTTGAGTGAGAACAGAATGTCATGGACTGTACTTGCAGTTCCAGTTACTTACCCATCATTTTTTTGTGAAGGGACATGTGCCACATTTGTTTGGGTAGAAGCTGAGCTCTCTGAGCTTCTGCCTCTCTGCTAAGTTATTTTTGTTACCTTGTTCTTCCCTTGCTTCCATCTTTCCCCTTCTGGCTCTGGCTGATGTAGACTCTGAGCTCATTTCAGATTTGCCGGTACAGTGGCTTTTCTTGACAAGGTCTTCATCCTGATTGGGATGTCAGGGGCACACCAACCTACAAACAGAAAACGGTGTCTAAAGCATCTGGGACAGATGAGAGTGCTTGGTGTGGAGGATCCAGCCTAGAAAGGGATATGAGAATAGTCCAGGTCTCACACCTTCTCCGATGTCATGGTGGGAGGCCTACCTTGAAAGCCGTCTTCCAGGAGAACAATGACCATCCCAGCTAAGCACTCATCTCCAGATAGAATAATGCCACTTATGAAGTGTTATGATCAAGGACGGCATTACTGATCCTGATTACTTTCAGATGGAGCGGCAATAAAATGCAGGAGGCAAAGGTGAAGGCAGGAGGAGGTACTCAATCTATTCCCATGTTTACAGCCTGAGATATGTGGAAATGGAACTTGTCCAAATGCAGAGCTCTGCCCCCAGAGTAGTGGTTGGAAGAGGCATAAACGAAGAAGCGCAGAGGGCAATGTGTAGGGCTGTGTCCTTATTTGTTGAGGCAATGGGATATCAGTGAATTAGTAAATAGCCTCTTTGAATAAACTGACATGCAAGTGCAGCTGAACTGATCTTGCTCTCTCTGCTTGAATAAAAATAGCAGTGTTTTGATTTAAAAACAAACACAGACTTCAAACTTTTTTTGGTAATTCTGATGAAAAGGCTGTTTATCATTGGAAAGATTTAAATTCCGTATACAGCCCATTTACATTTTATACAACAGTGCTCTTCACAGAGGTGCAAATGAAGTAGAGCTGCATAAATGCACCAATAAACTCTATAGCAAAAGAACAATAGTAAGATGCCATTTGTTTCCTGATAACCTGATGGTAAATGGTCTGCAGTTATTACTTCTTACTGGCTGTTATGCTTGGTTTTTTACTAGAAATACCCTCAGAAATATAATGATCTATAATTCAGATATTTGACAAATTTGGTGCAAAATAAGAGCAGGAAGATTTTTAATTATTTCCTTAATAAAGACATTTCTAGATACCTTTGGAGACATATGCAGGTCTGATGTTGATTTTTCTAGCAAACAATCTGCTTCACCATTTTATTCAAAATATACTACCTGCCTTTCAGAGAAACAATACAAGCATTGCCGCAAACTAATAAGCTCCCTAAGAAGCTCTCCCTTTCCCAGTTTAGGGAGAGTTTTGTTCAGACGGTAGGTTAGATCTTTTGTAGGTAGAGATGCCTGTTTCTCTCTGTTGACACATTTAGGAAGCTTATGGTGCTCTGTTCCCAGTTTAGGCATCTTATTTACGTTTTTTAATTTAATGGGGTGCGTCTGGGCTGAACAACGCATGACAAACTAAATTCAAGCAGTACAATAAAAATAATACTACAAGCCATAGTACTACAAACAGCAAATGGTTTAAATCCATTCTCACTGACTTGAACAACAATTTTGTAGTTTACTGACACAGGAACAAGGTCAAGCTTGTAAGACAAAAGTGTTATATAATGACTTAGAAATTGCAGCAACAATTATGTGGTAGGACTTATGACTGTAATTTTAAGTCCAGATTTGCAGAAATGGCTACTTGGCTAGAAGGAAAGAGTCTGGAGAGACATTTTGGTAGATCTCCAGACATGGAGTTTGTGTGTGCTTAGTAAATACTACTTATTGCTAATGATAGATATTAGATTTGTCCTGGGACTTTTGGATGGGTATGTTTTTAATTGAAGAAATAGATTCATTACATGTATGGTCAGATGATTTACTGTGGAAATCTAAGATGTATAATAAAACAGAACCTTCAAAATCTGTTACTCTATTCCAGCTAAATCTCATGAGCCCAGCACATTATGCTGTCACTTTTTAAATACTTAAATACAGCAGCACAGACAACAGGAATTTTGGAGTAAGGATTGTTTGGTTGTTTAAAAAAAAAATTACTTTATTATATAGATCTGTAAAAGTGATATTTCTTCATCAATAAGCAGCACCCGCATCTGTAAAGACAGTGCAAGTGCTGTGGATTTCACAGTTTAGGAAGGAGCTTAGTTCTTGAATTAAAGGACAAGTTGTACCATCCTGGGTGTCTTCTCAGGTTTACTCTTAATTTTGGACCACTGTCAAAGTAGAGACTAATGTAATGACAGATCACAGTGGGATGCTGAAGGTACCTTCTTTCAGGCAAAGGCCAGAAGACTCGCTGCTTTGATCTTCTGTATGGGCAAACTGTAATATTTTAGTCAATTATTGCAGGGCTGAGCCCAATAACACAAAAAACACCTGCTCTGGTTCTCTGTGGTTACTAACACTTATGGGATTTTTTTTATTAGGGTAGGATATTGTGTTTGGAAATAAATTTCAGTCCTGTGTAAGCATCTTCTGCTTGTTTCTATTTCCAGAACAAAGGTTGGCACCTGCTTCATTATTAATCTGATATCCTTCTACAATAAGGTCACCTGCCTTGTGGATGAAGGGAAGAAAGTGGATGTAGTTTTTCTGGATTTTAGTAAGGCTTTTGATACTGTCCCTCACAGCACCCATCTGAACAAGTTGTCCAACTGTGAGATATGCAGATACATGGTGTGCTGAGTGAAGAACTGGCTGAACGGCAGGGCTCAAAGTGTTGTAGTGAATGGGGCTCCATCTGGCTGGTGACTGGTCACCAGCAGTGTTCCTCAGGGCTCAATCCTAGACCCAGTTCTGTTCAGTATTTCTATCAATGATCTGTATGCAGGAGTTGAATGCTCCATTAACAGGTTTGCTGACAATACTGAACTGGGAGGTGCTGTTGACTCTCTGAAGGTACAAGAGGTCTTGCAGAGTGATCTAGATAGGATGGAGCATTGGGCAATGATTAATGGGATGAAATTTAACAAGTACAACTGCTGGATTCTGCACCTAGGATGGAGTAAAGCTGGGCACAAGTATAAATGGGGAGAGGAGCGGTTGGAGATCAGCCCTGCAGAAAGGGATCTGGGGGTGCTGGTTGACAGCAGGCTCAGTATTAGTCAGCAGTGTGCCCTGGCAGCCAAGGCGGCAAACTGCATCCTGAGGTGCATCAAACACAGTGTAACTAGCCAGTCAAAAGAGATGATTATCTCTCTGTATTTAGTGTTGGTGCAGCCTCACCTTGAGAACTGCATGCAGTTCTGGGCCCCACCATTTAAGAAGGATGTGAAGGCCCTTGAATGCGTCCAGAGGAGGACAACAGAGTTGGTGAAAGGGCTGGAAACATGTCCTATGAGGAGCAGCTAAGGACCTTACGCTTGTCAAGTTTGGAGGAAAGGAGGCTGAGGGGGCGACCTCATTGCTCCCTACAGTTTCCTGAGGAAGGGAAGTGGAGAGGGAGGTGCTGAGCTCTTCTCCCTGGTATCCAGGGACAGGATGTGAGGGAACGGTTCAAAGCTGCCTCCGGGTAGGTTTAGACTGGACATTAGAAAGCATTTCGTTACAGAGAGGGTGGTCAAACAGTGCAACAGGCTTTCTAGAGAGGTGGTCAATGCCCCAAGACTGTCAGTGATTAAGAGGCACTTGGACAAAGCACTTACTAACATTCTTTAACTTTTGGTCAGCGCTGAAGTGGTCAGGCAGTTGGACCAGATGAGCCTTGTAGGCCCCTTCCAACTGAAAATATTCTATATTGCATTCTATTCTATACCATTCTTATTATTGATTAAGTAAAGAAAGGAAGCTATTAGGTAAAGAATGTCTTGGTCTTTTATGTTTTCATCAGTAGCTGTCACATAGTCCCTTATAGCAATGCAGAGCAGAGCTCCTGCTTGAAATTCTATGACAGAACTGTATGCTGTATAGAAATGACCATGATTCATATATTTTGCTTTTCCTCTGTATTTTTAATCTCACTGCATTCTTGAATTCTTTGAATGCTTTGGAAAGAAAGGAACTGTAGAAATCTGGTAGTTTTTGTTTACTGGGCTTGCTCCATGTGCTCCATTTAATTTGTCATTAGCCTTTTCTTTAATGTCAGGCATATTTGGGTCATTAAAAATATTTTTACTCATTTCCTGAAAGAAAAATAAGGTCGATGTGGGATCTGCATGTCTGGACTGTGAGCATGGGGAGCCTTCCAAGAAAAACATCTTATCTTAGTCTATTCTTCTGTTCCTTATGGTGATTGTATCTTCAGATGATAACACTGTAATGCAAATGACTTGGTGGACTCTAAAGAGAATTAACTGCAAATTCTCCCTGATTTGGATACTTACTGTTGTGGGTGTTTTCTGAGGCCTGTTTTCTGGCTAATGCCCACCTTCCTTGTACACTTGTAATCCTTACTGTCAGCCTGATGCCTTGCAGTCAAAGGGACCATCGACCTCCAAAGGACTTACAAAAGGACATCCTGTAGAGCCGATGCTTGAATTTTGCTTTAGGCAGCCTGTCAGCTCCATCTAATCATTGAAATGTTCCTCCATCTGTAACTCTCTTTGTGCCTGTTCTGTTTTTTTAAGTTACTCAGAAGGGACACTACTAATTTGATGAGCCCAAACCATGTTAAAAAGATCATATCAACTAGTCCATGTGACATAGGGAACAACCGTCTTGTAGCGTTGATTTCTGAGAATCACCCTTTTAGCCCTAGTATACTTTGGAGTTAAGGTTTGACTTTCCCTCTGTAACAAAACAATATAATGAGATAACATCTAATAATTTCCTTCTATCCTCCCTCCATTCCTCTCTTTCTGTGATTGAAAAACGGATTTAAACCAGACCACCTGAAAGCCAATCTTGAAAAAGTTTTTAACAGGGTTAGGTGACGCGGTCTGTTTTCACATGCAGTTCTCACCTAACTCTCTGGATGGAGCTCATGCTGCTTCCAAAGGAGCTCTGAGTCGGAAAGAAGCATTCGGCTCTGTGCTCTGATGCTGTTTTCTGCTCTGTCCTTCCTCCTCTGCTCTGTGCAAGCCTTGCTTGATTGCTCACTGTTTGACTATCGTCTGAAGTTTTCTTAAACTCTGCCTGTTAACCTCCCAAATTTTCAATGGAGATCTCTGATTTAAAAAAAAAAGAGAGAAGCGTTCTTCTTCTTGCCCTTTTAGCCTCTCTCTTTTGTAAGGGTCATTAAATTTTCCCCTCTTTTGAAGAACAGAGAAATTATTCAAATGAGTGCAGCTCCAGGGGTGTGTCTGGCAACAGTCTTCAAGTGCATAGTCTGTGAGTTACAGAAGCTATGCAGAAAGATCCCTCGTTTGGCTGCCCAGGCACCTGGTGAGCTCTGGGCCACCTTGCAGCCTCAGAAGGATGTCAGAGGAGGAGGAGGGGGTGAGAGAGGAGAGCCTTTTGTTTCCCTTACAATGAAGGTGCAGATTGCACCCGGCTATGTCAGCCAAATGGTATTGACAGCTGCATTTTGTAATGGTGCGCCGCAGGGAAAAGGGAGAACCCACAACTGAAACGCCATTGACATGACTTGTGTGATCAGAGCGCTCATCTTTAAAAAGGTAATTTATTGCTGCTGCTCTTCAAAGGATAATTCAGTGGAAGATCATCACTGAGATGTAAAATTATTCCCTTTCCTGGGCAGGAGCCATTATTTTATTAATCACTTTTTTCCTTCCTGAAATGCCCTTTGTGCCTGGGTTTAACTGGAAGCTTGAAAAAGAGACTTTTACACAAAAGCCTGTTTTCTAAAAGTTTGCAAATCTCCTGTAAAATAGCCTGTATTGTAGGAAGTTTTTTTTTTTGCTTTGCAATACTATTTTTAAAGCATGGATGATAAGCCAAAAAAAGCTTGGGTTTCCTCTAATAAGATTTTTCTGTAACATTATTAACCTCTTTAGGTCATGGAGCACAAATCCCAAGGTCACTGTGCAATATTTTTTTGCCTAGTGAACTTGCCTGCTGCTTGGCTTTATTTCTTTCTAAGGAAGTTGTGTACGCAATATCTGTTTGTTTTGTATCTCTCTGAGTCTGAAGACTGAGGCAAGAGGACCACAGCAAAATATAAGGACAGTGCCTAGCTATAGGTGTCTCTCTCAAACAGTGTTAGGTGCCTTTTTTTAGCCCACAGAGTTTGTTCTGCTGCTTCAGAGAGCTACAGAAACCTCCCTAGATAACAGTGTGATTTAGGCCAACAGCCCTTAGGAAATCAAAAGCCATCTGTACAAGCCCCGATTTAACAAAGTATAGTTACTTTAAATGAGGTAGGTGTCCATGGGTTATCCCACTGAAGCCATTCAATTCTCAGCTGGAACTTGCTGGCCATATCCAGCCCTCCAGTCATTTAGCTGAGCCCCTGCCATCTTCCCCAGTTCTCTGTGGTGTCTCTCTCTTCACATTTGGGTGATTTCACTAGGAACATGACTGCCATACTGCTCAGACCAGAGGTCCAATGTCTGGCTCGGACAGTGGCCAAACAGTAGCAGATGTTTAGAAATGAACATAAGGACAGGGCAAGCATAAAGGGATACATGCCCATTGTCCCCTCCTGGCCTCTGACAATTTGCAGCTCAGTTGCTTCCTGAGCCAGAAGTGGTGTCTTTGTATTTATTAATATTTTTCTGCTGTGAGTTTGTCTAATGACTTTTTGAACCCACGACAATTTTTATCATCCACAGCTTCCCATGGCAATGAGTACCACTGCCTCACCATGCTCTGTGTGAGCAACCATCTCCTTTTGCTTCTCTGGAAAATGTCACCTTCTCCCACTAAGTTCTTGTAGTGCGGAAACCAGAGAATCATCATTGCCTGTTCTTTTGTCATGACCACTCTTGCTTCTATATAACCCTGGCACAGCAATGCATGCAGGGAGTATGGAGCCTCCTGCGTTTGTTCAAATAGACTGTCATAGTATCATATAGAATCATAGAATGGTTTGGGTTGGAAGGGACCTTTAGAGGTCATCTAGTCCAAACCCCCTGCTGTGAGCAGTGACATCTTCAACTGCTTCAGGTTGCTCAGAGCCCCGTCCTACCTGACCTTGAATGTCTCTAGGGATGGGGCCTCCACAACCTCTCTGGGCAACCAGTGCCAGTGTTTCACCACCCTCAGAGTAAAAAATTTTTTCCTTACATCCGGTCTAAACCTCCTTTAGTTTAGAATCATTACCCTGCAGCCTTCTCTTGTCCAGGCTGAACAACACCAACTCTCTCAGCCTGTCCTCATAGGAAAGGTGCTCCATCCCTCAGATAATTTTTTTGTGACCCTTCTCTGGACGTGCTCCAACAGGTCCATGTTCTTCTTCTGCTGGGGCCTCCAGAGCTGGATGCAGCACTGCAGGTGGGGTCTCACCAGAGTGGAGTAGAGGGGCAGAATCACTTCCCTCAAACTGCTGGCCACGCTGCTTTTGATGCAGCCCAGGATATGGTTGGCCTTCTGGGCTGCAAGCACACATTTTTGGCTCATGTCCAGCCTTTCATCCACCAGTACCCCCAAGTCGTTCTCCACAGGGCTGCTCTCAATCCCTTCATCCCCCAGCCTGTATTGATATGGGGGGGTTGCCCTGACCCAGGTGCAGGACCTTGCACTTGGCCTTGTTGAACCTCATGAGGTTCTCACAGGCCCACCTCTCCAGTTTGTCTAGGTCCCTTTGGATGACAACCAGACCTTCTGGTGTGTCAGCTGCACCGCTCAGCTTGGTGCCATTGACCATTACTCTCTGGATGTGACCATCCAACCAAGTCCTTATCCACCCAACAGTCCACTGTCAAATCTGTATCTCCCCAGTTGAGAGAGAAGGATGCTGTGGGGGACTGTGTCAAAGGCCTTACAGAAGTCCAGATAGATGACATCTGTGGCTCTTCCCTTGTTCACTGACGCAGTCACTCCACCACAGAAGGCCACTAGGCTCATCAGGCAATACTTGCCCTTGGTGAAGCTATTCTGGCTGTCTCGAAACACCTCCCTGTCCTCCATGTGCCTTAGCGCAGCTTCTAGGATGATCTGTTCCTTGGTCTTCCCAGGCACAGAGGTGAGGCTGACAGGATGGCAGTTCTCTGGATCCTCCTTTCTACACTTTTTAAAGATGGGCACAGGGCAGGGCATGCATTAGAAACAGTTCTGAAAAATAACTTTTCATTAAGATCTGAGGCATACCCAGACAAAAAAAACCAGACACCACAGCTTCAGGAGCTGAAATTAATCTTGCTTAATGCCATGCTAATTTTGCATGAAGATGACGAAGCATCTGATCTTGAGAGTGGGCACTGGGTGCTCTGAAAGAAGAAAAAATACCTTTTGTGCCTTGTGGGGTCTGTGGACCCATCCTAAGTAATATCATGCAAAAATATGACAGAGGAACTAGCCCTGAGTCTCAACACCTCCCATATCTCAAGTGGGCTTTTTCTGGAATGAAGGCCAGCACAAGGCTGACAGAACAGCACTTTGTACAAGAAGGGGATGGAGTTTCAAAACCAAAGATCTGAAGACGCTTTTTAGTGCTTCTTTTAAGATTACTTTATATCTTTGTTTCAGGGATCTCAGAGAACCTCACTGGTGTAAGACTGCTTCAGAGCACTAACAGAGGCTACCAGACTCACTTCAGAAGAACTAGGAAAAGAGGGAGAAGGCTCTAATTGCACTTAGGCACTTCATCCCTGTTCAAAAGCCAATGGGGGTGATTGATGACTTCCAAATTTGCTGGTTTTACTAGAAAGTTTTATTCAGATCTTCTTGAAACATTGTCATTTCTAAACTGGAAAGCATACTTTTACTTAGTGCTAATTGAATTGGCCACACTTTCCTTTGCGAAAGTGAGCTTTCTGAAATTAGGGTAGTCGCTGTATGGACTGGTACTTGGATGCAAAAATTTAAGGCCTGCATGTATTGTAGCAGTTGCGTTGCAGGGAGCAATGAGCAAGTCTCCTGATAAAGCTGAAACATGGGTAGGAGTTCAGAAGAAGCAGAGTCATGTTTTAACTCTTTTTCAATGTGTCCACTGTTCTCTTGGGCATTAAATGTGTGACCAGGAGCTTACCTTTATGGTGTAACTCATCTTTATCCTACCGTGTGCATGGACATGTGAAGAGAAGGGGACAGCTCCATAGTAAGCGGATACTGCACAGCTCAGAAATGATGCAGGGGATTTGAAATGTTTGCTCTACTTACCTAGTTTGGAATTTGGTCAAGACATTGAGGCTACCGCTCCTACACCATCCCTGAGATAGCTGTTTGGAAAATGCCAATGTTTAGGGTAATGTTTTTCACCTGGAAGGTACAGAGAATGCAAGGTACTTTCCTTCTGGTGCAGAAGTGTTCCACGTTTTCCTCTGAATAAACACAGGTCTTCACTTTCCTTCAGATCAACAACACTTTTTTTTTTTTTTAAAGTCAAATGTTTATTTCTCATCACAAACTTTAATTTTTGAACTCAAATAACAATCTCTCTAACATCCTGAATTTAATTTAACCTTCTCAGGAGGACTGGGCTTTCCTGTTCAGTAACCACAGGAGATGTTCTTCTCCATCGGCCAGAGTTGAAACTAATAGCCATGGCGTGTTTGCTTATCTCTTATCTCTGGGGTTAGATCGCCACTGTCAGCTTGTTATCTGGCTGCTGCTACTGCTCACTCAGTTGTGCAGGGATGTCAGTTCCATTAATAACCTGAGCACCGTGCAAACAGATAGTAGAAAACAGGTGAAGGGAGAGGAAATTGTATTTAACCCTGATCTTGCAGCTGTCATTTTTCAGACTCTACCACGACTCCATAAGGCCATAATGGGTGTGTGACATCAAAGTACTTGTGACAAATCTCATGCTTGAAATAGAAGGAGGGAGACAGATGGGTGGACACACCTGCAGATGCTCAGGGATGAGTGAATCTGAAGCTTTTGTGGCAGAAATGCAAGATGAAAGTGTTGGTATGCCAGAAGACAGATGAATTCTTCCGAAGGGCAGGAAGTCATCCACCACCCCTGGAAGTCTCAGATGGTTTCAGCTTTAAATTTCATTATCTTTGTTGTTTTACCAAGTAAAACTACCTTCTGTGCAGGAACAGTTACAAAGAGATTATAACCCCCCAGTTCAACGGTAACGGATATTGAGGTATGGAGAGACCCGTTCTCTGTATGGAGGAGTCATCTACAAGGGCATGCTCAGGTATCTACTTGGCATTCCCTCTTTATTTTCAATGAATGTGCATTTCCTGGCTGTATATACATGTATATATGCATATGTATGTGTGTATATATACATGTATAAACATTTCCATGTCCTGTATATGTCTGCCTGAGCCACTGAGAGGAAAGTTACCTGCTTGCCGCAAGCAGGCAGGAAGTGTGACAAGGCAGGGCCATGGGCTGGTGCTCTGCCATGGACCCTCAGCCTCAGGCACCGAGCTGTCCAGGACCAGGAACCTTAGCAGCACTTTAACTTGCTCAGGTATTGTACTAGTCTTGGAGGTCAAAGCAAAGCTATGAAATATTTTAATGGTTTCAGGTACTGGTATTGCTGGAGTTTACTTTTAGAGGAGCTTTACCACAAAGAGATCATCAGACTCAGGAATTTGTTCCTTTAGTGGCCTTTCAGAAGCCAGGACGCTGTGCCTAAGAATAAAGTCTTCCTCAGCTGCCCTCCTTTGTGAGGGAGCTGTGAGGTGTCTTAGGGTCAGTGTTCTGTGTAAGAGGTGAGTTCCATAAATGTGAAAATAAATACATATATATATATAGTTTATTTAAAAATAATAATACGTAAAAATTTGGAATGGAGAGGGATTTGGTCTTCAGTAGAAAGTAGAGCATTTCCTGCATATGGTTTTTCTGTATTCTGCAGCCTATGTTTTTTTCTATGTATGCATCTGCTTTCCCCTCCATGTATTATAAGTCACGGACAAATGATACTGACATGCATACTGGTACACTGCTGGTTGGGGTCCCTGTTCAAGCAAAAGGATTTTCTCCCTAGAGAAAATGTGAATTTGCACATCCTGAGCCAACTGATGATTGCCATTAGGTCCTCAGTCCCTATTTCAGTGTAAGAATGAGTCTCTGCCATGTCTGGTCTCAGCTGTATCTAGACTGGGTCTGATGTTCATTTGTGGCTAGAAATTAAAAGAGAAAATTTCACATTCTGTTCATTAAAAAAAAAAAAAGAAAGAAGTTGCTCTCAACCTTTGCTTAAGCAAAGATAACCTTGACAATGTTAAATTAATATAAACTGATGCAAGCAGAGACTAAGGGCAGAAGTTGTCCCTCTCTGGAACAGGATATTCAGAGTTTTGTGTAAAACTGCCAAAAGAAATGCTGTGAAACTCAGCTGTGGTGGGGGAGAGCTTCCTTGCCCTTTCCCAGTCCCTTGGGCTGCCTCTCTCACACAGCGTTACAGCATTCAGTGCTGGAGATCTCCTCAGCACATGGGCTTTTTGGGTCCTTGCGGACTTTTGTTTTGCCAGTGCAGTTTTTTTTTGTTAAACCTGTTGTTTTCCCAGAGCTAAAACAAAAACAGCAGAAAAGATTTTGCAGCAAGGTGGGTGTGCTTCTACAAGAGGTAGCGAGACAGAGGGAGTAGGGGTCGATGGGGAGCTCTGGTGGTGAGTAGTGAAATGAATTCAGGAAGGAGTTTCTGCAAAAAATGGAACATAATAATTTCTGCCGCTCACTAACATGCCAAAGGCCAGTCAAAGGTGGATTTTCTTTGTGTCATTGTAAATCCTTAGGATTCTGGTGCAAAATTTGTTGGGTAAGGTTATCTAATGTAATTGCAAAAGACAGATAAAGAGAATTTTGAGTTGTAGGAGGTTTTTTGTTTGGTTGTTTGGTTTTTTTTGTTTGGTGGTTTGGGTTTTGTTTTAAGAGACAGTTGATTTGGAAAACATAGAGCATTGGCTGAAAATAAAGGCATGAGGAAGTACAGTCTTCTAAAGTGCTAAGGATGTGTCCAAGCTTAACTCGGGTATATGAGCTATTAGAGCTGTGTCAAAGACAGTTTAACAGCATATACCAGGGGGCATATATATACACCAGCATAATACTAATGGTGGTCTGTGCTTTCAGACCACCACACTTGCTCTGTCTTTTTTGAAGTGCAGCTGGAGGAGCTTCTCTGGGTCCACACACACCCTGGTGTAGTCATGCCCTGAGTGACCCAGAGGTATGCAGAAGGGAATCCAGTGCAGAAACCCCCATGCTGGGGTGGACCTGTCACTGCTGGTGTGGTGACGTGATGCCATAGCTGGACCTAGTGCAGGCTGAGCCAGTTTGTATATGTGTGCACCATCCTTTCTTCTGGTCCACAGGCATGACCCCAGCTCCACTGAGAACCCAGAGGCCCTTAACATTGACTGAGGAGCTTTGGACAGTGATGGTTAGATGTTAAATACATCTTTTGCCAGGTGCTCAGTTGTGCTGGTCTGCTGTATAAGTGCATTTATGTATCATGGAATCACAGAGAAAGATATTTGCTGTGTGCCATGAAGAAGTGTGTTTAATTTACAAAGCTGTGGTTCTGCTCATGAAAGACAGAATCTACGTCTGTCATATATAATAGTCTATGTATAAAATAATGGAATCATGATAACTGTCATACAGAGATTACAAATGGAAAATGGAATTAAAATAAAATGGACAAAGGAATTCTTTTTCTTAGCAAAATTAAAGCATTGCTGGCAGCAGAATGGGTTTGGAACCAAGCTGGTAGGAGAAAATATGAGTAGGTCTATTATTTATACTGCTGCATGGAACTAAGGAGTTATGCTTATGAAAATGTCACAGTGAATTTGTATTTTTATATAAGACTGTTTCATATTTTCTGTGATTTAGTTCAGTTCTATTGCTAAAAAAAAGTTAATGCAGGTTTACTTTAAACTGAAAAATTAATTCCAGTGAAATTGTTGTCACAGTGCTTGAACCAATGATTGAGTCTTTGTCTTCCAGAGAACCAGGAGAAAAAAAGAGGTTTAGGACAGGAAGGAGTCAGTTGCAACTTTATGGTTAGCAATAACAATATTATCTTGGTAACTAGTGGATATTGAGACTGAATATATAATCTCAACTAACAGTTTGCTTAGAAAATTTTTTGTCCCTTTTCCCCTCCTTTTCCTGAGAATGTAATGTATGGTATGGTCCCTTTATAAGTGTACTAGGTAGTATTTTCTTGTCAGGAAGTTTTCTTTGAATGAGGCTTTGGTTTCAAAAGATGATTTAGAGGAAGGGGTAAACTAATGTAACACATAACCTCCTCACTGTTCCTTCTCCACTTTCCCACATTATGTGCTCCCAGCAGTTGTTTTGTGCTAGTTTTAGCATGCACTGGGTAGTTCTAGCCCTCACTGGGTCTCCCCATGTAGTGAGTGATTCAGGTCACTGCTCTGGCAGAAAATTAGCTGGGGAAAATCTTGGATAGATTTCTACAATGCTAGTGAGCTAAGCAATCTCCCAGAAAGATGGGGCAAGGAAAGGCAGCTCATGGAGGCTGTGGATGCAGGCAGCATGGGCTGAAGTATAGACAGAGGTGGGAGGAGCAAGGGATAAGAGCAAGGACTATGACTTTTTTTTTCATTTGGCAGCACAAAGCTGTTAAATAGACTCAGCTACTTTTGAAACTGCAGCGTATATTTAACGGAAAACAATTTTATATGTACTTTGTGGATGTAATCATTCACATAAGTCACTTGATTTTTTTTTTTTTTTTTTTTTTACCCCTAGGCTCAAGCTATTACAAGAATGGAGCAATAGCTGTGTTTTCCATCTTCATAAGTGACTAGTGTAGAACATTCAAAACAATTATTGAAATATGGAGGGGAGGGTTATGGTGCAGTGTGAGGTGTTGGTATGTGAAATATTATTAAACTAAACTCTAGTTCTGAAAAATCTTGAAAAGTCTACAGTTTGCATTGTTGTGATATGCACTTATAAAGGGAAAGTTAAAGTCAAAATGAATAGTTGCATGATAGCTATATTCTGGATTATGGATTACAGCCAGTTTACTGCAGATCAAGTACTCTTAAAAATTATCATTTCAGGCCAAGTGTTCATATTTGAATTGCCATTACACTTTTGATTGCGGTTGATGATGTGCAAATCCTTGACATCTCATGTAGCCCCTGCATAGGAAATAAAATACATCATTAAGGTGGGCCCAGTCCATCTCCCACTCAAGTCAGTGGGTTACTCCCTACTCATATCTGTAGGACTGGGCTTTAGCCCTGTGAAGGAACTTTTCTGTGTTTTGCCAAGATCCATCACTCTATTTTCCTATTTTTTCTATACATAAAGCCTAAATAGATGCAGTGATATTTATGCAGCAGTTTTACCAGATGGCTCTTGAATCATCTGTTTTCAATGAAAAATGAAAAGACCAGACACGTACATAAAGGCTGAATTAATCTCTGTAATTAAATGGAACATTACTTTGCCGTGAATGATTTTAGCTTTCAGAAAGTATTTCACGCTAATTTTTCAGTGATCTGTAATTGTATTAATTTTTTATATTTTTAGAAGCTTGAAAATTATCTTCACAAAGTTATTGTGAGTCAAGTTGATATACAGAAGATCTGTGTCAGACTCATAAAACTTTGTTGGGGATGAGATATATGTTTTAGTTTGGTTTTCTTTTTTTTTACAGTAAGTACAATATGTCGGTACTTGGTGTTGCTAGCAGGCCTACAAAATACCCAAACCATACTCTGATGGGTAAAAAACTTTCTCAGAACGGTCACAGGTCAAGTTGAATTGCCAAGCAAGAATTTGACTATACTGGGATGTGTTGTAGTGTTGAAACACATGTGTGCATTCCAACGTTAACAAGTTGTTAAGAGTGGAAGATCATTTGTTATTATTTCTCTGTAGTAAACTGCCTTGCAATGCTTTCATCATGGCAGAAAGACACGCTGATGATAAATTCCCAACTGTGTTGAAGTCAGTGGGGAAACTTCCTAGTGTAATCAGTGGCAGAGGGAGCATTACTCCTGGTCCTCTGCCTTGGAGCCTACTCTCTGGCTGCTGGGATAGAAAACAGTTATTGTGGCTTACCTTAAAGCATGCTGCTGCTCTGTGTTGCCCCCTGCAAAAGCCTCTTGCTTTCAGTGGCAGGATTGGAAGCCTGTGGAGATGAGTTTTCTTAATTTACCTGACAACCTGAGGTAGGCTGAGTACTTAAAAATAGCTGGGGGAAATACCCCATTGCCCCTTTTCTTCCTGTATAAATGATTATTTAGTATGAAAATTAGAGATAGGAATTAAATGAGCCTTTAAACCATAAAAAGTTGTGCATGGTGTGTTTACGGCAGATTCATGTGCAATTACCACATGGTTTGTTCCTGTACATTTGTCACATTTCATTTGCTTTCCCCGTATGTGTGTTTATGCCTCCTGGAAGGCTGGTCTCTTAAACATAATTTTAATCTTATCAAGAGGAAAATACTGACTTCATTATAAAAGAGTAAGCCAGTTGTAGAAGAGTTTTCCACTTTCTTGTGCTTTATGAATAAGGAGTCTTTGAACTGCCATTAAATATTACTCAAGTGAACAGGTAGCCAAGGAAGTAAGAGACTTCCAACATGCAAATTTAGAAACCTGCTCTTAATACAATGCTTTCTTACTTGTCTTTTGTGCAAATAAATTGGGCTGTGTGTAGGTGTAATGGTTTAATCTGGCAGGCAACTAAACACCACACAGCTGTTCACTCACTCTCCCCCAGTGGGATGGGGGAGAGAATGGGGAAAAAAGTAAAACACCTGGATTGAGATAAAGACAATTTAACAGGACAGAAAAGGAAGGCAAACTAACAATAATAATAATAACAACAACAACACCAACAATAATAATAATAGAATATACAAAACAAGGGAAGTACAATGCAGTTGCTAACCATGTCCAGCCAGTTCCCGAGCAGCAGCTATGCCCCTCTGGCCACCTCCTCCCAGGTTTTGTTCAGCATGATGTCATCTGGTATGGAATATCCCTTTAGCCAGTTTGGGTCAGCTGTCCTGCTCGTGTCCCCTCCCAGCTTCTTGTGCACCTCCAGCCTCCTCACTGGCAGGGCAGTACGAGAAGCTGAAAAGCCCTTGACTTAGTGTAAGCACTGCTCCGCAACAACATCAGTGTGTTATCAACATGATTCTCATCCTAAATCAAAACCACAGTACTCTACCAACTACTAGGAAGAAAACTCTATCCCAGACAAAACCAGGAGAGCTGAGCTCAGCTGAACAGGCTTGGATGTGATGCAAAGGCCCTGGGAGGAATCCTAGTTGGAGGGATTCCCAAGGACTTCAGAAGGCTTCCTATGTCCTCTCACAGGTTTTGCTTTGGCTATAGGAAACAGTCCCCTCCATCAGGTGCCACATGTCCTTCAATATTGGCATCATGGAACTCATTGGTGTGCCACAGCCTTCTGGCCTGCCCTAAGTGCCTGCATGGGCTGTACAGGCCTGGACCTCATCCCAGGCTAGTGTCAAGATGTTGGAGGTGGCCCTTCAAAAAGAAAGATGCGCTTTGTCCTTCATATCAAGCAAGCTCATTCCTCTGTTCCTCCCACACCAGTATGTGCTACACAGTGGAGGTAAGGTGACCCTGGGCTACCAGCTCCATAGGATCTCAGGGGAGCATGGCACAACTCTAAATTTTTGGCTGCATCGTTTGAGACACATTCTTTTTCTGGGAGAAGCTGTATAGTGAGAAGTAGATTGAACATGAGAACCTTGTACCAGTTTGCTCTCCATCAGCTCTTGCTCTAGATCTTCTCAAAAAAATTCCTAAAAGATGTTCATTTGTGATTTTAGATGGTCCAGAAGCTTTGTAATGGTGTTTAAGCATGTACTTATGTTTTCTAATAACAAATTAACTTGGTGGCATAGTAACAAAGTGTGTACTTTTCTGAATCTATTAGCCTACATAACTGATGGAACATTTAAGAAGGCATCAGGATTACAGTGGAAGTAAGGTCTACACAGTGCTGGTGAGGTCTACCTTAGAGTTTTGTCATTACAGAGTATATAAGTATCTCTGTGTCTTGCTCAGACTTCTAAAACACACATATTGTGGCAAAAATTCTAAGTAACAAATGGAATAAAATAACATTTTTTCCCTTATATATTTATATATATGTATCTATCTTACAAAATAGAGACAACTTTAGCCATTGATAAAACATCAAAGTACTAGAAGCAGCATTTCCTTTTGCGTTTACTGTGAAAAAACTCTTTGAGACAAACTGCTATTTATCAGGGTTTTATATAGGCTTTATAACAAAATATCCCATTAGTGCCTGACCACTTTTTCCTTGTACATGCCATCTTAAGCTCATTACATCAATTGTCAAAGACACAGAGGAAGAGTATGTGTGACCTGACAAGTAAGTCCAGCAGTCCTGAGGCAGTCTGGTTAGTAGAACTCTTCTCATTTTCCTTTTCTAATGCAGCAGGGCTATGACAAGCCTAAAGGATTTAAGTGTTCTTAAAATATAAAATTAACATTAATTATATGATTATCTATGACACTATAAGATTATATATGATATTTAGGTCAACCTATGTCAGACCTGCTTTTAAGGAGCCTTAGGAATCATCCTTGCCCTTGGAGATGTTTCTTTAAGGAACGGGGCCTAAAATGGCCAAAACCTGGCAGTTCTAAGCTGCTGCTCTCAGGGGGCTGCTGTGGAAGAAGAGACCGAGATGGATGTGGCAGATATGTGTTTCGATGAGGGTGGTGAAGCACTGGAGCAGGTTATCCAGATTGGTGGTGATGCCCCATCCCTGGAAACATTTAAGGTCAGGCTGGACAGGGCTCTGAGCAACCTGATCTGGTTGAAGTTGTCCCTGCTCATTGCAGGGGGGTTGGACTGGATGACCTTTAAGGGACCCTTCCAGCCTAAACTATTCTATGATTTTATATTCCACAGTGACACCAAAAAGTCCATGCAGTGAAGTGGAGATAGACATATTGTGGTCACAACAGACAACTAGCACCTTGAGTTTGAGGACAGGGTCCATCCCTGCTTCTTTCAGCAAAGAAGCGCTGCCAGATCTAGGCTGGCTTCATAGTCCTCTGCATTTACAGCCAGCAAGACATGAATTTATTTGCTTTTATTTGGAAGGCAGTCTAGAAATTGGGTGTTTTAAAAGTATATAATATAGCTCAAAGTCAAAACTGTCCTTTTATGTGCCAAAACATGACCAACAGTTTTTGATTGACATAGTACTGGCTAAATCATTGCTGAAATGACAGTGTACTGACACAGTTAATCCTTAATTTTTCTTTAAAAGCCACTGTTTATTTTTTGCAAGTTGCACTCTAAATTGTTTTTAAAGGGTTTACTTTTCATCATATAAGTTAGTTTTTAAACTGAATCTGTTTAATCAAAATGCTAAGGGGCTGAATTAAGTAGATTCAACACAGAGGCTACTGTAAGTAATTCAGATGGGTACTCTGCAATGCATGCAGAACATCTGAGATTCACTGAACTTGTTTAAGCAGCTGACTTAGTAAAAATTAAAAATGACGAGTTTTGTATTTTGCTTTCTCAAGACTAATATAACCACTAAGATTGAAACATTTGAAATGGAAATAGAATTTTTCCTGTTCCTTGCAAAGTCCAGTCAGCTGGACCTGACAACACCACCAGGAAAAAAAATAGACACTTGATTATATACAAACTTGTAGATGAATTGTGCTCCCACCGCCCCCTGCTTTTTATCCCTCCCAGGCATTTAAAATACCTTGAAATGCTGCTCTACCTTCTGGAAAAATGAGAAAACATTCTGTTGAGAGTTAATTTGGCTCATTTCATGTTTCCTGTTCAGCATTTGTCTTAGATTGTTTTTTTGGTTTTGGTGTGGGTTTTTTTTTAATCACTAGGGGTATTTGTATGACAATGGGATCTTTCTTGCTTAAGAGTTCATCTGCTTCTGCTGCTAATTTCTTACCTGAAGTTGTAATCTTCTGTTTGCGACATCTTAATTATCTCAACCGCAATTAATTGTGATGTCACAAATGGAGGATTATGGCTTTGGGTTGGAAATGAGGTTGAGAAATTGAAGGAGTTTGAAGAAGCAAAGAGGCCTTTCTTCATGAAAAATATAAGAGGAGACAAAATAATTTTGGTTAAATGGATGCAGTCCTCCATTGGCTTCCTTCTTATAGTTGTGGATCAGACGTTTCTAATCCTTGCTGTCATAGGAGGCCCCGTTGTGTTGAGACACTGTGGAGGGGAAGAAGGGGGCAAGAATTTCATTGTGGAGGAAGGGGAATCTTCCCCTAAACAGCCACCCTGTGCAGCAGGAAGAAAGTAGAAATCAGTGGACCCCCAGATAGGTCTGGACTCTGCTCGCAGAGAGAAGATTGCAGGGTTGGTGTGGCTGTAGGTGGTTAATGGCCAAACCATTTAGTTATCATATCTTGCAATATTCATTTGCGTTTAGACATTTGAGTTTGAAGAACAAATTTCCAAATGAGGGTTTTTTGAGGGGTGAGGGGAATTCCAAAGACTTAAGGAGAAATTACATTCAGCTTCCCAAAAATATAGCGAGTGAAAGTTTTGTGCTTTCCATTCATCGTGGCTTTAATTTATTCTATGAACTTGTCATATTTCACTTCTTGGTATGTCATCTTATCCTTCCGTATCCTTCTGCTTTTCTTCTGGAAACGTGTTGTTTCTACAGAGGTTCTGGGTGGCTGTGTGGCCTGCTGGTGTTTTTATGAGGACATTACTAAAGCTGTTTATATACTTACGCCATGATTTACAAAGTGGGAATACTCATCTACAGCTGCTATCACTTCACACCAGAGTGTTTACACAGATTGTGCATAACCACTGGGACTAAGTCATGACTGAGAGAGGGAAAAAAACCCAAAGTTAATGAAAAGTGAAGTGTCTTATTTTAACACCTTTACTATTGATAGGGAAAGGGTAAAGGGATGAAAGTGGAGAATGAAACAAAGTTTAGCCACGTGGTTTTAGAAAAGTACAGCGTCCTTCGGAAAAGTGTGCACCCATCCTCAGGTGTAAATGGAAGTGACCCTCCGTGGAATTATGCCAGTCTGCACTTGCTGGGACTGAGGTTCATCCCTATATGTGTATCTGATCTATTTTAACAGTTGGATGTGTACCAGTTACTGCGCCATAGCGAAACAGGCCATTTCCTGTCGTCTTTTGGAAAACATTGTAAAAACAGGCATTTGACCATCTGGTTAACACAAAAACCGGTAGGGAAAATCAGCTGTTAAGATTTTGCACTCAAACACATTGCTGTAAGTCTGCAAAAGCTCTGCAGGTGACAACAGACCCACTGTGATAATCTGACAACAGAACCTGGACCCTCCACATTGTGATGCAAAGCTCATCTGCAGCACCAAGTTTACCTTGTAGGCAAGTTGGTTTGAAGTTAAATTAGGATGCCTTCAGGGAGGCATAATAATACAAAGCGGAAACAGAATGGCAAAAAAAAGCCGTAACGCTGAGAAATACTTATATCTGCCAACACTTTTTTTTTCTGTTTTTCTTTTTCAAAGGCAAAAGTAGTTATGGCAAAAGTGGGTTACCCTCAGTTTATAATGAATGACACATATATTAATGAAGACATCAAAACAGTAAGTGTCAGACTTACAGCTTTCTTCTTTTACATATTGCAGCCATTCTTTGCTCTGTTTCACTGCTGTCTAAAATCAAAGCTCTTCTGTTTGGCATGCATCTGGCGTTCTGCTTGCCTGGTTATTTTTAGACATTGAATTAAGTATGCTAGTTCTCTTGTCTAAATTGTCAATGCCGGTATGTCTAAATGAGATGACCACGAGGCCTGCTGAGAGGAAAACGTGCCTGGGTACAAAGAACCTTCCTGCTATTAAGCATTTTAAAGGTTAAACATATACTGGCATAAATTTTCATTCAGTTACAAAAATGAAACACCACCCCCCCCCCATTTCTTCTCAAAGTAACGGTCTTCAAAAATACTAATGCTTTTTTCCTCAGACTATCACAATTTGTGTGAACCTATATAGGCTCTCCCCACCTCTCCAGGCTATGAATTTATGCTTGTTGTTTATGATTGTGCCTAGAGTATATATATGCCTAATCAGTATATATGCCTACTGTGCTGGCTGCTGGAGAAGGATACTGTAGCAGGGAACTCCTTCCTGACCCAGTATCTGTTCAGCCTAACTAAGGCAGGAAGGCAGATGGCGAAGATAACATATTTTACCATTTTCCAAAGGGGTAACTGTGGCATACATGAGATGGACTGTATTACTGAAAGACACAGGCAAAATAGAATAAAAAATTCAATCATGAACTGGTAAAATACAAGAATGGCAGTCATTCTTGCCAGAGAATGTGAAAGAACACTAAAAAGAGGTGTAATTTATTAAGAAAATTTTGAAGAACCAACTCTACAAGCCTAGTCCTTGTTCCCGGAAGGAGTAAAATGAAATGGTGCTGTGAAGGTAGTGTAATGAGACAGAGGATGTGACCAAATTACCACTCAATGTATGGAATTATTTGCCCAAATAAGTGGTAAGTCTCGTGAAAAGCACTTGTTAATCATGGTTGTAAAACCATAGTTTAAATCTGAAGTATAACTTCCTCACAAGGTGTAGGATTGCTTGAATTTAGTGACAGAGACATCAGCTGGATTTATAAAATATTAACAACCCTTTTTCTTGCATGATTAGTTGCATGTGTGTGTGGGTTACTATTAGATTTGGAGGCTTATGGAAGCATGGAGCCCTATGTCTGTAAGCATTTAATGTGAGAAACAGTGGCAGAACCCTCAGAGGGCAAAGAGTATGAAGTATTTGTATTAAAATGCAAAACAAACTGAAAAAGGGGGCTTTGTTACATTTTTGAAACTGATTTTAAAATGCACTTTTTAAAAGAAAAGTAGATCTGCTTCCTTATGGAAAAGAGTCTGCCTGGAGAATAGCCTTAGCGACATGCAGTCTGCAGTTCATCGTCGGATACTTCTGATTTCCTCAGCTCTTTTCTGCACAGAGAAGAGCTTTTCTGATGTTCTGGTTCCTTGTGTAGATCAGTTCAGCCACTGTTTTTTAACTAAGCTCACAAAATATTTATTCTTCTTACCAAGTGTGAAAATTTTACTTGCTTTGATAATGGCTAAAAAAATTAGGTGATTATCTTGTTTGAAATAAAAGTTCTGATTGTTTTATGTCAGCTTTTGTTTCCTTGGACATGCTTTAAACATGTCTGTGTTTTATCTATACAGCTGAAGTTTACAGAAAGTGACTATTTTGGCAATGTGTTGCAAACTCGCAAATATGCAGCCCAGTCTGATTTCTACTGGCTTAGAAAAGAAGTTCCAAAAACAGAGTAAGTAGACAAAAGGCAAATTTACATAATCTTTAAACAATATTTTAATTTATATTATTTAATTTATACAATTTATGTTTGAACAGAATTATATACAAAGCAACTTATTATGATACAAAAAGCCTATGGGCAAACTCCCCAGTTATTCAGAAACCCCTGTGGGTATTTTTTTTGGTAAATTCTAGGTATCCCTGTTCTGATGCACAGTAGTCATATGCTTGCAGCTTAAACTTAATTTAATGAAAGAAGGGGTAATTGAATCTCAATTAAAAATGGATTATGTCTCTTGGTCACAGTTAGAATTTGGAATGGTACAGCAGGGATTTATGAAATAAATTTTCTCAGAACGGAACCATTAGTAAAAGATAATGTTATTATTAGCCATAGCAATCAGCATTGTTAGTTACCTGCTGTTGATACAATGATATGGAATAAATATAATTTAATTTACATACGTTATTTTTATTTATTTGTAAACATGAGAGTGCAGATCATGTCACATACTGTCATAAAATACATGAGAGAATCAGTCTCTTACTGGTGGGTAATCAAATCCTTAACATGCAAATTAAAACCTAAACAGAACTTAATTAGTCTAATCATGCTACTTAAAAAGAGACTTCTTCTACAAAGAGACTTTGAAATTGGTGCTTCTGCTTAACTCCTGTGGTGGCATTTCCTTAGGGCTCCAGAAATTCCTACTCACACTGAACCATACCTTGTTCTGGGGATGTCCCTGTGTCGTCCTTGAGGCAGGTAGAGGCTGTCAGCAGGACAGGCACAGGCTATTCCTGGTCAGTGTGTTGTAATTTGGCCCTATATTTTCAAGGGGTTGTTTATAGCTTAATTTTACTGGCGAATTTTACCTTCTTGTCACGCCTTTCTCTGACATTGTAATAGTTAATCCCAGGGGATGATTTTATGGGATTTCCTGAAGCCCTGGATGCCAGGTCTAGGTCACAACAGTATATTCTCTTCAGACCATGACAGCAGTGAAAAAACACTAGCAGCGGTGATCAGCAACCTGTTCCTCATGACAGCAGTGGGGCAGAACTAACGCAGACCATGTAGATTCTTGGCACAATGGGAAATTTCCCCAGTAAGGAAATTAACTGGCCGGTAACCCCTGACTGTACACCTCAAAGGCTGTAATCTGAGAACTGTCCCATGGGTATGCTTAAAAAATGAAGGCTTTACCCAATTGCCCACTGCAAGATAGAACACTTTCCCACGCTTGTCTTTACCTCTTATTTCAAGAACTACATAACAGCAGCCCCCTCATCACCTTTGTCTTGTATTCCTTGTCATCCCACGGGGCACATTCTGGCCTGAGGGATCCCAGTCTGATTTTCAGTTTCTTTCCTGTGTCAGCACAGCTATACGCTCTGCCTTCTTGCAGGGCTGGGGGTAAGAGCCACCTGAGCCCTCAACTGCAATTATTCCAGATTGAAGATTATTCTGCCTTTGCACCTGCTTGGCAGCAGGAAAGGCATCTGAGAGTGGTGTCACACTGTCCGCTTTTTCTGTGCCTGCTGAGGGGTACACCTCCAATAATTTTTTAAAAATTTATTATAATAAACAAATAACTACCACCCACCAGACTGAGGCATGTCAAATCTGGCCTTAAAAATATCAGCACTTGCCACATTTTAACTATTAGACTCCACTGCTTTCTGATGCTTTTACTTCTCATTTTTTCTTTCTTTTCTTTTTTTTTTTTTGCCCATTTTAAGTTTTTATATTTCATAGAACTTAGTCTACACTAAAGCTTGGCACTGTGTTAACAGAGAATTACCCTTGGGGTTTTGTTTCTGTTTGCTTCATTTCTTCTTTTCCCTAGTTCAGCAGCTTTTAGCATAATATTTATATTTAGAGATAGATATTATAAGGTGGTCCAAGTTATGGACTGATAAAGATAAATGAGAAAACAAGTGTTAAAGGACGTAAGTTATCACCTAGTAAAGTAGTATTAACCCCAAAAGATAGAACACTATTTTTTACCATACAGTCCAGATTTCTCCACAATATTATTTCAAACTGGACTCGCTTTCCTCAGCATAGTCAATGACATGGAAAATCAAAATGATGGGTCACTCAAAGCACCAGGGAAACACCATCAGGGGACAGACAGAGGAGCTGGGAGGTAGAAGACGAAGGATTTGATAAACCAAGGGGGACTGTGGAAATCAAAGTGGAAATTCAACAGTGCAGGCTGGATTGTGAGGGCTGAATGGAGGAGGTGAGGCTGGAGGAGGGGTGTGTGGGAGGAAGGGGCCCGGGGACAAAGACAATTATAATAGTCTAGGTGAGACACGACTACAGCAGAAGGGAGGTGAAAGGCAGCGTGTGAGGAAGTGATGGCCATGTGGAAGGGAAAGATAAAGGAGAATCAGGGTTTTAGTGGTGTTTGCTTATCCATCCATGGATACATTCATACATGCATATATACATACATGTATATGTACACATACACGTATATGTACACATACACACAACCACAACTTTTTAACAGTGATTGAATCTATCCTTCTTAACAGAGATATCATACTTGCAAGTAGCAGAGGATCAGAGGACTTCTTGGGCATACCACTTCATTATTATTAATGTTTCTTCTTTGAAGTCAGGTGACTTCCTCTAAGATTTTTAGACTTGGCTAAATCTTTCTTCACTTTTCACTCAACTTTCAGTGCTGGAGATGTAGGAATCTAGTAGCCCTATAAGAGGACACAGAGGAAATGTACTATAAGAAGATTCCTGGGTTTCCTCCAGCACCTGTTCCAGTTTCTTGACTGCACACTATTGTTTGTAAGCCCTGGCTCTTGGTTTGCCACAGGTGAACTCTGAGAGGTGCTGGGTGGGGTGCCATTAAGGAGAGTGCAAAAGCTCCTCGGCAAAAAGGGGAAAACAGCAATGAAATGTACTGGGCAGGTTGCTGTCTCTTGAGAGATGCTGATGGAGAGCTCAGAAATCCTGTGGGTGGGCCTGCCCTGGAGAGAAGAGGCTGGAAAGGAGCCTTCTGGAGTCTTTTCGTGGTCTTTGAACTTCATTTTAAGCAGTGACGTGTCACTGGAGGTTGGGCCCAGCCTTACCACCCCGGTTTCTTGCCCAGCCCCAGGGGAGACAGATGGCAGCCTGGCCTTGGAGACTAGTCTTCTGTTTCTACATGGGAAAAATATATAAAACGTACTAAGAATGAGAAGAGGAAATACACTTTTGAAAGTCACCTTGAAGATTGCCTCCCCTTTAGAAGTTTTTCTTTATAGTCCTTTCTCGGGAACAGATTTTCTAGGTTCCAGCTTCACTAGCAACTTTGTATGGCCTTTCACTTCTAACCAGCTTAAGTGCATTATACATTCAAAAGTTCATTTTCTTTACTTATATGATTTAAAAAAAAATTAAATTCTTGGGAAGTTGAACACCAAATTCTCCTCCACCTATGTGATTTCTTCTAACTCAAAAAGTGAGAGAACAAATTGCAAATTCAGTTTGTGCTTTACAATGATAATCTTTTCCCTGAATTGTAAATGTTCCCAGTCACCCCTCTTCATGACTGGCAATGTAGCACACTACACACTTAACTCAGAAAGGAAAATTTTGCAGGAGAAGTTGTAGCCTAAAGAAACAGAAACCTAAGAGAGTATCTGCCCCACTTGTTCTCTCAATGCAGGTTTCATATTTTATTTCTGTAAGAGAAATCTCAAACCTACAAGTGTCAATTCTGCAGCATTAAGTTTTGACTGCTGCAGTAGTTGATAGCTAATGTTACAGGCCGTCATTCAAAGCTGTCCCTTTTCACATGCTAATAGAAAATGGAAACAGTGTAAACAAGTCCAGATTTTTTTTTTTTAGTTTGTAATTACTGAGAGCTTAGACTTTATGTTTGTCTTTTTTTCTATCCTCCTGCTAATAGATCAAATGCACTGAAATTGTAACCAGACCTAGAGCAAATGCCCAGGCAATCTGACTTCAAACAGGAGTGAGAGCACTATTTCTAAATTTGCTTCACCTTAAAATTTAACAGCGACAGCTATTTATTACAGCCCTTCATATAGTAATTTGATATGTTATTAGTTAAGGTCTGTCACTGAAGGTTCAGTCATTTCAAGGAGCTCACTGAAGGAGGATGACAGATGAGAGGCGAAGTTGTTCTTCTAGTCTAAATGGAAGCAGTCTTGGTTATTTCTGATCTTTTGTGGAAAATGCTTCCTAAATCTTCTAGAGAGTGGCTCAGAATGATACAAGAAGGTGCTATAGCATAAATATGCTCCTTGATGAGTGTCTAAACATCAAATATGAAATTCAGCAGTATACTCTACTAAAGAACTCCTGTTCTTCCTGCCTCCTCAGTTCGGCTGCTAAGTTTCATCTTCCTAGCTGCTTAAACACATAACAAACTTTATATGGGGTAATTCTTGAGGTCTTGTTATGAAAGAGTGACTAGGAAAGAACTTAGTTCAATTTTTACAGTCAGAAAATCGAGGCTGCTGTCAGTCTTTGGCCCATACTAACTCAGGAAACAGGATGAGCTCTGTTATTGCACTGGTAGATCATGAAGAAAGAATCAGTCTTAGGATGGGGATGTTGTGATGAGTCTTAACAGCTATGAGTCTGTGAGTTCATTGGTATGAAGTCATGGCCGGCAGTAGTATGATGCACTCCCTCAGTAGTTGCGGACCAAATGGCAACAGCATTTGCAGTTGCTCTTGGGCAGAGTGAGGTGCTCCTGTGGTGACAAGTATGTGCATCACTGGTTAGCTCCTCACCCAATAAAAATGGGTGCAAACTTGTAATGTTAGAAAGGTTTCACTTGTCAGTGAAGAGCTCTTTAACCACTGCTTGTGGTGGTTCCTATCTTGAACTAGCTGCGGTGAACCCCTGAGGCTGCAGCAATAAAGGGGATGGGGAGAAGAGCAAAGCACATTAGTCTGTTTTGAAGTATCTGTTATCTGTCTCAGGCCCTTGATACTATGACTGGAAATGAGAGGCCCTGTAAGACACTCACTCTAAGAAGGATTTGCAGAAAGGGAGGATTTGTTATCATGGAAGACTTTTTAATGTTTAACAGTTGCTGTTTGAGAGAACAGAAAGGCCACTGTAAGTAGAACAAGACAACAGGGTGAGGTGGAAGTCACAACGCTATGTATCTGTGTTCAAAGTTACAGTAAAATCTAATTTAGAGTGTTGAGGTTTCTGGATGGATGACTTTCAGATGGGTTCTCTCCTTGTCAAAAAAGGGACAAAAAACACACCAGAAAACAACACACCACACCACCACCCCCACCCCCACCCCCCCCCCCCCCCCCGGCTCATTCCCTTCAGATTCTCTTAATAAACAAAACAGGGAGAGTTATCTGTGGCGATTAGAGCCTATAAAACAATGGGTAGTTAAGACATTAACATTACATCACCCTTTGCTTTCATTGGTTAGTTTTTCTAGTTGCTGCATTGTAAAATAAGCTGCTCAGCTTTGGAGATGAGAGAAGCAGATAAATTTACTGATAAGTGACAGAATGCTGCCATTCTAAAACTCTCCCCTTTGTTGCATGGTTTCTGTGAGGATATCAGTTGCCAGAAAAACAATCAGGATCTGCAGATAACTCATTCATTTAATGGTGCTATCTTAAAGCACAGATCATGTACAGGAATGCCACTGACATCACACATTTTCCATGTTCTGATAGATCTTCCTTTGTCTTACTCTTTGTTTTGCAGCTCTCACCTCTTCTCTTTGAAAGAAATTTTCCAAAGCAATCGCACTGCATTAATTTGGTTTTACAAAACTTCTGAGTAATGCATTGCTAAAGACATCAGGATGTTCCTGTTTGGACATTTACTAGAGCTGCTTCTAATTTCTTATGAATGAACTACTAATTCTCATAATCTTTATTACTTTTCTTTTATCTCAGTTCTTCTTTATAAAATAATAAAGTGAAATCTTAGACTCACTGAACTCGGAGATTCATCTCAGGGGGTTTGGATCTTGCTGAAGCCAGATGAGGTTTTCCACTCATGTGGGTGAAACCACTGCCAAAATGGATGAGCGTAGGCGAAGGAAATTCATAAATCCTATTTACTATTAAAATCTAGGTTTCCCTCCAGTATGAATGAGAAATTCTAACTATGAGAAGAAATTTTCATTTTCCTTTTTAAATTTCTTTTGCCTCTCAAGAAGTCTGTTTGTTTATGAGCATGGATAGCTGTGTTCATTGCATAGGGTACAGAATGTGAAGCTGTTTATTTTGAATTTAGACTCTCAGAAAGCTCCTGCCCATGTTGCTGGCATCATCCTTATTGTTCAAGTAGTTGTTCAGGAAAGTGTCTGGAGACACTTCACTCATTTCAAAATGCTGTCCTCTAATTTCAAGAGTTTCTCCACACATGGTTGAAAGACACCTAAGAGAGTTTTCACAGCTGCTATCAGTGTTGCAGCCTCTGTTGGGTGAGCTTCAGTTCATCAGCATGGCAGACATCACAAGCACAATGGTCACTTAGAAATAAAACAGATCAGGTAATAGGAAGCTTGACAATCACTCCTGTTGAACATTCATTGACTGTATATACTTAAAATAGAGCCATTAAACAATAGATTTCAATGTTCTAGAAAGTGTAGGTAGCACTTGTTGAAATGGAGAAATACTTAAACTTTAATGTAACCTAGATCTTCCACAGTTTTGCTTCCTTCCATTGAGTTCACTTTTTATCTTTGCTTGTTCTCTTCATAAAGATGTTTAAGTGTACTGACAGACGATTTCTTTTGTTCTTACTACAGGTGGTTTACAAGCCCAACAACTGTAAATGCTTTTTATAGTGCATCTACCAACCAGATCAGTGAGTATCTGACTTCTGAGCCTCCTTATATAGTGCTTGTTTGGGAAATGTATGTATCAAGCTTCAGATAATATCTGTACAGTTTGTGTGTTTGTGACTGAAAATCAAAAGGTAATTCAGCTGTGAGACATCTCAAGTGAGGGGATAGTTCTGGAAAACCAAGGGCTCCCACAAATTTGAATTATTGTTGCTTAATGAGTTACCCAGTGTCAGCTGAGTTGCAGTGACTGCTTGTGTGCGTATTCTGTTCATTGAAAATGTTACCTTAAATAATTTTTATTAAAGCCTGATATTTTTGTTTTCTGTAGTAAAAGCATGTGTACATATACCTCCATAAATACACAGTAACTCTCTAAGTGATAGCAACTCAGTCCTCTAGTATTAATACATATGTATCCATAAACATTACTAGAGGAGACTGCGATATAGACCAGAAAACCTAAGAAGTGGTGTCCAGCAGATTTGTTCAATACCTTTGAGGACAAGGAATGGTATCTGTTACTTAAATTAACTTAAACTTAGAATTCTTACCTGTACAGTTTGATGAAATTATCTTGTATGTACAGTACAACCTGTCTTATGTTAATTCTAGTTAGTAGTTATTTTTTGAGAGCACAAATCCTGATTTGGAAGCATATGAGGTAAAAAAGCTGAGTTTTTCAAATATGTGTATGGATTTGGATGTTCATTTTAATTTGCTTTAATGCAATTTTGCATAGAAAATTTTGAACTGGCTTTAAAAGTCTATACCTGTATTTCTGTGTGCAACAATGTTTGACATTTCTCTTCCCTCCTATTAGCTTTGCAAGTTAGATCAGCCCTCTTGTTCTGTGCCATCAGGGGTCTGGAAGGTGGCTGCAATAGCCTCTGTAGTCTCTAAGTCCTCTAAGAACAGGTGTGCCAAAAGTCGCTAAGTGACTCCCCCTTTTTCTCCTGAATCTCTTTTGGTCACAGAGGGAAGTAGTTTTTGAAAGGCACAAAATTAATGTATAACACTGAAGAGGTTACCGCAGAGGACGGGCAATATGGGTCTGCTGGTATCTGCTCCTGCTGATTTGTACAAACAATTTTGCCTTCAGACTACTCGCTTAAATTCTTCTGTGTCTAAGTGAGCTCATTTGTAAACTGTGTGTGATAATTAGGCAGTTCTTTTGGTTAAAATTACTTCTAGGCCTAGACTGCTCTACCTTAATTAGAGGACTGCCATCATTAAGCAGCCACATTTTTGTTGATTGTCTGTGGGAGCACCTGAGGCAGACTTCCCTGAGCTGACCACAGGCCTGAGGTACATGTGAAGCATGACAGGTGCTGGTGCTGCTGAGCTAAGCACTGGCCACCACTGCTGCTTAGATGTATCATGTGAATGGAGAGGAAGCCCAGCCAGCCCGAAATGAGCTCTGTTATGTCCTTTTTAATATGGGGTCCTTTTGAGTTTCAACGGCATTCAGCTCTCTCAGACTCTCTTCCACGGCATGTTAGAGAAAGCTGTAATGAGAGGCTGGAGTCACTGAAGCTAAATTTCACACTCGCTGTGTCTAACAGTGTCACAAAGCAGAGAGCTGTCAAACGTAGCCAATCAGTCATGGGTATAGAGGCAATTGTATTTTCCACCATAACTGCTGACCTTGTACTGCTGGCATCTGACCTTGGAATTTGGATAGTGCTGCTCCCTGTCCTTTTAGGACTGTTCCTAAGAGGAAAAGAATTTAGGTGGCTCTTTCTGAAGAAAACCCTCTCCTACCTGAGAGCAAGGTACAAATGTAACCATGCCCTAAAAATGAGGTGCAATAGGAGGAGAGAATCACAGAAAGGCACAGTACAAACTGTCTTCCACTCTGGCTGGTGTGATTTACAGGGGAAGAGGCCCCTGTGAAATGTGGAAGGAACATGCTGAGGCCTCAAGTTGCTCCTAAGTATTTGTCACATCACAACTGAGTCCCCATTAATGCTGCTGGGAAAGAACTGCACTGTGGGAGACTGAAGCTTATGAGCCTATACATACTTATATTGGGTGATGTATCTGCTGGGCAAATCTCATGCCCAGCAGTTATTAATTTATGGCTTTGCAGCTATGTTTTCAGTAATAATCCGTAGAAAGTCCTGTAGGAGCTGGTGATATGCTACAAAAACTGTGGCCTTTTTAAAGGGCCAGTTAATCAACAGAAAAAAAAGGTTCTGCAAAAGTCATTTGAGAATAGTAAATAAGCATGGACTCCAGCAAGCTAAATGTAAAGTATATATAGCAAGTATATAAGAAAACCCATAAAGACTCTGAGGACCAACTTTCTAGGAGCATAAGAACTAATAATAAAACCTTTTTTCAAATACACTGAAAGAGGAGAGTCTCTAAGGCATAAAAATAAGATAATTCTTTGCATTGGAAGAGTTTGGGAAGTTCTTATCCTGGAGCTTTTTCTTATGGGAAGTATATCCTAGGAAGTGTTTTATATTTAGTGTCAACAGAAGGTACTTCAGAAGGAATTCATAAAATGAACTGTGATGAATATAATGACCAGATAATATTCTCTCAGGTATTTCAAAGGAACTTAAAGAAGAAATTGCTAAACAACCAGCTTTGACGTATCACTTATAGTGGCCTTAGCATAGGAAGAATAGGTGTGGCAAATGCCAAATCCTTTTTCTTTTTTTTCAGAAAAGAATCCAGAGAGATCTGCATAAAAAGTCATTCTAGCACCTCTATGAAGGAAACTGGTTGTGACCACAACACGAATGAATAAGAGGGAATAAATAAGCATATGATATAATGGAGAAGAGTCAATGTGACTCAGTTTTTGCTTTTTCTTAAAAAAAAAAAATCATACTTTCTTAGTCTATTAGAGTTTTTTGAAGTTCAGAAAGCAAGTAAATAAGCTTGATATACTGTGTTTATTTCCATAGAACACTTTTGATGAGATTCTTTCCCAATGCTATTAACTAGAAATTGTCATGGGACAAGAAAGAAGGTCCTTTCATAAATTAATGACTGATTAGAGATAAGAAAAGGCAGTAGCAGCAAATTACTTGTTTTCAAAATAGTTGGAGGGGTGTGTTATGAGGATCTGTGCTGGTCACTGTATTAGCAGATGATCTGGAAAAGAGGGTATTCTGTTCTGAACAAAAGAACAGACAGATATAAACTCAGTCCAGAACAGGTCCCTCTGCTACTGATTGCTGGAAGGTAGAAAGATACACTAGTAGGATTACCTCACAGATAGGTGCTGGACACTTTTTCCCTACACATCCAATACTGGCCACTGCTGGAAATAAGGCAATGAACCAAACAGGCTCTTCATCTGCTTGAGTGCCCCTGCTTTTCAGTGAGCAAACTGGATTTTAGTGTGTTCAAGGCCCATCTAATTTTGCTCTTGCTAAATGAGCTTACTAAGAAGGAGAATTTGAGAAATGAGAATTTAAAAATGCATAATAGAAATTGTTTCTGGAAAGCAGCTTCTACATCAACTGGAAAATACTTGGTTCCAATGTTGATTCTAAAAATTAAGACTGTTCAGCTTGGAAATGGAAACGTACTGTGTGATGATATCAACCTAACCACAGCAAACTTGATTAGTCACTGAAGGCTCCCTGGAAGAGTTTAGAGAAAAAGCAACCATGGATTCTGAAAAGGAGCTATTATCAGGTACCTGCAGAAGTGGAGGAGAACGTGGTGGTCCTGGTCACTTCTGAACTTTAGGAAGATGCTTTTGCTTTCTGTGGTGAGAGCACCGGGAGGTCTCTGACACACTCCTGATGGAAGGATTTAAAATTCTTCCCTCTCTGCAATCTGTATCACTGACATAAGCGTTAAATAAGAGATGGCTGCAATCTCCATACAAGTCCACGCAATCTTCATGTATGGGCAAGCTGTTAGTGTTTTTAACTTGGCTACCTGGCTACTCAATTACTTGAAAGAAAAGGTCTTTCCTCCCTAAACATGAAAATTAATAGAGAGTAGAAACTAGATGATTTAGAAAATTATTAGATTTGGGAGAATACAGCAAAACTTGCCTATGCAGTAGATTGTAACAAATTTTGTCGTGCTTTAGTGTATGTTTGCTATTGCTTCATTTAATTTCTGTTACTAAACCATTGATAAACTGAATGGCCAACAGTTCTGTTAATATCTCCAAAGGAGAAATAAGATGTATCAAGATAAGCTGTGCTGCAAAGAGCAGAGTTATAAAATATGGTACATATAATTTCTCTTATTCTTATAGAAGTTTACTCCTGATGTTGTCTATACATTAGTTCTATTTATTTATTTCCTCTTTTTCTTCAGTTCAAAGTGTCTTAGATTAACGGCCATTCATATTTCTAATGGTTGTTAATATTTTTTCAATTCTAGGTTGAATCATTTTTCAATTTTCTTTGTATTTGTTAGTTAATTTCCCCTCAATTATAGGTACTTAACAAGGACAACAGGTGCATGTCATTGCCTTCAGATTCTAAAAGGGTATCTAAGCACACTTCATATAATCTAACCAGCATGAACACTATCTTTTTAATTATCACCACTGGAGCACAAAAACACTTTCCCAAAGACTGTTTATTTTAATGAGCTCTAGAGCAGTCAACAAATAAGTGCTGAAAATAGATACAAGTGATGATCAAAGCATGCTAGCATACTTCTGTTGAAGAAAAGGTTTTATTTCATTACAGCACTAAAATATTGGCCCTTGAACATGTTAAGGATAGAAGGGAACTGTTCATTAGACATTTGGTGTATTTAATTTTCTTTCCAAGTGTAAATATGTATGCCTCTAGATTGTATAAAAAAAAAGTAACGTTTGTGGGTTGTGAACACAATGAAAGGGAGATTAACAGTGAACTGAGGCAAATATAAGCAACACACTCATGAGGTGTAAGCTTGAATAAAGTGTTGGATAATTAACTACTGTTGATACTGTCTTTGCAAGTTTATACCCATGCTCCTTCTAAGTCACTTGTGCTTGTACTGCAGTTCTCTAGTGAAAGTCAAGAGGCCTCTTTAAAGAGCGGCTTCATTATATGTTACAGGAAGAAGATATAATCTAAAACAGAATTTTAAAATTACGTTTGAATTAACATTTATAGAGAAAACCAGTGATGAGAGCTCATATTAGCCAATAAGTATCATCTTTATAGAAAGCAGTATGCAGATATTGATGCTGGCAGCTTGCTGATGCCATGAGTTGCAAGGGAGAACTCTTATTTTGCCAGGAGCCAGGGAAGTGCCAGCAAACAGCACATGGTGCGGCGGCCAGGGGAGGACAAGGGGACTGTGCATAGGAGCACTTTCTCTTTCCTTAAGAACTGGAGTAATTGGAAGGTTATTGATGAAGTAGTTTCAAGTGTGCCATTAGTTTCCAGGAGGTTAATGAACATAACAGATTTGGACTGAACACTTTCTAAGCCCTATTATTAAGTAAGCTTTAAGTGTTCTTAAGTGAGCCCTCATTTTCAATTTTCTGTTTGCTAATGACCACTATTCTCTTTTACTTAATTACAGTCACAGGTGAGATCACGCGTGATCCTTACACCCATTTTTTATTTCTTCTTCCTAAAATTCTTATCTATAAAATTATAAAATAGGAGGTTCTTTGTTCTTTTCTTTTCTTCTGGGTAATCTAGTGAGTTGTTTCCTTTAGAAAATAAGGATTAAAGTTTCCCATAAAAACAGGTATTTTCACGTTACCTAGTCCCTTAGCATACAGTATTCCTTGGCCCCTTACAAACCATCACACGTATCTCCTCACATTGCCCCACTGAGGTTGAGAAATGCTGGGTTCCCTCTTTTTCACGAGTGGCAATGATCATCTTGTCAGGTGAAGCAAAAACTGAGCCAAGAATTGAACAAAAGGCTGCTGAGTGCTCTGTTTAAAGACCGTCACTTCTCTTTATCCACTTATGAATTTATTCACTATTCCTCAGAGAGTTAAGCTTTGTACTCATGCAAAACATGGAACAGTTACTGTGCCTGACACAATTTAAGTTTTCTGTCCAGTTTGTCCACAGGATAAAACTTGAAATTAAATATAGGGTTCAGGTCCATGTTATGGCAGAGAGTTTGATCCTAACCACCTGCATATAGGTGCTCAAAGCTGTCTGGGATACTCTACAGCATCTGATACATATCCTCATGTCTGGCATATCTGAGAAAGAAGTTGCAGAAGACCTTTGCCCATCAAGACTGGCAGCTAGAGCCCAAGCAGGACATGTAAAGTCATCTCAAAAGGCACTGGGAAGAAATTCAGTTGTCCAAACAGAAGTCTAAGGAACCATTTTAAACAAATGTATTCTGACATTTTTTCTGTTTTTAGATAACTAGCCAACACCGTAGTCATCTTCATGTTTAACTCCTTACGTGAATTCAATATCCTTTGTTTACTGACCAGCACTTCTGCTGGTCTTCTGCTTATATCTTATCCCTTTAGAACTCTCCATCTGAATTGATTCAATTACACTTGAAAAACAAGTTACAGCCTTTAAATTCATCTGAGAATTGCAGAGTACCCTGTATATCACAGTATTTAGCACAGCTGTCTCCCATATCCACTATTTACATACTGGATTCACTAGCTTGTCAGAAGTTGCTTTAAACAGACCAACTAATAATTGGAAATCATAAATGTACTGATTTGGAATAAGGCGTTACTAGATCTTGTCTTGCTCAGTTAAAAATATCATACAATATAACCAAATAATGCAATTGAACTATAGAATTTGAATTAATATTTAGATTTGAACTCCAGATTTCCTCATGACTTGGTAAGCCATCTCATGTTTTTAGTTTACATCATCCACTATTAGTCGGCATCATTTCAGTGAACTATCAGATGAAATAGATTGCTTTTGTCTCCTCAGTGAAGTAACAATATTACACTGAATCTCAGGGTGTTCATCTGCAAAAAGTGTATAATAATACCATAAAGGTATTAGCTGGCAAATGGATTCATTAATGGCACTGAAGCTCATGTAAAAGTGAAAAAAAAATTGTTTTAAATTTGAAATGCATTCTAAGAAGCTTTATAGCACCTTGCTGCAGAGAGAGGCTTAAAATTGATATAATGGATAAAATGAAACTAGAAGCCTTCAATTAAGTTAAAAGTAGCCTTGTTCAGGCAAAGAGTGCTGTCAGGACTTCAAGATCAGCATAAATTCAGGGTGAAATATTTGAAGTAAGCCAGATGTCCTCCACTGTTTGAAATGCCTCTGTGTTCCAGAGCAGTAAGGTGAGTAAGAGGAAAGTTCAGCAGTCACTGTTCAAGGATTCAGCACAGGGGTTAGGAAAGCTGAAGACCACCTGGAGGTTAATCTGTTGAGGGATGTGAAGGGCAACAAGAACCGTTTCTGCAAGTGTAGCAGCAACAGAAGAGAAGTCTAGGGAAAATGTGGTCCCACTGCTGAATGGGGGCAGGGGACCTGGTGACAAATGACATGAAAAAGGCCGAGGTACTCAATGCCTTCATTGCCTCAGTCTTTACTGGTAAGACTGGCTTTCAGCAATGCCAGGCCCTTGAGACCAGAGGGGAAGTATGGAAGAGGAGACTTCCCCTCAGTGGAAGAGGAGAAGGTTAGGGAATATTTAAACAGATTGGGCAAAACAGAAGTCCATGGGCTCTGACAGGGTGCACCTTCAAGTGCTGAAGGAGCTGGTTGACATCATTGTGAGGCCACTCCTGATTATCTGTGAAAGGGTGGGGTGACTGGGGGAGGTTCCTGAGGACTGAAAGAAAGTAAATGTCGCTCCTATCTTCAAGAAGGGAGATCCAGGGAACTACAAGCTGGTCAGCCTCACATCAGTCCCTGTGCACATGATGGAGTAAATCCTGGAAACAGGTTTCTTGACCAGCCTTCTGTGATGAGATGACTAGTTCAGTGGATGAGGGGAGAGCCATGAATGCGATTCATCTTGACTTTAGCAAGTCTTTCAGCACTCTCCCCTATAACATTCTCAAAGACAAACTGCTGAAGAATGGGCTAGGCAAGTGGATAGTCAGGTGGACTGAAAACGGGTTGAACTACTGGGCTTAAAGGGCTGTGATCAGAACTGCTGGGCTCTAAAGTATTATGATCAGTTGCACAAAGTCCATCTGGAAGATGATCTAGCCTGCCTGTCCTCCCTTGCCACCTCTAAGATCCATGGATGTAGGCTATCAGTGCTGTTCTGTGACAGCTTGAGCTCAGCTGCCTGCAGGCCTCCAGTGCTCTTGTGGCATGTGCTACCAGCACCTATCTCAGACTCATGCTGCAGTCCTGTGACATTGCTCCAAAAGTAGGTAGGCTGTAAGAACGTAAACAAGGAAGATTCTGCAAGTCCAGGTCCTGCATATGGAAGATAGGTTTGTGTGGGGTCTGTAATAAGACAACACAGTTTTCTTTCCATGTGGTGTTGGTGAGTAATGGCCTTGAGCATAGGCTCCAGGCCTGTACCAGCAATAAAGTGTACAGAGAGAGAGAACTTTCAGCCCATATCCCTCTTCTGGGGCTGTGCAGAGGGAGAAAGCATGACAAAATGCACCACAGGCTAAATTTATGGTGAAGTGTTAGCTTAAAGTACCTTCCCAGTTCCTGTATCTATTCCTTCAGATGTGAAACACGCTGGAGTCTGGCTGACTTACTCCTCCAAATCAGTGCTTTGCTTGCTTGAACTCTAGTAGCACATAAATAATCCCATTAGTATTTAATGCTTCTACAGGCTACTATGAGCTCTCTGAGTTTTGCCATTAATTCTTTTAGGTACAATATGCCAAGCAAGAAAGAAACAGACTTCACAAGGGAATTGCCTAAACTGGGGGATCCAAAACAGCACAAAATAAGAAACTGACAGGTGTTCTATCTCCTGTTATAATTTCAAGGACATTCTAGGTCCAGGAATTTGTTATCCTTGTTCCCTCCAAGGATGATCTGGTTGATGTTTGCCTGAGGGAGACACTGCATACAGAGGGATGCCCTGTGTTGCCAACTCTGAACCTGTTCTTTGCAGCGTTGCAATAGTGGACATGCACTCTTCCTCATTTAGTGCTACTAATCTCTGGAGAACAGGACACCTTTGCTTTACTAGCTGTCCAAGAATCATTTTCAAAACTAGATAATCTTTTTTTCTTAAAAAAGGAAAAAAAAATCTATTGTGAGTGATACATTCCAGTTCCCTAAGTTTTTCTTAAACGTGTATTTCATTCTAGTGACTTCTGACTCTGCTTTGGCCTGAAAATACTTCCTAAGGTTCCTTTGCTGCAGTCAAACTACAAAGGTGTTTTACACATCTGCCCAGAAGCAGAAACGACTCCTTCAACAAGTTCTACGTCAGGCATGTCTTACCTAAAATGGATCCTGACTCTGAGTAAAATAATTATCAATCTGTTGTATGGTTTCAGGATTGCAGCTTCTTCCTGTTCATTCACATGACTTGTTCAGTGAAAACTTTATCTCATGGCTTAACTTACACCTGACTGTGTTTCAGCAATGTCCTGTGGAGACACCTTTAGATTATATTTCTTAGATGGATGAGCCTGAGTGAAGATTTGCACCCCGTTTACTGTAAATAATGTATATTAACTCTACTTGGCATACAGACAAGTGCGAATTCACTACACATGTCTACACTTGGACACAATAATTGCTGCTCCTTGCAAGATCTTGATAGCCCCTTGGTGTGGTGACAGGCACACAAGATTGTGTGATCCCTAAACATGATTTGTGGGGTGACTGTGCTACCTTGATTCGTGCCGTCTTCAGTATGGGCTTATTTGTTTGTTTTGGCCACAGTTCCTCTCATCTGCTGTTGCGGGGAGAGGATCATTCAGGTTTAGTGGATCCTGATGATTCCTTCATTAAGTGGTCTCTTTGACACGTCCAAAAACCTTTCCTGAGGTTCAGTATTTGGAAGGAACCAGGCAATGTAGTTCAGACTAGATTTCCAGCTCTTAACACCAGCTCTTAACTTAGTGTACTAATAAGCAATTTCCATCAGGTTGCGTGAGTGTACCATTGTTGTGAGATATTTAAAAACATAGATAGTAAATACACTTCTGTGTGCACTGCAAGGCAAAGAGAATTAGATCAAGTAAACTTTGTCCTTGACATTGGTACAAATGTGCTTTGTAGCACTTGAAAAGCAAATGATAATGTGCTTGAAACAGCAAAACAGCATCTAGAGAAGTAAGAGAAAAAACCACTCAGAAACTAAGTTTGGAAAACACACTTTATGTAAGCTAATTGAAAATACGTAGTCAAGGTAGGCAGGGAGGAGCAGTATAAAAAAGCAGATGGGCAGGCCAGGAGGACATGCCACCTGCCACATCATTTAACATGAATTACACTCAGCATATTGTCTTTAAACACTTTGTAAGGAAAGGACAAAAATCTTGCTTGACAATTTATGTCAGACATAAAGAAATCCATGTTCTGTCTATCAACAAAAAACTGAATAGGGTTAGAATCAAGTGAATATGGTTTTTGTTTTGATTTGAGTGGCCAGGTGATTTCTTGAAGAGAGACCCATAAGTTGAAGCAGAGGTTCCTGGGAAAGCAAGCAAATCACCTGAGGAAACTGGTTTTTCCCTGACAAGGCGATGTCCATGTCGGGTAACCTCCAAAGTAGGTCTATGCCTGTGCTTTATAGATGGGAATTCCTGACACAAGACAGCAAATTCCATATTTGGGCCTGGAAGGATGATGCTTTTCACCAGCATAGAAAAACTTTGACTGTAGGTGTCTGTTTTATTTAGCAGTTCATTGGGCTGTTAAAATGTTACCATGTTCAGCTCCACTGTCTTCAGAATCATGGCACGGAAGTGTCATCTAGGAATTTGAAATAGGCCCATGCCTTTGAATTTGAGGAACAATTTTGGTTCCTATGTGCAACATCAGTAGATCACTACTCACTAGAGTGTCTCCACTGACAGGTTTTTGGCAACTAGGTAGTCTACCAGAAGCGGCCAAGTAATTCCTGTAGCTAGACTGCTCTACAGCCTTAATAGTCTTAGACAAAGTGTTTAAGTACGTTCATTTGCCTTTGATCTTCGTAGACTATCTAGAATTAGGCTTACATTTTATCACTTTCATATGTTTCTTGCTGCACTGAAGCCTCACTAAGCTAACACTTTCTGAATTCTTGTTGCATTTAATTATATATTTTTTGTTGATCTGTCAACACATCTGAGGGCGATCCAATAGTTTTTTTCACAGGAAGCACTAGGTGTTTTTTCACAGGAACACATGTACTTACAGACACAGACATACGTGTGTAGCCACAGAAGAAAATAAAGTTCTTTCAGTGCAGCATATTGTTGCCATTATGGTCCTGAAGGAGGGAGGATGTTAGATTCTTCTCAAAGATCCTCTCTACTAGATTCTGAAACTACCACCTAAGGGAAAGCTCCTCCAGCAAAACCTTCTGAAACTAAACAAAAAAGGTCATAAAATCCAAACCCTTGGGCCTTGTGACTGTTATTCAGCTGTACTGAACCAGGGGCATCACTATTATTGTTTTTGGTATTGCAGGATTCCCAGCAGGAGAACTGCAAAAGCCTTTCTTTTGGGGAACAGAGTATCCTAGGTAAGTACTGCACAAGGGAACTTCATACACCTGGAAATGAGGAATAACAGGGAAAGGTATAGGAAATACATATAGGCAAATAAGAGGGTATGGAGAAGTAGGCTACGCTGCTGAAGACGACTAACAGGTAGTGCACAAGAGTACTGTCTTGTCCTTCTGCAGGGAAGGCTTGGCCCTTTGGTTGTGTGTTCTTCCCTGTTGCGTCCTGCTTTTACTATTGAAAAAACAGTCTTTGAAAACTGCTGCTTTGTGCGATAACTTTTCTTACCCTTGGGAGCTGTATGTGTTGCTCTTGTCTTAAACTGATGACTGATTTCTCACAGGAATTGCTAATTAAGTGCACCTGAGTAGAAGTGTTTCAATGCTATAGCATGCAGATGCAGCAGTGTGCACATGGCAGGTATTAAAAGGCATTGTAAATCAGGTAACTAACACTTCCTGAACAGAAGTAAATACCCTGAGAAGCCATTTATTATCAGTTTATTATTCACTTTCTGCTAATATCTAAGATGAACAGTGGGCCTTCGCCTGTGCCTGTTGAGCTGTGTGAGAATCTCTCCATGTGCATAACTGATTGCCCAAGCAGGCCCATGTGCTACTGTAGCTGAGGAAGAGTAATTGTAAGTCACATATATTTAATTTTGAAAAATCACTGCTTTTGTGCAGTTCAATAACTTTCTATTTTAGGGCAGGATAAGACCATGAAAAGTTTCTGATGGCAGTTTCTGAAAATTATTTTGCAGTTATATAAAGCCAGTTACTGGTGAAACATATCCTTAATAAATCTTTGTTTAAAAATATAAAACTTTTAGAACATTTTGGGTTTGTCATCTTCCAATCTAGATGTGTCCTTGTAAACAGGAAATTTAGCAATATATCTAGAGACACATTCAATTTAGGAACAAATGCATTTGCATTCAAAGATAATTCTTAGGAGCCAGGTGACTTTCTAAGTGTTAATAGGGGATAGAAGAAAGTCCTTTCTTGTTAAGGTGAACTTATTTTCTGCTGTGGTTATTGCAGACTTGTTTCCAGCTTTGCTTTCTGAAGAGATTTCTCTGTACCCTGACCTTCTGCCATAGTGATAAAATTGTGGTTCTTTCAAAGAATTATACTTTGCTCATTTCTCTTCTTTAAAGGTTACCTTAGCTTAAATTGGTTTTGCTTGAGTACGTATCAAAATGAAATTTAGCAAACAAATGTAGCTGTTTTATATCAGACAACAGATTGCTTTTGTCCTTGAAATATTCTGGATCTGTTTTCTGTCTGCTTAGAAGAAACAGTACATGGCACTGGAACAGAAAAATCATCAAAAAGTCATCAGCACTTGCTGGAAACCTGATTTAGCAAATATTTAACATTTAGTGGTGTTTTAGTGTCCAGTTCCAGCACAACCACTATAAAGCAATTGGATCTATTTACATAAAAGGGAAGCTAAGTTATCACTTTACATCTTAGTGCATGAAATAAAATACCATTCAAATGCCATCATTCATAGTTACGAGTCTTCAGTGACAGATATATTGAAATAGAGACTTCAAACTACCTGAGTTTATAGCTTTCTTACAGTCCTCTGAGCCTCCCCTGTCCCAGAAAGGTCCCCTCTAATATGTTGTCTAACCTGATGGGCTGCACCTAATGCCCTCCATCTCTGTCCAGCTGTGCCCCAGAAATGAAGAGCATGAACAGAGCTGGGAGTATTTCTGGCAAAAAATGTTTTTGAGCTGGACAAAATGCTGAAGGGGGTTCACAGGAACAAAGGCCAAAATTCACCCTAAACTTTACCCCATCTTTCGGAGCTGGGAAAAACGCTAGGAGTGCCTGGGCAGCAGCCTGTTCTTTGTCCCTGCCACTCGTGGCGACCAAGAACCTTAGAGGAAAAATAAGATGTATTTAGTCATTGGTCTTATTGTTTTTTCTTGACCTCTTTACATGTTTTGTGCCATTGGTTTTATACTTCTCCAGCTGCAAAAGATCCTGTATAACCGCTTTACTTCAGTTGTGGAAAAACAAGTCTAATATAGTATATTTAATATGGATAATTATCACTGTGTGCTACACAAGATTACAAATTTGTCACAGGAAAGGATGGTATTTCCATTGCTGAAATGTATAATTTTAACCAGCATTTTTTAGTGAAGGTTTGCAATAGTACTTGGGGTGGGGAGGGGACGGGGGGGACAGGGGACGGGATGGGACCAAAAACAGTAGGGAAGATTTTATCACATGCAAATTACCTTTCAGGAGAGAAAAAAACAAAGTGAAGAATTATCATGGGAGTAGGGGGAATTAAATAATATAATCTTTTTTGGGCATGACTGAGATGAGCAATTAGTGTGGTATGGATCATTAGGTTCAGTAATAACATGTTACTTCAAAACCCTCTGCCTTTCTCCTGTTTCAGTACAATGTGTTAGAAATACTATAAGCTACTTTGAAGTATGGCATCTCAATAACTGAAACAATTAAAATCACAGAGAACAACTTAACAAATGAAAGATTCATTTACTACATCACGTTGCCTCCACAATAGCCACTGTGTTTGATATAAAAAAGCCCGGAACCTTTCCCACTTTCACCCCTATTTCTCCCAGATGCATGTTTATTTGGATATAATGAGGAAAATATAATTAATTGTCAATCAGGAATACAAAATATTTCTTTCTATTCTGGTTCTCTGTTGCATTAGATCTGACTGTAGGTCATGTCCCATTCCTGTGCAGATGCAAGGAAATTGTATGACCTCTCTTTTTAAAATGGAAGGGCGATGTTTAGTGCTTTGCAAAGTACAGTCAGTCATTTGCAAGTCTGTTTGTTGCACGCCAGTGAAGAATGATTGGAGCTGGCATTACAGAAGCCCATTTCAGCTTTTGATCTACTTTTTTTTTGTGACTATGCTAAGAGAATAATTTCACCTATAACTTTGTCCTGTACTGAGTTAGAATATACACAATGCAGTCAGCTGAAGGAGACACTTTGGAGCTCATATAATGCTATAAAGGCATTTGGTTAGAAGAGTAAACCATCACAATGCTTTTTAAAGTTTTGTATTAAAGATTGTTTTTAAACAAGTAAGAGTTTAACATTCAGACTTTCAACAACTTTAATCAAAATTGTGCAGGCATGATTTTTAGTCCCATTCCCCAGCCCACACCCAGTTTAAGTAAATAATTAAATTAAATCTTTCCTGAGGTAGAAACCTATTTGATTCTTCTGATTTCTGTCCTTTGATGCTCATGAGTGTGGACACTTTCTGAGGAAACCACCTCTTTGTGTTACAGGTCATTAAGCTATGGTGCCATAGGAGTAATTGTTGGCCATGAGTTTACTCATGGATTTGATAGCAATGGTGAGTATTTGTCCATATGCTGCTAACTTTTTTTAACAGAGTTGACAGATTAGAAGGCTGACTTGTATATGCTTTAGATTTTTTATTGTTTTGTTTTTTAACAATGATGAATAGTGTGAAAAAATATTATCAAGTTGTATTATTTTATTTATTTACATACAATCTTGCTTGTCTGAACCAGATTTTGTTTGGTAAGGAATGCCATAGGTTTGACACTTTCGGTTTATTTTGAATGGAAACTAAATTGACAACAGATTCAGAAAATCTTGGTTGGGGGGAATGGGAAAGGCAAAGGATAACTTCTGATTGATAAAAATGACTTCCAAGAAAACTCTTCATTTCAATTTTGACTTTTTTTTCAAAAGGCAGTTACATACAAATATTACGAACAAAAGTGGAACAGAAAAAAATATTGCAAAATATTTAAAAATAAGAAAAAAAAAAGAGCAAGGAAGAAGAAATGGTCTGAAAATGTCAAACTAACCATCCTGAAAAACTGGATGGAGAGGGACATTGCCACCATCTAACTTTGTCTATCTCAGTAAAGTGCTTTTTAAAACCAGGCTCGGGGGTGGGAGTAAGGGGGTGGGCAGAGAGAGAGAAAGAAACACAAACTTCCTCCTCCAGGGAGCAATTCTAAGTGTCTGACTGACAGCCTGCTCTGACTCACTGTCTAGATATACCTCTTTCCACTGAAAATATAGGGAGTTTAAGGAAAAGCAGGTTTCTAGCTCACTGCCTAACTAAAGTTAGGTTGCTTATGTTGCGTTACTTTGAATACCTTTTAAAAAATAAACAGAAAACCTTGTATCCTGTTGGCACTGCTCCACAACATTTTGTATAAGCAAACACTCCTGAATGGCGAAATGTTTCTTCATAAACTCCCATCTGCCCTACTACTTCCATATCCTACAGGTTATGGTATAGCAAGTACATCCACATATTTGAGTGGATATTTAGATTTGATAAACTTGGCGTCTGGAACTGACCTTCATTTGAGCATAGCATGGTTAAGAGACCCTGTTACAGAGGGTATTACAGCACTTGAGTACCAGCTGTTTCTTCTATCCTGCAGTGTGATGTGGAGGGCCTGGACTTAGTCTTCAGAGCTGACCCAATGTTCCTAAAAGTCTGGCATTCAGGTCTTCTGTAGTGTCTTGTTGCAGAAAGGTAGACACAAGACATGTTAGGATTTTCTTCGAGAGCAGGTTTAGCTGCTGATGTGGATGCAACCTTGCTCTGTGATTTCATTCTTTGTTATGACTGCAGAAAAGAGAGGTAGGGAGCAGCCAGTAGACATGATACCAAGTACTGAAGATGTTTTCTTTCATCTTTTTATTTCTTTATTTTTTCCCCATGTGTTGTCTTGTTTAAGATTACAAATTCCCTAGAGATGTATATTTGGAAGGTAAGAGCCTGGGCAAGAGATAGTGGTCTGCTTAGGGAAACAAATCTTAGGGAGAGTAGATACTCCCCTACAAATAAGTTGGAGGAGGGACCTGAGGCTGAATCTTCCATGAGCTATTGCTGTAACCATCAGCCCAGGGAGTGGGATGTATGCATTCTCCTTGCTTCCATGAACGGAGTTCAAAAGTTCTGGTTTTGCTCCAAGGCAAAAAATAGGAACTTCAGAAGTTTCTATGAAAAGGATTTTTTTCCTGGTCAAGTGTATAATTAATAAATAATTATCATTAATAATATTTATTATATTAATTAATGTAAAATTATTATTAATAATTATTAATAATAAATTAGGTTTGAAGAATCAAAGGCATATCGGCTGAGGATAAAAAATGTAATTATGCTTACAAGAAAGCTCATATGCCTCTTACATTATGTAATTACAAAATGTACTATAGCACTCATTAGTCATTACTATTTTATTCTGAAAATGGAAATTATGGCAATAATAGATGCCAGTTTTTCACCACTGACTTGAGTGTGATCAAGAGTTTTCTCACTACTCTTATCCATTATGTACACACAGTTGCATGAATACATTCACCTCTCATTTCTGTGCAGGTGATAGAATCCAAAACTGGAAAAGTATGGGGGTTTCTCCTACAAAAACATCTGTTTTCTTACTTTCTTTCTTTTTTAAGGTCGGAAATATGACAAAAATGGAAATTTAGACCCTTGGTGGACAACTGACTCTGAAGAAAAATTTAAAGAGAAAACAAAATGCATGATTAATCAATACAACAATTACTACTGGAAGAGAGCTGGCTTACATGTATGTAAAACATCAGTGATTGAAAGTGGTGCCTTACGAGTCTGATATATTTTTTTTAAGTTATCTTTTTATAAATCCCAACATATTGGGATATTAGGCTACCAGCTTCATTTTTTTCACAACAAATCATTTTTTGAAGTGAATAATTGTGATAAAAATTGTCTGTCAGATTTGATCAGTCCAGTCAAATACCACTACCCACAGCCTGGTGACAGGGTTAAACCACTTCTCCTCTTCACGTCGTACTGGAATCAGAGGAAGAGGATAAAGCCGCTCAGCAGGGCCTGTCTAATTACTGTGAGCATGTTAAATGTCTTCTGAAGATGGGTTCCGTAATGAAATCTGAGCAGCCACTCTTTTTAAAAAGAAGAACATAATAGCGTGTTTTATAGATTCCTTTAGCAATTCTGCCTGTTATTCATGGCAGCTATAAATTGAATGCATAAACCCTACTTTATTTCATATTCAACTCTTGCTATTTCTTCCATGTGTGCACGCAGACTCAATTTGTATCTCAGATGAAGGGAGTATGATAGCAGTAGCTCACAGAAAAAGACTGAGAAAGAAAGTGCAAGGGAATGGTGCCTGTTTCATTGTCTATCAGAGTTATGGGCTTCTCTGAAAATGCACACATTATGTAAGGGTCCAAAATGAAGGATAAATAGGATAAATCCCAAACCTTCTGAAATCAATGGCTAAAATTCCAGTAATGTTGTCTGGGACATGATTTTAGTCTTAATTTTCAGGATAAAACAGATACCCCTACCACCTTTACTTACATTTTGGAATCAGAAATACAAACGCATCTTTTTCTTTTAAGAATAGAGAGGTCACATTGAATACTTAGCAATAATTTTAACACTTCCCTTAAACACTGTTTGTATTAATCTCAGACATAACAAGGCAGTATTATAGTCCAGTTTGAAGTCCAACAACTCAAAACTGAAGTACTTCATATAAGCTAATTTACAAATAAAAATTCTCAGGCTCATTCCTGATTATCTGTAGGACAAAAACTGTCAATACAAACATGCCACTTAAAGAAGGTAATTAAAACCTTTCCCGAGGATATGACTGAACCCTTCCCATGCTCCTGCCATTGGTGTGGCCATTTCCTTTACCTTCTATGGTGTCTTTTGAGATGGGGTAGATCTGAATTTGCCTCCAACCGTAGCTGTTGCCTTTGAAGTGCATAGATGGGTGTACTAGAGAGATCCTGTTACTCACAGCCTTGTCATCTGTAAGGCTTTTTTCTCCTATTTTCATGGGATAACCTAAAGCACTCTTTAGATTATAAGAGAAGAATCTTCATATTTTCTGCCATATTTTATAGTTTCTGTATGAAGAGCTATGCATGCAAAGAGCTACTTTTTGCCTGTCATTTACATCAATATTTGTACATTCTGCAGGAATTTTTACCCCTGTTCGAATATTTTACATAAATCAAGAAACCTATTTACTCTTCTTTCTCATGCAGTTTACAATAAAAAAGTCTCCAGAAAAGAAGTGCAATGGAAGAAAAAGGGGATATAGAAATAGCTTCAGAGCGCAGCAATCACATAAAGTCATCTGATCAAATAAAGGGCTTATCATGGTTCCTGAGCCCTGTCATGAACTGTCTGCACAGAGCAGTCTCAGATACCTGACCCAGAGCTGCCTGAGATTGCAGAAAGACTTCTTCCACTTATTAAAATGACCTATAGTCCAAGTGCCACTGCTAGGTTACTCTCATCTTACGCTCTAAATCAGTCTACTTCACAAGCCCACTGCAAGAAAAATGTATGAGTAGGTAGACCAGAAAAAAAGCCAGATGATGTACGTGTATGTTCCCTGGTGTCCCAGAATATTTTCTCCTAAAAACCTCTCGCCCACCTCCATCTCCAACCTCCTGAAGGGAGGGAGGGCTGGCAGGAAAGGGGTGCACTTTCCTTTACTGCTCCCATTTCTTCTTTGTTACACCCTTGGATGTAACATTGGACTGAAGGTATCAAGCAAAACACCTTGGGTCCAATCCGGGTGCTCATCTTCACTGAGTGGTGGGGCTGTGCACACATACCTGGGTATCCCATAGGTCCTTTTACCTCTTCTGCCCCATTTTCCCCTCTTTTACCATCCTTACACTAAGGTGGGTCCTGACGCCAACTCCCCTATACCCACCCCTGCTGCATGGGGCAGCCTGTTGTCAGAGGATTTGCAGGATAGCATTGACCTTCAGAGCTCTGCTCAAAACTGTGCTCAATTACCATGCTCATTCCAGGCTCAGTAGAGAGTAAAACTGCTTAATTACAAATACAGTTTGGTGACACTAGGACCCTAGTAGGCTGGGTGATCGGCGATAATGCTGCACTTGCAGAAATGAGGGTTTCTTCATAATGATATTGGACCTAGTAATACCAGGAGACTGGTTTCTTCAGAAAGTTTAGCACTACTGCTTGCAATATATTCTTGTTGCTATTGCTCTTGCTCTTGGAATCAATACTGGGGAAAAGCAATGTGAATATCCTTTGCAGATATTTTTAGAGTACTGAATATATTATCAGTTTCAATTCTGTCTCTGACATTTTTTAATTACGCTGTTTCATGTTGTGACTTAAAAGTTATTTCAGCATGCCAGTAGTATATAAAGAGTTATGTAGAGAAACAAATATAACCTTTTAGGTAAAAATTTAAGAAAGGGACTACTGGATCTCATATGTAACCAGAGAAAAACAGTCTTCAGGGGAAAATTATTGATGATCAGATCAAAGATCAGGGACAGGATTCTTGAGTGTATTTTATCTACTACATTTTGTGCTACAGAAATCTAGGACTACAGCCAGGATAACTCATCACAGAAAATTGTTTACTGACAGTTTTCGCATTGAAACCCACTTTTCTTTACCAGAGCTATGATGGTTGAAATTGGCTGTGGTCATTCTCGCCTTGTTTTATTTTTTCCCGTTTCTTGAAGTTGATCAAGAAGGAAGTTCAGAAACAGGTCAAATGACTGATGTTCTTTCATTCTGCCAGGTGAAAGGCAAGAGGACTTTGGCAGAAAATATTGCAGATAATGGAGGTTTGAGAGAGGCTTTCAGGGTAAGTAGGTTAAAAATATCCGAAACACAGTATTATTTAAAAAAAAAAAAAAAAAGAAAAAGCTGTGGTTAGGCTCCATGTTGCTGAAAGGCACTTAGTATCTCTCTCTTATCAGGCATACAGGAGATGGATTACAGAAAAGCGGGGAGGGGAAGAAGAGCCTTTACTGCCAGGCCTTGAGTTCACACACAACCAGCTTTTCTTTCTGAGTTATGCCCATGTGAGTATTACAAATGTGTTTCGAGTCCCCTTCTATTAACCTGCACAATGTACAGTTCAGAGACAAGACTGCTTCATTTCAACGGTCTACGCCAGCCAAACCCAGACTTTTATGGGTGGAGGCAGAGACTTCTCTTCCCAGGACTATTATTTCTTTTCTCTTTCTTTGTCATCATCTATCTAGCCATGGTTTCAGAACTGTTGAAATTATTCTGTTTTGCACAGTGTTGTCATGGCAGCTTGCTTTCCTCTTGCTGCTTACCTCTGCTGCAAGGCTCTTCTTGCACATTATTGACTCCTTAACCTCTTTCCATTTTAGCCTCCCAGTTTTCTGATGCTTGCCATATGCAGCAGTTTCTGACTGCTTCCACCACAGACTCCTGTGGCAAATGTGCCATCACCATTCATCACGGAGCAGGTTGTTCAAGGAAATTAAGCAGCAGTGAAGAAAATCTTAGTTTATTTTTTCCCATCTTTTTTTGCTGTACACTAAATAAGCTGTATTAAAACTTTGATAAGAGATGTGAGTTTTTTATAAAAACATGTAGAACAAGGGAGAGAATCAGAAATTATTTGGTTGAGAGAGTTGGGACAAACACTCTGTATGAAGAGTAGAAGTTGGGCGATAAAACTTTTCCCACCAGTTGAAGGAATGAATAATCTAAACTGAAGAAACAGAACCCAATGCAACCAATGCAACTAACCCTGGCTGAAAATAATCTCTCTGCCGAGAGTCAGTGTAGCAGTGTATGGGTGAATGGCCACTTAAGTTTGACAGTGTTGACCAATGAAAAGACTCCACTTCAGTCATTTATGCTGAGTAGAGTTTCACACTGTGTCAGTTTTTCTCCAGGAAAACTTTGAAGCCATAGGGAAGATCTGGGGGCCTTACAGGACCACTGCAGGGATTGCTCATCCAGTGGACCCTCTGAGGGGAGGAACATGCACAGTAAGAGCAGTTTATGCCAGGTACCCTTGAGCTCAGCTTGTTTCCACAGAGTTTAAGACACTCAACAGACTCATTCAAACTGCAAGGGCTGTCTTCAGCCAGCCAAAAGTTCACATATCCTATGGGTAGCCTGGCTGAGCTGGCTTTGGCTGGGATAGAGTTAGTTTTCTTCACAGTAGCTAGTATGGGGCTGTGTTTTGTTTGTGTGCTGAAACAGTGTTGATAACACGGGGATGTCTTCATTACTGCTGAGCAGAGCTTACACAGAGCCAAGGCCTTTTCTGCTTCTCGCCCCACCCCACCAGCGAGCAGGCTGGGGGTGCACAAGGAGCTGGGAGGGGACACGGCTGGGACAGCTGACCCCAGCAGACCAAAGGGATATTCCATACCATATGGCGTCATGCTCAGCATATAAAGCTGGGGGAAGGAGAAGGAAGGGGGGGATGTTTGAAGTGACGGTGTTTGTCTTCCCAAGTAACGGTTGCACGTAATGGAGCCCTGCTTTCCTGGAGATGGCTGAACAATTGCCTACCCATGGGAAGGAGTGAATGAATGCCTTGTTTTGCTTTGCTTGCGTGCGCAGCTTTTGCTTTCCCTATTAAACTGTCTTTATCTCAACCCATGGATTTTCTCACTTTTACCCTTCCAATTCTCTCTCCCATCCCACAGGGCGGGGAGTGAGTGAACGGCCGGGTGGTGTATAGTCGCTGGCCAGGGTAAAACCACAATACTGGCTTAAAGGATTTTGTTGATAGGAAACATTTCACACAGGTGCTTAGGTAAGGTAGGAGCTGCTTAAATAAGATTTTTCATGCAGTGGATACAGCATAAGGGGGATTATTTAGTTATGCAGAATTCCCTCTAGCCTGTTTTGTGCTCAGTTGCAATTAGGAATAGTGAATTACAGACCACTGATGCAACTTGGAAAATGTCTAATTTCAAAAGAAACTGACATTCCAACATGGGACAAATGTGTCAAGTAATATAGCTGCAATTCTAGGGATGATAAGCACCATTATGTGTACCTTTTATATACATTATATAGCTTGGAGACCAAGAAGTATGCTTGGTAACTATTAAGGCATGAGATTCTTCATCACAAGCTGAAAAGCAAGCTACAATTTCAGAGAACCTCAAAAAAAGAACAAGTAAAGTAGCAGTGATTAGATGATGGGAATGAGTGGGTGGAGACTGGATCCATTAAGGGATCTGAAAACCAAAAGAACATACCAACAGAAAACTGCAAGTTATCAAAGGTGAAACAAAGTAGGAGTTTGTGGTGTCTTTCCATTTTGTGCATTCTGTAAGTAACAGGCATCTTAAGAACAGTGACATTGCATTCTACTTTACTTCCAAAGTCATCCCAGATAATGTGCCTATTTCTGCTTTTTATCTTTTATTAGGTAAGATGCAACTCCTTTAGACCAGAATCTGCAAGAGAGCAAATACATGTTGGAGCTCACAGCCCTCCTGAGTTCAGGTAATGCAAATAATGTATTTACTCAGCATACATACAGAATCAATCACTGCAGCACACAAGTGCAGAAATTTAGCATGTTAAGAGGGGTTTAAGAGCAAACACAAAATTGGACTCTACTCTTGGCCTAGATTGAAATTGAACTGTTTTTATTAGTTTATCTTTCACTATTAAAATACAAATGCTCTTCTGTAAAAATGAGGGGTTTGCATCTACTTTCAAAAGCGGTTGAACCAGAATACACTCTGATCCCTGTGATGTTCTATAATCATGGCCTAAGTACCAAAAATGCCTAATCTATCGCTTTTTTTCAATGCAATTCTACTTTAGAGAACAATGAATATTAGGAGGGTCCTTGATTGAATCTGCCTGAGTAAATTTAAAAGCTTTAAAGTGAGTACCTTGAATTATATTGATAATGCAAAGCAAAACATGCCCTGTAAGTTCAGTTCAAGACTGAACTCTTAGTTGCCCTTCCAGAGACACTTTGCTTGAAGGAACTGTGGTAGAACAGCCGTAACAGCAAGTCTGTGCTGTCTCTCGAAAGTCATCCCACAGGCTCTCCTAGCCACAGAGATGCCTGTACCTCGAGAAGGAGAGGCTGGAAAAGGAGGAAAGTTTCAAGACTTCATAAAAATTAGGAAGCCAGAGTTTATTTCTCTGCTTCTCCACAGTTTGTGTGACCAAAAGCAAGTTTTTTTTGTTGGGATTCATGTAATTTGTATTTACTTAAATAAGAATGGTGTGTTTGTCCTCAGTCAAGAGCTACATTACCTCTGTATTTGGGGGAAGGATGTTAACTCTACAAGCTGATTCATAATGTAGGTGTCTCCAATACTTGGGATTAGTTGTCTTCTGGAGATTCCTACCACTTTCTGTTGACTAAAGAGGGAGTTGGGATCCCACCTTCTCCATGGCTAAACTTAGGTGATATGAGCACCCTTTGCCTCAGTTCTCTCTTGGTAAAGTAAAAATAGCAACACTGCCTTCACAGGGGAGATGTGTGGTTGCTTCATAGGTACTCTGACATGTTCCCTCGACACAGCCACGCCAAAGCTGAAGATATAAACATGGTATGCATAACACACCTTGGGCTACTTATAACCAGAATGGGTTAAGAAATAATGGAACTGGGAAAATTATTATACAAATTTAATATAAGTTAGCATTGCAGATGTACATGCTTGGTCTTGGTAGACTTCTATATTCTGCATTTAAACCTGTTACACCAGCTAGCTAGGGTAAAACTGGTGCAGTATGCAAATCTGCATGCTTTTAACAATTGAAAATACATCATGACAATAAGGACAGGAGTATCAGGCTGATCTTCAGCCTACAGAGCTAATTTTTTTTTTTTAAATTCCTACCCTTGTTAAGATTTTGGTAAAATAACCATCCCTTACTTTTTAAAGTCCTCAGACTTATTTACCTATATGTATACCTAGATATTCTGAATCATTACATAGCTACATTCCCATGAGATAGTGCAAATCACAAAATATACTGGGAAGCCTGGGGACGGAGTATTCATGAGGAAAACTCATGAAGGAATCCGGCTAAGATAGAAACTTCCAGAGAAGATTAGTTGAATTCGGGGTCTAGAAAATACAGATAAAATATTTTATTAGTCTTTATGTGAGATACTCAAAACAGGCTTCTGTTTCAGACCTGAAGAGAAACTGTGGTACTTGTCTCTTCTTGCAAATCACATCAGCTGGACTAACAAATTATATTATCTCTTTCCCCTAACTTTGCTTCATTTATGTTGAAGACCATTATGAATTTAACAGCAGTACAGCTAGTTTCAGCATTGAGAGCTATTTCTATGCAAAAAGCCCAAACAGTCCTTTTCTAAATAATTATAAAAATTAAGCATAAAGATATTAGAAATAAGCAATACCTATCCTGAGCATAGGTGTATGCATCTGAGCTAGTCACCCCAGGTTCTCTTCACAGGCAGAAAAGAATAGGTGTTTTGAAAGTGCGTGTGTGTATATATGTGTGTGTGTATATATACGTAATCCTTCTGTAAGCGTTAAATTTGAATTACTTAGACTCTGCAAGTACATGTTTCTAATCTTTTTATTGACTGCCAAGGGAGCCCAGAGTGACCTGTCCGGGGAAAGGGGTCTGTACTGTAGTTCAGTGGGGTTAAATCCAGACAGCCTACTCTGATTCCACAGTTAATGTGTAGCAATATCAAACCATGGGTAGAAAAGTCATGTGCATAGACACATTAAGATCTTTTACTGGCAAGATTATGGTTTTATTTATTTTCAGTTGGCAGATTTTCAGTATTAGCCTGTGTCTTCACTATTTTTGAGTGTGGGTTGCAGAGTGAAATCCCTGGTATGGCAAGCAGAACTCCACCAACTTCCGCAGCAGTTCTGCATGAGCAGCTGTTGTTGTTCCAGTCCTTGAATATGTATTTGTGATGTTTTTACAGTAAAGCTGTATATCTTATTTGAAGCCTAACATCATTTTGTAATTCTCCCTACAAAACTGACCTTTAGTCATTTTTGCACCAGCTGACTGCAAATTTTCTTACCCACAGAAAGTCTAATCAATGTAATAAGAATGTTTTCTACCATGCTGAGCTATGCTGAGAAGCTGATTTTCTGCAATGGAGAAAAATGCCTTCCCACTGCATAACAAAGAGGGTGGAAAGGCATACAGTTAATATCTCAGTAGATACCCCTCTGCTTTTAACTCGGGATGCTCTTTAATACCATTGCAAATTTCAGTTAGTAAATTCCAAGATGCTTAAAATCGTAGGGAAAATCAGCAAACAACACAATCCCAGTCTGGCAATGGTAAAATAATAATTTCTGACAGCATGAAATAATACTGAAATGAAAGCAGGAGCCAAGGATGACTGCATACAAAGAGCGAGCTCTTCCCCTACGCCTGCCTGAAGGTGCCAGTCTGTGAGGCAGACACATTGTCTAGCTTGTGTGAGGCAGGGATGTGCTGTTCTTTCAGTATCGCACCATCTGTGGTGGAAGCAAGAGAGCTTGGGAGCTGGTCAGGGCAGAAGCCTCAGAAAATGTATTTCCAAACTATCAGAGTTGTTGAAATGCTCATGGGTGTAAAGCTGAGCTGGCCAGTGAGAGAGGCTCTGCCTCACACACACATGCACCTGCCCAGCTTCAGGCTGTGAAGTCCCAGGAGCCAGCATGTGCGTATGTGGGTGGGCAGAGGGTGTTTTTACAAGAATCTGGCTGGCACGAGCCAAATCAAGTCACTTCCAGCCCAAACACGTGGCTTTATGCGCCTGCCTGCTGGGCTGCAGCAGTTTGGCAGCTGCTGGAAGAAGAACTCCACCATGAAAGACTATCACTGGTCCACCTTTGCTGCCAAGGGTCGGCTTAGAAATTTGTTCTAAATGCCATAGTATCCACAAAATGCAATTCATTTTGGTTGAGTTTCTAGCAAAGTAAGATGCTTCTCAAAGCACGAAATGAAACAAGATTGTCTTCACATAAATTTTAAAACAGAATGCTTCTCCTGAACTTTTTGGTTTTATTTGTGGAAAAATGACGTGGGAAGCCTGAAAATTCAACCTGAAGTGAACACACTGAAACACTTGCAGGCCTGTAGTGTTTAACAAAAGACAATCTGCGCATCAATCACTTTTCTCTTTGCAGAGTTATCGGTGCCATGAGCAACTTTGAAGAGTTCCGTAAAGCTTTCAATTGCCCAACAAATACGACGATGAACCGAGGGGCGGAATCCTGCCGGCTGTGGTAGACGTCCCTTCCAGGTCTTCTGTCAAGGTCTGCAAGGTCAGCTGCTGCACCTGAGCTCAAGCCCACTGCTAGAGTTTCAGAATAACATTCTGCAATCTGGAGAGGTGTTACTTCAAATGCATCTTCCTTATCCATGCTGATAACCTGTGTGGAACTAATCACTCTCTATCCAGAGCATAAAAACTTTTGAAATAAGAGAAGCTGATAGGTCTTCTTTAGTAATAATTTAAAAAAGGAACTCTTTTTATTCATAAAGCTACTACTGTTCATCTGGAGTTGCATTGCTGTTGATGGGTAACTGCCATTACAAATTCTAATTCCTGATTTATAACTGATCAAGAGGTAAAAGTTAAAATCCAGTTTTAATCTATTGCTCTGCAGGGGTGCTATACAGAATGTTCCCACACAAAATTCATTCTTTCTGGATGAAGAAATTCATGAGACCTGCTATGAAGCCAGCTCTGATCTGCTGTGTGATACAGCATTTTCATAACTTAAACTGTCACTGCCCAGCACGCTATAAATGATGTTGCATGGTGTAAAGATACAAGACTTTATAAAAATTCAGTTTAATATGCCAGGTTAGTGCCTCAGGTTTTAGAACAATTCCAAGCTGAGAAAGGACCTCATGGCTTCCATGTGCTAGGACTAAACAGAAAGGATACTTGTCAGATCCTGGCCTCTTCTAATTTTAGAACAGCTTATGGTAAAAATCAATGTATGGTGAAAATCAGAGGCTTGCAGAGGGAATTCCCAGCACCATGATACTCAGAAATGTTATGGCACTTATTCCAGTTTACAGTGTGGGCAGTTTTTTTCCCCAAGGGGTGATTTTTACCTTGTGCTGAAGGTAGCCTCACCTACATTTATTTTTAAGCCTGAAATACTATACCAGTTTTAATTTAGGGATTTCTTAGTGTCTGGGTCTTAGAGAGGAATGTAAGTAGTGTGTATGCTTGTCCTCACGTTCTGGGCAGGGCAGGGTGATGTGACTTTAAGGAAAGAAGACTTTGTGACTGAAAAACAGAGTATCAACAGCATTTAACTTGTCTGGATAAAAAGAGAAATTCAGGAATAAAGAACTTTTAAATATAGTATACACACAGGCCAGTTGAGTTTTTAATTTGATTTCTAATAATATTAATTAAAAAAACATTTTATTGCAGCAGAAAAACTTTAACACATAACTATTACTAAGGCAGGGGGAACAAAACAGCTCTTTCTTCCCCAACAGAAAGATATCTATTTAATGGGTATTTATTTATACCTTGTGCATTAATTCATTTTTACACGGTCAAATTGTTGCAAATGAAGAGAGAGTTTCTTTAGACCAATTTAATTACTGTAAATCTATATATGTGTCTCTATGTATATACTTTATATATATATACAAAAATATATTAATTCTTCTATTTGCTTAAATTTTATTTTATCAGTATAGAAATGTTAGTAAGAGAAACTTTTTTTACAAGGATTGGTCAAATATTTTCCAACAGTCAAGGTAAAGGAAGGTTCAATAGAAGCTAAGATTTTGCAAATGGGGTTAGTTTCCTATGTTTCTTTATAAAGAAGAGAGACATCATGGAAATATAATTTATGGAAGGAAACTGGCCTTCAAGCTACCTTCCAGAGAGAAGGAAGCTGAGACTCCTGAACTCAAGGCACAGTTGCCACTTCTTAGAAACAAAATATTATGTTTTGGGACCAGGACTTTCTTTTTTCACTTTTTCCCTGAAAAAGTAAAAATCTTCTTAAGAGGGAAAGCACTTTTGCTTCCTTCAAGCCAGCTCCTGAACTCCGTGGATTACAGTTTGTCATTTGAATTGCCACTACTAAATTTTTTTTTCCTGGACATACTGTTCACATAAACTGTTTAGATGTCAGTATTTTCATAGAGACTTTCCCCAAACAAGCAGGTATGCATCTTGAGCAAAGTGATACTCTTTGCCTAGTAATGGGGAATTTCCTTAGCAAATTGAGTGCTGTACTGAATTAGTTCCTGTGCTCCTATGAGCAGTGACATGACTTGATGTTGGCTGTTTTTGGTCAATAGCACTAAGTTCAGGGGTAACATCCTGGCCCCATTAAAGGTAGTACCGATACGGTCGTTGTCCTCAGAAAAGTCAGGACAACAACTCAAGCACTTATCTAAACTCTAAATTACTGGACTATGCAAAGCCGATTTCGCAACAGTCAGCTTCGAGTTTTCTAATTTTATCTCTCAGGTCAGAGATGCATTTACCAGGGATCCTCTCTCATGGCTGTTTTCCAGTGGGACAGATCCCTTCATTTTGTGGTTTATGGGATTGTTTCTCTGTACTGGATAGCGATTTCTTCTGAAATGCCTGATGTTCGCTGCCATAAATGCTGCTCTTGCTGCTCTTGCTGGGCTTGGATTTTTCATGTTTAATACCAAGGATTTTTGAACTGTGGTAAACATATTCTCAACAGCATAGGAAACACAGCAAAACTGTGTAATCCTTACTCGGGCATCTCTTGCAGCAGGCAGGGGGCCAGGACCTGGGATGGGGGGACAGTAAGGAGCTGGAGGGTTTGGGGGTGATGCACTAGGAGGGAGGAAGAAAGGGCATGGCCAGATTTTGGAACTTGGTTTTAGCAGCTGAGAGGGGGCCTGTGTGTTCCCAGAAAAGCCAGAAGTCCTTGCTGCTGACCAGCACATTCATCGGTAACATCCAAGCTTGAGAAACCCTGGCTGTTGACTCAGGTTTTCAGTACTTTGGGCTTCAGTCTTGCATATGCCTGTGGAAGGATCCCAACCTGCCTTGCTTGCTCACTTTTTACCTCAAGCCAAAGAGCTGATAATGCCATTTACTGTTCACTTTGAAGTCAGCTATTTAGGTACCAGTTGGAAAGCAAAGCAGAAGGTAATTAAACGCATTCTTAAAACTTGGTCACCAAAGACAGCTAAAGCATAGCAATGGTTTGTGAGGTCTTGTCCTACTGCCTCCATTTTATCAGACTCCCTGGCCCTGCTTTGTTTTCACATTGTGCCTCCTGGGTCTATGGTAGCAATGTCTTGCTGCGTTGCTACGAGGCTCACCTATTACATCTATGCAAACAGATCCTTCATCATATATATTCTTCTCCCAGAGCTTTTAAATTGGTATTTTTTTTTAATTGCCAGTAATTATGTCAACACTCTTTTTCCTTTAAGCATATTGTGAAATGTTTCTTCCTGTTGGGTCAGTAATCTTCTCTTCCAGTGATCAGGTAGGGGAGGAACACCTATAAACAGATCATTTTTACCTGTGTAAATTCGGAGATATTTTCTACTGTGTAGACATAAAGAAACAATCCCTACTCCTGTCCCACATCCTCTTCTTTGGGTCCTGAAAATATGTAAACCTTTTTAAAGCCCAACCCTGAAAACACTAAAACACCACCTTATACACTATGAGTATTGCTGCTGATCGCGTTGTGAAACAGTGAGCTTTAAGCACAAGTAGCTCTCTGAAAATGCAGCTGTGCTGTTCACCTGTGTAAACTGCTTAGGTGTGTAAATGATGTCCCAGCTGGGTCTGGATGCCAAAGGACCAAAAAACCCAGCTGCATTATACAGCTCTGCCTTGTGTTCTGTGCAGGGAGACTTCAGCATTCTTTATGTAGGTACACTATTATAGCTCTCAATGTTTGAATTATTTATAAAATAATCAGGTGGTATAACTTTTCATTGAGTATTATTCAACAAATTACGTGCTTAGAAGTATATCTCACAGCAATGTTTTATATATATCTGTCTGTAAAGAAATATTAAAAGCTTGATGTCTCAAAAGGCAGAACTATAGTGAGTTTTGTGTTTATGTCTTTTTAATCTGGAGCTTTATTTTGCTAGTTGCTCTATTGTACTTTTTGAATTTTCTTCTTCCATATTATGTTGATTGACTTTTTAAAGACAACTGTATTAGCCAATAAAAGCCAAAGTGATGAAGAATTTTCCTGTGCTTGCAGTATGGCAAAAGCTGCTTGGCCTGTCACTGTCCATCTCTACTATGTTACCTCTGTAATATATCATCCTTATAAACTGTAATAAAGGGCATAAAGGCATGGCCCCAGATTCTTGAGGCTGCTGTTTACTGCTTGACAGCCCAAGAAAGACCTCCTCTCTCAGACTCATCTAGCCACCTTCAGCCAGAGTTTATTAAGTTCTACTTGCCCCCACTAATCTGCTGGAGGCAATTAAAATGAACACAGGATGAGCTACTGTGGGCAAGGGCTGAGTGCTGCAGAAACTGCAGAAGGGCAGGTGGCAGAGCTGTCCCAAGCAGAACCCACCAGAGCATAAGAAGAGGTGGGAGAAGATCAACCTGCCTGTCAGACTCACTCTTCTCCTCTTGCTTCAGTCCATTCCTGTCTTGGCCCGCCCTTTGTAGCCTGCCCCGTTTTTCAATTGCTTTTAAGAGATTTCCAGAAGTGTTTTCAATAGGATAACCCTAGTGCCGTGACCGAGTTTGAACTGTGTCTCAGAGATGTCGCTTCCCATCTGGCACAAAGGAGACTGGTGTTCTGCCTTCCCAGGCTGGGTGTGACTGCAGGTAGCTTAGCTTGCTGCCGTTCCTCACCGTGCACTTCATGAGCCTGGCCGAGCATTTGTTCAAGGGCTGTTCAGGCAGAGGAACTGTGCCAAAGCCCTACGCATTACCAGCTTGGTTCTTCTGGGCTAAGTGACCCTATTTCTTGGGCTCTGACCAGTTTCCCGACACTGCTTCGGTTCCCATAACAGCAGTGCTAGCCCACCTCAAGGCAGCATGAAGTCAGCGAGCAGTGATGAGCAATTGTACCCCTTGGGGACACAATGGCTGAAGTTGGCCCTGCCACATATTCTGAATGATGCATTGTGGCGACACAACCTTCCAAATCCCATAGCTTTGTTCAGGCAACTCTCCACACAGCTCTTCAGTTTGGGGCGGCAGGGAGATTTTATCTTTGAAAGCCTGCATCAGTTCTGTCACCTACTTTACAGCACAGCCTTACCAACATTTCTGTGCGCAGAAGAAAAGGTTTGCATGGAAGAAGATGAATGAACAAAGCAAAGATTGGGGTTGGAGCACGAAACCAGCCCTGGAATGAGGAAAATGTTTTGCTTACCTCTCGCAGGTTTTGCTGAGCTTGCTGGCATCTTGGAAAGATGCTTTAACAATGGCTGTAGATCACCCTGAGGAATTCAGGGTTTATCTGCTACAGCAAAAGCCTGCTTCACTAATCAGACAATTTAATCCCATTTAAAATGTAATATATATCAAAAACTGAAAAGAAATTAAAGATTCCCAAGGGATTCTCCAATACAGCATTATGTTTTATTAAACATAACATCAAAGTTGCAAGTTACTGAGAATCAAGATAATGTGTTACACTAATTTGTGATCAAAGAAAGAGATATAATTTTAATCATCCATAACCACCACAGCTGAAACAGCTTTACGTATGAGGTTAGACACATGCACAGACGCATACACTAACTGCGGATGTGAACTTAGATGCAGATTTTTATAAATGTCTCTAAAAATTTTATCACAGCCATACTGTTCAAAGTAGTGAAAAAGTGACCTGTCTAACAAATCTTGGGGAAAGGCTTCAAAAGGAATTTTAAAACTTTTTCTACGACAAAGTTTATTCAACATACCACCACTGCTGTGAGCAACGGCGGTGGTGTTGTTTTATACAGATGGTACATGCTCCCCTTCTGAAATGTGAGTAGCAGAGATTTCAGTACAGGAATCCGAAACAATATGATGTCACATCCTCTTACTTCAACACGATGGAAGTATTTGGGTAAAACCAGCAAAAAAAATTATCTTCTGAAATACAGCAATTACAGAAAAATACACATATGAATATATGCCACAGCATACAATTAAAATAAACTGCTTCTGTAGAAGATGCAGTTGCCCAACTGGGCCAGCAGAATGGTTCAACTTGCCACGTCAGTTCTGCTGGGAGAAAACCCTGAGCGCAGGAGGCCGGCCTGCCTTTGCAACTCACTGGGAAGTGTGTGGGTGTTACAGCTCAGTCCTTTGTGGGGGTCCCAGCACCATGCCTGCTCAGAGCTCGCCCCGCCACCCAGTGGGCTGGAGGGGCTATCTGCGTTTTCTTGGGTGTCCAGAGGCCCCAGAAGGCTCTGTCTGCAATCCTACTACTGACTCCTAGTTTTATGCATCCTTTTTTCCTTTCCCCCAAGCACATATAGCAGGCATATAAACCAATGAATCTCGATACCATGGCATTCGAAAGGAAAACAATGGTGCCTTTATAGGTCCATGCTGCAAAACAGTGCAGCACCACTGCATCTTAAAACCACTGCCATGTTTTGTAGAATGGGGCTGCTCTTAACCAGACACTTAACACATATGCTTTCATGTCATTCTGCTAGAAGAGGGCTTCAGCGGTGTGTGCTGGAGAGAGCAGAGCAACATATGGAGTGACCTCTGAATAAGATGATAAACAGAAATTAGAAACTGTTTTCTTTAGTGTTGTAAATCATTAAAAGATTTTACAACACATTAGCACAAGTACTGCTATAAAAGATAATATATATATATATAGGCTCAGCACAGGAAGTCTGTAAGTCTGTGCTATGTAAGTGTATATAAAAATGTCAGAAATATGAATTATTTTTAAATAAATAGAGTATCAGGATAAAACCCTGACTTCACTGACTTCATTGGCTGATTAACATCTGTGGGGCCAGCACTTTACTCCATCTGGATAAATGAACATAGATTTTACAGATTTAAAACTATTTGGGACACACATTTTCTCTAGCCAGGAAAAAATTACTAACCTTTGGGATTTTCAAAAGCTGCCCTATCTTTAGCCGTTTTCATAGGACTGACTGTTTACTCTTATCTAGCCGGTATTGCATTTTCATCTTTTTAAACACTTTAAGATTTCTTTATCACTGTTTCAGAATTGCAAAGTAGTTTTTTCAACCTGACTTTCCCAGATAAGGCTCCATTAACTATTGAAGTAAGCACGATATGTCCTATCAAACTAAATGTAGGCTTATTTAGGCCACTGAGATGTTTTTGTCTCCATGATGAGTCGTGTCACTGGAGTGACAGGGCAACCTGGCGGTGCCCGTGGCAGGAGCAGTGCCGTCCAGGTGCAGGGTGGCCGGGGAGGAGGTGGGTGGTCCACCGCAGGCAGGAAATGTTGCTCAGTGAGAAGGCAGGGAGTGCTTGCCCTGTGCACTTTGCACTACATTCAAGACATTTGAACGGTACTGCCTAGCAAAACGAAGACATCTATTGTCCCAACCAAGAAATTAAACTTGCTGTGAAAATCAAAAAGGTGCGAAAAGTCATCATACTGACTAATAAAAACACCTGTGTATTGCTTGTGCATGCTCCAGCAGTGTCAGAGCCATGGGCATTTGCAGTAGCACCTCTGCCTGCAGGTGTGTCTTTCCCTTCATTTTGAGATCACACACAAGGCTGGATGGGCTGAGCGAGGAACAAAACCCTCCAATATGAGGACAGCAGTGTAGAAGAAGGGCTCAGTAAGAAACAGGACACCTCCAATGCTGCCCAGACAGGGGTCTTCAGTGGCTCCAGCACCAGGTCCTACTTCAGCAGTGAGTGCAATACATCTCCTCACAGAGTCAGGTTTAATGCTATTTGGCTAAACCTTCTGCTTCTTCAGGGAAGCCTGACTGTGAAAAAACAAAATGATCCAGGGAGGGAGACAGGGCTGGGGACAGAGAGATCTCTCTTAGCTGTTGGCACACCTTGGTTCACACAAACACTGGTGCAAGGACTGGTTCAAGCCCAGGTGTGCCACTTAACCAGCTACCAGGGCACATGCCTTTCTCCTACCTCTCTGCCATTTTACAGCCTCCGCTTGGAGCCAGGCCCTGCCAACGGGGAGGGGTTGTACAGCGTGTGTATATGTAATGTGCATATGTGCAGCATGTGTATGTGCCCTGCCCACGTGCAGTGCCATACCTGCAGCGCGCAGCGTGCGTACATGCACGTGCAGCACAAGTGTGCACTGTGCGTGTGTGCATTGCATGTATGCGGTGTTCATGTGCAAGCACAGTGCAAATCCGCAGCGCGCTCTGCCTCCAGCCTGCCCACCAGCTTCTCCTCATCCGCTCTCTCTCCTGCAGCTTGGCAAAACAAGGCCAAGCAGAGTGGGAAGGAAGCAGCGTGGCCCCTTCCCAATCCACCCCAGCCAGGCTAATCCGCTGGAAGGCACAGCTTGCAGCAGTGGCGCATAGCAGCACTACCTGGTCCCAACCTGTGACAGCGGGAAGGGTCAGGTTGTCTTAGGGACAATACAGGAACATTTCTCCTCCTAGCCTGGGCTGAAGTAAAATGTCATGATCTGCCTTCCACTTAATAATTATTATTTTAGCTCTTCAGCATGTGACAGAAGGGCAAAATATGGAGCCTTCCTTTAGTGAACACTTTCATTAGTTCAGCTGGGTTTTCCTTTGTTCTGCAGTCAGTTCAGCAACAGCCGGCAGTTCAGACCTGCTAGCACAGTACTCCTTGCAAGAAGAACATGTGTTGAGGCAATCACTGTGTCTGTATTCAGCATGCTTATTCGGCTTTGTTTTAATAAATCCAGTAATAGGCTTTCAGATGCAATGAAGGGAAAAGAATAATTTGAAAACAAAGCTGTCGAAAAGAATACAATGCACGCGCGGTAGAGAAGAGAGTGATTTTGGAGGTCTGTGCAGCTGTTTTATTTCTTTAGAGGATTTTAATCAACCTGATTACACAGGGACGCAAAGGGATTTTTAAAGCAGTGTGGTGATAATCTGCCAGAAGAGAAAACAAAGAGGTGTTTTCCCTTTCTTGTAGCACTCAGTTTTATTTTCTCCCTTTCATGTGATTTCACAAATAAAAGTACCATATTAGCTCATTTTAATCAAAAAACTATCCATGCTGGGCTTTTGCTAGAGAAACAATATTTCAGTCATTTCCTACTATATCATTTAATCAAAGATATCCTAAATGCTTTCAAGATTGCCATGGCTGCACCAATCTGATTGCCATCAGTGTAATGGCTTTCCCAGGAGATTGGAAAAAACCCTGTAATTGGACATAAGCCCATCCTTTCAAGTGGGATTAGCAGCTCTGCTGCCATATTCCCCTAGATTCCAGGGTCTGATCTGCTTGTCTTGTTCCTTGTGTACTTACTGTCACTGCTGCAAAGCAACTCTCCAGTGCCATCTTTTGAGCTGGGCTATAAGGCATAGCAAAGGGAAGGATCATGGAGCTGCGCTGCTGTGAAAAGGCCACCTCTCCATGTCATCAGGAGCAACTGGTGGCTGGTTAAACCTGGGGATTACCCTACACATTCCTTAAAAAAAAGAAAAGTGTGTGCATCTGTGTGGGGTGGGAATTTGACACTTGTCATTTCTACAGGCTTTTAGATGGATTTGTCCAACATCCTGCTCCTACCTACACCCTTTCCCCGACAGTGTGCATATCAGGGCGCAAAAGAAAAGCACTAGCAGCATTTTCCCTGCCACAGCAGCCACCTTCTGCACATCCCACCAGTTCTGAGGCTTGGCTCCTCTGCTATCCTTCAGCCCTGCATCGTATATTACCCTGCCGGCACTGCCGGCTCACACAGCACCTCCCACAGACCACCTGCAAGCAGGACCTTTCACCACAGTGCAAACACAGGGTGCTCGACAGGAGTAAAGAGCCTTCAGGCACACCACTGTGAATGAAGGATCACAGAAACCTTGAGAGATGAGGGACTTCAGGCATTGCCTTGGGCTGCCCAGGTCCAGCCTTGCTCTCTGCCGGCTTTTACAGGTGTTGGAGTATTGACCATAAACACAGAGAAATTGGTGCCTTCTGTCTGGAATCCAGAGCTGTCCCTGGACGTACCATTTTTTCTTTGCTCTGTGTTAGATGGAGAACTCTAGTTTGAATTTTAGCATTGTCTTTTCTGCCAAGAATAATGGGTCCCTAATTTATTTCCTACTCTCCCAGGTTACCCTCTGTTCAGCTGGAAGTGAGGGGGTTTGTTCTCAGCAAGACTCATGTCTCTCTTACTTGCTTCCCAAGTCTAAGCACTTGTGCACTTCACAGCAAATGGCCTCTTCTAAGAGGTGTAAATGGTCCAGCTCTGATGGGAAGCTGAACATTCATTTTAAAAGATTTCAAATTACTTTAAGTGTATCTGTTGAAAAAAAAATTACTAGGGGGAATTGGAGAGAGAAGTGGCATTTGCTAATGGATCTAACTGGATGCCAGTCTAAAACCTGTTCCTTTGTTCAGTTACAAAGTATGGCCTAAATGGAGGAATTAATGTGGAAAATTTTGTGGCCTGCCTTATTCAGATGCTCAGACTTGATATTCATAATGGTCCCTTATGGCCTTAAAATCAATGAACCAAAGAATAATTCTTGTTGTGCCTTTTCTTACTCTTTGGGGAATCGTCTTGTGTACGAAATTCTATGCCTCTGAAAAATAATTTTTCCCTTTTTCTAGAGAGAATAACGTTTCCACCAAAATGACTTGGAGACAGGTTTTTTTTTAGAAAATTAGATGCTTTTCTTTAGTCCTCCCCCAGTGTCAAAACTTTTCAGAGCCCAACTTTTATTGGACTGGTGTTTGCAATGTCATTCAAGTGTTTACACTGCCAAAAGCATGGGGGAGGGTCCCAAAGAGGAATGCTTAACTTGGGTAGGGGCAGACCTGCATGGAGACAACAGGCATACAGTTCATCTTCTGCCACCCCCTGTACCACAGCTGGGTCACTAGCAGCAGATATGGCCGCACCAAAACACCTAAATTCTAACCAGCTGGCAGGGCAGGGGGAGTGCACAAGGGATGTTTTAGCTGTAGAGATGTGATCTCACACATGAGGATATGGGCTTATGAAATGGCTGATCTGGGTTTGATGCTACCGTGGAAAACTTCCATTTTAAGGCATTTCCAGATCAGTTTGTTGGACCAATATTATATCAGGCAACAGCTCATGATACAAAGAGAGATCAGGTGGAATTGAAGGTGAAAGGTCTCTGTCCAGGTCCTTCTCTTAGGGTGAATGAATGAAATATCCTTGGTGTCAAGAGTGCAGTGGGATAGGCCCCAAATGAAAGAAAAGAAACACTGAATGCATCCTCATCGAAGTTGAATTTCCCGGGAGTTTAGAGGGCACCTGAAGAGTGCCCAAGTCTTGCTTGGTTCTGCTTGCGCAGAGGCGTGATATCACCAACAAATACAACTATTTAGAAGGAACATTTAGTCCTGAAAAAAGTTGCGTGTCATATATGTGATTTAAAAAATATTTTTCAGATAATTTTGACAGGAGTTAATTAACTCTGATTAAGGATGTACAGGAATGGGAAGAGCCCTGCTCTCTATGTCAAGATGACACATAAGAAGTATGATTTTAAATGTGGTACAACAGAAGTATAACTCTATGATAGAGCTCATGAATGTTTAAAAGCAAGGGTTTAAAACCTGTTCTTGCAAGCTGGACAAAAGGAGAGAGGGTTAAGAAAGCAGGTCCTGGGTATATTTCAGGTCAAAATCTGCAGCAATACAGGAAAATCTAAAATGATCTCGTGATGAAAGCCTTTTCTTTTGCCAGGCAAACCTCCCAGGCCTTGATTGAAGTGATTAGACAGTCATTAACCATGAGGGCATCAGCCAGAATGCCACGTGAAATGAGAAACAGAAAGGTGATTCTCAAGCTGGTGTGGGAAGAGGTTGCAAGAGCTAAAAAAACATGCACGATGTAGGAAATCAAGGTGATAACAGTCGTATCATCCCAGAAGAGTATTTCATAGGGGCAATAGACAACAGTGCAAGAGATGATGTATGAATGGACAGCTTCAAAGCAATGTACTGGTTTTGCCATTTTAAGTTGGAATACAACAGGAGACCTGCTGCCTCAGGTCCCTACCACAGAAAAAGCAGTTTGTCTGAAGGCAGTGGCTAAAGGGCAATCTAGGCTGGCTCTGGGAGTTAACACAGCAAGGAGCAGATGTAAATGTGTGATGAGGTGTGTGCTTTGTTTTAGTAGAAAATGAAGTGAAACTGGAACTCTTCCCTTTTGCATCACTGTAAAAAGTCAAAAAGTAAAAGAGATAAAACACTTCCCATCAAAGGCAAGAGGAGATAATTTTGGCAAGGTAGCTGATATCAGTTCTTCTCTTAGCTTTACAGTGATGACCTCAGGCTGGAGAGCCACTTGAAAATAAGACAGGAGTCCAGGCAGCACCTCCTTTGATAGTCACCGTTTTCTATTCCTGATGTTTCACACCTGATGTATTTCATGAGAAAAAGTCACAAATTTCTGGTAGCAAAGACAGTGAATGTGTTGAACCCTCTATGAGCTACAGTGTAGTGGACGTGAAATATGAATATTAATGCCTGGTAGCAAACTAGAATCTTTAAAGCAAATATCAAGAACCCCTTTTATGATCTCCTATGGTCTTTATATTTACATGTTGGAAATATTGTCATCTTTCATCGTGAACACAAATGGGAATATAACCCTTATTGTTTTCCAAAATTTTCTTTGCACCAAGATTCTCCTAGGGAGGCCTTAGGGAGGAAGGATTTGAAAGACACAGTGCTTTGTCCCCTGAGTGTGTGCACAACCATGAATTTTTAATTTTTTTTTTTTCCCAGAGCTGTCCTTCATCTTTCCAAACAATGATGTCTCACACTTGACAGAAGTGGTAGCACTCCCAATCATCTGAATCCAATTCCTGGCAGCTTAATTAATAAAGTGCTTATCTTAATACCCCATGGGGGAAAACCAAAAGTTTTCCAAGTGCAAATAGATATAATGTGCTGGCAGAATGTTAAAATACAGTTGGTAATTAATATTCATTGTAAGATAAAAAATATAGAGCAAGAATCAGAGATTGGGAAAGGATTTGAGATGCACAGTAACAAAACAGAACAATGAATTTTCTCTCTCTCTGATGTCTCTTATAAGACGAATTTTCTATGAGCTGTTTTCTTTGAGGATTTGAAATCTGCCTTGGAGGGTCGACATCTGGAAATTACCCCTTTCCATCTGGGTGCTGCTTCCAAGTCTTGAAAGATTTCGATGCATTTGGCTAGTTCCCTTGTGTAAATGGCTCCAGTGAGTTCTTACTTAGAGTTTTTTTTCTTACCAATGGGATGAATGTAACTAATTTACTGTAACAGAAGAAAACATAGAAATACCAGAAAAGCAGCTGGAGTTCAAATTAGCAAGGTATGTGAAGGACAACAAGAAGGGCTGCTGTTACAAAATTGCAAAAGGAAAACTAAAGAAACTGTGAGCCTGCTGCTAAGTACAGCCAGAGATCAAGGGGCAAAGGACATGGAAAAGGCCGAGGTAGTCCTTGTCTTTTTGCCTTACTGAAGACTGCCTTCAGACCTCTCATGTGCTTGAACCTGGTTGCCGAGTCTGGGGGAGGGCAGCAATACCCAGAGGAGAGGAAGACAGAGTAAAGGAGCACTCAAGAAAGTTTGACATGTACAAGCCAGATGGACGAGACGGGATGTCTCTAGGAGCACCAGGAGGTGGGCCAACATCACCATGTGGCTTCTCTATAGCAGCTTTGGAAGGGCACGACAAAGGTTATGGAGCAAGTCCTCTTGAAGGTTCTGTCCAGGCGCTTGAGTGTCCAAAAGGTGATTGGAAACAGCCATCATGGAGTTACTAACAGTATATTGTGCCTGATGAAACCAGTTACCTTCTGTGATGAGATAGATGACCCTCAATGAGGAAGGAGTGGTAGAGTGGTAGATGGAAGCCTTTGCTGTGGTTTCTATAGTATCCTGATAGCCAGATTGGTGAGATGTGGTTTGGCTGGGTGGACAATAAGCAATAAGGTGAATGGAAAGTTGTCTGGACTACCAGTCTGGAAGGATTGTAACCAATAGTACAACACGCATCTCATTGGAGGTCACTAGTGATAGTCTTCAGGGACTGATACTCAGGACAGGACTGTTTAATATCTTTTTTGATTACCTGGATGATGGGACAGTGTGCAGTCTCAGAAAGTTCACAGTTGTCACCTGGTTGGGTTCAGGGAGATCTTGCTAGACTGGAGTCTCCATCCTAGGAAATACTCAAACCTCAGCTGGAGACAACCTAGGCAACTTGCTCTAGCTGGTCCTGCTTTGTGTGGGAATTGGACTGGAGACTGCCAGAAGTCTCTTCCAACCCGAATTACTCTGTGATTCTCTGACAGTGTTAGCCCTATAACAGGAATGTTGCATGAAACTAGAAGATGGTGGATTAGAGACCACCATCAGAGCAACAGCTTTGGTTAGTCAATTTAGGAATGGGGTTGCCAACAATGTTTTAGTTGCAAGGGTAGACATGAGAGCACTTTGGGACTGTTTGACGTGGCGAGCCAGTCTTGCAAAGAGGTAGTGGAAGGAACTGATGCAGGGGCCAAACACAGCGACTGTAATGCTATTAAGGGCCTTATGGAGGATCCCTGAACAGTGATGCTGAATGAAGACAATATGCTTTTGAACGCCGTGCACATAAAATTCCAAGCGAGCAATCTGAGCATGCTTTGTTAGAGATATCAGCATTTCATGGTTGATAACTGTTTCCAGAGTGAGCTGGACCAAAATGCCATATAAAATGCTACAGAACTTTGAAAGAAGTTCAGCTCTAGACCTAACCAATATCTTCAAGAAGGGGCAGATGGTGCTTTCAGCTGTGTTCTTGTATGAATAGTCCTTCCTGAAAAAATAGCAAGGTGAACTACCTTAAAAGATGGTTTATTTAGTGAAGTTAATCTTCAAAGTTGTCAGTCAGAGTACAATGATTTTTGAACTGACTCTGAATAAATAGTTTGTGTGGCTATTTACTGTGAGCTGACTGTAGCCAGTGGCTTGCTTATCATAGCTTTAGCTCAGGCGTTTGGTTATCCAGTATGACACTCAGTCTGTGCTCAGTGACCTGAATGTATGGTGCTGATCCTCTTCTTTGGTCAGCGGCTCTAATTAGTACTGCATTTCTCCACAAAATGTATTTTCTTTAACTGTAGAATAAAATTAATTGATTCTGGGAACTCAGTTTCATGATCACAAATAACACCTCAACATATTCTTAGTTATTATCTAGAAAATGGCTGCCAGCATCATGTAACAGGCCAGTTTTTTAAGTAAACAGATTTGTTGCAACTTGCAAAATTCTTTTCTGAGGGAAGGTGCTAGTGTGCTCTGGCTGTTATTACATACCTAATAATTGCAAAGGACATAGCTACCTGACTTCAGGATTTTCATTAAGAAATTTTCTATTCTCAAAATTCTCAAAGGGCTGTGTCAAATGGCATCCTGGAATACTTCTCCACAACTCGTTTGTATCAGCAAACTCACAATACTCTTTCTGTCTCTGCTGACATATATTGATCCTACGTTCTCACGACAGAGATAATGGCTTTGCTAATGGCACAGTAAGTATCACAATTTACATCAGCTATAAATCATCAAGCATCTCAAGAGCATTCAATGTACCATGAATGAGCTGAGTCATAAATTGTGACCCTGTTACATTTATGCCAGTCCAGCAAACCTATATCACTTATCTCTCTCCAGCCTCCACATTTCAAAGTGCTGCAGTAGAAAAAAAAAAAAAGACAACAGATAACCCTAGTAATTTATTTCCAGGCATGTAATAACACATGTAGGAAAAGTCAGCTGGTAAACTCATTCTTGCGGTTGTTGGCAAAATAAAGTAAAATTGACACAAACTTAAAAAAAATGGGAGACAGCAAACTCATTTATCTGCCCCCTAGCTTTCAAATACACCTGTGGCCTCATCATTTAGGAGGAAAGACATCAAGCCCAGAGCGAGCCACACACATTGACAATGCATTAAGCTGGACTTTTTGTCCTTCATCATGAGCAGGTGGGGTTGTCTTCAGAAGCGGTGTGGCACTTTCCCAGCCTGCTGTGGAGCAGATCTTCACAGGCAGCCAAGGAGCTAATTTAAATTATGTTCTCTCTGCTCCCTGCCAGAAAGATGAGCCTTCCTGGCCAGGGCAGAGGGCAGAATCATCTGCTGCTGCAGGGGACGTGAATGCAGTCTCAGTTTTACATAACTGCTTTTAAAAATTTAAGCTGTCATGCTCCAAGATGCAAGGGCTTGACTGAATCTAGGGAGAACCCTTGGCCAGTTTTCCACTAATCTGTGTCCTGACTGCCTTGCATTTTATCTGTGTCTGGCACTGACAAACACAATGGTTGTAAAAGCCTTCAGTAAAAGGAAAATATTGAGATAGGGAAACAAATTAACAAAGAGTTTAGCCTCAAGCTGTTCTTTGCTAGATGTTTTCCTGGTATTCTTTCTGCTGGGGCAGTGATACTTTGGGACTCAGGACTGCCTCTGTGATGTGCTCTGCCATGTGAGCTATTAAATCAGCAGGTGCCTGGTCAGACTCTCCATTTGTCTCACTTACGTGCACTAGTAGCCATGAACAGCGCACTTGTCACGGTTTCTCCTTAGACTTTGCAAAGCTGTGCCTAACCTGCTTAGTACTTAGCCTATATTACATCCAAGAAGTCACACTGAGTTCTTGTATGTTTTAGCTTAGGGGAAAAAAGATCAGTCTGCTGGATGGCTTATCAGGGTTGCAAAAAATGAATAACTTTCTTTTGTGGGTTTATGTAGTTTCTTGGTGGAATTAGCAACGCAAGCCTAGTTCAAATGTTTTGCTGATCAGAAGCAGTAGTAGAACCAAGCCTGACTGTTTGCATGACATGAAAAACATTTGACATAAATAACGAGAAGGGAGCCTACAGAATAGTCAGTTGTGGTACTGTCTTTTAGTGTAGCTTGAATCGCAAGCTGGTTCCATGGAGAGTATTTTTAAATGTTGTGATACCATTCTTAGGCAAGAAAAACCCAATAGGTGACCCCACCCATGCTGCAAAAAGGTCTTCAGCTAATTGTAGAGGATACCAATTTCAATTAGCAGGCTGAATTATGCATACTGCTAACACTAACCTTGATACAAACTGAACTAAGATATTTTGTAGAACAGTTGTTTACAAATAGCAAATATATCTCCTGATTATTGCAAATTTCTTATATTATTAAGAAATATTTCTAATGGAAGTTGTGGCTGTTAGCATAGACTGTGCATATGAAAATTTTTAACGTAATAACACAGGTATAAATTAAGTTGTTGAATCATTAAATGATGGGTAAATTTTGTGCAATGTCCTTTGGTGAGGCCCAGAAAAGCCATGGGAACCCCTGTGCTATACCGAGTTGCCCTGATTTCCAGAAATTCATCCTAAGATCCTTTGCTATTCTGAGCAGATTGGTGAAAGCCAGAGCATGGGATTTTCTTATTTCAGGCAGTGCTGAAAGTTGACTAAAAATACTATTCTGAAGACAATGGTAAGCAGGAACCCAATTAACTTCCCTTCGCATTGGACCTGTGCAATCATTTGTTTGGTGTTAAAGACATTTCATAGGAGGTTTTTTTACTTAAACATTCCTGAAGTAAAACCTGCTGTTGACCACAGGTTTCTTGGAAAAAGAACAATTACTAGCTAGAATGCCTCCAAATTCACAACTCACTCTTCTGTGGGTGAGAGCAGCTGATAAAGTAGTATGTCATGACAAAGTTGTCTGCCCTGCTGTGTATGTTCCATTTTAGAGTAATAACTCATTTTCTTCATAAGTGAATAATATATGATCTTTAATATTTGAATAGTCCCTCAAACTGTAAAAAAAAAGTACACTTTGAAATGTTTTAAATAATACTATAATTAGTATATGTTTCATTACGAAGTTTCTCAAGAGCTTTCCTATTCATTTTCCTAAAGAGTACTCAATCAAATCCAGCTATTCTGGGGCTGGAACATGAGAACTGCTGTGTGATAGGATTATGACGCAGTGTGCTTGTGGTGGAATGGGAGCATCCTAGCTCCATAGAAAGCCATAGATAATTAAGTAGAATGGGTCTCTTCACAAAATGTTTTTAATCTATGAAACATTATAGAGATTTTTTTTCCTTCTAAAAGCACAAGCATTTGGAAAGAGCTAAAGCATTCTTTCAGCAAGGTTGTTTAAAGTAAAGGCTGTATTTCAATACATTTTCACAAAGAAAATACACAAATTTTTTGTAATAATTGCTACCTCTTTTGTTTTATCTTCAAAGCCACATAATTTACTTTGGCTCTTTACCCACAGATTGCTATGACAAATAATAGATGTTATATTATTTGTTAAATGTTATTTTTATGTTCTTTCTATTTCAATAAATCCTGCCCTTTTCTAACATTAGGAAATCTCCATGGTGGGCACCTAAAATTTCTCAGCATAAAAAAATTATCTTTCCTTTACTCACTTTTTCTTGACTAAAGTTTATGGGTGTATTTCAGCTGAAAAGAAATTAATACCAGGATTGGGACTCCCTTAATATCCCTGCAAAGAGCTGTGGGTGGGAGGAGGGAAGAAGAAAAAGGGATGATTGCCTCTCTATAAATAGAGTATTTTCTGCACATCACTGATTCTGCAGTTGTCTGTCAATGACAGAGATGTTGCTTCAGAAATTTAACTTAAACAGCTGCATTCCAAGCAGAGGAGACAATTAACAAATGGATTTGGGTTGCAGAAACATTTAGTATAGTGACAGATGTTTAGATACAATCTACTTGTTATTTACGGAATAAATGCTCTTAATCTGATTCCCTTTTATTATTAGTCTGAAGAACATAGGTAATTATTTTCTAGGTGAAAGTGTTTATATCACAATTTAAGAGTCACTAATTTATTATTTTACTAGGAAGAAGCAGATCCCTTTGAAGTACTATTTGACTATCCACAGACCTTGTCTCTGGGCAAAGGACAAGCACGATGTTTGGTGAGGGAATATACAAAATCTGAGACAGGGGGTTCCTTTCCATGAAGAAGGAGTGCTTCTCTAAGAGTGTGTTGGTCCATCCTTCCAAACATGCCTTATGAGGATGTATACAGAATTTTTCAAGTTTCCAAACCCAAAGTAAATTTTTTTTCTGGAAGGAACTGGTAAATTAACAAGTCTTAAATTGTTATATAAACATTTTTGTCTAGAAGATAATTACTTATAGAATAATAAACTACTGGGTTTCCCAGGGGAGCACGGGACAAATTCAATATCCAGGATTATGTACGAAATCAGATTAGGTAACCTACTGCTGCCTCCTGGTTGTAAAATCTATGCATCGTTAACAATTTACTGGCTAACATTCAGACTCTGATAATGAATGCCACAATAGATTTACTGTTTCAATCAAGTTGTTCAGAAACACCTCAGCTAAGGATTTACATTGCTTGATAGCTCCCCCTCATTCTACTAGTGACTAAAACAAACCCAGAGAACTCCTAGAAGAACTAGGATTGCGCTACGTATTTTTGCAGTTATTTGCCAGAAACTTTTTCCCTTCTTTGACTTGTTTTGCCTAATAATCTGTGCATTTGTTCCAGATCAGCTGGCATCAACACAGGAGGGGTGAGGGAGACAGGGCACAGGGAACTGGAAAGATGTTTCAGGCAGTGTGGGGAACAAGGCAAGCACAATGCGAAGGAACCCGGCTGCTGTGATTTGAGGCGTGTGGTATGTGTTAGCGTAAAGCAAAATACATGCAGGGAGCTAATGGAGCTGGTGTGCTCTCTCCAAGCACATTGGATATGTTAACTACCTTTTTTAAAGCCTGAAATCATTTGGTTCTAATTTCTGAGCAGGGACTTGCAGCCCACACAGCAGCAGGTCTTGATAATTATTAATTATATGGTTTTCCTCTGTTCTGTGTGACCTTGTTTGTAAAAGCTGTGTGGTAAAGCTAGAACATTAAGAGGCTTATGGGTCCTGGCATGCCACCTAGTTGGAAAAGTGGAAAAGATTTAAAGAACATGTGGATAATCCAAAGTATAACCTTGAATTCGCACCCTTTAAGAAGGCACTGAAATCTGGAGTGCACTCGTCCAAGGCACAAAACAACTGAAAGAACAAGTAGGTGATTTTCTGGTTTAGCTACAATTACAATTCACACACAGTCCCTTCTGTCAGACTGAGCTAAAATGGCAGCAGTCTGCAAAGGCAGACGGCAAACTGCCCATGCAGGGAATTCTAGGTTGAAAATCTGCATTAGCTTTATGCTAGCAGAGACCCAGACACCATGGACTAGGGAATCCAAATTAAATCTGAAAAGGAGAAGCTTTGACATGAAATTTCACTGCATTACCTTGTAAGGAGCTGCACTACCCTCCTACTACAAGATCACTGTGTTCCTCTCCAAATGTGCATGTTGGTCTAAAAATCCAGCCTCTGTAAATGTGAACAGTTAGACTGTTTTTTATGTTGTACCTATTTAGAGAAATGCTGCCATCTGATCTTTCTCCAGTTGCCCAACTCCCCCAGAAATAATATTTTTCCCATTACAAATAATGAAGCAACCTGACTTGCAACAGGAGAAAAATGTCCTGGAAACCCTGAAAACAGCCTGTTTGCCCACAGTTACAAAGGAAAAGTATCAGTGGACCAGGATTTCAAAATGCTGAAGACATACATATTACTTTTGACTTCTTTGAAAAATCAATTGGCCTTCAAGTCTTGACACGCACACAGAAGAAAGCATATTTCCTTATTAACCATGTTTTGGTTTTCTTTCACTGGTTCGGAACATAACGTCATTCTCTGCATGGTAGCTCATACAGTAAGTGAATTATTGCCATGTTGTTGGGAAGAGGACTTGAAGAGGTTCATGCACTATAAAACCAGTGTCCGCCCACACTTTTAATGTTGTCGTAAAACACAAGCACAGAATAGCTCAAATTAAGTTAGAAATATCAAACCTTTTTTCTCCTGCCCTTTTGACTAACAATGTAATGTGTTTCTCTTCTCTTTAAATTGCAGAAAGTAGTCTCACTAGAGTAGCAAACTTCTGCGATAAAGATTTATGTACAATTATGAGTAGTAAGAGAGGAAAAAGAGAAGCAATTTCATGAAAGCATAGATATCTGCTGCAAAAGGTAAACTGGCTGAAAAAGTTAGGACAATAATATGACACCCTTTCTCATCTGAATAATATTGTAAACACAAGTGGTGCCCCTGAAGTTACTGCTTGCAGTGTGATGAGTGCTGCAAAGAAGTCACAGCCAGCTCTTGGAGCTGCTTGGAAAATGGAAGAAATTGAGAGTCCTGCTGTCACCTTGCCTTGTCTTTGTCCTCTCCAGATTTCTTTTATCTACTGCTTGTGTCTTTTTTTCTGAATCCATGGCTGTATTCTCTCTGAGATGAAAAACTGCCTTTTCACCTGACTGGGGTCTCTAGCTGCCTATGTATATGGGAGCAACATATATGTATAGCAAGACAACAGTGGCTCAGCTCCTCCTGGTGAGAACTAGAAGCTGAAAACTGGATAGCAGAACTCCTGATGCTCAGATTAAATCGTGCCAAAACCAGCTGTCTGGGTAAGACCTGAAATAGGTTACACGTGGACCATTAATTTTATTTCACAAATAAAGTAGCGAGCTAATGTGAGAAAATAAAGGTTGGGTAAAAATGCTGTGGGAAGACAAGAGACCATTATCATGCTCATCCACTGGCAGTCAGCTGTGAGGCATCAATACCAGATACAGCTCCTGCAGCTTATGAGCACGTTGAGGGCAAAAGCAGAAGTACAGGAGGAAAATCTGGCACCGAGGAAAATCTGGCACCAAGGAAAAGCAACAGAGTCTTGACACTAACTTTGGTGTCAGCCATGGTTTGACTCAGTCCTCAGAATAGCAACAGTTATTAGTGGAGTCTGTATGGACAGGAGAGTAGGAAATTTCAGGGACACCCATTTTCCAGGCAGGAAAACTCTGTCTGCAACACAAGATTGGCTCTGAGTGTGTGTATTTCTGGGTCAGTTCCCGGGGAGCTGCAGAGATGAGGTTGCTTTCCCCTTTATCGTGGTTTGTAGGAACACAGACCACTTGGAGCATCAGTTCTGCTCTTCCACTGCTTTATTGTTAGTGCCCAACCACCACTCCTTTCCTTAACTCATAACACTCCAGCGATTCACATTTTCTTATCTCCCTCTCAATTTAGTTAGATTATCATTTAGAAGCCTGGATGCAATTTAGGCAAAAAAAAAAACCCAAACAAAACAAAACAAAACAAAAAACACCATTAGTTTATTTGTAATCCCTGCACCCAATGTCACATTTCCAATTAAATATTCTGATAAAAAACAAAAGTGCAAGAAATGTTAGCATGGGGCTATGTAAACAAAGCAACTGAGACAAAGAAAGATTTCTCCTGCTGCAGTCTGTTATCATAGGGATACACTCGGTTCAACTGAGCATGCAGCGAGAGCTCTGTCCACATCAATGAAAGAAAATTCCTTAGTAAAGGGAAAAAACAAGGAACAAATGCAACATACAACAACCTCTTTACACAGTGCGCACTTCTGACTGTAGTCACCTGTACTCAGATTTTGAACAGTGTGCCCCAGGTTATTATATTTCTCTTGTATGTCAGGGAGATTACTGATTCTTTTAATCCAGTGTTTTTTACAGCAGTATTGTACAGAATCATATACCTTCCACCTGACAGTATAAGAATACATAGAGTTAAAAATCTTTACTTAACGTTCTCTTCAGGTCCTGAAGCCTTAGTGATTTTTTTTTTAAAACTAAAATTAATGTATTTCTTATGTTGTGCTAGAGTGCCTGTAACTACAGATGTCCATAAGAGTCACCTGTGACAGAGGAAGAAGGATTATTCGGCTTTAATGTATAATTCAGCCAAGAGAACTTGGATTTCTATTAACCATGTTGACGCCAACGAAAATCTGCTTTTAAAATATGCTATTTACATCAGTGAAAAGAGATAGCAGTGTAGTGAGAGCATATTGGCTGGGACAACCAGGCCTTATTAGGTCTGGTTAGGCTCATCTGTAGCCTTCCTATGGTATTATGAGCAAGACAGCTAATCACTCAGTGCCTCTGTTCCTCAGCTATATAATAAAGGTGATGATTCTTTGCCTAACTCTTCCTTTTTTCTTGTCTCTTCAAGACATTGTCTGGACAGTGTAGGACCATCTTACAATGTATTATTTTTATAGCATTAGTACATTCAAACACCAAATGTAGGCTAAACCTTCTGGTTTTGTTGTTACCACAATAAAATAAACCCTGTTTTAGATTTAGCAGGGTCTTCAACACCGAATATAGCTGCCAAGTGAGCCATCTATTTAGAGTTACTTTTGGTTTAATATACATCAGGTTTTAAATAATTCCAACATTTGAATGAACTGTGATGGCATTTTGCTCATGAAGGGTAAAATGTTCAAGTTGTACCTTGCTAAGGTTGCTTGCCTGGTTAGAGCATTTTAGCACATGGTCTCTGCTGCATTACATTAGGCTGTGCAAAGCGTGGAGGGTGTTGGCTTTCCTTTGCCAAAAAAAGAGAAATTCCATTTCTAGGCACAGAAAGAAAATATAATGTTCAAAGCTATTGCTTCGAATTGTATGACATCATTTAGTCTCACTCATGTTTAGCACCATTTGCAACCCCACTGGAACTGGGATTGTGGAGGGGATTTTCCTCCGCTAGTGGGTTACAGGGGGACATGCATGAAGGGTAGCTGGCTGGCAGTGTTAAAACATTCAAAAAAGAAGTGCGGCAGAAAGTGGAAATGCATAAAAGTGTAAGTTGAGGGGAATTAAGAGCTAACAGCAGCACAGCCTGTCCCACTGCAGTGACATGGCAGCGGCAGCGGGCAAGTGGTGAAAGATATCAGTAGGAAGATGCATGGAGGTGCAATGGCCCAAAGCGGGATTCTGCCATCACCGCAGCATGAGGGACTGTGCAGGACAGAGATCTTACAAAAATGTTTTGACCTGCTTACATTACATGGGTAACATGTTGTGGAAGTGTCACATTGCCTGCAATCTTCCAGAGCCTTTCAGGCATCTTCACAAACAGCTTTGTTGTTTGTTTCCCCTGACTGCTTTTCTTCTGCACTTTCCTACTCCGTTGCTCAATCAGATACTCTGTCAGGGATTTGTGCTACAGTAAAGGATAGCCTGATTGTATTGTCTGTCAGCTCATCGTATTAAACCCCTCCATGCTCTGAGATTCTCTGGGTCAGGCAGACTCATGGCGCATCTTGCCGAAAGCAGTGGAGGGGATGGGAGAGGTTTCCACACCTGGAGGGGTCCTGGAGACATACATGGACACAGGCAGGGCCTCTGTGGTTCTTTCAGCAGGATGAAGTGTTTGGCAGGCTGGATATTCAGTTCCAAGCTTTAGTAAATTAGCTTTTATTAAGTCAGAAATGTTTTTTAACTCTGTAGATCTTTTTACTTTGGCCTGGCTGTTTGTCTATTAACTTGGAAGATTCAACAAATTCCAGTCCATGCTTGTAAGGTTTGACTCACCATGCTGTCCTGCACCTTAATCTTTTTTCTTGCGGCTAATAAAGGAAGACCTTTCTGTTCTCCACAGGAGCATGAGCATATTATTTTTAGGCAGCATAGCACTTCTTTTCCTTTCTTCCTGCAGCTGTTTTGTGAAAGACAAGATGCCTTCACAGCATGCCACAGGGAGGCATATTTTCTTCCTAGATGCAGTTTTAACCTACATGATCCAAGCAACAAATGCCGTGTTTTGTATAGTCGTGGGAAGTGGCTGAAACAAATTCCAAGAATTGAACCATTGCTCCCATTTGCGAATTATCAATAAAAGGCCTGGGTTTTAACAATTTGTTACTCATTCCAAAATAATTAATCAGGGAAGAGACTATAAATTAGTCACAGCAGCTTCACCGAGAAGGCGTGGATGTAGATGGCCGGGAGTTTTACAGGCAGGGCAGGGGGAGTCCGAGAGCCTTCAGGAGGATCAAGTGAGCAGCCTTGGCAGGGTGCTGCCCGCAGTCACAGCAGGCTCAGTGCGCAGCTGCTGGGAGCTAGCGACTGGGGAATGCCAGAGCTGGGCAAGTATTAAATCTTGCCTGTGTGGTGGTCTGCATGGGGCAGTGGGGTGCCCTCGCCACACATCCAGTGACAGAGAACCTGCAAGCACTTTCTGGTAGCATCTCTGCTCTCCTGGTGCTTGTGTGATGACCTAATTACTGTGTTGCTGTCAGGCTACCTTTTGTGTGTGTTTAGGCCTAACTACTTTTGGTTTACTTGCTGTGCAGGGTTCAATGGGCCTCGTGCACCAGGGAACGCCTGTCCCAGAGCCTTCCCGTGGGATCTGCACTCTTCTGAAGAAGCAGCTTGGCTTTCCCCAGGAAGTTAATGATCCAACAGAGTATCTAAAATGGGCTCCTCTGCCTCCTCCTACTTTAAATGCAAGCAGCAGTGTGTCACTGTACTTTACTATAAACTTAAAAGTGTCCATACGTTTTATATTTGCTCTAAAAATGCCTTACAAATCAATACTTACAGCCTGGTCTGGTGGGAAGTCATCTTCTGCCAGGATGTCCATCAGGCACAGCATCTTTTCAGGCCCATTCAAGCCTGATAGAGATACCTAGGAACACTAAATATTTATGTACATGACTTTTCATCAGAGTGGTAGCTTTCCTCTTTGGGTCTGCCTCTTCCTCACCATATAGTAGCTTTTGGGTTCATGACAGTTCTTGGGCTTGGAAGCTCCCAGGAGTTGTATTTTGGTGATTTGAGTCATCCCATGGAGCATGAGGTAGCTGTGGGCAGGCTGCTGGTACCATATTGCACAGGCTCAGCTGAGTGCGGGCACTTGAAGTGGTGTGCACCGCAAGGGCTGTGTAGCAGAGGTGAGGCTTTCAGTGCAGAATCTTTCCTGACGGATAAGGCTTGTCACTTCCGTGCAAGTTCCCTTTGACTATCTCTTTAGCATTTCCCTTCATTTCAAAGGTTTTAAGGTTATTCACATGACCAAGATCAAGCTGCTGGTACCATGTCTCTGCTGAATATTGCTGTGCACTCCTGCAGATAAATACCTGACTCCTCTGGCTGGGTAGGTTATCCCTCCATGTCTAATCTGTCACAAAAGATTTGTGTTTGAAAGCAAAAGTAAGGGTTTTTATTATATTTTTTATTACCGTAAATCTGTCAAAGGGAAGCAGCTGGAGCAGAGCTCTACACCCCAAGGGAAAAGAAGAAAAATTGTTGTTTTGGTGGGTAACTCAGCTAAATCGTTTAAATTAGGAATTACTGACACTGTATGTGCTAGAGGTACAAATTGAACACCTACCTGCTTGAAACAAGAGACTGGGAAAAGTCAAGAAAGTCATGCAAAAAAGATCATAGCACTGTCTCTTCTCTGGTGCTTGCTAACCTAATAAGGTTTTCCTCATCAAAATACCGTGTGGTGCTATGAGGAAATAGCCAATTTACTTTTGAACCACAGGGCTGGAGTCTGAAGAGGCAGTGTCTAAAATATATCAGAGAAGGAAGTTGAGGCTCAAGGTTCAGATCATGATGTCTGATGCTTCTGTGGCCTCACAGCTGCTAAACCTCAGCCTCATGCAACAGTAACATCAGTTCCAGTGGTGAGCAAGCACTACCTTGCTTGCCCAAGGACACTGAGAAGGCTCTGGGCTGGATTATATCCGTGTCAGGGTACAGAGGTATCCTGAACCAGTACACTAGCCAGACTTGAGGTCTCTCCTGATATCAGGTACCAAGAGATATGTCCATCCACATCTTAACTCACAAGATGAAATCAAATGGTGGTGTGAAGTATCACAGAGATTAATTCAGAAGAGAGGAGTGCGAAAGCACGAAGCATCTCGCAGCAATGTTCACGCTAGAGTCTAAACAAAGACAGGACTGCGTTGTCTCTCCCTGCAGGTGCCGAGAAGGGCCAGGCTTTGCAGCCGCTTGCTGGACAGGGAGGTGGGGAAGCCAGGGGACTGATGGCGAGGGAGTGCTGGCATGCCTGAGCTGCTGAGAGGGGTACCCTTATTTCGCACCAGGATCTTTGTCAGCTGCGTTCAGGTACACAGTTATCTCTAATTTCCCAGCCGCTCCAAGAGGCATCTGGGGGACCCATTCAACATCTTTGGGGCTGCCTCATGCAATGGCTGAAGCACTCGGTTACTTGCTGTGGCTGGCGTTGGTATAGTTTTGCTTCTGGATTATACTGACCCAGACAAAAGTAAGACACTGGTAAACACTGGTAAATAATGTTAGCTACAGGTTTTCAGAAATTATTCTCCAGCCCCAGACACTGAGAACTGGGGAAGGCAAAGGGTTGCGCCTGAGCTGCATCTGTGCTGGGTGGGAGGGCAGGGTGGCTTTGGGGCGCTGCTCCCACTTGCAAGCAGTGGGGCATGCACCCGCAGACACTTTCTGCCACTGTCAGGAGCAGCAGCTGTGTGAGGGAAGCATGAGAGCCCTTGCTGCAGCGATGGGAGCTGCCCTACAGAAATGGGAGACCTGAGCTCAGCTCCCCTCACTACGTCCCTAGCTAATGCAAAGGGTGGAGGGATTACTTCAATTCTCCAAGCAATTTCCTTCTAGTAACAGATGTTACATCAGTTCAGGACCTTTACTCCTGTTGAGAGGTGCTTTACTGCACAAGGAGGCCCCTAGAAGACAACCAATCTGTTTCTAAAGAAAGACATGAAAGCCTGGACAAATTGGTGGAGACGGTGGTACAAAATTATGCTGCACTTCGCTGCAAAGGCTGTCTTTCACTTCTGAGCAAAGACCGGTGTCCTAAGCTATCAGGGGACTCCACTGCAGCACTTTCCATCAAAGTTAAATTCACATCTTAGAGTGAGACATTCACCTTCCCCAAGTAATGAACTAGAGATGTCAACAAGGGCTTCACCAGAGACAGCACCCTAACTGGAAATACAAAAAGTGGATGTAAAATCCTTGTATGTGAAATGGCAATATTGATTGCACAGACTGGATGTGAGGGAGCACATGGGCAGTATGACTGAACAAGTGTATACATGCCTCACTATTTATGATAATTAAAGTTTGAAGGGCAAAGTGTGTGCTAGATGTAATTTGCTGCATTGATCTCAAAGCTCTTCACATAAAGGATATTTATACATTACAGAAGACTGTCCTTCACTTCTGCACAGGCAACCCTGGTTGATGGTGGGATCTCTGCACGTGTATTCTGAATGAACGTGACCCACCTTTGAACTCCCATCCCATGCATGCCAGCCAGCTTCACCTAGGAAATGTGAGATTATTATAAACCCCCTAAATGAGTTTGCTGTAATTACTCAAAGGCAATAAACAAATTTTTATGAACAGAACACAAGACATTAAAAATTTCATTAATGACAGCTTCACATTTCTTTGAAGTCATTATGACTAGAGAAACATAATGTAATATTGCTCTGCATTATGAAATCCTTAGATTTCAGTTTCTCCTCCACTGGTTACAAAACCAAATCTAATATGCTTTTTTTTTTCTCTTATCTAGTGCGGTACCTCCAAGGCACACGTTTCATTTTTATTAGCCGGGCAGTGTGAGTCATGCTATTAATCGGTATCAGTAGCAACACATCACCAGACTGTCCTTTGCTGCACAGCCTATATTTAGAAAGGGAATGAGACTGCCGCTGGGTTATATAATGATGCAGCTATTTATAGATCTCCATTATACCTAGAGAGCACCGTCCTCCATCTGAGCTGTGAGCAGCCAGGCTGACAGAGGTGTGATTATAGGTTCGGCACCCTCCCTACCTTTCCCCCAAACACATTTGCAATTTTGTTTACCTGCCATTATTTCTGTTTATTCTGCCTGCAGTAAAAGTGCATTTGAAATCCGATGTGTTCAGGCAAAAATTATTTTAGAACCTGCTATTCTTGTAGACAGGTGAAACAGTCACAATGCCAACAAAATAACTATATTTTCATTTACCTTCCCTTTTGGTTGCACGAACCTAGCCAAATACAGCTGCCTTAAAAATACGCCCATGTTTCTAGTAGAACTGCCCTAGAATTCTCAGATGCTGAGGTTTTCCCACTGTTTTCTTTTTTTCGTACTGGTTTTTGGTGGCTACTAGTAGAAAAAAGCAACGTAAGACAGATGACTTATTGCTGGGCCTGAGCAAACATAAGCATGGGGGAGGCAAGCATTTGTGTTGGAGGTAGAAATGTGGTTTCTGCTGGATCTAGCATGTCTCAAAACAAAATACTGGTTAGGTCCTTCATAGAAGTTAGTTCAGCTGAAGTACAGTTTCAGACAAGTAGTTGCAAAGCAGATACCGACAGTTTAAGGTGAGCTACATAAAAAAGGCTCAGGGCACGGTCTCCATGCTTGCACATCTGAGGCATTTCAGATCTTGGGTGTTTGTTTGTAAATTGTCTAGAACTGTAAATTTAGAGTAGTAAATAGACTAGATTCCTGCCCTGGCCTCTCGGTGCCCACATCACCCCAAACAGCAGTCTCGGCTTTGACTGGAACTGCTGAAGCAATGCAGCTAGCTCACACTGAAGCACAGTGTCATCCCACAGTAGTGCGTTGGCTGTGGGAGAGCGTAAGACACTGCAGGTAGTACAAAACTGTGAGGAGTGGCACCAGAGGGTCGTGCTGTCAGTCAGAAGGACTTCCACAGGCTGGAGAAACGGGCTTACAGAAACCTCATGAAGTTCAACCAGGGGAAGTGCCAAGTCCTGCACCTGGGGAGGAACAACCCCAGGCACCAGTACATCCCGGGAGTGGCTGGCTTGGAAGCAGCTTTGCAGAGAATGATGCGGGAGTCCTGGTGGACATGAGGTTGGACAAGACACAGCAATATGCCCTACCCACAAAGAAGGACAACAGGCCTCTGGGCTGCATTAGGCAGAGTGTCACTAAGGGAGGTGACAGCCCTGGGGAGACATTTCTGGAGTGCTGGGGTTTGAACTTGACAGTCTCCATAACTACCTTACCACCTCAACTTGCCTGTAGGCCTGGGAAGGTTGTTCTTCAACTGCAAGATCACTACCTCACAAACACAATTGTCTTAGCATGGGGCAGTGAGTGCCAGGAACTACTTGCTGAAGGGATCCATGTCATCCGAGTGTGGCGCCTGGGTCATTTGTGCAGTGCACAGGAGGGGTAAGGTATGACAGAAAGGATCCATGGGGCCTAAAGTGTCAAAAGCGGAGCTACTGAAGGCAGTCTATCCAGAACATGGATGACTGTGGATATTAAAACTTGCCCCTTTGTGGTTTTCAGTTGCTGTCAAATGCCTACCTCCAAGAAGGATAAAAAACATACCCTAGAGTTGTACAGCTTGTTTTTCAGAAAAGCATGCAGGTGCTTGTCCTCATGTGTAATAACTCAGCAGTTAAAGCTCTCCACCAGGCTGTGAGACATTTGGATCTGTCTCTTCCTCTGCTCCAAGGGATTTATAGCCTTGGGATGGGAGTGAGGGCTGCCCAGAGTCCTGTTGGTTGCAGCTCAATTGCACTCAAATACTCAGGAGAGACCAGTGTCAAGATGTTGTAGTGGCTAAAAGTAATTGGCTCTTAGATGAGGAAGTAGGATTTGTCTTCTTCCAGCTCCCTGATTTTCCATGAATTTTTTTTCTCCCTTAGTCCATGGAGGCCCACACACCATAGTAGAGCACAGGGAACTCCAGAGTGGTAAGTCCAGGTGTGTTCATGCTGTTGAGTATAACTGTGCTTGGCAGCATCTAAGGTCCAGCTGCTGCTTTTTAGCTGCTATATGCAGGCTGGGTCATGTGGTGCCAGGTGGCGGGGCAAGCCAAGTGGTGAATACACTGAGGTCTGTGTCAAGCAATGAGTGTGCCGATGTCTAGTAAGATGAGAACTTTTTGCTTTCTCCTTTTCCCTTTCTGGTTTTCCCTTCCTATTTTATCCCCCCCTCTTCCCTCATCAGGGTATTAAATAGGTCTCTTTTAACTCAGACACCTAATGTTCACAGTGTTTTCAAGAGTAGGATATCCCTGGAAGATCCATCAAAGATAGTTGAAAACAGCTACTGACTCAACGGTTTTCAGGCAAATACAGACACAGGCACACTCAGTGCAATCACATAACCCTCAAGAAACCAGGGTTAAAAATGTTTCCTTGTAGTATCAAAATGGTTTATCTTATAGTACCTATGCCTGGTTTGTTTTGGCTTTTTTTTTTTTGCTAGATTTGCAACACCCCCTCATCATATTGTGTCAGGCCACTGCCTAGAGCAAGCACAATAGTTCCATCTTATATCATCATGTGCTATTTAAAGTGCTTAAAATATTAACCGTCATACATCAGTCTCTTCATTGCAATTATAAACAGCTTGTTTCTGCAAACTGAGATAGGTAATGATACAACAATTAATGAAATGGTGCACATTTCATTGCTGGCCAGGGTTGCATTTCTCTCAGGCCTAAGGATTTATTAAATTCCCTCCTCCCTTTCTGCTTGTACATGCAATGTATACGTAAGTATCACAAGAGAATTACAATATAAAGAGGGGCACCATCAATCTGATGGCCATTAAAATATGGTCACTGACCAAATCCCTTAATATACTGAGTTACTGCAGTTAGCTTTAGAATATACTTTGGAAAGGATTAACTGCAAAGCATGTTAAACCAAGGGCATATCTCTCATTCTCAGCTGTCACAAATGGGATGTAAGGTTTGCATACAGAAGGAAGGAGAAGGTTTTTGACAGCTGGAGATGCTTATCTTTCCTTACCACAGGGAAGGCTGGACAAGATGCTGCCTGCCACCTTTCCAGGCTGACATTATCTACACATCAGCGAAGCTGCTGAATGTCAGTCTGTGATAACTGGGGAGCACTTGCTTCCATATGCAGAGGAGCTCGCCACCACACAAGAGCAGCAGATAATGCTTTTTGAAGTAGGGCAGGGGAGGGAAGGCAGAAAGCACGCATTCAGAATACACACCATCCCCACAAATTAATGAGGACTGTTTATTAAAACATGCAATAAAATTACAAATGCTTATATTACCTAGAAGTCATTACCCATCATATTTTATTAATCCATTGATATTTAACTTACTCTGAGCCTCTTGTTCATATATGGAGTTTGATTTATTGTGGCAGCTATTGAATAGTAATAAAATACCTTTTGTCCCACAATGAGGACAGGTCAAAATGCTGTGGAAGACAAGGGCTGTTGCTGAAATTTAACAGATTTTTAATGTACTGGAAGCAACTCAGGAAGACCTGCCCCAGCTGGAGGTGGCACGAGCCCTAACTGTGGAGCCACTGTGGGGTGGGGAGGAGGTGCCATTTTGTCAGCACTTGAGTCAGCTGTAAAAGCTATCTTTGGGGCCCACAATTATGCACTGTTTGGAGAAGAAGCTTTTCCAAATCCAGTAGAGAGGTGTTCAGAAGATAATAGTTTAAATATGTGAATATCCTTGTAGGATATTATTTTAGTGTGATGTTACTCTGTGGAACCTGTTTGAATGTTGTGCTGTATTTATAACAGTGGGTATTGTACATAACGTGTGCCTCTATGGACCAGGGCACTGCTCATTCTTCTTGGCTGGGGAATCACTTTAGCAGCAAACATACACCTTCTCTCTCCTGATAGTCTCTTCAAATACGGGTGCTTATGCAGCAAAAAGCTCTCAGTTTTTCCTCCTCAGTGTATAACTGTGGATGTGAGACTCACAAGACCAGGTTGCAGTGAGGCTGGGAAAGGAGTAGCCTCCAAATCTTTTTCTTCTGCTGCAGCATAATGAAGGGATACTGATGACACAGAGTAAGAGGAGGCAAGTGGGAACTGAGCTCTCTAGCCCTGTGGTTTACTCAGAGAGTCCCTTGGGGAGGAAAAGAGTCAGACATTGCTTCCAGTTACAGGGACCAATGATGCATTTTTGCAATTCACAACTAGCTGCCCCCCTCCTCTGCAAAATGAACAAACAAACAAACGAACTCAGAAAGCTCCCAGGCCCCACAATCCAGGATCAGGACCCAGATCCTTTTTCCTATGGGAGTTCTCACCACACTCCTCTACGCTAAGAATATTTCTGTCCCATGACCTTTCCATTCTTGGCTGTGCATGGCAACAGCTTTGGAGAAGAAGAGCACTTTTACCAGCCTCACCAGCTGTTTAAGGAGACTGGACCTCATTCAGCTATAAACCTACTGTCTGCAGAGGACATGCACTCTGTTCCTGTGTGGATGGAGCACATACACTCCAGAGGTGAGTAGGAATTTGGATGCATTACTATGTTTGGAGTCAGATTCAGCTCCAATTTAACACACCAAAATGCAGCTGTCTGCATCAGAACCTGGCAGCCATGCTCCGGCTATGGTCAGGGGAACATACTGTCAGTACAGTAAATTAAGCCAGGAGAACTATTGACCAGGCCAAATGTTGGCATCTGTTGTAGGCAAACCCCCTTGACCCTGCCGACTGGACTGAGTAGGGGCAAGGTTCAGTTGCTTAAATGCAGCATTAGTCTGCTGTTATGTCCTGCCTCCCTCCAGGAGGCTGAGGACTTCCCTAAGCCCCACATCACAGCAGCCAGCCCTACGTGGGTGTCTTGATTACCCTTTGGTGTATCAAATGGCACCAGGAGGTGCTGCTGGGTAGCTGAACTAGAACCTGGTTTCCCACTGCTTACAGTCAGGGTCTGGGTATGTTGTTCACATCTTGACGCTTAACATACCATGCTTAGCTTTAGTTATCACACCCTGCCAGCAAGATCTCACTGCTAGTGTTTCTCACTGGCAAACTCTTGGCAAATTCCCTCTCAGACTCAGGTTTTTGGCTCCTGGTTTCCTCAGCTGGCCAGACATGGCACCTAGACCCCAGATGTCTCTCAACTCCAGGTTTTGGCTTTAGATCCCAGAGTTATGGCAGCAAGAGGGAAAAAAACAAGCTTCAAGTCTTCATGAGAGCAGAGCTTCACGTGTAGGGCAGGCAGAGATGAATGGAGGAGTGTACAAGGTGTGGTAGAAGAGGTCTCATTGTTTTGCTAAGCAGACCCCTTGGCAGATCTGTCACTGTCAAATATGCTCTCAGTGAAATGTCTACGAATGATCCTTTAAATGTAGAAACAATTTTTTGTTGTTGTTCAGTAGATACACAGCCAGCAAAATAGTGATTGCTCATTCTTGCCTAAGTGCTGGCAGGAGCTTGAATAGTTGGGGCTAGCCATTATAAAAGGTTTGAGGTCTGCATCCTCTGAGATTTTAAAATATGTCACCAAGTTTTTAACTAGTTTTAGTATGCTGTCTCTCCCTGCCCCCAGTTGGTGGGCTTTGTAATTCAGGATCCTGCTGTGCATAAAAGATTTGCATTACCTAAAGAAAAATAAAACTGCCCTTTAGCAGATATATTAGCAGATATATTGCTTTTCAAAGCAAATTTGTTTCACTATATTTGGAAGCTGCTATGGGCTGAAAAACATCCTTTGACTGAGGAGAGTTACCCAAAGCCTGTAAAATATATGGACAATAAATGTTCATGAGCTCAAAACAGGGAGTTGTTTGGTTGAACTACAGGAGGCATAACACAACTATAGAACATTGTTTTCTCCTTTCCTTCACTTTCTGCTCATTACTATGCAAAGCCAGTGTTACCTAATGGTAGAAACAACATTTCTGGCTATATGCCTTCTGAGGTATTTACAAAACTGATACAATGCAAATTAAGTAAATTCTGAGGCTTCCCTCAGCTTTTCAGTTAACTGGTTTTAAAGACTCCTGTTATATTGGAGAACTGATTCAGAAATAGCATATCCTTGGCAGGCACTCAGTTTGCTGCTCTCCTTGGGTACATACCTATGCCTCAACTCTCGCTTGGACCTTAGGAGACCAAGGAGGCTCCAAGGACAACAGTGGACTACTGAGCTTCAGATGACTAGCAGAGAGCTGGACCCTAGTACCGCTGATGAGTTCTTGGATCCCCCATGGTTAAAGCATTTCCCAGAACTGTAGCTGTGTGGGCGTCTGTGTTTTACCTCTCAGGGATTAGGAGATAGGCAAGGGCTGAGTTGCTGGGGGAGTAGGAGAGCAGCCCAAGAGCCCTGCCTGAATTGTCATACACTGTGCATCACAGCCTGGGGAGAAACTGCCCTCCTTCTCTCAGATACAGAGGAAGACAGAGACCCTTGTATGTAGGAGATAAAGAAATGAGGGGGTGTGACTTCTCAAGGCAGATTTCTTAAAGGTAAAACTTTTACAAGGCAGATCAGAATGGCTCCTTTGCAGAGGAAAGCCGCTAGCTTGTGAGCCACAAAACATAACAGCAAGGCAACATCTGATCTTTGGCCCACACTTTTCTCTTGCCTCCAGAAGCATTCTAGTTCTTCTGTACACTGCTCCTTGACTGAGAAAGTGAGACACACCACCTCCCTTCCCAGGTTCTGGGATAATCTCTTGCTGATACCACTCGGGCCAGGTTTTCCAGGAAAGACTCAGCTGCTTGTGCCCTGCCCTTGCTTGTCCCTGTCCCTCTGAATTATTGCCTGAGGTGGTGAGACAAGCTCTCCCCCCTTGCGGTCCAAACAGGGCTTTCTTACCAGCAAGCTACAGATGAAGCTGTTTGGCTTTCCTTTCTCATTTCATCTGGAGCTGGTTAAGGACAAATATGGGTGAGCTGACAGCTCTGAGTAGCTCCTGGGAGGAGGAAAGGTGAACAAGCTGCAGGGGAGCGGTAATATTTTGTCTTTGCAGGATTACAATAGGCAGACTAAATAAGAATACTGCCCCAGAGGGGTAAGTTAAACTGGGATATCTGGGGAGGTTAGCTGTCACAACTGTCTGCACAGCCTCTCTCCCAGAAGCTGCCTCCCCAGCTGAATGATTCATGAAACCACCTCAATTTACAGCTTGACATAGTCACAGGAATGAAAATTAATGTGTGCTGGCTTTGATACATCAAGCTGTAAGTACAGCATTGCAGGGACAGATGCACATCCCAGTCAGGGTGTGCCTGATATAAGCAGGGATACCAGCCTCTGCAAGGAGTGTAAGATGGGTCCTGAGAAGAAGAAACCCATCAGCCTTCCTAGTGCCACCCATGCCAAATATGTGCCAATAACTTTACCACCCAAGCTATTTTTCCCGTGCCAAAGTGTGAAAGAAACAATTCTGTGAGCAGTTCTCAAGGCAATGACAAAAACTTGTTTAAAAAGCTGGATTCAGGAGTTCTTGTATCAAAAGGAACCTTTCTCAAAGATAGAGTACACTCATTGTAGACACTGAATTTCAGCCTAAAGCAGAAAAGGAATACAACTATACAACTGCATGCATTTGCTGCCTTTGCTCACTTTTTAAGGATGTTCTTTCACCTTTCCAAATATAATTTTTTTCTCAAAAAAATGTGATTGTGGGAAGCCTATTTATATTATTTGCTTCAAAACTTGTTCCCACAGTAAGACTTGAACATGTTTTCTGGGAAGTTTTAAGAACCTGCACTGCAAACATATCTAAATATCTCTCTAGCAGGCAGTTTTCACTCACTTAGCCTGCTTTGCATCTCTCTGGTTTCATGCAAGCATTGTGGCTTGTAATCATGCTTACCAAGAGGAATGAACAATTATACTCATCATTTACCTGGTTTCTGAGATGATCTTGGCATAAATTTTAGGCTTTTACTGGCCTACAGATCAGTACAGCAGAATTAGGGATAATATGCATGAGCTGAAATAGGTGTATCTCTTCAAAATCTGTGCTGGGTTTGATCTGCCAGGTATGCCTTGGATGGTCATCACTAAATTAATCAAGTTTGTTCCTTTCCAGTGTATCTAATGAGTGACCACAAAACTTTAACAGGCATTAGGAGGGCAGCCTGTGGGGTTTCCTAGGACTTGGAGATAAACTAGGCAGTCTCAAACTATACTAAGCCAAAGAGAGAGGACAAGAGATGATTTAAGAACTCCAAAAACCTCAAGAAGCAATAAAAGCTCCAATCTTTCTTTAAAACGTTATAAAGATACAGACAAACAAACAACCCAAACAAAGGCTCTTCAGTGAATTGCATTTAGACTTGGCCAGCACTGTAAATGATTCAAGGACAGACTCAGGTCCCATTGCACTGCTTTCCTTCATCCTCCACCTCCCTTTGTTCCCTCCTCCTCTCCCCACTCCCCAGACACTCACGCACGCTGTGCCCGCTGCAAGCCAAGTGTGAAATAGCTGCCTTCGTTCATGTGTGACCTGCATCAGGCCTCTGGGAGTGTGGAAGGGAGGGAGTTTTTCCTCCTGATTGTTGAATGCATAGGGTCATAGGCAAGACCCATAAAGACAACTATATTGTCTCATATTCTGTGTGTGAGGGCCCACAAGTTCCTTCACGCAAGTACTCAGAATTGCGCCATCAGTGCTTCTGGGTTGCGCAGATCTGCTCTGCTCTAGAGCCAGTTGCATAATTTTAGTGATGGTAAATGCTGCTAGGCCGGGGCAGCTGGAGCAGAAAAGCCCCTGGGGATTGCTGATGGCCAGCACCTTGCCCTCTGTAGTTCATGTTCTCCTGTGGCTTGTTCAAGGTAAAGTAGAAAATAAGGAATCCCCATCTCCCCAGTATAAAATAACCATCTCAGTTTAGTGTCATGTCCATGTCTGAGCCATCTAAAACATGCTACCTATTTTATTCTTTTGTACGCTTCTGGCGTACAATTGCTGTGATTGTGAGGAGAGGATTATTTGTTGCTTAGGAGTGATTTTTCTAAAAAGAAAGTGCTGGTGGCTCTCCTGTTACCTACTGCTGCTCCCTGCAACTTGAGCTTTGCTAACATAAGCAAAATTTTGCTGTGACAGGGAGCTGAAGCAGCCCAACACCACATATGAAACTGAAAAATAAATGGAAACTGCAGCTTTGCTTTTAACAGCCTGCAGGCAGCTGGATCTGTTTTGTCTCAGCCAGCAGAACCACCCCACCTCTCTTCTCCGCAATAGACCTGGAAGCTAAGAATAGACACAGCAAGTTCCTCTGACAGGATTTAGCGCTGTCTCTTGAGAAAAAGCGGGCAATCGACGATCCGTCAAGTTAAGAATCTGAGGAGAGAAGGACAGCCCAGGAAGCACAGGACCAGCGTATGAACTAACTGCCTTGCTCACTATTTGTTTAGGTACCACCTGTTGTTGGAGAGGTTTTGTTTTTCTCTCACATGCTTGATCACATTAGTGTCAGACACTTTCCTTCACTAGTTCCTTCCTTTCTCCTCCTCGAAAAAGAAAAATTAAGTTTAAAGCTGTGCTTATCAGGGAGCCAAGGTTGAATTAGCTTACAAAAATATAAATTTCACAGTGCCTTAGAGACATATATGGTGAAAAGGGGAGCACTTAAATAATAGCGCTTAGCATTTGGGCAGTACTGTGTGCATTCAAAGCATGTTACTTTGACCTCAGCAATCAGCATGAGCCTCAATCCTCCTGCAACAGAGCTTGGAGACTATCTTCACCTCCATCTAAGGCTGCTGATGTGGATTTTATGGCTAGTTTAAACAAGAAGACTAGTTATGGTTTATTCAGTTGTGGAACACCTAGACCTAGTAAGTGATGCTAATTTTCATAGGAATGATTATAAGCCTACAGAGCACTTCGGTCAGCTGTGCTCTCTGAAGAGTGGTGTGTAAAGAGCAGCTTCTGGCTCTTCTTAAATACCAGTGTCTACTTTGTCTTCTTTTTCACCTGAAAAGTAGCTACCATATTTTTGAAGAATAACAAATGAAATTATTTCTTGACCTCACAAGAACAAGGTGAGAATGATCAGTAGTCTGCTTTTCCATAGGAATGTTGCCTAGGAAACATCATCCTGTGGTAACTGTATGTTTAGTAAGGATATATTAAGTTTGTCTCTGAAGAAGCATGGCAAGAAAATGCTTCTAAAAGGAAGGGGATGAGGGGAGAAAAAGCCCCCACGCTCCAGCCCACCCTTGCTCTCCTGGCCCTTAAAGCACATCACTTACTAACAGCTAGACCAGCTAAAGGACCTTAGGATGGCCCTCACTACTATGCTGATTGCTAAATTACGATTATCCAAACTTCTCTTTGTTTTTGCTGCAACTCTAGAGGCACCTGAAATGTGCCTATGATGGACCTGCCTGCACCCCAGCGGGAGCACAGTGAGCGGGGATCTGAGGATGGCACTGACCCTGCTCCAAAATGCCTGCATAGATATAGCCCTAATCTTCAAAAGGTTTTTCTGAGGCAGAGAGATAGCATCATTAAAGAATGAAAGGTGACAGAATCAGATAGTAATGAAGATCCTGTCAATACTGAGATAGCAAGGGGAGAAAAGAGAATAAAAGCTTTAGTGGAAACAGGACAGACCCGACAGGGAGGGAGGCAAACCCCACTGTTCCAAAGGAACAGGAGCTGTAATTAAAAACATACAGAAAACAAAGCACAGCAGTTCGGAAACATGTTGAAGTCGAGCTGATATTGTCAATAAGGAGGAGATAAGCTGCCTTTTGTTCTTTCACAGGAGCTGTCAGAAAACTACCTGGTGAATCAGCAAACAATTTCCATTAGGAAACCTGAAAAGAAAAAAAAAAGCTTTTGTACAAAAACTGAGGGAAATCTGGAACTAGTGAATGAAGGACTTCAATATAAGCTGAAAATAACTAGATGTCAAAGCTACCTAAAAATCTAGTCATATGCATAATGCCAGGTACGATATTGATTTCCTGGAAAGAGAGGGTCAAGGGCAGGTGACTCGTAATATCAGAATAAATGCCGTTTTCCATCCAGCACTGCAATCACTGTAGCATTCAGCATCTCCCATGAGTGCAAACATGATAATGCTATAAAGAGCATTTTTCTTTGCTGCTCAGAAGCACTGGTTTTGTTTGTTAATTTTTTTAGGTGTAATAGTTGTACATACACATAATAGAAAATAAAAGATTGAGGTGCTATCTAGAAAAACTGAGGCTCAGAAGTGAAGTTTTTAAATCCCCGGACCTGTTCTTTTATTCATTCCTTTGCTGTAAATCCCAAAGACTTGGGTATCTTCTAGCATTATGTCTGTATTCTGTAGCCATGCAAATAGTCTCTGCTGGTTGATACTTTCACTGGAATTTTGCTTTGTCACTTGCAAAGGAAGACATTTTTCAAGCAGCTAAAGCCAGTCCAACAGAAAGATTCACAAAACCTTTTAGAAATTTAAAAAAAACAATGCCAGGAGAGACTACCTACTCTTTGTCTTTTTTTCCTGGCAGGATCTTGGGTCTTTCATGATCAGTTTGCCTAACGTATTCTTTGCAGTTCTCCAGTGGTGGAGTGGTGAGCTGTCCTTTTCATCAGGAAACATTACCCTATGTCTATCCTAAATTTCCCTTACTGCTGTTTAAGCTCACTACTGCTTGTCCTAGCCCTGATAGGGATGGGAAAAGATCCCTTTTTACTTTGATTCTATGTCTTGATTGTATAGCCAAAAATAATTATGATCTCTTTTTTTCAGCCTTCTTATTTTTGAAAAAAATTAACCCAAGCATCTCATGTACAGCATCCACATCCAGTGCTCAATACATTCTCCCAAGAGAGCCCACAAGTTTACTGGTGTGTGCTGGATATCAGTCATGCTAACTCCAGCCAAGATCTTCCCAGAGCTAAATAGAATAGGGAAATTATTCACTCAACTATGTGGGTTTATTCGTCTATCATCTTCTGAGTCTGACGCTGTCTTTTTCCTGCAGGAGGCCAAAGGTCTTTGACTGCAGCGGGTAATCACTCACAGTGTTCTAGCTGAAGGGGTTATGCTCCTTGAGATCACTGTGCTGGTATAAGAGTCATAATCCAGCCAGAATTTTCTCTGCACTCAAACCAGGGTCCTCTTCCAAGGTCAGCAATTGCTCCTGTCAAACCATATCATTCACCTTGAATATGAATGCAAGTGACAGTATGATGCTATGAACTTGTCCTATAATTGCTCTTATTAGTCCAAGAGTCTTGACCTCCTGGACTTCAGAGGGATGCTTGGATTTTTTTAAAAACTATTTTTGCCATCATTATAATTTGACACTGTGGTCCTGGGTGTGTTAGGCAGTCAGAGATGATCTTCAGGCCATGGATTGACTTAGCAATGAGTGGTGTGGGCGCTCTGAGGAGGTGAAGTCTCTAGAGGAGATGTCTTCAAATGATTCTGCCTTCCTACTTGCACAACTCACATCTGAGCCCACCGTGGGAAGTGGAGATCCACCAGTACCTATTAAGGATAAAATAAAGATGGAAACTGCGTTATGAATAGTCCTTGTTATCCATATTGGCAGATTTCCAGGGAACTCCCTTCCACCTCCAAACTCAGCCTTTGAAATAAAGACCTGATTGAATGTGTACATTTCTGGATCACCTGGAGGGTCCTGAAACCATCACAGGAACAAATGGAGTTTTTACGTTCATGGGCAATGAGTTTAGCTGTAAGTAGCACAGGCATCAGTGGAGAGTCCTTTGTGCTTCTGACGGTTATTTAACTTTCAGCAGTTACTACCCAAACACAGTGATGGTGGGAATTCTCTTTCTAGGGAAGAACTTAAAAAAGGCACCCTCGAAGAACCCCACGCAGACACTCTGATGGTATAAACTGGTACAGAGCCACTCTAGCAACTACATTATTGAGAATGGTAATGAGGTTCCCCTTTTGCTTCATTCTGTAACTTTACACAAGGTATTTCAGCACAGCAGAACAGAATGGGAGCCATGCTTGCCAGCAAAAGTATAAGCTTTTATCAGGTGACCCTTCCTTTCCTATAATATCTCTGAGAGGCTAAGGCTGTCAGCAGCATTTTGCCGTGCTTTTTTTGGAAGGATGTGTCACCTGGCTCTCCCAATTCCAAAATTTTCTCCTGTTACTTGAGAATGCAATGCCCTTGCCTTGGAACTAGTGATGTTTCTTGTCATACAAATTGGCACACCCAGTTTAATCTGTCATTGCTGCCAAAGTGCCATCTTCATAGTTACTCCATTTGTTCACTTTCTACATGAAGAAAATTGATAATTCAAAATATCATTCATATATTCAATTTCCCAACACAGGCAGGGCATACAGATTGGCTGCAAAATGCTCTTCTGACACAAGCTTGCTTTTTTTGCCCAAAGAAGAGTTACATACTACATGACACACAGGCACAGACCTCGTAACACCTCTAGAGCAGGGAATGAGGAACTCTTTCCTTGTTACATACCAAAAAAGACTTTTTGTGTGCTACAGACTAACACATACTTCAGTGATGTGAGAATGGACGTGCTGGGTAAGACCAAAAGACAATTTTGCTCTGAAGAATGTGCCCAGGAAAAGGTTGTAACAAATGAGAAATATACTGTGAGGATTTCACACAACATATTTTCTAGCTTCCAGCAACTCCTGTTTTAGGGAAAATACTAATAAATATTAAATGTCCAGAAGACAGTAATAAGGGGTGGACTGGGGACATACACAAAACAAAACTAACTTGGTGCAGGTCATTTGTAATGAAGACATAAACTGGATCCGGCCTTTGGGAAAGTAGGTTTTCACACTTGTAATAGACAGTAAAATCATATTTAAATAAAATGACCTACTAGGGAAATGTTAGCAGCTGAAGGGCAAACCCCTGCGACTGTTACTGTCTTCTCTGGCTGGCTCCTACAGACGTGACAGGGGGACAGGAACTGTGGATTTCTGGTAGCAAAGTTTCCTGAAGTTTTATCAGATTTAGTGCATAACAACAGGTGTAAAGAGCAATGAGTTTCTGTCATCCTGTGGATGCACATGTGAAGGAAAGGTGGAGAAAGAGAAAGGGAGAAAAGTGAGGTTAGCAGTTGGCATGAATAGCATGACTCTACTGGCTCTGACAGAGCTCTGATGGAGCTCTCCTGAGTTAGCCTGCCTGTGTCACTGACGTATGTAAGAAGCAGGGTTAATGACTGAGGTTGTATAAAGAAATAAAATAACTTTATGTGGTTAATTGTACAGACTGATAGTTATGACTGCTATTTTCTGACAAGGAAGGAGACCCATCCATCTGCCAATTGGTTTTGGAGGATTACCGTCAACTATGTATGAGGTCTGACCTGAGGATGTGGTAGGACGCTGGCTTCAATGGAGCTCTGCCAAGATTATTAAATGACAAACAAACAGAAGCAGTCATAAATTGAGGTTGGAGACTTTATTCAGACTAGATTGAATAATCCAAGCTGCTTTTCTGCAGTAGAAATCCTGACTGGCTTGCTTATGAAATTCCTAGTACTTTGTGACCCGAGGTTGTTGAGACATATAATAACTGAAAGCAGTGGGGCAGTGTATCATCTGAATTTGTCTGAACGTGAGAAGTCTCAGTGGAGGGTGAAATTCATCCATTCACAGGAGAGTGTGTGTTGAATTCACTTGTTTTATTCTGCTTTTGATGACAAAGCTGCCATTTATTGACCAGAAAGGAACATGTCACCTTGTTGCTCCCTGACATTCCGTAACTCCAGGACACTCAACCATTTCTGCATTAACAAGAATATGTGAGGAAATATTCCAGAATAAGATTATTTGGATGATTTCCCAAAAGCTCCAAATACAGTCATAATATTCTTCGAGTTACCATAAGCATTGATTTCACCTTAATTTTAAATGGGCACACTATGACAGTAAAATATTTTAATTTTGCTTGTTCAATAGCAATATTTTTATAGAAAACTATCTAATTATCTTGTGTATTTTCCATTTTCTGCTTTAATGGTGATAAATGATATTTCATTCAGGCCAAAATTAGCATCATCACAGAATTATGCTGAAGAATCCACTATTTTAACTTCAAACTTAACTAATTTCTTCTCAATGAAGATGAAACATTTCTGTCTGAGACTCTGGGTCATATCCTCAAGTAAAGTCACATGCAGTGAGTTTAAGGGAGGAAAATGCTAACAGCTTTAATGTTCCCATACTCAATTTGACAGGGGCAAATAACTCATTTTTTATGAGAAAAGGTTGGGTTTGGAGTAAATCTTTGTTTCTGAGTGATGATAAATGAAAGACTGATGTGGTGATCATACTTGAAAATGCTGATATATCTGTCTATGTGATGGATTCCCGTTCTAACCATAGCTAGAAATACAGAATCCTGGGAATATTACTGCAAATTTTTTTCCAAAAAACTTTTCCAATAAACAATTCTTCATTATGACAATGATATATCAAAATTAATCAGGCATGTATGGGAGTACATGTGTGTTTATATGTGCATATGAAAGAGCAATTTTGGATTATATTAAAAAAAGACAAATTACTTATAGACTAACTATAAATCCTGTACTGGTTAAAATTAAATTCTAGGTCTTTTGCCTGTGAGATGGCCAAAAGTGCTCAACAGACTGCCTTGAGAAGTATCTTGAAGCCAGTTTTCTGCATCCCATGGTGGGGACCATATTCTGCTGTGCTTTGCTGTGGCAGACCAAAAAGCCAATGAATACAGCAGTCATCACAGTAACCCTAGGCTATTCAAACTGATTTAAAATTTTAAATATTTTAATCTGTGCCTTTAAATTCAAGTAGATTGGAGGTTAAGGAAGATGGGGGAGCTCGAAGTTTTAGGAAGTGGAAGGGGTTTTATCAAAATTAAAATTTGCATAAGGATGAAGCAGTTGAAGATTTTCAGACAAGCCAATCACTGTATGTTTTGATGAAAATTCCTTGCAGTGAAATCATTACAATTGGTAATTAAATCATCACTTTCAGATTTCAGGATTAATAGTTGATGGAGATGAATGGGAAAAGTCACACCTCTTAGGTCTTTTGCTCCAGGCTTTTCAAGATGTCTTTCATAACCACAAAAGTTAACACCTACTTCCATGAGCAGCAGCAGTGATATGGCCTGGGTTCCTCAGCTTTGCATCTGGAGTCAAATGCTCTAATATTTAATAAGATCTGAGAACAAAATGAGGCTTTGCATGTTTGGAAGCAATTGGATCCCTCCAAGCATGCCCTTCTAGCTTGGCTTCTCTGCTACCTGGTCAGTGGGTGGTGCATACTGCAGCCTTTTCATCCATGGCATCATTTAGAGCATCTGCCTCTCTGAGCCGGCCACTGATTTTCAGGAAACCGGTACAAACACATCATTTTTTATATGGTTGTCCTTATGTTAAATTTGGATATTGTCCCAAGTCTAAAATTTATTAGGCTGAAGTAAATAGATATTTAATGTACTTAAATGCACACAAGAAAATTCGTTTTCTCAAAAAGCAGAGTAAATTACAGACCAGCTCTTCAGGTAGCATCAGTACATGCATACACCATTTTGTTCCAGCTGCAAGTTTGGGCTCTATCTGGTCCCTGCTGAAGGCTTTGACACTAGATGCAAAACCTATCACTGCCAGACAGGGGCAGCCCTGCCTTGGGGACAGTGGCATACATACCAGCTTTTTACTCCAAAAGCTTGGAGTTTTCATTTTAAAAAGGTTTATCAAAACCAAAAGGTTAGATAACACCTTTCTGAGCCTGGGGTACTTTTTTTGAGCTTTGTTTGGGATTCAGGGTTGTAAAACTCCTTCTGCCCTTGTGCATCTGCTGCTTAGTGCCTGCGTCCTGTTATTTTGGTTTACTACTAACCTTTTGCTTTTCCTCCACCCCCTCTTTTTCTACAAAACCTATGGAACAAATCAACTAATTGGGAAAGAACTAACTACTCTGCTGACTCATGCCCATCAATAGTTCTGTTAACAAACTTGTGAATGCAGAACCAGTATTACTGCCAATGGTCCACAAGGAACAAAATAACTCTGCTTGATATTCAGATCCGCGGCTAAACTAGCAGAAGTGGCAGTGGGGACAAAACAAGACACTTCCATTTGCAAATTGACTCAACTGATGCAGAGTACTTATAAAGAGAAAATGCCATTTTAAAGCTACTTCTTAGGCACTAGAAGAATTTAAGCAAAAAATCTTCATACAGCTCACTGCAAAATTCTTTCACAAGCTAAGAGAGCATCACTGGGTCAGTGGAAAGAGCCATTACTTGAGCTTTCTCCACCTGTTCAGTCACTGTGAAGAGGAGGTGAAAATGACCTGTGTCTTACCCTCTAGATCATAGAGGTGAAATTTCATCACTTTCAGATGTGCATTCCCAAAGGAGGAATGAACTAATGTGATATTCAGAGCAGCAACACTTAACATTTAAGCCTTGTTGAATTTAAAGCTGCTGTGCTAGGTATCTGGTCTTACACACACCAGGCAAGATGGCTAGGTACCACGGTGCACATTTCCCAGCAGCTGGCATGCTGTGGGGAAAACCGCTTTTCCTGGTTAGCAGAAAGGACTGAGGAACAGAGTTTTCTATGTTTTGTCCCTCAGGGCTAGGTTCAGAGTCACCTCAGGTCAACCAGAAAATGCCTGTTACCAACTAGGAGGTTGAATATTTGTATCCTCTTGCTTATAGTTTTCTTTTTTAAAGACCGAGGTGGTGTCAGTCCTTTCTAGCAGTGGCTGGAGACCACCCTGAGCAGCACTGGGCTGCTCAGAGTTCATCTGGGATGTTGGCTAAATGTCCTTCCTGGGTAGGAGAAAGGGAGGTAGGAAAGGGAGAGAAAAGGACTCCACTGTTGTTAATTTAATGCGTACTTGCCATTGATGCCTACTTGGAGCAACAAGGACTTTTCCTTTCACAGGGAGATTTTGGCAGGCATACCTATTTTGTTTCTACGGATGGGATGTCAGGTTATGTCATGGACCAACCCACTGTTTTTAGGACTTACCTAACTGTGTGTTTGCATTCACATTGAAGAAGTTTAGGATTAGGTGGGAATTTCTGAAGTGCTAAAATGTTGAATAGAGGAACTTAAAAGTTCCTGAAAAACTTATTTCGGTAGCCTGATGCACTTTGTTATTGTTAAGTATACTGACTATGTCCTGTCTTTTATTGTCTACTAACTGTCACACCAGGTAAATTAGAATCACATAAGAGTCCCATATTCATATGTTTTCAGATAAGTTTAGATGTCATAGGGATGGTTACATTATTCCTATTAACTTGAAATAAATAACTTGCCCAGGTGGCCAAGAAGGCCAAAAGCATCCTGGCTTGTATCAGGAATAGTGTGGCCAGCAGGTGTAGGGAAGTGATTGTGCCCCTGTACTTGGCACTGGTGAGGCCACACCTTGAATATTGTGTTCATTTTTGGGCTCCTCGGTACAAGAAGAACATCGAGTTGCTAAAGTGTGTCCAAAGAAGGGCAACGAAGCTGGTGAAGGGTCTGGAGAGCCAGTCTTATGAGGAGAGGTTGAGGGAACTGGGGTTGTTTATCCTAGAGAAGAGGAGGCTGAGGGGAGACCTTATCACTCTCTACAACTACCTGAAAGGAGGCTGTAGTGAGGTGAACGTTGGTCTCTTCTCCCAGGTCACTAGTGATAGAACTAGAGTAAATGGCTTCAAGCTGCATCAGGGAAGGTTTAGATTGGATATTAGGAAGAAATTATTTACAGAGAGAGTGGTCAGGCATTGGAAGAGGCTGCCCAGAGAGGTGTTAGTGTCGCCATCCCTGGAGGTATTTAAAAGATGTGTAGATGTGGCACTTCTGGGCATGGTTTAGGAGACATGGTAGTGTTGGGTTGACAGTTGGACTTGATGATCCTAGAGGTCTTTTCCAACCTTAATGATTCTATGATTCTATAAAAATAAGAAACCTTTATCCTCACACATGAGATGCTATTAATTAGGTCAGATATAATCTATTGCCTAATGAGATCCTTTGGAGTTTGGACATAGCTTCTGTTTTATTCAGAGCTTTAGCTTAATACACTTGAGTGTATTAAATGCAGCTGATCACTGTGATGGCATAGGCCCTGTCACCTGATCAACTCCAGCAGATAGTCTGGAGTACACCACACTGTCTCATAAAAACAGAACCCAAGCATTGCAGAGTGTCATGAAAAGATGCAGTCTCATGAATGAGATTTTTGATCAGACTGTGATTGGTTGCAACCTGAATCAATGTTATATGTTAAATGGGGAATTTTATAATAGGAAATCAAGTGCCAGAAGTTTGCAGTATACCCCCTTTTCTTCCTTGTGATTTTACCTAACATTTTTAAACCTGCTTGTGGACTATATTAAGCAATAATTCATTATGGACCTGATCCAAAGACCATTTAAGTCAACGAAGGCAATCCCATGTAATTCAGAGACTACCATTCCTTGCAGAGGGTTTTGGATCAGCCCCAGCAGCTATAAAGTCCTTGCTGGAAGAGCTCATCCCCAGACTGTAGAGCAGTTCTGTATCAGTGTGACCAGCAAATTAATACTGGAAGTTATAGTTTCTTTCCTCTGCTTTGATTAAGACTATCATGTAAATTTTCCCATCTGCACTTCATTAGATATGTTAAGTTGAGCAGGGTTAACTCTGGGGTATCATAATAACCACATCAATGGTCTGCTAAATGGCAAAAGGAGTCAGTCTTCATTTACGCCTTTCAGGCTACACCTGGAAGACTGGCATAGCTCTAAAAATTTTTTTTTACCCATTAAATAAACCACATACATTCACACAGACCATTAAAATGGTACTACTGCAGGTGTTTACAGGATGCAAGATGATGTAGAGCTCCTTAAGGTCCTCCACAGGAATTTAAGGCAAACCACCAGAAAAGAAATGTGAATTCTACCCATGTCTAGCTTTTGGGTGCATTCTGGTTCTTCACAATAAGAACTAAATTTACAGAGAGGCTTCCTCATGATTTCTACATCAGCACACAAAGCTTTTTCACTCTGAGTTGTATATAGAAGAAGGATTGTAAATGCACAAATCCAGCTGTGCTCCATTTTTATAAGGCATGTAAGAGTTTGTGTCTACATAAATTATTAACACAAACCTGTGTGGAAAACCTGCACTGTCAAGTGAACTGCACATATAAGTAGAAATCACGTTTTGAATCCATGGGTCCTTTAAAAATCCACCTTTCTAAAATGGATTCTTTTCAACTTGCCATTAATTCGAAGAGCAGCCACACAGCAGCTATAATCTATAGAGTTTAATGCTGAAAAATCTTGCAGTCTGCTTTTTTTATCCCCAGCCTTCTATCTGTTTGTGGGTGGGTTTTGTCTTGAAAACATCTTTTCTCCATTTCATAACTTACCTACTGTAATCTTTCAAATTCCCTAAATGAAGTAGCACCGTTTCCCAAAGGCAGAGATAGGATGCTTAGGGCCAGATCAGCTGGTCATTTCCATACAGCCTTGCACGGAGATTGGTAAGGGAGCTATGGGCAGCAGGGAATGGAGCAGGGAAACCCTACCAGTCCAGAAGAGCACACATATGTTTTCCACTTCAGTGATGCTGAATGATTCTTGGAAGCAACAAAAAGCTGTATTTGGGAAAAATAAAAAATCCTCCACCTACCATCTTGTATAGAATGGTTTAACAACAATCCATTCCTCTTTACCTTGCTGAAGAAAACACTCTATTTCCATTTACATTATGAGGAAATCAACATTTAAATACCACAGTGAAAATTCTTTTGTATATCCTATTCATCAACCAAAGACTTGAAATCAACTTGATTTGTTTTTCAGGCTGTTTGTTGAGAAGAAACCCTCAACAAATCCTGTAACCATTGCCATTACTGATGTAGATTCTGCTTTTTAAAACCTCTGTAAAAATAAGTTAATTGAAGAAACCATTTTTATTTTAAAGAAACCATTATGTTAATATTTAACAAATGTCTTAAATCATAAGAAGAATGGAGTTGATTTTTATTTGCCTTTTTATTTGCCTTTTTATTTTTACATTCTTTCCAGGCACTATGGCTATGCCAGAGATTTAATAGTGAAAGGGAAAAATGTTATTGTGAAAGATGTGATCTGGAACATTACTAACCCGTGTACCATGGCTCATGCCGTAGTAATGTTTGGTTGAGGCAATGAGGAGGCTTAATATAATGGAGCAAAAGTAGGAGTGTCATAGAATAGCTGGCTAATTTTCTCACAACCTTATTTTTTATTACCCTGACAATTACTCTGTAAGCAAGGAGTTTAAATAACCATGTTAATTGCATTGATTAGTGCTTGCTACAGCATTTCCCACTAATGATCAGATCTGTCCTAGGCTGTCTCACCAGTGCTTTACAGACAGCTCTGCTCACAAGAGGGTGTTTCATACCATTGAAACATTACTTGTCAAAACAGAGCTCTGTTGCCCTTTACCAATAACTTCCCCAATTCTACAGGGAGGCCTGTGTGTGCTATGTCTGCACCCTAGGCCACCCCTTGAGGTAAGCTTTGAAGGAATCAGGGATGGGTTTAAACCTCAGTCAGGCTCACGTTTAAGGTTACGTTTGCTTTCTGGTGAACCAGAACATCCCTGAGTCCCCAAAAATGCAGACTTGGATTATATACATTCAGGCCAGGGAGCGCCTGGTGATTTGAAATGCACCATTACAATCCTGGATGAAGACATGGGATGAGCTCAGCTGACTGTGGAGGATCCCCTTGCCCTGATGCTGCAGAGAGCTGTGATAAATGTTTCCATGTGGGGCACGGTAAAGAAAGTGGTGACAACATTCCCTGAGCTCAGCTGTCAGCCAGAACAGCATCTTGTGGCACAATTTATGCAGCGCGTTGGGTAGTTTTAACAAAAAACACTTCAGTATCATGATGGTACTTCTGGTACTAAACCTGAACTAAACCTGAAATAGTCCCTTTATTCCTAAGAGTGAAAGACAGAGAACGACATTTTCACTTTTACATAAATTCAAATTCATGTGGATGTACTCACCTCAGTATTTTGACACGTTATTCAACAAAAGCTCTTCAATAAATGAGTTAAGTGGTCAAATAAGTGTTATACTTCCTGGTAATGCACCCATGATGGACCAAGGGTTTTCTTAAACTGAGTGAGTCCCACAATATCAATGTAAATGAGTTCTACAACTTTATCCCCCTGGGTAGGGCAGCCAGATCTGTTGCCTACAACCTTCTTCATAACCCTAAACAAAGAAAGAAGGAACATGGAAAAGCATTACCTTCCAAATACCTTGAATAGAGGCTGTGATACTATTTATACTAATAATTGCCCTTTCAAAAAAAGCCTTTTCGAAAAGCTTTTCCAAATCAGGAACCATGTAAGAACATTCAAATGCTAAAGATGCTCAGCATTTATTAAAGAACTGTTTATACACCAGTAAAGTACTAATTTTCACTAAAAACCTCATGTAATTTAAACAAGAGAGTAATACGGTTGGAATGTTTAAAAACAGTGAGCTTTGAAATTATTTGAAATAATTTCTAACTTCTATTGACAGCTTTATAGTATAAGAGCTCTCTATAAAATGATGCTGTCATGTTTGTTATAAAAAAATGAAAGGCATGAGGCATTTAAGTTAGCCCAATGGATGAGTTCACCCCCACGTCACATTTTCTTATTATGGTCTTTTTTACATGAGTTATTCACCTGGTTCAGGGTGAATTAAGGTGACGCTGCTGAGCTGTGGGCACTGCCATGTGAGACAGTGCTTCACCACAGACTCACACATGGTTTATGCAAATACAATCAGGATTTCTGAAGGGAAAGTGACTTCCTCCATTAGCTACAAAGGATTTCAAGGCTGGGTTTTTAAATGCATAAAGGTTAGGTTTACCCAGCTCTTATCTGTGTCATTTCATTGGATAGCAAAAATAACCTTGGATTAAATGCTATAGCAAATAAATAGTTAAGCCAATTGAAATGTCCAGCAACTGAAAACAAAAAAGCTAGACTAGGCTAAAAATAAGCCCTCTGCTCCTTTTCCCGCCATATTGCACAATAGTCCTTGTTGAATTGCTTTTCTGGTATTCCATAACTTTTCTTCTGTATCACTGTCTCGTCTCTATTCCCTCTCATCCGTGCATCATGACTAGTTCATCAGTAACTGCATTCGCACTCATGCAGCAAGAGGTCAAGCCCTTAGTCTGCTCCTTGGGACAGAAAGGTTTATCTTTTTTGAATAGGAGATACACACACACATTTTTTCTCCAAAGAGAGAATAAATAGACAACAGAACCTTTGAAAGAATACTGCATTTAGAGGACAACTCCTGACTAATTTGGACTTTAACTCCAAAAAAAGTATGATAAACCTGAAATATATTTTCAAAACATGTTAATATGATTATAAGGGGCTTTTCATTGTAGTGGATCTATATGGAATTCATGTATAACCCTTGAGAAAAGAGCTTGTGACCTACTACGTTGCTATTCACCAGTCTGACTGGTAAAGCCCAGAAGACCCATTTAAATATCATTGTAAGAGATTAGTTGATTTCAGAGGAGAGAGTAAGTGAGCTGAATAGCAAGCTGCAAGGACCAAATGATGGTCTAAGCAGTGGAGGAGAGCTGTGAGGGGCAAATGATGTTCTTTGCACAGCTGTGCATGCCATCTGGTGAGCTATGTGGTACAAAAGAGGTGTCTTCCTCTATTTTTTTCTTGGTAAGATAGTCTATAATCTTGCAGCTCTTCATATGTTTCTACAACATAAAATTTAATTAAAAAATTTTTTACAAATTGTGTATTACAGAACTTCAGGGGTAGTTTTATTGTTCAGCACTGTAAATTTGACTGCAAACATAACATTTTGGACTGATTCCTACTTCAGTGCTAGAGGAGAGTGAGGTACTTAAGAAGTTTATATCTAAATATTAGATGTAGAAATATCTGCCCTTAAGAGGACTTCTACAGTGCTAGGGGAGGTTGTTTATTTCCTTCCAGGTATATACAGCCATGGATTGTCTCCAAAGACCTGTTACCAACTCCAGCTAGTTCCTTTCTGGCACAAAACCCAGGAGCAAAGAGGAGATACTGGTGGTTAGAGATTTCATCTAAGAAAATGTTGCTGCTTCTCATTTGTGAAATATACAGTATTCAGTCTTAACTCCAGAGAAGTTAGAGGTATTTGGGCCTGGGTATCCCACATCCCAGCATCAACTGGTGTCTGACCATGAACCATGAGACACTGGGCAGAAAGAAAACCTGTCTAGCCTGTATTTCCAGTAGGGCCTGATGCTTCAGTTGCTGCCACAGAATTATCACTAAAGACAGCCTCGTTTATAACACATGTCCCGGGACATGGCTTGTTGCATGCATGGAAAGCGGAAGACATTTATGCTGGTGGGAAATGTCCCTCCCTGAGCCCATGGAATGGCAGAGTAGGATCTAATTCTAGCCTAAATTTGGACTTTTTTTAATTTTTAAGTTTGGCAACCAAATAAATTTTTAGTTGCTTTCCTATGTAACTAATGCTTGCATTCTCCATAGACCAGCACTAATGAAGATGGCAGAAAAGAATAAACAGAAGCTAATCAGTAATGTTGGAGGATAAAGCACACAGTTAGCAAGTAAAAAGAAGTCTGGGAGGACCACATTAGAGGGAGAGCTCAAGTACCAAGATGTTTTACTCAGTGTCTAGGGGCCAGATCTACAAATACCCATTTTCGCAGTCCTCTAATATTGCCAGTGAGTCATATTTTCTGTACATGCATGATTGGGCAGTGTAGCTCAGACAGAGAGGGGATGGACTCTTCCTTGAACTGTTGGACTGCCTGTGAATGAGTTATGTGCTTACCAGATCTGCTACAGGGCAATAGGCAGTCACCACTGGATCCTGCCCAAACAGTAAATCTGTTTTTCTGAAACTATCAGACAGAACTGCAATCGTGCAGTGAAGGAGTCCAGGATAGCCAGCCAGAGTCATAGTAGGGTCGCTGCCTGGGCTGCTGTATGTCCACAAACTCCAGAAAAATATAAGAAATTATACATGTAGACAAAATTGCCAGGTGGAAAATTTTTTTTTAAAATGAAATGAAATGAAATGAAATGAAATGAAATGAAATGAAATGAAATGAAATGAAAAAATGATCAGGCAATAATGAAGGCATTGGCCATGCACTCTTAAAAAGAGAACCTGGTCATAGGAGCAGTACTGCCAAAATCTGAAGCATTCAGAAAGTGCAAATTAGGCTTCAACAATTCTGAGTTCAGGTTTAAAATCCTGAAAACTAATAATAGTATTCATATTTTTAATTTTTTTTCCTGCTGGGAGTCTGACCTCATAGGATGCATGCAAGTCATGTTTCTTAATTGTTGTCCCTCACAACCTCAACCTGGTGTGAGCCAGAAATCTTTTTCATTGACAGACAGCGTCCGCTTATCATCCATCACTCAGTTCCAAGAACCAGAAATTAAGAAATGCATTCATCAGCTCCAGAATAAGAGTTCTGGAAATGCACCAGCAGACAACTGAGGATCTGCAATGCTGGCACAAGGTGTGAAAGGGAAAATGGGGGACTAGTCTCCAGGCTGGCTGGGAGGGAGTCAGGAGGCAGCTGGCTTTTGGACCTCTGTTTTGTGAGGTCAGGCAGGGCTCTCATTTATCATAGTTCAGGGTGCTTTATCTAGAGGACAGCAATTTCAAATTTTACCTGTGGACTTGACTCCTTTCCTCTGCTTTAGAGCCTGGGTACATCCCACATAATATTGTGTTACTCCACAGCAATTCAGGAGATCTGAAAGTACTTATGCAGCAACTGAAGTCTCACAAAGTGATATCTTATTACCTAAAATTACATTTTCTGCAATCTAGCATGAAAGGAGAGACTTCCCCCAAATTGTCTTCACTTTTGATGAAACACCTTGCAGCTTTCAGAAAGGTGCAGAATAATACAAAATTCACAGCCAGTTCAAAATCAGAGGCCATTAATAAATATCTGTTCTAAGACTGATTTCCCAGAACAGCTAAGGAAGCAACCATTTCTCCTGGATTTTTATGCACAAGGAAACTCTGAAAAGACAGAGAAAGAGATTGGCAAATCACTGAAGAAGGAATGAATATGGGCAGATTAAATTTGAACTACTGACTTACAGCTTTGAAACAATAAAAATATGGGTCCTGGATCTGACTTATCCTAATGTGGGGATCCAGGAGCCAAGTTGACTTGTTTCTTAAGGATGTAGTTTAATATTTTTTTTGCAGCTAAGTGTCACTGTCTAATGAAAATATATTGGCACAATATTTGCAGGTTATTGTTCCATGTTGCTATACTTCATAGCTGGGAATTTGTAAGCAGGTCATGACTGAAAGCAATATGAATGCACTCTGCTATTCAAATATTCAAAATACATCATGCTATATTTATTGGAAACAAAGTCTGACAAGATTATGTGTATACTAGGAACTGATAATGAAACATTGCATTGCATTGGCATTGGCAGTGTCAGCAACAGAGAAATTACAAACCTTAAATATTTATATAGTAAAATGAAATGCAGCTATTAATGCTTCCAAGAAGCATACACTGCAGTGCTCTAGATAGACATGAAGAATAGAGTTTTGGAATATCTTTAACAGGCTGATTTATCATTTTTACAGAATAGCTCCATGTCTGTGGAAACACAGTCTTAAGGAAATTAGAAAAAGAGTTGCAAAGAACCAGTGAGGTCTAAACACAAAAAATGAGTCTTCCTGAGTGCTTAAATACACAATGGAAAAATGAATGTCATAAGTATTCCATTTTTTCTGGACTGCTGATTTATTTATGTTGATTTAAACACAGTAAGTACACATATTTCTTTAAAATGCTTTGCAAGCCAACAGTATTTATGATCCTTCAAAAGATCATACACTTATTTTCTTTTCATTAGTTTAATTCTTGGAAAAACTACTACTTCAATGTTTATTATTTTTGGTGTGAGAAGACTGAGTAATAAACAGAACAGCCCTTAAACATAAAGTTAATCATGCTTAATCCCAGTTACCTTTTCATTGTTGTTGCTGGAAGAAATCCTGAAGTCATAGGTAAAGCATGAAAAAGGAACCCTGGGAAGATTTAGGATCTGGGCCCATTATGACATTTCTTTCAGCAGACTGATGGAGCAAAGCTTCCTGAAGCAGTCCCAACTTCCCCAACAGCTGTAGTCTCAAGGACTGCAGGAGGTCTAGGATTTCACTTTACTTATTCCCAAATGGCATGAAACTATGTTGATTTCTGCCCAGTGAGGAGAAAAACCTGCTATTTTAAAGACCAAAGTTAGTAATTTAAAGTCCTGTAAAGCTATGTGTATTGATTTGTGTTGTTTTCAGGTGACTTGTCTGAGTTGCTGGTCTAAAATTATAGTATGTTTGAGAGACAAAAGGGACAAAGAGATGGTGTGGAGCACTGGATTTCAGCTCCCATTCCTCGGATTTACTTTTTTGTTGTTGTTTAGTGTGAGATCACTTGAACCACCTGGAAAGGTGAACTGGGAAAAGGTCTCCTCCCTTCTAAGTGAAGCTGCGAGTGATGGCCACAGCACTGTAAATCAGACTAATTGCCAAGTGGGGCTGCCTTCCTCGTCTCTTGCCCTGTATAGGCTGGTACCTGGAGAGCATCCAGCTGAGACCTAACCCAACAAAATGAAAGTGTTCAGTCTGAGGCCAGAAGAGATCCCTAAACTTCTCACCACCCAACTGGGTGAACTTCAGCATCAGCTCAGAAGAGGCAGGAATTGAGTACCACTGTGGTATTCTCAGGTTACATCAGCTTAAATTGCTGGGGAAGCACAAACTTGGTGCTCATACAGCTATGACAGAGCCTTTAGTGATTGTTGCCTCCTTAGCTCAGCTTCAGCTTCAGCATCCATGTGGTAACCAGGATGGATATCAGAATCCCTGCCCTTTATTCAACTATCAGCCTCAAGACTTGAAAAAAAAAAACCAAACAGGCTTTTTTCTTATACAGGCATGGAAATGATAATGCTACTCTTAGTCCCTGTGGCATTGCATGCAAAGAAACATGAGTTTAGGCTAACAGAACTGCACAGTGCCTAAATTGTATATTACTATTCTTCTTACAAATAATGTGGCAGCTTGCTTTGGTTTATCTTGGTGGATGATGGCCATTTACAATTCTGAGTGTGGATGCTCCTTAGAAGATGAAATGGTTGTTCTGTGTTTCCTCCTCAAAGTTGCTGTACAGCAAAGGAAATATCATAGTACTAAAAAAAATTGAAATAATATTAGAAATATAGTTGTTAAAAATTTGGCTGATTCCTGATTTTCGGCTTAACCATCCCATAGCTTTCACATTTGCACCCAGTTTATGGATATTTTGCAGCCTGGATCTGTCTCCACTGTCTGCTCTTCTATAGTCCAAGTGATCCACTTGATTAAACTAAGCAACAAGCAGAATGGTCCAAAGGATTCATATGACTTTTGGTCAGAAAATACCTCAGTACTCAAACGGAAAAGTTGCAGTAATTGTTTCTATTGCACAAAACAGCATAAGTCTTGCCCTCTAACCTTAGTAAATGGGTAGGCCCAGGTAAAAAGGAAAAATATATTTGCATTATGCACATTCTTCATGTATAAATGGCTCTCTGTGGGAAATGCTGTGGTAGAACTGGTCATTAATATTTTAGTACCTTTTGTGAATCGGCAGTCAAATGTCAGTTCCATTTGAAGAAAAATCCTTCTTGGCTGAATGTGCCCCAGCAGGTTTGCCTGATCCTAGACTAGGATTTCCTTTTTGCCATTAAAGTGAAATAGTAAATCATGATTTACAAGAAAATTTGCAGTCTATAGTGATATCAGTATATCATCTGATACATATAAGCATTTCCAGAGCTCAAGGAAACAGCTCTCTGCACTCTCAAAGGTCCGAGTGTTTTAAATACAAACAAGAGTGTCAGCAACAGCATTTTAACCCTACTACCTAGGGTTGTACTGCCAGTTGTAGGAGGAATTGGAGGGTGTTTCACATCCTGTGTTTCACATCACAGCTAAATCCAATATGAGCAATGGAGTACTCATGCATATTTTAAGACTTGCCATCACTCTGTGGAGAATTTAGAGTTTATTAAGTAATGGTTCATTACAAGAAAAGCTATGGTGTTTCATATCAGATGTCTTTCTCCAGAATCTTTCTATGGTGGTTTCTTTTTAGTTTAGGGTTTGTTTGGTTTTTTTTGTGGAGGGATGCAAACACTTATTATATTTTTAAGGTAAGAATAATCTTAAATCCTAGGCAATATTTGTTCTGACAGCATATTTCAAAATAGTACACAAAAGCAAATTATATTTGTTTATCCTTTACTTTGACGATGAAAATGAATAGATTACTAACATGTTGCTCATCAATCAAAGAAAAAATATAGTAATCGATATAAAGGGATAAGGAGAGTTTTATAGGTCAATTTATTATAAACTGTCATAACTTTGACAGACATAATGAATGTTGTTTTACTTTACTGCACAAAGTCATGGATAAGCACACCAAAAAAGGGGCAAGGAATATAAAATTTGAGATGAATTTTCACTATCCTCCTGATATTTTATAAATATATCTCTCTTACGACACAACTCTCACATTTCTCTTTTCTGTTAGAGAGCTGAGATTGCTGTCTCTAGTTTTATAAGGTTTAAAAGTATCTTCAGTACCTGGTGTTGGTAGCTTTATTGTGGCTTTACAATATTCACAGCACCTGAAGATCTACAATTTTATGTTGTACAGGGGGAAATAATTTTCTGTTCTACTGAGCCTGTTTGGCAAAACATGACACCTTAACCCAAATTTGATGCAGTCAATGGAGAGGAAGAAAACACATACAGCAATGCTTGTCTAAGGAGTTGAACAGACCTGCATGGTAGTGACACTGAAGCACTTCCTTGCCGTAATGTGTATTGTGCTTTTTCTTAGGGAGTGATTTCAGTTCCACACAGAGATTTTCTAAACCCTTGCTTACTAGGGTGGTTGGCTTTAGCTTGCTTCCATGATATGATTGTAACAACACTCCACAAACACAAAAACCCCTGACATACAGAGTAATATTTTGTAGAGATTTTGAGTGACTGTGGAACATTTTAAAATGGCTTAGACATTTCAAGCTAAATTTTTAATGGCCTTTATGGAGCTCTGTGACGGCTCTTAGTTAAACTATTCGACAGTGATCTGCTGTGTTCGCTGTTTCAGCTCCCATTGCTTCTGCTTCCAACACGTACCTTTGCTTTCCCTAACCAGCACCTGCCAGGGGCAGTTTCCTCAGTCTTTGTTTTCCAACAAAATTTAACAAAATTGACAATAAGCAGTAAACATTTATGTAACATTGGATTTAAAATCCATTATGAGCACAGCCTTTCTGACCAAGCTTTTTACCAATAACGTAAGAGCTATTCAGGGACATTGCCTGCACATCTCTTGGAGATGTCCCACCCCGCAGAGCCATTTGTGCTGCAGTTCCACAAACCAGGCTTATCTACATTGGTTTGCTGTGGGATTTTTTGTTGGGTATTTTTTTGGTTGGTTTGGGGTTTTTTTTGTGGTGGTGGTGGTGGTTTTTGGGTTTGTTTGGGTTTTTTTTGTTTGCATTTGACACCCATAAGGAAAATAATGGCTTCAATCTCTTTACTCCCTTTGTTTTGGGAACTGGAGAAAGTCCAACATTCCTCTTTGCTCAACACCCTTCAGAGGTATCAAACAAATTGCCACAAGGAACCATTCCAGAATAGCTTGGTAGTTTTTTAACATGGATTACTATTATAGGTACATATTGCCTTACTTTTTTTTTTTTTTACAAGATGAGGTTTAAAAGAAAACTGATGAATTCTATGTTGCTTTCAATAAATCTATGACTCACCCTCCCTGTGTTTTCACCTATTTACTTTCCTCTGCGGTGTCCAACATGAGAGCATCTTTGGTAGTGTACAAATGCAAGCAGATTTTACTCTTGGTTGTTTTGCAAAGGAACAGGGCAAAGACAGATAAAAAATCAGCAGCTCAGATTGTGCTACAAATGACCCTTACATTTCAAATATCTTCACCAGACCAATCATCTGTCTTGAATACTTCGGACACACAAGAGGACCCAGAGATATCATCTAAGTCTCTCAACTTAACTTTGCGGCATATTTCTATTTGCTTATAATCTTCTGTCCCTGAAACTCATTACAATTCAATAAGGGCCACTTCTTTCTGCTTAATCATGTTATTCCTCTTATTCTGCCAGTAGTATTCTGTGAAGAAAGCTTTAAATGCAAGATCCATCTGAAAAGAAAGATGAATCAAACCTTTCAGCATTAGCACCTTTATTTTGCTTCTGTTAAAAGGGCTTAGGTAATTTTCATTCTTTCTCTCTCCTTGAAACCTCAGAATAGCTTTCACTAGTACTTCCTTATGATTCATATAATTCAGAAATTGGTTATGATCTGTTGTACTGCTTCAGTTAAAATAATTTCTGCCTACTGAAGAAGCAGGAGGCTGGGTGAGACAGAAATCTGCAGATATGCAGGCAGATGCTTCTATTAGATAATATTTTCATTTATAGAGTTTACATTTTCATCACAGTTGTTGGTTAATGAATCATTTGGAAATGAGACATACTTTGCTTGAATCAATACCATTGTTGTAAATATCCACCTACTAATTCAGCCAGTAATTTTCAGTGGATGCATTGTTCATGACTAATTTGCTTTGCATGCTGAGGCTAGTTATCTTTGTTAAATGCAGTGGTTTCCTTTTTATGAGTAAAAGATCGAAATGTTTTAAACAGACCAGTAAAGGATAATGAACTTCAGGTATCAGATTTGGATCAATACTTGCAATCTGGTAAATTAGACAACTGAGACATACTTACTAGCCCATGACAGTGGTGCAAATTCTGTGATTAATCAATATTTTAAGCCTTTTTAGTCAGAGAGAATTGGGGTCTTATTCATGAGGATATGCACACATTGATTCTTTCATATTTACCATAGCTGATAGGTTTAAACTGTAAAGTTATAGTAAAGGAAAAAACTAGGTTTTTTTGCAGGACCTCTGTTGCATTCAGTGGAATTAGACTCTGCTCACTCACAGGCAGTTATTCTGTAGATTACTATCTGCTGTTACTCTTCCATGTGGGCCCAAATGATGGCGCAAGCCACAGCCTAGGCAGAACCAAGGAATACTATAATGACCTGTGGGAGCAAGTGAAAAATATTGGTGCCCAAGTCATCTTCTCTTCCATCTTACCTGTTGGAGAAAAATGGGCAACTAGAAATAGGTGAATAATGCAAATCAACTCTTGCCTATGTGGCTGGTGCCAACATAAGGGCTTTGGCTTTGAGGAATGCCCCATTTTGATAATGGGGCATTTCTCATCAACCATAAGCTGCTAGGGAGGGATGGAATCCACCTGTCTAGAAGGGGCAAGGGAATCTTTGGCAGTAGGCTGGCCAGCTTGGTGAGGAGGGCTTTAAACTGAGGGACTCGGAGGGTGGGGGCCGAAGTGAAAATGCTAATGCCATCACATCCAACACGTTAAAAAGACAGGCTAACCAGAGCAGTGACAAAGGTGCCTTAGCTGTCTCATGAGAAGACAGTCAGGAGATCAGCCACTTTAAGGGTGTGCATGACTATAGTGGGTCCTTGTGCACCCCACTAGGGGAACCTGCCTGCTCAAGTGTCTTTCTAAAATGCCTGTACACCAACGCACACATCATGGGGAATAAACAGGAGGAACTAGAGGTGTGTGTGTGGTCACAGGGCCATGATCTGATTGCAATTACAGAGACATGGTGGGGTAGCTTACATGACTGGACTGTGGTCATGGATGGCTACAGGCTTTTCAGGAAAGACAGGCCAGCAAGGTGAGGTGAAGAAGTTGCTCTTTATTTGAGGGAGCAACTTGAATGTATTGAGCTCTGCATTGGAGTGGAAGGAGAACAAGTTGAGAGCCTGTGGGTAAAAATTAAGGGACAGCCAAATATGGGTGACACTGTTGTGGGCTACCTGTTGCTACAGGCCACCTGATCAAGAAGAGGTAGCTGATGAAGCCTTCTACAGACAGCTGGAAGTAGCCTCACAACCGCAGGCCCTGGTTCTAATGAGGGACTTCAACCACCCTGATATTTGCTGGAAAAGCAACACGGCAAGGCATGCACGATCCAGAAGGTTCCTGCAGAGCATCGAGGAAAACATTTTGATGCAGGTGGTGGGGAAGCCAACGAGGCAAGATATGCTGCTCAACCTTATGCTAACAGAAAAGGAAGGGCTGGTTGAGGTTGTGAGGTTTGGGGGTAGCCTTGGCTGCAGTGACCATGAAATGGTTAAGTTCAGGATCATGCGTGGTAGAAGCAGGGTGACAAGTCAGATTACAACCTTGGACTTCAAGAGAGCCATCTATGGCCTATTCAAAGACCTGCTTGGAGGAATCCCATGGGCTAGGGCTCTAAAAGGCAGGGAGGTCCAAGAGAGCTGGTCAGTATTCAAGGACCATTTCCTCGGAGCTCAAGATCAATGCATCCCTGTGAGAAAGAAGTCAAGCAAAGGAGCCAGAAGACCTGCATGGATGACCAAAGAGATTCTGGAAAAACTCAGATGGAATAGGGAGGTTCACACTATGTGGAAAAAGGGACTGGCCACTTGGGAGGAATATAGGAACATTGTCAGGGTATACAGAGATGCAACGAGGAAGGCCAAGGCCCACTTGGAACTAAATCTGGTGAGGGATGTCAAGGATAACAAGGACGGCTTCTTTAAATACATCAGCAGTAAAAGAAAGACTGGGGACACAGTGGGCCCGCTGCTGAACGAGGTAGGGTCCCTGGTGACACAGGATGCAGAGAAGGCAGAGTTACTGAATGCCTTCTTTGCTTCAGCCTTTACTGTCAAGGCTGGCCCTCAGGCATCCCAGCACCCGGAGGTGAGAGAGAAAATCTGCAGAAAGGAAGAATTCCCCTTGGTTGAGGAGTATTGGGTCAGAGATCACCTAGGCAAACTGGATCCTCATAAATCCATGGGTCCCAATGGGGTGCACCCACGAGTGCTGAAGGAGTTGGTGGATGTTCCACCCAAGCCACTCCCCATCATCTTTGAAAGGTCATGGAGGACAGGACAGGTGGCCGAGGACTGGAGGATAGCCAATGTCACTCCGATCTTCCAAAAGGGCAAGGAGGACCTGGGGAACTATAGGCCAGACAGCCTCACCTCCATCCCTGGAAAAGTGATGGAGCAGTTCATCCTGGAGGCCATCTCCAGGCATGTAGAGGAAAAGAAGGTTATCAGAAGTAGTCAACATGGATTTACCAAGGGAAGATCATGCTTGACCAACCTGATAGCCTTCTATGATGGTGTGACTGGCTGGGTCGATGAAGGGAGAGCAGTGGATGTCGTTTATCTTGACTTCAGTAAGGCGTTCAACACTGTCTCCCATAATATCCTCGCAGACAAGCTAAGGAAGTGTGGGTTAAATGAGAGAACAGTGAGGTGGATTGAGAACTGGCTGTACAACAGAGCTCAGAGGGTCGTGATCAATGGGACGGAGTCTGGTTTGAGGACTGTAGCTAGTGATGTTCCCCAGGGGTCTGTACTGGGTCAAGTCCTGTTCAATGATGTGGACAAAGGGACAGAGTGTAACCTCAGCAAGTTCGCTGATGATACCAAGCTGGGAGGAGTGGCTGATACACCAGAAGGCTGTGCTGCCACCCAGCAAGATCTGGACAGGCTGGAGAGCTGGGCCGAGGGGAACCTCATGAAGTTCAACAAAAGCAAGTGCAAGGTCCTGCACCTGGGGAGGAACAACCCCAGGCACCAGTACAGGTTGGAGGTTCACCTGCTGGAAAACATCTCTGTTGAGAAGGACCTGGGAGTACTGGTGGACAGCTGGCTGACCACAAGCCAGCACTGTGCCCTTGTGGCCAAGAAGGCCAACAGTATCCTGGGCTGCATTAAAATGAGTGTGGTCAGCAGATCGAGAGAGGTTATCCTCCTCCTCTACTCCACCTTAGTGAGACCATATTTGGAGTACTGTGTCCAGTTTTGGGCTCCCCAGTTTAAGGACACAGAACTGCTTGAGCAAGTCCAGCAGAGAGCTACCAAGCGATCAGGGGGCTGGAGCATCTCCCTTATGAGGAAAGACTGAGAGACCTGGGTCTGTTCAGCCTGGGGAAGAGAAGACTGAGGGGGGATTTAATCAGTACTTCTAAATATCTGACACACAAATGTCAAGCGGATGGGGCCAGACTCTTTTCAGTGGTGCCTAACAACAGGACAGGGGACAATGGGCACAAGTTGGAACACAGGAAGTTCCACTTCAATATGAGAAAAAACTTCTTCCCTGTGAGGGTGCCAGAGCAGGGGCACAGGCTGCCCAGGGAGGCTGTGGAGTCTCCTTCCCTGGAGACATTCAAAACCTGCCTGGACGCGTTCCTGTGCCCCCTGCTCTAGGTGTGCCTGCTCAAGCAGGGGAGTTGGACAAGATGAACTCCAGAGGTCCCTTCCAACCCCTGCCATTCTGTGATTCTGTGATTCAGCATTTTATTTTCCCTTTATTATTCAGTGTATATTCCACACCTTATCTGTTGCACACAGTACAGTCTTACTTTCAAGACAGATTTACTCATGCCCTCACAGCTTTTATATGGCTTTAATACTTAGTTCTGCAGCCCCATAGATGTTCCCATAGGCCCTCGACTCTCCTTTATGGAAGATTTCCATCTATGTGGACCCAGAATACGAAGAGATAAAATCATCCTGTAGAACTGACTTCTGCTTATAATTATTTCCCTATCCGTTAATGTTTGGGCCATCTGAAAACAGTACCAGCAATGATTCATATTTTCTTCCATGTCATAGATGAGAATATTAAACAGCATTGAGATAGAAACAGATCTCTGGGTGATTTTACTGATAACAATCCTTTCAGGCGGTGATTTTTTTCAGTTAATCCTGTAATTTGAGATGTATCATTCAGTCAGTTTGTAATCCATTTATGAAGGGTTACATTTTATTTCATATAATGCTATTATTTTAAGCAAATATTTTTAGGTCAAATGCTTTTAGAAATCCTTTCTACAAAATAAGGACTCCATCTGTCAGAGAGTTTTGAAAAAGTATTACCTTTGAAAACCAAATTATAAGCTACAATTTTTATTGAGATTCTTGTCAAAGTGATGACATAAACATGATGAAAAACACCCAAAAGAAAATTTAAAGTGCAAAATGTGTGAAAATTAAGTTCAGAAGCTATTGAAGTATTTAGGTTTATTTCTTTCCATCACCAAAAGAAGTTATTTTCTAGAGCTGTTTTCCCAGAAAAGCAGACATTTTTTGCTCTTTCTACAACCAGGTAAAAAAGATTCATGATCAGTTTTGAGAAATTTTGTGAAAAAAAACCCAAAGGAATCATGACAAAACAGGGAATTGTGCCGTAAAAGATCAAACAAGAAAAGATAATTGATCTACTCAATTATGCATTAACAGACCTGTTCAACGAAGTCCTTTGCAAGTGTCCTACAAGTATTATTAGTTGCTGGGGCTCACCTAGTTTATCAAGAACTGGCTCAGATGAAGGAAGAAGAGATTTGCAGTCTCCTACAGTGTTCTGATATGCCATTTGCTTAGCTTTTCTGACATGAATATACACAGTGATTTCTGTCTGGAACTGCATATGAAGGTCAACATTGCTTGAATCTCAACTCTGGGTTGCTTAAGATCCCCAAGACTGTGGTGCCTCACCTCAGCCTTGAAAAGGAGTGAGAAATCTTTACCATGTTATGGAAATGGTGTCTGTCTGCCTGCTTCTGAGACCTCAGCTCCTACCCTTATCTTCCTCTCTCCCATGCCAAGGAAAACCCTATCATTCCTACATTTAAAAGAGTGACCATGTAAGCCTCCTTGAAAAGGCACATAAACAGGAGCAGTAGCAGCAGACTGCTGGTTTATGGAACATGCAACAGGAGGCTTGGAGAAGCAATTGCTTTCTCTGCATTGGTTTATGCACCTGCTATATCCTACAGGCACTTTTGCTGCTTCAGTGGCGTCAGCAACAGTAACGGGAACACAGCAACAATGATGATATCCTCTTCAATCTGATTTGTAGTGGCTAAATCCAATTTTATTTAATTTGAAGATTTTATCTGAGGTTTTACTTGCTATCCAGAAGCTCAAGGAGCAGAAAATGGCTTATCATTAATTATGAATATCTGTAAGAAACAGAAATTTAATGACAAATTGTGGTGGTAAATCCCCCTTGATGCCTAGTACACATAGGTCATGCTTATTTTGTTCCCACAGAGTGATTTGTCTGTCATACTGCTATCAGCTTCTTTTATGATCACTTTTGGTTTTATATTATTTTCGATTAGCTCATGTTTTAGATCATTAGTTCAACAAATAACCTATAGCTTGTTGATAGATAATCCATGTTGAGTGAGCATCATTCAACCAAGTCCTGACAATTCTCCCTGATTTAGTTTCTAATACTCATTTAAAACACTTTAAAGAAGTTAAATGAACATGAAAATTGTTCTCAGTTTCATATTTTGTCTATCCATCATCTATTAGACACCCACTCTGAGCTCCATTGTTCTAATCAATCATATTGTGCAAGTTATTATATTTGTATTACATAAAGAGATAAATAGACTTTCATTCTTCAAGTGCTATTGTACCTGCTATCCTTCCTTGTATGCACAGCCAATGACCATAGGAATAGGTTAGTACCAATTTCTGTAGAGTTTAATGTTGCACAAATGGGTTTTAAATCACCTACTCACCTATGCTTCTCTTTTAAAGTCTCCAAAATTTTGGGAAAGAATTGGATTTGAGGCAGTTGAGTCTTAACTGACAGACATCGTTTGGATGTTGCTTAAAAGTACTAATGCAAAGAACAATGTCCTCCATCAGCACTGATGGCTTATTGAGGAAAGTCAGCTAATGATTACACTGGAGAAATGGTTATCTTATTATGGATGTTAAAAAAAGCTGAGTAGGTACGCACAGACTATTGTAATTTTATGCTCTACAGTTTCTTATCAAAACTAAGAGGGAAAACCAAGATGAATATTGAGGTGGGGAGATAATCAAAGGCTGCTTGACACTAAGGTACATGCCCTGATCATAGAATTACAGAATTAGAGAATCATAGAATCATTTAGGTTGGAAAAGACCATTAAGATCATCGAGTCCAATCATAAACCTAACACTGCCAAGTCCACCACCAAACCATGTCCCTAAATGCCACATCTATACGTCTTTTAAATACCTCCAGGGATGGTGACTCCACCGCTTCCCTGGACAGCCTGTTCCAATGCTTGACAACCCTTTCAGTGAAGAAATAGTTCCCAATATCCAATCTAAACCTCCCCTGGTGGAACTTGAGGACATTTCCTCTTGTCCTATTGTTTGCTACATGGGAGAAGAGACCAACACCCACCTCATTGTAACCTCCTTTCAGGTAGTTGTTGAGAGTGATAAGGAGTCCCCTGAGTTCTTTTCTCCAGACTAAACAACCCCAGTTCCCTCAGCTGACTTTCATAAGGCTTATTTTCTAGACCTTTCACCAGCTCCGTTGCCCTTACTTGGACACATTCCAGCACCTCAATGTCTTTCTTGTAGTGAGGGCCCAAAACTGAACACGGTATTCAAGATGCAGCCTTACCAGTGCCAAGTACAGTGGCATGATCTCTTCCTTAGTCCTGCTGGCCACACTATTCCTGATACAAGCCAGGATGGTGTTGGCCGCCTTAGCCACCTGGGCACACTGCTGGCTCATGTTCAGCCGGCTGTTGACCAACACTCCCAGGTCTTTTTCTGCTGGGCATCTTTCCAGCCACTCTTCTCCAAGCTTGTAGCGTTGCATGGGGTTGTTGTGACACAAATGCAGGACCCAGCACTTGGCCTTGTTGAGCCTCATACATTTCGCCTTGGCTTGTCCAGATCCCTGTCTACTCTGTACATACAGGTACTGTTTTCCTTGGGTGGTGTTGGTTCTCCCATGGGAATGGCTCAATAGAGCTGGACACAGAAGGCAGGGTTCAAGAGAGTTAACCATCTTCAAGTTACACAGAGCATCTGTATATACATGGAAAATACAAAAATATAAAAATATAATACAATAAAATTATACACAATAGGAATAATAGACACAGTACACCTATGTATTCTGCAGGTACATCAGTCTGCTGCATGGATGTATCATCCCACACCCAGTGCTAGACACCAGCTAGGTCTGTGTGCATCTCTAAAGCAAAAACAAGGGCAAAGATGGGCTGATAACTTCAAGCTACTAGGGATGGTCATGGTGCAAGATACAGCAAGAAGGAGGTATAAAAAGCACTAGTTCTCACTTCTTGGCTTACCGCCTTTCATCTGAGACATGATTATCTGTTTTGGTCATGTAGACAGGCTTAGGGTGTGCTTGCATGTCAGCTAAGGGCACAACCTGGCATATGTTAGTAGGCCTGCCATGAATGAGTGCAGGATTAACACATCATTCACTCAACCATTTAATGAGCCCTGAGTTCATGACAAGAGACTGATGGTGAAGATGTAACTGACAGTAAGAGATCACTACTTTGCTTTTCTAGCTCTTATGCTATGCCATTCCCAGAACTGTGACATAGTCCAGACAATAAAATAATGGTTTTCCAGGTCTAAGATGGAGGTAGTCCAGTGGACAAATGCCCTGCAGATTTGGACAGAACTACAAGACCACCAAGCCCAATAGACATGTACTGCACCCAAAGGTCTAATCACCTCATGCACAGCTGCACAGTTGCAGCACTGTGATGAATAGTTTTCAGGTGAAAGAGTTTTGTTTTAAACACTAAAGAGCATTTTCTGTTTACCAAACTGTAGGCCCTTATGCATTGACCATAAACAATCCAAATGGATGGATGGAGCACAAGTGGTTCAGTTCAAAGTCTGGCACAATGCTTAAGAATATTAAAATGGGATGAATCAGGACCATCTAATATTCCAATGCTATTACTAGACAGCTTGTACTCTTGGGAGAAGAAAAAAATCTCTCAAGCAAAACAAAACTCCCCAAAATAGAACAAAGCAATTTTGGTGTCATTACAGCCATTGTCCCCAGGCAATTTGATATAATTTTCCTGCGTATTTTCATAATGGTGCTTGTTCATGCAAGTTAACACTGTAATTTCAAAAGAGTGGCATAATAGTGAGTTGGAGATTATGGAAGCCTTAAAAAGTTGCATCTGAAGAACAGTATACTCACTGAAGTTTGTTTTATTTGAAAGCTGGACTTCTTACAGCAGTTATTTCTAAGCCTTCTCTTAAAATGCATGAATTATTCACAATTAGTGGATTCATATGAATTTTGGTTGATGGTTGAATAATCTTTGTTCTCCTAAATCTGTACAGCCAATTTAGTGGATTTTCAGTGCTAGAAGACCAAAAAGCTGTCTCCCTTCTCAATTTCTTCTTTCTGACAGTGGAAGACAAGCCATTAGAGATGGCAAATCTCCCTGTGAGGCATATTTAGTTTAAGATGTATTTCTCTTGCAAGAAGGATGACACAGGAAAACTTCTCCTGAGAGACATTTGAAGAAGGAAACAAACAATCCTGTTGTAAATCACTAAAGGCAAGTACATTTTTTGAAAACTCCATGAGAGAAGCAATGTATACATGCAAAAATTTCTTGTTGAATTCCAATACCAAGACCATTCTCTGCTCCTACTCAAAAAGATGACAAGGGCGTGTCCCAGATTCATACATACTTACAGAATGAATGCGGTTTCACTTTCTGGGGACAGTTTTCTTTTCCCGGGTGGAGGAAATTTGTTGTGCGTGTCAGCTTTTGAACACTCAAGAGGTATCAGTCATGATATTGATTATTATCAGCCAATAAATCCACTTGTTACTCCTCAGCGAATTTCAGTGAAAGGTTGTGGAACTATTCTGAGAGATGGAATGCCTCAATGTAAAGAAAAAATGCTTGAATTACCAACCTCCTGGTCATTGTAGCATATGGGAGGCCTTCCTTGGAAAATATCTGTCTAATTTAGGCATTTGTCACATAATTAAGTCAATGTTCACAGGTTAAATATCGAATTGTGCATATGTATATATATAAAATTTATCAACACCCAGACTAAGAATGGTAAAAAGGCAGAATAGTAATAATGATAGAATCATAGAATGACCTCAGTTGGAAGGGACCCACATGGATCATTGAGTCCAACTCCCGTCCCTGCACAGGACAACCCCAAAATTCACACCATGTGTCTCAGGGTGTTGTCCAAATGCTTCTTGAATATTGTCAGGCTTGGCACTGTGACTGCCTCCCTGGGGAGCCTGTTCCAGTGCTCCACCACCCTCTGGGTGAAGAACCTTTTCCTAATATCCAACCTAGACCTCCCCTGGCACATCTTCCTGCCATTCCCTTGGGTCCTTTCATTGGTCACCAGAGAGAAGAGATCAGCGCCTGCCCCTCCTCCTCCCCTTGTAAGGAAGCTGTAGACCAGGGTGGGGTCTCCCCTCAGTCTCCTCTTCTCCAGCCTGAACAAACCAAGTGACTTGAGACGCTCCTCATATGGTTTCCCCTCCAAACCCTTCACCAACTTTGTTGCCCTCCTCTGGACACTCTCCAGTAGATTTGTATCCTTAATGTACTGTGGCGCCCAAAACTGCACACAGCACTCAAGGTGAGGCCACACCAGCACAGAGCAGAGCAGGACTATCACCTCCCTCAACCAGCTGCAATGCAGTGCTTGATGCACCCAGGACATGTTGGCCCTTGGCTGCCAGAGCACAGTGTTGGCTCATGTTCAACTTGCCGTTGACCAAAACTCTCAGGTCCCTCTCTGCAGAGCTGCTCTCCAGCCTCTTGTTCCCCAGTCTGTATGAACCAGTCTGTAATGTCCAAGTATGTTGAAATAAAACAACTACCTTTATATTTAGGCATCTAATGATAGAACCTTTGCAGAAATGCCATAATGTGTTCTGCTTCCACTGACAAAATCTGGCTTGAGAGAAGAGTGCAGAGTGAATTCAACATACTATATCAACTAGCCATGTATTAGGTAAGCTCTCAAACAATATTCTGTTTTATGCCTCAATTAGACACCTAAACACCAATGTCCACATTGAATATTTTCGAAGTTCCTATTGTGTGTCAAGATGATGAAATCAAGCACAGTGATATTTTTGTCCTAAAAAAAAATAATATGTGGACAAGAGATTTTTAGTGAGTGCTAGGTACAAGACCCTTTCCAAAAGAAAACAAACTGATATCCTGGCAAGTGTGATTCTTTTTCACACAGAAAACACTAAAACAACTTTTCTGGTTTATCCAGTCCTGATACAAGAGCTGCAAAGTGCTACACATCCTACCTTGATTCAAGTCACATTTAAAAACTATTTAGTAATATTTTATGTGTTACCAAGTAGTATGCAGCAAGGTAACTCAAATCTACATCTTTAAACTGATTCTGATCTCACACTGACTTTGTATCAGTGGAGCACCATTGGTATCAATTATGTTGTTCCCTGATTTATACTGATACCAGTTCAATCAGGAAGACTCATGATAAGTAGATTGTGAATGACTGGATGTCATGTGCCCTCCCTTTTACTTTTGGCTAGAGGTACTAAATCAATTTTCTAAAGTGCCATATATCTTTATAACTGTGGATTTTTGTCTCCATTAGCTCCAATTATTCTTGTTTCCCTGCCTGTCATTTTTCAGGAATGCTTCACAAACATTATTGCAGTGGCAAATTACCATTGCTCTTTCTTGGCTACAAAATTAGAGCAAGTGTTTATGGCATTGTTATATGGTGGTACTGTGATAAAATCTGAATGTTAACATAGGCAGGGAAATACTGTGCCAGGCAGGTAATTGCAGGCTCAAGCTAGAGTTCAGAGCATATCAGAACACCTAGGGAAGTGTTTCATCTGTGCTGGGGCCATCAAAACTGAGAGCTGCAGGGAAGCTGACTGGATTCATGGACAAGAGATAAATGAATAAAAATACAAAGAGCTACCTGCTGTCTTCTTCATATTTGACTGAAAACAAGTGACAGAAAGTAGACCAAGAGTGGAGAATAAGAGCCTTTGGATAAAAATATTGGAGAGACATACTCACTGGTCATCACTGTCTCAGTCCTATGTGGTCTTTACTATCAGTTGACTGACTCATTGCTGCCTATTGATTTTGACTTTGCAAATTTTTTTCTGACTTTTTATTCCAGCTGACTGTTCCTCATTTATAGCTACCTTTTGATCTGCCCAGTGTGTCTCCTCATGCTGAATACCTTTGTTTCACTTCTGCTTGTGCTTACACCTTCTTGTAATGTTAATTGAATTTGTGAGGGATCTTCATCATGAAGGAAGCTCATGACAAAAGAGGTGCATCTGTTTTGCCATGCAATGTGTGTAATACCCTTTCTGCTTTTCACCCTTAGATAGCACCCTCAGAGTGGTGGTGTTGGATGGACACTTTGTAGCTTTGAAGTTAGTATCTGAAGAAATACCACTGTGGGCCTTCTCAGCTCTCAGGGACCAGAGATGTCCCTACCACAGGCTAGCTGCAGCACTAGACCTGGCTTGGAGGGGCTGCTGAGCAGTCATGGACAGCCTGGCAAACTTTTTGGAGGTTGCAATAACAGTATCTAGTATTCTGCTAGCGATCTAATAGAGTACATATTTTTTTCCTCTTCTAGAGATTCATCTGCTAGACTAGAGATTAAATCTCTAGAACTTCCAGCTCTTCTTGTAATAAGTGTGAGATGCCAGGAGATCGGTCCTTTACCTAGCAGGAAGGCTTCTCGCTACATGGTGGACTTAGTGCTCCAGAAGATTACTTGAAAAGCACAGAAGAAAATCTGTAGACCCCTTTCCAGTGGTCCTCAAACACAAAGAGCTGCAGGCAAGCCACAGGGAGGGCTGCGCTGAAGCCCATGCGAGCAGATCCCTGGTCTCAAGCACAAGTGGTCTAGCCAGGCACACAGCTCTACCACTGACACCAGGGCTTTGTGTTGAACAGCATAGCAGTGAGGGACTTGTCTGGCAATAGAGGATTTGTTGGGTGGGATTTCACTGGTCTGGTTACTCCTGAAAGCTGCAGTGAGTAGTAACCCTCATGTGGGCCAGGAGGTGCTGCTAGACTGACACCCACACTTCTGGGTGTAAGGCACCGACATTTTCTAGTTTAGGTGGAGAAAGCAGAATGGCAAAACTGGCAGAAGAGCTAACTTTCCGCTGCTTGAAGACTCCAAAATTCATAAACGATCCGATAGGAATAAAGCCAAATACTACAAAGCAGTGCTATAAAAATAGGGGGAAAAATACTTTACACTTATCACACTGAAGCAGACAGGGGTCCCATTCTCTGATAAGGTGTTCACACTTAAGGTTTGACCTCGAACCCAATGCACCTCCTCACAAAAACACCCATCAACTTCAGTTCCCTATCTGGGTTGTGAGAATTAATAATTCCCCCTCTTTTCCTCAGTTTCATGTGCCAGCCAAAGGAGCTTATGAAAGAGAATAAATACATGAACATTCAAGCATACAAAAGAGAATAGGAGATTAATTATCACAGAGGCAGCCGTAGCTTCGTATGGCTCAAGCGGTAAAAGTCCTCAGATGAAACCCTGTGAGTCTGCTGCCAGATCCTTGTGTATATTAAGTAGTTGCAGTGGGATTTCCAGGCTCAGCCCAAGTGTGATTACCTGGCACATGTACCATTTCCTTGCATGCCTGCTTAATGATGATACCCAGGCCCTTCAGCCTGCAAGGCCCAAATATGTGTATCTCAACACTATAAAGAGGAACAAGCACAGGCAAATGAAAGATTCATGCAGGAAACCCGAACAGCTGCAGGGAATACTCCTTGGTATAAATGATATTTCTGGTAATTCCACTTGCAGTGGTTTTTATTTTTGATGTAAAGGATATACCATCCGCTCAGAATCTGTTTTGACAGAGGGAGGTGCAGTATCTCCATGTTTCCATCAGGGGCATCACTTTATCACCATTGAGAAAATAATTTTTTATTGTGTCAGGTCTGAGGCCATTTGCACTACATTTAAGAAAAGCTTGGAGCAACGGAATTTGAGATATTAAAAATGTGAAACAGAGGACAACCCCCAAGTGTGAGGAGCAGATAGTGGCCTGTGTGATGAATTGCAGAGAGAGGGGATGCCAATTAAAACCGTGATGGCTACAGGCCTGCCTACATCTGGTCAGATCCTCAGACTTACTGCTTAGTGGGCTCTGCACAACCCATTGCTTTAACACCTGGGATCAGTAGATCTCAGCTGTGGGGCAGGCATGCAGCTGTCTCGTACAGGCCCTGGACAAGACCTTTGTGGGCATAACAAATGATGAGCAAAAACTCTTTTCTGTGACGTTCCACCTGACGATTTCCACTGTGTCCCTCTAACAGAGATGGTGATACTTGCTGCAGGTAGATGAAACCTCAGAACCTCAGAAAATAGTTCTTAGGGCTGCAGTTCCCTCAAGTTCCACATATCCTCCAGGAAAACATGGAAATAGATATCACCTGCACCAGGCTCTTTGGGGCTCCCAGCATGGGAGGTGCTCACTTCAGAAGGAGCCCCTTCAAAGGAGTTAGTTAATATGGCTCCTGACACTTGTCAGAGTTTACGAGGGTGGTGTTTTCTATTGCAGCTGAACCAAAGCTACCAAAACAGCACCTGTAATTTACTTAGCTGTCCTGGAATAGCTGTTGTTGGGCAGGAAAGAAGGAAGGCTTGTAGGCAGTTGAGATGGGCAGCAAAAATGCAAGGATAATTCTAATAAATACCTCCTGTTTGTAAAGACATAACTCAGACCTGAAGCTCACTTCCAGGTCTTCCGTAATTCAGAAAAATTTCCAGACTGGAGACTTAGAGCTAAGACAAGTGTCATGCACTTACATATTTTTATTATACATGATGAAGAATGCTCTACAAATAAAGCACTTCAGCCAAAAAATGGGGCATTTGAGAAAACAGATATGCAACAGAAATATCAGAGGGTGCACTCTTTAACTTCCCTGTAAAGCAGGAAAAGAACGACTATCTAATTTCGATCCAATTTGTTTTAGTTCAAACACTAAATAAAAACCATTGATTTATGGTTCAGGTAGCCTACTTGTTCTTCCTTAAAGCAGCCACTTTAGAGAACAGTTTTATAAAAAAGTCTAATCGTTACAACTTTCTGAACCCTTGCAGCTTTTGATTTATTAACAATCTTGGCTGTCCAATAGGTAGTATATTCCATCTGTATTTAATGACCTTAGGTGCCTGCTGTGATAAAAACAACAGTAGAAATTCAGTGCCACCCAGTCACCCCTAATATTTGCACAAATCACCTTTGCCTTGAAAGGAAATGCTCTTTTATTTTGTTTTGTGCTTCTCTAACTTCTTCAGGAAATGAGGACCACTGGCTCTCCTGGCAGCACCGATTAAATTAGCAGGTTTGTGGAAAATTACACAGCATCCTACATTTTAATCCAGTTGCATGAAGCTATAGTCCTGTGGTGATCCCCAGCATGGGTCTGCTGTTTTGTAAGAGTGGAAAGTGGCAGAGCTGATCTGCTGGAGGCACTATATATGATAATTGCCTACAGGTTAAGTGTTTTGCAAATTAACAGTGCATCATCATCCACTTTCTTTTTTCCACCCATTCAGGCTGGCATACAGAGCATGTTGAAGGTGACTTGTTTAATCTGCAGCAGCTGGAACATCCTGCCATCCTCACACAATCATTTCCTGTCATTTTCAAACAAAGTTTATGGAGATGACTGTTGTTTCATCAGAAGTGACACACGGCACCATGGATTTTGTCAAGGAGGAACTTAATTTCTGCTGATCCATTTCTTATGTAATAAGGCACTAAGGAAGTAATGTTTCCTGCCTGTTAGTAGTCAGTGTACAGCAATGAGAAGTCTGCTTTTCTACCCATGGAAAACAGCATGAATTGCAAGGACAAAATAGCCAGGTGTTATTCTGGCCCTCCCTACCTCTCATTTGGCTCTGGATTCATGGAAGAGTTGCGGTCTGTTAAGCACTATCCCTGCCCTGTATGTCAGAGGTACAACTGTTTGTAAGTGGACCCTAAATTCGTGATGGCATTTAGACATGAGACTTCATGTAGGTGCCAGTGGCACCCCTTTGCCCTCAAGACTCCTCAGTCACTCGCCCTGGTGTAGCCAAAACCCTGGTGCCATCTTTGTTCCCAGTAATGACCTCTATCCCCCTATATTTCTACTGTCAGTGTAGGCAGACCACAGGAGCCCTGAACACGCAGAGGTGCTCAGCACAGGATTTGGGCTTAAAGCCCAAAAGTATTCCCCGGGTGTTTCTCTGTGTCTCCTGGGCCCAGGGTGGCCTGGTAGCCATGTTCTGTGCGAGCTCAGCCTAGCAAGGGAGGAAGGGGTGGGAAAAATGTGTCAGCGCTTTGTACAGACTGACCTGTCCTTTGAGGTGGAGGTAAGGTTGAGTTATCTTCCCAGCTGGCTGTGAAGTGGGACTTCCACCTGCGTTTCTGAGGAGGGTATCGAGCTACAGGGCCAGTGTCTTCCTACAGAAACAGCTAAATGCACCAGTATATTTAGGGGTGTACATCCATCCCAACAAGCACAACAACTTTGCAGACCCAGTTCCCCTGTTTCCCATTGACCACCCTTATTTTGTGAATATTTCTTACTCTTGGTACATCCTGGCATGCCAACTTTATGGTAAAGTCATTCATTACTTACTGGATGAGTATTTTTAAATTTTTTTTTCCATTTCAAAATTAAAATAACAAGTCTCTCTATACATACTCAAAATTGAAAAATAAAAAGACTCCAGAGAGACTAGGACTGAAAAACCTTGGGTGCACTCTGAGTATGCCATCGCTAAACTGCAGGATAAAGGATCCTGATGAAGGAAGTGCTGCTTGTTGGTGTCAGGCAGACATCCATCCCCACCTCTGTATCCTCGTTTCTGTGGTAGAAACATGGTCACCTGATCACCTGAGCCAAAAGGATGTCCCAGCATGAGCAGGCCTTAGGCAAGACAAGCAGCGCTTACTATATGCCACTGTTTACCTCTGCCCTATAATTCAGATATAATGTACAGAGTGTCTTCTTTTCCAATAGGTAATTTATACTTTCTTCCCATTTTTCTTATATCTGGATCTGATTTCATATTTTTACTTTTCTTAATCTATTTTTTCTTTTAGAAAAAGGTAAATGAGAGGAAGGGTTCTCCAGAAATACCTAAGAAAACCTAGCATTAATTCCTAAAATGGAACCTAACACCCAAGTGTTTGAATTCTATTGATCACAGGTGAAATTTTAGAGTACTTTCATTTTAATTTTACTCCTATTTATCTGGATACTATAAATAGAAATTTCAAAAGCCTTTGGCTCTTCTGCTTGGGGCCAAAATTTCAAAATCACAAAGTGTGTCAGGTTGCAGAAAAGTGCAGATGAACCACTTTCCCACAGATTACCACATGATCAAACAGCTGCCAGAACAGTTGTTTCTTACAGCATTAGCTCTGTGTTATTGAATAAATTGCATTTTTAGCTAATTGGTTGCCCCCCATGGAAAGGAACCATAGCAGTGATTTTGAAGGATGTTTCCTGCTGGCATACTCTTCTTACTAGCATCTTACATCACAAATTTCCAGCTCTGGTATGCCTGTCTTCCTCCCCATGTCTTTCATCCTTGCAGAATTATGTGAAGATCAATGAATAGTGAAGACACATAGAGAAATTCAGGCTCTGATTCAAAGCAATCGATAGGTACAAACTCAGGGACAAAGACATGGACTCAATGAGGTCTTGATGCTAGATGCCTACAGAAAACAAGGGAATGGCTTTCCTGTGCTGCTTTTCCATGGCATGGTAAGAATGATGTGCCCATATTGAGCTCGAAAAGGTAATCTGTTGGACTGAAACACAGAGACAGGTATTATGGGTCTGTCTCTCCACCCCTTTCCTTCTTCCTTCCAGGGAGCAACATTGATTTAGGAGAAGAAATCCTGTGCTGAAGAAACTCCCCTCCACCAGGCTGACTTTTGGCTACCCTCAAGAAGGCATGGCCCACATGGCAGGCTGTCACAGCCCAGCTGCACCTAAGATAGAGCAGATCCATCTCATTTGGGACTACCAACAGGCACACTTTTGTAACCAGAGACCTGGGCTTCTGGGATTGCCAGAGAAGCAGTACAGCACTGCTACATCTTGTAGCCGTGAAGTTGACACTGCCCGCTGCACTGCACTGCGCAACATAACTGCATAACTTCTTGCCCTAGGATTGATCACTTCTGAATAGACTTGAGACACAGTGATAGACCAATACAAAGAATAGTGTTATCTGTGCTGGACTTGCTCTGTCATTGAAGGCAGAGGGACTATATTTTTCCTTTCTGTGCTGTCAGTGCAGCACCTTTAATAAGTACAAAAAATCACTTTGAGGTACAAAATGGAGGAAGGAATCACTTCTGCCAGCAAAGGGATCTCAGTTTTCTCTGTCATTTAAATTAACGTCACCTTCTCCTAGAGGAACACCATGTGCTTGCTTCCTTTTCCTTTTCTCCCTTTTTTTTTTTCTGAAAAGGCAGATTTTTGAAGCTTAGGCACATTGTTTTAAAGCTTCCTCAGAAGACACAGCTTAATTCCCACAATAGTTTCAGCTGATGTTTGGCAGCTCCCTTGTCTTTCCTCTTGCTGGCTTTGAGTCACCATCGCTTGCAACTACCATAACTGTTTACTGCTTTTAGTACAGCAAGATCCCACTCCCTTGCATTGTCAGATATAGAAATCCGTATGTAGACTGGAAACCTGAAACCTGTATGTCGATTGGCAGGGGTTCCTATGACTCTGTTAAGACAGGACCATAGTTACTAGCTGGGCTTTGCTGCAGAGGCTACACCTCCTTGTGGTTCCGCTGGATGCCCTTTGAGGTAACGGACTTAGCCTCTGCCCCAGTGCTGAGCTATGGTTACTTCCTCCAGCCCTCCAGCCCTATTGACTGGCTTCATCTACCACTCAATAGTTCTTTTCTAGCTGAAATAAAATTTTGGCAGTTGATCATATATATTGTTCTCTTGTGCCCACTGATGGCATTAGATGGGGTCAGGCAGGTGTCTGGCTTTTGTCTGCCCCCTACATTATGTATGACCTTGACTTGTGTCGTGACACAGTGTTCACAGGTACCATAGGCCACAGCAGAGTGGAGGAAGAAGAAACAGATTTTGCAGTCAGTCATGCTCCAGTTGTGAGGGCCCTGGACAGGAATCAAATGCCTCTGTGTTGCAGTCCACCAGACAGGAAGAATCTAGGAACTGGTGGAACATTCAAAGACCCGACAGAAGAATGTGTCTGGGCTCTTCTTGGAGAGCTCTATTAATATCAGTGGATATTGCCTTATATTTATGAGCTCCATAGACTACAGTATTACTTGATTTGACTGTAAATAAACTATATTTGTGGGGCTGTTCATGGCCTGGGAAGGAGACCCATGCAAAGCTTGTAGGAAGGATAGTACGTAGGATGTGAAAAGGGAGTCATATAGTCATGATTTTGACCTGCCAAGATTAACATACCGGCCTTATTCATGTGTATGGACCACCTTACCTAACCCAGAAAAGGAACGTTTGTTAATTATGTGTGTTTAATATTAAAAGAATGAACCAAGATGCTATACATACCAGAGCTGCAACCAAAACTTAGCTGAGGTATTTGAATAACCATATATCTCAGTCCAACAGACCTTCACAGATGAGCAAAATCTTACTTCCAGCCACCTCTGGGACTTTATGTGAATCACTTACGGAAAGAGCACCTGGGCTGAGGAGGCACAGTCTGGGTTCTGAACAGCACCTTGCGGTGTTTCTCTCCTGACTTGTGAAATCCACCTCTATCCTTCCCCAGGTCTCCCCACCACAGCTGTGCTGAGAATTACTTCTACATCCTGATAGGAAAACCCATACAGTGATCCTTTTATCTGACATTTTCCTGGACTTTTAGAGTGTACTTCAGTGAGCTAATGCAAGATATGTGCTCTCTGTAGGTGTCTGAGGTAACAGAAAGAGATTATGTTAAGCGCTTAATAAGAGGCATTTTCCATTTGCAACACTCAACTTCATTTAGCTGTAATGCATGAAAAATTGACCCACGTGGGTCTTAATCTAGCCATTTAATCGTACCCCTGAAGTGTCGATGTGAGGAGCATCACAGATTTTGGCACTGTTGACATTTCTTTTAAGCAGATGACAGTTTGAAAGGATGGTAGCGTATCCTTTTATCACTGCATCAGATAAATATGTTACTGAGTGATGGAAACAGCTTTACATGCTGGCAAGTGACAGAAAAGAAAGTGATGGGGAAAAGGCATAAAAGGCAAGACAAATTAAAATAAACAAAGAAGCATTACACATACAAGTATTCTTAAAGCCTCTCTGATGAATTCACACCATGAATAACTGGCACAGTTGACCAACAATCAACTGTGAGGAAATGAAAAGACCCTTAAACCTTCCTCAGAAATGTCTTTAAAACAATGGATCTTGGACATGTACAGTGGTAAAGCTGAAGGGAGACAAGGGCATTTGGTAAACCACAAGAACGGTGGTTGTGATAGCACAGGCTCTGATGTTCCAAATTATGTCCTCTCCCACACCAATATTTTTAGTAAAATATTTTGGTTGTTGTCCTGAGAGCCTGAGCCCTTTTGGCAACCCAGTATAGTGCTTTTGAGATAGCAAGACATAGGAATTTTCTGGAAACAGACTTTTTTTCATGGGTAGGAGCAATATTTCTTAGAAGTGGGCTGTGGCAGAAGAGGACAGGTAAGGAAAAGCTCTGGATGAGGATCACCAGGACTGTAGAAAACATGAAACCTGGGATTTTAAGAGGCTTGGGTTGCTGTGGGGAATTGCCAAATGAACATTTTTCTGAACATCCTTAAGATTTTCAGCAGCACATTGTGACATTGACAATATGTTTTCTCATGCCCCCAAATTATCTGAATAGCTAGCAGCTGGAGAGAAACTCAGCTGAGACTGCAAAGCATGGGAGACACAGGCACCTACTGAGTCACCTGAAATCAGGCAGCTGAATTTCCATATCTATCAACCTAGATAACCAAAAGCCAGGAAGATCGTTGTACTGAGAATCCATTGTAGCGTTTCATATCTCAGGTTCTGTAATTGCTGATTGCTTCCTCATTGTGCACTTTCAGGGTGCAAAAAACAGAGTTTAAATGCAGATAATGCTAATTCAATCACATGCAGGCACCTGTCTAGCATATGTATGTAGCTTATCACTGGCTATCAACTAGCTGTCAGATAACTTGGCAGAGTGAGAAAATCCATTACCAATGTAGCAATAGGCTTCCAAAAATCATTAAAACAGGACTCTAGAAACAGTTGATGTGAAAAATGCTGTCTGCATCTGAGAGAGCTTTTGGTCTTTTTGTAGGAAATTGGTTTGGGGAAGTGATAAATCTAAGGACACATTGGAAAAATAATATCATTTCCACACCCAATCTGTAAATATTTTATTCCCCCTACCTCCCCCAAAAGCCCCTAATACTCCCTTTGGAGAGAAACAGGAATGCAAACGTTGATCTGTCAGGCACGTAATGGGAGGAGACCTTTCTTCTGTCTTGCCACAAATAATGAATCATAGAAATCTTAGGGAATGTAATTATGTCACTGAGGAAACACTGAGATGATGATATGAATGTTTTCTTCAAGCTAACATTTTTTTTGAAAGCATTCTTTTATTTAAAAAGTACTGCAGAACTCTCCTCTATTTTTAATATGATAGATTAAACAGAAAAATTGTAATTAAATATTATTCTTGTTGCTTTGCCACAAAGAGACAAAAGGCCAAATGTCAATTTGAAATTAAACTCCTATAGAAGCTGAGCAAACAATAAACGGATGTATCACTAATTGTAGCAGTTTGAGATATCCTGATTATCTTTTGCTTACTGTTAAACCACTAGGCAAATGCAGCTCTCAGTCATACTGTGTTTCATGATAATACTTTTGAAGAACCTGAGGCGATAAAAACATGTAAGTTTATGCTCAACATGTATCCATGAAGACTTAATGACTGCTTAATGCAGATTTAAAACAGTTGCAAAAAGGACCTCAGCGTTGTCATACTCAATGCTGCAAAGCCTTAAACTTACTCCAGCGCAGGGGCTGGTGATGCTGTGTCAGCCCATCTAAGTGAGTCCTTCCTACATGCTTAGTGCTCAGAGTTCAGAAGCCTCTCATGGGATCCACAACACCCAGCTTACCAAGCTAGGAGAATATTTAAACCAGTCCAAAAAGAAAACTAAGGGGATGATACTGCCAGAAACTGTGAGACTGATTTTTAAACATGGGCACTGTCTTGAGGACTGTCTCATGCTAATATGTGCAGACAGGCTCAGGACCACCACTGCAGCAGGTGGAGATACTCATGCCTCCCAGGTTGGAGGTGCCTCTGCCAGGCTGGGACTGAAGGCCAGAAATTGCCTCATTCATGCAGGTCCTAAGTATATAAGAGCAGACCTGCTGTGTTTTCTTGATCCTCTGCAACATAGCTTCCATCCTTACCTTTTTTACATGAGAAGGAAGGAATAGTCCTTTCCTTCCACCATAGAGGCCTCTCTATACCAGTAGAAAATTAGATACCAAAAGTTTAGGTTTCAATTCTTTTCAGAGCCGGTATAAATAAGAATTTGTATCATCCACTTTCTGAGAAACTGCTTTTGCAGCAAACCTAATACAAAACCAGTATCCGCTGTCCCTGCTTTCTATCTTCTTCTCCCTCCGTGAGTAAATGGAAGGCTATTGGTGCTGTTTAGGTGTTATCTGAGCACACCAAATAAGCCAGGCTCTTCAGGAGACTGTGGTGGGGGCACCTGCCAAATAGGCAGGTGAGGTGCGAGTTCAGTGCACCTAAGATGGTGACATTTGTAGGTCTATGCAATAGTAGAAGTCCAGTTGAATGAGCTTGCTATGGAAAATTAGAGACTACCATCTCTTAAACGTCTTAACAAGAGTGAGCAAGGTTGTCTTGGATAATGTTGTTGGAGTTAGGCACTTTTCCTCTAAGTTGCACTTGATGTGACAATAGTTATTTTGGATGTCACCCTAAAAGTTTTGCTGTAGCAGGGAGAAGACCTGTACTGGATAGAGCCCCAAGCTGGCAAGTTCTGAATCTTAGTCTGACAAGGAACAAAACCCCTTTGTAAGTTACTATGACCTTTTTTGTGTTAGGAGTTAAACCATAGGCAGAATATGTAGGGACATAGACTTTTGTATGGAGTTTAGGAACAATAATGGAAAAGGCAAGTTCATGTTGAAACAGTCTCGAGTATTCATGGTTTTTAATTTTTTATTATCTCTTTTTAAATTTTTTTTTGGACTGTGAAAAACCTTAAAATGGAGGTGCAATTCTCTGGACAATATATTTAGGTCTGTTCATGACGTGTGACTCTTTGTTTCCTTCCAGCGATATACAGTGCTCAGTCTCCCAGGGCTCCATAGACCACCAGCACCAACCCTTTCAAAGAGCTCCCTGTAGCCTTCCTCCTCAATTTTTCCAGATTTTTTTAGCCAGAAGCACATATTTTTTCTGCATTCCTGTTGTTTTAATGGCAGATATATGCAGATACATTTTTCATTCTCTCTTACATAAAGCTACAGTTTGAGACCCTAAGGGCTTTCAAGAAAAATGCAAAAATAGCATGAGAAGGAAGCTTCCAGACAGTCTTTCTTCAGTCTGGGTAGAAAGAGCAAGGTTTTCGGCTCATTATTCTACCTTTTCAAAGTCTTCCATTTTTTCAGAAGTGTTTTAGAGACAGAATCTGGATTTTCAAATTAGTTTTTCATTCCGGTCTTTGAACAAAACCTGCCCATCAAGGATTCAAGTGTAAGCAGAGGACTCTATTGAGGGCGGGGGTGGGGGGCAGAGGGAACACAAAAATTTTGAAGTTTTGATGTAATTAATGCTTGTTCCACCGCCTGCTGGTGGAGCAAGGAACTGGATCCAGAGCCCAACTTTTCTCATGGTCTCAGCACCTCCCCGCTATTTGCAGGCACTGACATGACCGTCCCCCTCCCTCCTCATCTCCTCTCCATCTTCCTTGCTCTTCCAGGTCCAGGGATCCCCTTTAACTCCAGTCCACCAGATACTGTGTTGTCCAGTTGAATCCTTACTTACTATTTTGTCTGGCATCTTTTTTCCAAATACTCAACCTAACTTCAGGCTTTGTCTCCCTGGGTGTCCTATCCTTATCTGTGCTGAACACCTTCCCAGCACACCTTCCCAGCTTACAAAGACCTTTCAGGCTTGAATTAATCCTTTCCTCTGCCTGGGTTTGCACTGCACGCTCTCCTGCCTTGATTTAGTACAGAAGGAGGCAATGTTTAGAGAGGAAGAAAGAGACCTGAAAGAAAGCACCACTGATCTAAGTATGCTTTTAAGCATGGATCAGAGCATTTAATGAAGGCAAATAATGAAAGACAGAAAGAGCAGGAATCATCAGTCAAATAAACTGAAAAAGCTAAAGAAAGTATTTTGTAAAGGCACACATATCTGCCTTTCTCTTTAAGCCCTTCCTTCTACATAGAACAGATGGCCTGATCTCAAAAATAAACCTAAAAAATAAAGAGAATTGCAAGAACTGTGAAGACAAATCCCCTTTACAAATGCAGAAAGAGCTGGAGGTCAGAGAGGGTGAGGCAGAAGGATCTGTGGGGGGCAGCACAGGCAGCACGGTGACAAATGAGGTGGTGTTTGCTGGGTGCCAAAATGATTCCCTTGTCACCATATTTGCCAGGGACTGGGAGGCAAATGTGCCTGAAACAGATGTTTCCTGGGGACAGAAAATGAAACATTAATGAAAGCATTGGAAATACCTGAACAACAGGAAAAAAGGGGTGCGTGTGGGGAGGGAAGTTGAACAGAAACTGCTCCTGTGCTGAATTTCCTTCAACTCAAACCCTGACAGGGGCTGTGATAGTGGTGTGACTTCTATGTGCCTTGTGAACAGAGAGACAACATGCAAGGGTTTGTGCTCTAAATGAAACATGGGGAAAATCAGGCCACTTTTCATTCTTGTAATACTACTACAGCTACTACTACTCCTAAAATAATAATAAAACAGGTCCATCCCAGTCTGATGATCATCAGATGATTTTGAAAGGAGCCATTTTTAAACCAGATCATTCTCCTGTGTATGTAAAGTAATAAAACCACTCAAAAATAAAAGACGTTGGATAACTTCACTTACTATCTGCTCCCCAGAAAATGCAAATGTGATCACACCTTGAGTTCACACCTGGAAAACTGCTAAAATGCCAAAAAGAAATGGGACTTTGCCTAATGACTGAAAGTTTTAGTCCTTCCTCCAGGTAATGAGTCTGGCAGTATTAGTGTAATATGCTTCATATCCTTTGAAAAATAAACATTTCTGGTTTAGATACTATCTAAATGAGCTTGGAAATTAAAATAATTCTTCTTTGGTTTGAAATTAGATGGATTGGCCATGTCTGAACATTACTGCTGCTTAATTTAAGATGACATATCTGCCTGGCATTTTCACTTTTAATGTGGGAAGTTGCATTTATGAATAAGACCTTTCAACCCAGGGACAGCAGTTTCTATTTTTTGAAAACTAGTAGTGGTCTATTTAAATGGTGTCTTGCACACTGCTCAGGCTGGGTACCCTGAGAACATGTAAATTCATCTTACTTATGATAAATGGACCCATGAATAGTAATACTTCCATTTTTCTCCTCCTGCAGCTCTTCATGCCATGATACATAATGAAGTATTTAAGATAAAGTATTTCTTGGATGCTTTGATAACACTGAAGAAGGTGTGCATTTGATTGACATCTTTGAAAATATTTCTGGCCTGGTATTTTCATCTCATAGCCTCTAAAGGAGGTATGCATCATACAGACAACATGCAGGGAAAGGTTTCCTCCCTAGTTACAAGAACAAAACCTAACCTGAACAGTGCTGTGGGAAATGTAGCCTGGAGATATTTCTAGCCTCATCTTTTCCAGATTTCTGATAGCGTATATAAAATTGTCCTACTTGGACCACCAGGAACTGAAGCAAAGTGGTGGTTAGGTTCTACCTGCCTTCCTTGAGGGATACCCTTGAGGCATGCGATAGCATCCAGCCCAGCACAAACTTAGCAACCAGGGCCACTTTCACTCCAAAAGGCATCCTACATTTTACCTGCTGGTGTAGAAATTAGAGCACTACCTGAGAAAATGAAGTACCTTGATCTCAAACTCCCCCCAGGCTGAGGGTATCTCCCAGATGATGCTCTGCAGCACCAAGCTATAGGCCAAGCAGGTGTGAGGCAATTTCTATTTTATCAAATGGTAGTTGAATCTGATGGAAACAGAAGATCCTAGACCCATCTGCTCCTGGGCAAGGGGACTTACGGTTAAGATACAGGTGTGCAAGGGGTGCCACAGGGGCAGCGGGGTGCCCAAAGCCCAGCTGTGCTAAAGGTTGGAAGCATGTGGAAGGCTTTGCTTATGAAACAAAAGGGAACTCTCACATTTTGAGACACTCTCAATGACTCTGACTCCAGTAACATACCAATACTCAGCACCAGCATAAGAAGCAAAGGAGTTGCTTGTTCCTGGGGTTCTCAAATACCGCTCTCTGCTTGAAACAGGCACAGGAGTGGTTGATCAACAATTCAAAAGTACATTCAAAAACCACCATGTCAATGTAGATACCTCAAGACAGTAGAGTAGATAGTAATCTTAGACAGGCAGAAACCAAATTATTCCTTTAGTTTGGCAAGCCCTTTCCTAGCAGTTTGTCAGCAGATATGAGCAGATATGAGCAGGAGTTGTATCCAAATCACAGCTGCAACAAAGCCATCCCTGCACACTGAGCATTGTTGGCACTTGCTGGTGAGAGCTTTGCTATTTGGGAGCCCCCTTCCAAAATGCAGTATCCCAGTTATTTAACATGCTGGAAATGCAACTGAATGGGAGAGCATGGGATGGAAGAGCTGTGATGCTGGGCTATAAAACAGAAGATGACTGGTCAGAGGATATAATTTTATCCCTCTTACTGAGGCCTATGGCAAGTACGCCACACATTAGAGCATACTGAAGGGCTGCTTTAGATCAGGAGTGAGCCCTTTGAAAATCTGAGAATCAGCAGGCAGCTTTGTGACTGGGAAAAGCTGCCTGGCACCTTTGAAGTATATTCTCTCCCAAGGTTGGGGAAAGCCTCTTGCAAAGAGGCTGTATCCAGGGTTTTTCTTATTTTAGTGAGGAGGGGATCTCCTGTTTTTCTTCTGTGCTCATATTAGGCCCCTGCACATAAAACATTGAAGCTGCAGTTCCACTGCAAAGTAACTGCAAAGTTGCTAAGGATTTTAGGCAGCCTCTTTCATCAGTCTCCGTAAGAGGAGCATACAAAGCTCAGCTGAAGCCAAACTGCCATAAAACATACAATAAACTTCTCTTTCTGTAATGTGCGGGCAGTAGTGATGAGATAGTAGTCCAAGGAACTCAATATTAAGTTAGGGCTGTGCAGAGAAACAAAATTGCTGCTGTCAGTTATTTGCAGTTAAAGCGAAAGTAGAGCACGGGGAAATATCAAATGCATTTACAGTGCCCTAATGACCATGATTCAAGAGCATTATTTACATTCGGCGAAAAACCACATTGTGAATCTAGTGAGGTAGAGCACAGCCGCTGCCACCAGTCACTACAGGTTTTCACCAGCCGTCCTGCCTGCCTCTGGGGAGGCCCGAAAGCAAAGCTCAGGGCATGATGGTCTTCACACTGGTGAGCGGCACCAAGCTGCCCTGTTAAGCTCTGTACTGCACTGATGCCTTTGCATCTTGGCTGTACCAGCATTCAGCTGCCATCGGCTGGTCCCCTCCTGTCTCCTTCCCAGATGGAGGGTGTAGGGGGGGAAACCTGTGGGTAAGCTCACCTTCAAGTCTTGACCAACATAGAGAATGGGATATTTTGCAGACACCCCTATGGAAATCTTTGCACAAGTAAAACTTAAAAAGGCATGGAAACCTCTACTAATGTCTCTAAGATCAATACTCCTGGAGTCCTGTGCATTGCAAGATCGTGCTATTTACTAGGAAGTCTTTAAGCCTCTAAAAGGAGTTAAATAAGCTTTTTCACCATCAAGATACAAAAACTTGCCCCTCCTTCAATGGCTGGTTTATTTTAACCTCATATATTTATTTGCCAGTAGCTGTAAGTGCTCCAGCAGAAAACAGAAGATAGATGTAAAATCCAGACTAAACAATTTTATATTATTTTTAATTTCCACAGACAGAAACTGACTAAATTGGACTGTTAGATTTTGCTTCTAGCAGCTAAAAAATCTCATAATGACTGGATAACTATTGAAATGTACTTCAGTCACTGAACTGGTATGATTTCATTTTCCCATATGTTCCCAAACTATATAATTATCAGGCTTTCTTCTCAAGAAGGTTTAGAAGTCTGATGATACATTTAGAAGTAATCTATTCTATTCTTCTGGGTTTTTCTCCTTTCTAATATGAATTAAGATTCTTCTTGACCTTCTAAATCATACATTATTATGTCTATAGAGGATGTGAATGTAATTCTAATAATTTAGATATAACTCCTTTAATGTCTGCAGTAATTTTATTTATAAGTTGCACTTATAGAGTAGAGGGAGAAAGTACACAACATTTTTCTTTTAATTTTTTTCAGTATCCTAAAATGTGGAAGAATTATAAGAATCCATGAGGCTCAGACTGGGGATAAGAATCCCTTCAGGCTCAATACTTCAGATTGGCTTTCTACTAATATTATATCCATAATTTAGAGTTTAATTATTATACTCAATGAGATACTCAGAAGATTTTCACTTTTATGGAGCTGCTAAAACTGTAGTTACAGTTAATTAATAGTACAATAATCAACCAGTCTTTATGTCTGGGTCGGGTTTCTCTTATACAAATGTAGTCCTGTAAAATCCATACATGAACTCTGTGCAGTGACCTGGACTGTCTTTGTAGCTACTAGGAGGAGAGAAGGTGATTAATCTGTCATCAGATAGACCCTGATGCTAGGTACTGCCTCGCAGAGGTCCATCTCCCTGGTTAGGCAGGGAGCAGAACTCCCTGGTTTAGCCCGGGTGCCTCACTTTTAGGTAGCTAAAGGTATGTAAAAAGGACTTACAGCTCCATCTCTTCGGATCAATGCAGCTGTTTTTGCAGGGTACAGGGTTTTGTCTTTATTTTGGTCATTTCTAGTAATCTTAAGCCTTATGAGAATTATACACGCTAAACCTTCATAAAAGAGCATCAACCACATGACACAAATTTAATTCATGAGGCTTCAAAGTAAAGGAGACAATTCTGATTTATGCTTCTTACATTTTTTTTTGCACTGTGCCTGTCTTTCCTCTGGAAGGCTGCTTCAAGATATTGCTTTTACAGGTCATATACCTATAAATATAGGAATACACATACTAGAAGGGGTACCATTTCTATTGGTAATATGTCCCATTTAAACTCTTCATAGAGAAAGCATATCCTAAACTGGCGCTATAACTTTTTTCAATGTTTGTGTCATACAGTTGGAGTGTACTTGAAGAGATTTACACATGGCATGCATTCCCAATATGTGTATGGTATATCATTGGGTTGCATTCTTAGTGTATTCATCTTTATTAGAAATCATATGTTGGTAATGTTGCAATCCAGATTTTTTATTCTCAAGCAGTAATACTTTAAAAGTACCAACCACTTCTTGAAATTGGGTCCCTTGAGACCACAAAATAGTGACACTCCAAAGAAGGAGTCAGGACTGAAAAACTTGTCCTAGTTTTTTTGTGGTTACATCAATTCATATACAAAAAGTTAATTTAATCATAGTGCCTTCATAAAAATTTCAAATGGTTATTTCAAATATATGTTTCACAGAGACATTTTGAGTGTAGGATCCCATGAGGCCTGTAGCAGTAAGACCATTAAGTTTCTGTGTATAATATGTGAAAAGATCAAAGGGTAAGATGAAAAGAATAAAAATATGGCTGTGTTTGATCCTCATGCAGTCTGCCAAATATTACAAATTGAAACTGAGAATTGATCTGAAATGTAATGTTTGGGAGTTTTTCCTACACATTAGCAAGAGTCTACCTTTTAATGAAATGAAGTTTTATGGTGTTTCATGTTCATTGCTAATTTTCCTTTCCTTTCAAGACACTTAGGACATGTTCTTCATTTCTAAGCAACCAAAAATTTCAGGTAGTATTTTTTACTTCAGAAAACCCACCTACTATTCCAGTTGCAGATTTATCATTCAGTTCCTAAATTCTGTTCTGTAGCAGAATCATTTTGCCTTATCTTTAAATACAGCTCTATTCAGAGGATATGGCCTGGAAAAATTTTGCCTTATTTGTGAAACTCTTGTTATAATCTAATCAATTAAGATCTTAATGTGTAGGCTTTTTAGCTAGTTTTGACAGAGAAAAACATTTAGAATTCAGATTGTGTTTTTGGTAACTGTAGCCTCAACTGTGAAATTAAAATCAGGGTTTTTTAATAATTCGGGGTGGGGTGGGGGGTGGTTTATGAATTGTAGTCCTAAAAAAGTCAAAGGATGTAATCAGAACTTGTAAAATATTCCATTCTGTTTTATGACATCTCAACTCCAGTCAAACAAACAGAGCCAGAAAGAACTGGAGACTTGATTGACTGTTTAAAGGAAAAGCTGTCAGTTTGATTACAGGCAAGTGAACAGACACATTACTAAATGTAAACTGCATTTAATTTTATTATGCAAGCAGCTTTAATAACAAGTCACAAATAAGTTATGCAAACTGAAATACTGGGTGCAACTGCATACGGATTTCTGACACTGAGTGGGGGCTGTGGGTCATAGCTGCTTTCAGTTGAAGTTTTCTAAATTTATTAGGAAGCAAAAGGTAATTAAAAATGAGAGAGCATCAGAGGAAAAAAAATGCACACTACATTATTTCAAACAAAAATTGTAGAGACTTCAAGTAGGTTGGTTGATTCTTGCAGCGCTGGTAAGAAATGCCCTTATGGTGCTTCTGTTGAAACATTTGCAGCATTTCTCTACCGCCTTTTCGCTCTGGTTTCATTTCTCGCGTCTAGATCTTTTTGAAATTCAAATTGTCTCATTAAGTGTGGTGAATGTTTGACACTAAGCTGTGCAGATTTCTTGGAGGTGTCCTCGCAGAAGAAAGCAAGCCTTGTACTGTTTCTTCTCACCTCGATGCCCTGGGGAAATAGTTCAAAGCCAACTTAGCTGAGGGCTTCAGCTTGGTGTTATTCCATCCCAGAAAATGCCAGGGTACCCAGACAGTGTAAGTCTAAAGGTGGACTTCGCAGCAGTGGCAATAGTTTTGCATTCCTGCTTGTTGAGGGGAGGTCAGACTTGAGCTGGGTTCTCCCATACCCTGTGGGACCCCAGTCTGCCAAGCTGGAGAGCCCGTCTCTTGCTACTTATTTCTCCCTCCTGGCCCCACCAGTAGTGCAGGTAGCTGTAGACCTGGAGCTGCTCCAGTACAGCACAACTGAGAAAAATGCAGAATTACAGCATCTGACGCATGTCAGACAAAACCCAGCAGGGGAAACCGAGACGGGGCAGACGGGCAGGGGTGGCTGCTACAGGACACGGCATGGATCGAGCGGGAGAGCAGCATGGTTCTCTCTCTGAGCTCTTGTTCCCAATGCAGAGGAAGAAGAAAAAAATGTTGGAGGTATTGTAGGTTTCACCCAGGGAGCCTGTAGTAAAACACCACAGTCCCGAAGCAGTAGATGGTATGTTCTCACAGCAACAATATTGTGTCCAACACAAAGCAATTGTGTTGCAGGCTTTGTTGTGATGGCTTAAAAAAATTTAGTCACCGGAGGGGAAGCTGGCAAAGCTTGGAGATCAGTGATCACAATCTGATTACATTCAGTGTGAAAAAGCAGAGAATAAGGGCTAGTTTTCTCAAGCTGAGGAAAATTATGAGAAGTGATTATTTTCTGCCTGGCAGTCTCATTTTTTCTGGCCTCTCAGAGGACTCTTTAGAAACTTATTTTAGATTATTAAAAAGTCATGGATGCACAGCTGGAAAGATGTCATATTTTGTTAAAAGCTCCTTTTAGTTCAGTAGCAAAATGAAGGTGAAGATGATAAGTTAAGCAACAAATGTCAAAAAGAGGAAAGGGAGGAAGAGACAGCAGTCAGTGTAAACCCAGTGCAAGCTTTTGGAGCACTGGAAAGTGAGAATGGAAGTCAAAAAGGAAGAGCTTTGGAAAAAATATGATTGGGTGGCAGTGTGAACGACGATATGGAATTAAAACAGCTATATTACCAGCAAAAGAAATCTTAGTGATACTAAATATACCTGTCATGAGACAGAAGAGTCAAAGCACAACTAATAATGAAAGAAAAGAGTAGAGTTTTCAATAAATAAGAATTATTTTTTGTTTGGATGGAAGCAGTATAACTCACTAATGCATGAAGAAAGGAGATGCGTTTATTATTCAAAAGGGACTCAAAATCATGTTGTTTTCATCTGCCAGCTATTTTTAAGCTACCTGGCTGAAGTAACCATCAGCATAAAAAAGCCAGGCAAGGAGACCTCTGATGTACACACCTTCATTACTGTTAACTCATAGTGCTTAACGAAATTCCAATCGAATGTGTTCAGACCTGACCAGCAGCCTGTTGCAGGCAGCTGTAGACCACAATTATTCTGATTTCAACCCCAGGCAAATATAAAAATTCATTAATAACAATCAGACCAATGAAAGTCACTCAACACAATTTGATTGCAACAAGGCTTGTCAAAACAAACCTGATCTCATTCTTCAGTGGGGTTACTTGCTGGCTGATTGCTCTACTGTATATACATAACAGATGTAATGGATGTATTTCTGAATTTTTATCATCACACACACACCCCCCTGTTAAGAAATTGGCACTATACAATATCAATAACCTTACACCAAACTGTTTTAAGATCTCAAAAGGCAATCCATGAGGGCATCTCTTAAGTGTTTTTCACTAAAATTAGTGCTAAGTGATACTCTTCATCATTTCTAATCATGGTCTGGAAGCAAATATAAAATCATTCCTAATAAAATTTGGCTGGTTTAAGCCTACATGCAAGAATGCATCTAATGATGTCTACGGTGATGAGGGCAGGGCACCAGCAGAGAATGCTCTCGATAGACCATAAGTTCAGTCCAAATAATTTTAACAGAGCCAAAAGAAAAAGCTATATGTGTAGGAACATGGAAAGAAGGCCATGCAAAAAGACTAAGCCCCTTTGTCGTGCACAAGGAACTTTTTCAAAGTTTTAGGTATCTTAAATGAGAAACCGAATATTACTACAGAAGGTAACAGTTCTGCTGCCTACATTTTAAAAAGACAGTAAAATTATTAGAAACTACAAAAATTATTAAAACATTTTAAAGTTATTAGGTTAAATTAAATCAAATTTAATTTAATTAAAATTTATTAAAATTTCTCACCGTGAAAAACTAAAAGAGTCTGTTTAGCTTGTCAAAGAGGGGACTGAGAAATTATGAGTTGAGTGCCTTCCTGGGGAAAGAGGCAAAAAACCTCTTAACTTTAGCAAAGATCAGCACATCAAGAGTCAATGGTTGAACACTGAGGCTAGCCACAGCCAGCTGGGAAATAAGGCACAGACTTCTGACAATGACAGGCCTTGACCACTGGAGCAAGACATTAGAGGAATAAATTTGACAACCACAAGTCAGGATTAAGTGGTTTTCTGGAAGATGTGCTTCAGTTAACCAAGAGTAACCGATCTCTAGGCAGGGATAACGGGGCCAATATCAAGCCCTTGCGTGCAGATAGTCAGACTGCTTGTTCAAAGGTTCCCCTCTAATCTTAAACACTAAAGCCTGGCAAGAAAAATTGTAAGTGTCAGGAGGATAAATGCTGAAAGTATTAGAGGATGCTTAAAGCATGTAGATTATAGAAAAGATACTGGGAATTACCCTGTCTTGGGTAAATATCAGTATAATTTTGATTCTGCAAAGCTCTTAAGCATGGTTTTGACTTTATGTGGGTGTTTAAGTCCTCCATGTTTCAATATAATTTAAAGCACCTGTTTAAGGTTAAACTCTAAATTCAGGATTAGCTCAATCAAAGTTTCACCTGAATAACTAAGGCTGTGAAATTTCCCTTTTGAATATTGGAGTGCACCTTCTGCCCAGTTTATCATTTTACACTGATTATGACTGTTTTTCACTGTCTTTAAGGAAAGGATAACCAGACTGAATTCCATGTTTACAGCAATTTAAACCACTCTGTAGCAAAAGAATTATTAAAACAGAGGTTTGGCAAAGCAACCAAACAAGACGAGTATAATGGCAAGAGGTCAGATTTGGAAAAGAGGTTTCATGAACTTATTTGAATCTCTGTAGCATGAAAAAGCATGAGAAAATCTGAAAAATCATACTTAAAATCATGCTATTTCAATAATACCAAAAATATATTCAATGTACATTATAGTGGAGCCATAGATACTATCTTTCTGTCTCTGTCAGGCACATTTAGCCTTTGATAAAGCCAAAACACAGCTTTCCAAATTCCTCCATCCTCAGTTCTTTTGTATATCTTGAAACTGATCCTTCGTGGGATATACTAATTAATGGCAATGGAGAGCACTGCTTTATACCGATTGTGGCTCTACCCTTTTCTTGCAGAAATACATGGTAAGAATTTCAAAAGTTTCTCACTTTGATCTCCAGAGGTCATCAAGACCCTTACCTTGGAGTCCAGTGTGTGGAGAGCAAGGGTGGCTCGAAAATCCCTCTGCTAGTTTCAGTGGCTCATCAGTCTTGTTATGGACTAGGATGAAAAGTAAGAAACTATATTCCTAAAATACACTACATGGAGAAAAAAAAAAGAAAAGGAGAACAAGAAGAAGGAGATGAAGAAGGGGAGAAAGAGAGAAAGAGAAGAAAGAGAAAGAGAAAGAGAAAGAGAAAGAGAAAGAGAAAGAGAAAGAGAAAGAGAAAGAGAAAGAGAAAGAGAAAGAGAAAGAGAAAGAGAAAGAGAAACTTAACCCATCAATTACAGTTTTTTAAATATGTGATAAAGATTTTTCAGTCATTTTATTTCCAAAGTGGTCCCCAAGTGTGTGTAGGAAATGCTCTTCAGTGGCCTGGCACAACACAGAGTAGTCTTTGACCAAGTGGGAATCAAACTGAAATCTCAAGCAGCCAGGCAGAAAAGGCCAGATGTTTGGTAGAACATTATTTCACTGGTTTGGAGACAAAATGCGAGGCTGTGCAAGTTCGATAATTCGTCTGCTCCAGTGCTCAGTGTTGAAGGAGATGTAAGCACACCTGTACCTGCAGCACCACCCAGGAGGCTGTGTTACTCCTGCCACCTCCTGCCTGTCCAAGCTGACACATGTTGCTGGGTTGTGCTGGAGAGGCTGGGGGATGCTCTAGCCCCTCCCCTGCAGCAGGGAGGACGGATTTTGGCAATGGGTTGTAAGTAGCAGTCTGGAATCAATAATTACTGGACTCAATAAAGTCTTTAACTGTTCTAGATATTTGCAAAGTTAATATGTGTCTAAAGTACTGATTTGCCTCTGAGACTGCCTCAATCTCTTTGGAAATCTGGCAGAATATGCTCAGAAAGTACATTACTTTTATTCTTAATTAAGAAATTACAAGAAAGAATTTAACCTGGGATCTCAAAATGTGATGTGAATGTAGTTAAAGAAAGTGAAAATCCAGTCTGACTCCACGGAGAAATCAGTAAAGCTTTTATGTAAAAGGATCCAGTGGAATGTATCTTTATGTTATTGAAGTCTTTGAGGGACTATACAATGGCAAATGAAATCCGGGCTATTAGGCTACTTATAAACGCAATATCTTTGTTTCAGTGTTCCTCACAATGTCTTTCCTAGTTTTGTTACTTAAGTTCTTTCTGCATAATCCTTATCATTCACAAACTGTCGCTCTTCAACCCTACTAATAATGTCATTCCAAGGGTGTCGCTAGACCATGTTTTCTTTTCATCCAGACATATTTCTCAATTTAACAAAATCAAAGAAGTGCTGAAAAAAGACCCCCAAATGTGTTATGGTAATGTATAGCAAGGTTAATTGCTGGAACTGGAAAGAGACTTGCAGAGAACTAGAGTATTCTGGAGAAAGCACTTTCATTTTTTTACAAGTTTGCTACACTTCTACCATCCTGTGGCTTCTACTGCTGCTTAATACGATTGCCTAAGATTTTTTAGCAGGTTTTGAAAAATAATGGGCATGATTTCTAGAATAACAGTATCTATTAAGGGGTTGCAGATGTAAAATAGAGTGATATTAACCTTGAGATTATTTCATATCTCTCTTTCAATGTATTTGTCAGCTTCAATTTTTCTTTTCATTTCAAATTTCTGCCATTTAATTATCAGGGAGTCTGTTACAGAATGCAGAAAAACCCAGGTTTATGCTAACCATTGGATTTCTTTTGCACATGAGAGCTAAAAGTCAGGGCTGTTTAGATGGAAAGAAATCCCAATAACCTAGAGGCAACAAGGAATGCCTTATACTTCTACGACAGTGCATTTATTCTTGTCAAATCTGTGAGAACACATTAGCATATCTTCAATTTAGATGACAACTTTTCTTGGTTGCTTTTACAGACAATTTAATCTGCTCTCAAGCTTCAAAAGTGCTTTAAATGTCTTGTGTTGTGATCTTGTGATCCACCTTTGAACACTGATTTCTGTCCTTCTGGGGAAGCTGCAGAGCTTTCAAACCCTGGGACTGCTTTCTATGGCACACCTCGCTGATGCAGAAGGCAGACCTAACTCCTAACTACACTGTACTAAGGGTGTCCTAAAAATACCATGTTAACATGAAAGTCATCCACTGAAACCACTACTGAAATGCATTTTGTAACCGTGCTTCTAGAGGTTTTCCAGACTACCCTGATTCTTTCTGGTCTTTAGTTTTCAGACACTTGGCAACCATTTTTCCAAGGTTTACATAAAAGTGGAGTCTAAAAATGCAAAAATTATTAGCTTCCAAGATTTTATCTCTAGGATTGACTCACAGGAACTTTAAGGGTGGAGAACATATTTTTACTCACTCATTACATTGACGTGGGAACCCACTGAGGGAGTGAGTCCGGAGACATCAGAAGTCTCGATCTTCTCATTGGCTTCTCAGTATAACTGCTAGAAAGAGGTACAGTGTACCCTTTGATAGACCACTACATGGCCAGTGACTGGCAGGAATACAATATAAAAATAATAACAATGGGATAATGACAGTAGTAAGTAATAGCACATACTAAGAGGAAAAGGTCTACTTATAGCTTCATCCAGTCTTAGATCTTTAGGACTTGAAGTGGCTGAATTTGATACAGTAGAATAAGCACATGAACTTTTCTTTTTCCTCAATTGCAATAGCTTTAATTGTTTAAATGTTATCATTGCTATGAATCTGAACTAGCTGTCAACTTGTTAGAAAGCTGGAAAACTGACTGCTGTGAGGATGAGCTTAAAGCAATATGGAGTGGATGCAAATCTAGTGTGCTTGAGAATTAAAAACAAGCCGTATGGTGTGTCTATGCTGTTTACTGTTGCAGGAATATTTTCAGTGATTAACACACTTGGTTAATTGCCAGGCAGAACTCCATGCCTAAGTACTGCAGTTAACACTCCTCATTTCTTTGAAATTGGAAATTGCCAATATAGAGAAGTTATTTTTCTTCTCAAGCAAAATACACATTCTAAATCACATACTACATATCAGTATATCAAGATTTCAAAAGTGACCTTGACCTTTGGACAGCTTCTTTTCATTTGGACACTGAAGACCATAACCCGAGTCAAATGAGCAACTTGAAATAAGTTAAAGAGGTTTTGTGTTCAGAATGCTGGCTTTTTTCACTCTCAGAGAGAGAAGGATCTTTGCACTTGTAAGAATTGAGTTCAGCATCATTTGAAAAAAAGATTTAGATCTTGCATGGTGGCTTATATTCGTCTTCCAAATAAACACCTTCATTTCATGTTTATGCCACAACAATAGTCTAGAGAATATCATAATCATTACTTTATGATTTTCTTCTTTCTTTTAAAATGAACTTTGAGTCTTTGATGTCTGACCTTATTTTTAATATTATTTTGAGTAGAACTGCACAATCAAAACTATCAGATGAAGAAAGTATATATAAACACAACCCACCTTTTGACACCTGCCAGTCATGAGGTCTCTGAGAGAAACATTTTATAAATGTGTCATTTACTGACTGAAATTAATGGGACGAGGCATGCAATGTATGCCTATTAGTATCTGCTAATTAAATTGGTCTCTTTGACTTTTTGTGAAGGATCAATATTTTTTGTAATTCAGAAGTATATAAGAGGCCTGATAATGAAGCTTGTTACCTGTGTAACAAGTGATAGGACAAAAGGAGATGGCATCAGGTTGCACCAGGGGAGGTTTAGATTGGATATTAGGAAAGATTTCTTCACTGAAAGGGTTATCAAACACTGGAACAGGCTACCCAGCAAAGTGGTGGAGTCACTATCCCTGGAGATATTTAAAAGATGTGTAGATGCAGCACTTTGGGACGTGGTTTAGTGGTGGACTTGGCAGTGTTAGGTTAATGGTTAGACTTGATGATCTTAAAGGTTGTTGTGGTTTACCCAGCAGGCAACTAAAAACCACTCCGCCGTTCGCTCGCTCCCCACTCCCACTGGGGAAGAAAAAAAAGTAAAATCCATGGGTTGAGATAAAGACAATTTAATAGGACAGAAAAGGAAGCAAAGATAATAATATCAATAATGGTAAAATAATATACAAAACAAGTCATGCATAATGCAATTGCTCACCACCACTGACCAACACCCAACCAGTACCAGAGCTGCGGTCGCTGCCCCCCATTCCAGCTGCCCACAGTTTATATATTGAGCATGATGTCACATGACATGGAATATCCCTTTGGCGGGTTTGGGTTAGGTGTCCTGGCTGTGCTGCCTCCTGGTTTCTTGTCAACAGAGCATGAGAAGCTGAGAAGTCCTTGACTAGTGTAAGCACTACTTAGCAACGACTAAGACATCAGTGTGTTATCAACATTATTCTCATCCTAAATTCAAACCCCAGAACTGTACCAGCTACTAGGAAGAAAATTAACTCTATCCCAGGCAAAACCAGGAGAATAAGTAAGGTTTAAGTGGTTTCTGTCTTGTTCTGTCATCCCTAAAATACTCTTGTACAACACAATTTTGCTCCTGATATGTAAGTTTTCTGTAATGTTGAAGTTGTTGCAATTTATCCATTGAATATAATCTCTCAATGACTTAAGAAGGTGACCCAAACATAAAGCTCTGTGTAGTTTTATTGCTAAGGGTCTGGTATTTTTCAAAACTGCTAAAATCAAATTAAAAAGTCACTAACATTGTTGAAGGGAGCACTATGCATAAATTATATCCCTCTGGAACTGATAGATAAGTTGTAAAACATCCTGAGGAATTCTGTATTTCTTCATTCAAAATCTTGGTAATTTTCTTGGGGATAGTACAAACAAACACAAAAGCTTAACCTGAGCGAACAGTGTGCTGCTGCGGCCAAGGAGGCCAACAGGATGCTGGGTTGCATCAAAAAGGGCATCGCCAGCAGAGAGAAAGAAGTCATTATCCCACTCTAGTCAGCGCTTGTCAGGCCACACCTGGAGTAGTGTGTCCAGTTCTGGTCACCGCTATACAAAAGAGATGTGGACAGGCTGGAAGGGGTCCAGAGAAGGGCCACCAAGATGATCAGAGGACTGGGAAGCTGCCATATGAGGATAGGCTGGGAGAACTGGATTTGTTCAGCCTTGAGAAAAGGAGGCTCAGAGGGGATCTCATCACCATGTACCAGTACTTCAGGGGTAGCTACACAGAAGACGGAGACTCCCTTTTCACAAGGAGTCACATGGAGAGGACAAGGGGGAATGGACACAAGTTGCTCTTGGGGAGATTCTGATTGGACACGAGAGGGAAATTTTTCACACTGAGGACAGTCACCATTGGAATAATCTCCCCAGGGAAGTGGTTGACTCGGCCACATTGGACACCTTCAAGAGTCGACTGGACAGGGTGCTGGGCCATCTTGTCTAGACTGTGCCCTTCCTAGAGAGGTTGGACTAGATGATCCCTGAGGTCCCTTCCAACATGGGATTCTGTGATTCTGTGAAAATGCACACATATTAGAACTGAAAAGGTGTATTTCATGAACAATAAACTCCATGAGCACAATTTACCACGGTACCCTGGGTTGATAGTTTAAGAACCCAATAAAACACTCCAACAGATTAAATAAGTGTCAACAGTGTAATTATAGCTGTGATGGTCCAAGAGTGCAAGTGAGGAAAATGTGCACGGAGCAGTACACACGTTATCATAGCTGTTGGAAAAAGCAGTATAATTTCTCACCCTAGAGGAGAGTACTCCCTGGCTGGAGGTCCCTTTTCACTGCGGAGGTGGGGGCCACAAGTGGTCTGCAAAGAGCAATCGCAGCAGCACCTGAGGGCCTGGCTCTGCACTGCTGGCGTTTTGGTGACTTGTGGCTGATGTTGATTTGTGGAGGTAATTGTGTCAGCCCATGGGAGCTTGATAATTGCTAGGTTATTGTTGTTTATTTTCATTGCAGTGCCTAAAAGACTGGTGCTAGTATAAGAGGGAAGAGTGGCTTTATGTTGAAACCAATGACTGAAACCCGACTTTTGGTCCTGACGATCAGGAGGTCACCTACATGCTCTAGGAACCCAGCAGTTACTAATTAATTGAACAAAAAAAATAAGTTGTGCTAGAAAGCCTGAAAAATATCACTTCCATTCACAAACATTTTCTACCTGTTTTATACATATGCTAAAATAATTCTTTCTGGTATATTTGTGAATTTGGCTTATTTTCCTAGTGCCCATGTTTCTTCCCAAGGATTTCTGCACTCACAGAATTACATACTTCAAAACACAGAGAAAATAACCAACACAATGAAGAATTTGTTTAAACTATCATATCAAAGAAGTATGTAGCTAAGACCTCTTTAGGCAAGACATTCATACAGTCAGCACAGCAAGTGCAAAACAGTAGCTCCGTCACTGTGATCAAAGGTTTCTCATGAGGTCTGTGCTCAAGTGAATAGGACACTGGGAAATAAGAACCCATTGCTTGAAAAAAAGTCACTTTTAAAAGGAGATAATTCATTGTGTGTGTACTTGTAAATGAATTATGCCTATCTTTTTCGGTGCTTATAGAGCCTTCATCTCTAGAAGGGGTAATATAATTAAAGTTAACCTGTGACCAAAAGCTGAAAATGTGCTTTTGGATGGAAAGATAAAACAATCATCTGTAATGTACAATATATTGAACTGCATAACAGCATTTGCTTCAAAGCTCAAGGACACCTCGATATCTATAATTAGAAGGGCTCTCAAAGGGCATAGACAGAGACAGATTCTTTCAATTGAGATAGGTGACACTTCTTTTAAAACAGCCTCAACATTAAAGTCTGAATTTTTTTTAACCGTTTAAGGAAAGGAAGTGAAAGGCAACTACAGCCAGTTCTGCTTTTGACTTCACCATCTCAAAGCAGATATTCATCAGCGAAAAGCCAAATGGTGCAGCCAATAGATGTATTTGGCTTTTAAGCTGTAATTTTGAAGTCTAGTGCCAACTGAAGGAGGTTTTCAACCTTAATTTATTAAGGCATCTGAGCTTTTACAATCTTTCTGGAACTATTTCCTCTCTGTTCTTGAGTGTGCCAATAAAGATTTCCTTTCTTTTCTTTTTTTTTTTTTCCCCAAACTGAAATACAACTCCCTTATATCATAAAACTGATGGACTACAACAGAGGCTAATCCTGACCTTGGAGAAAGCAGCTTACAGGAGGAAACACCCATTTATTTAGAGGACAGTCCAAAAGAGGCTGTGTCTCCCTTCTGAAGACTGAAAGGTGAGTGACGGACATCAAAGTTTGAATGTGTGCATAACAAGCGATATTGGAATGTTACATATTTTTCTTCTTCTCCTTGCCTTAAATATTTTTAGATTCTCCTGCATCTGTATAATTGAAATTCCTAAGGCAATACCTCCCTGTATAATTCAGATACTGGAAGTATCTGTGAGTTTGTAAAAGGAGCTGCATCTTCATTCAATAAAGTGATATACCATGACTTTAAAAAGCTCATGATTTTGATTAACGAAGTATTATCCCAGTATTATCTGCAGTACAGCCACAGTGGTACAAGAAATAAATTTATCAGCTCTAAAGGCATGTTATGCTAGTAGGTGGATCTGAACCAAGCTCCTGCAAAAACGCACAGTGAAATCCTACCTCACTTTCTCGAGGGACACTGATTTTAAAATATAAAATAGAGCTGGTTTAATATTAAACTGTTGCTATGTTTTTAATAATTAGACGAATGCTATGAACAACATAATATAATAATATGTGTTGACATTATATATTAGTCCTTTTTGAAGCCTGCACATTACGCTGCAGCATACTGATGGGACACAGGCAGTTTTGGCTAGCATCCAGGAGCCTGCAATCTTCAAAAAATGTTTTTCTTGGTACAAATCGATATGAAGTAGATTCTGTCTAAAACGGTAGAGAGTCTAGTGTGGTAGTGTTGTAGCTTCAATGGACTGAGAGTGTATGTGAAGCCAGGCTTCTGGGAAAGAAGTAAAACTAGTCTTTGGGAAAAGCAGGCAGGCTTTTGGCACAACAGCCCTTCTTTTGGGAACACCCGCTCCTCTTCAGGTCTGAAATAGAAGCAACAACCCAGCTGCTATATAAAGGCTGAGAGCAATTGCTCTGAGTTTAGTTTAATTCCATCAATCAGTTAGACAAATCTCAAAGGAAATGCAATTGGTACCTGGGGAACAGAGCAGGATTTTAGCAAGGAAAGAAGTGATAAGGTCATTGTCTCCATGGGACAGAGAAAGAAAAAGACCACTGATTAGCACCTGTGGAACATGCAGGTACAGGTTGAAATAAATTAAATTCTAGCAATTATTAGAGTGTGCTAATATTAAACTGTACCAAATAGAAATAATTTGAATTGGCATATGATTAGCAAACAAACTATTTTATCTGTGTAATGCAAGAAGCTGGTGAAAAAAATAATTTGTGGGACATATTAAATACTGAAGACATGACTAAGGTAACTCTGAAGTGAACTAATCTTTATAAAGCATTTCGGGTGGTTTTTTTTCCCAAGAAGGGTTAGAAATCCTGCATATGGGACACTACATGGGGATTCCTACACTCTAGGGGGGTTGCTAAATCTCCCCGTTCTTTTGCAACTAGTTGTAGGGACAGGTGGGGTTAACCTTCAGTGTCCAAGGTATTAAAAATAGCTCATCTACACCCATGCCATAAGGACAACCTTTAATTATCCCCATTAGCCAGAAACCCAACTGAATTTCAGCCATATCAGTCCAAATGCCTGCCCAGGTGTTAGGGTGATGCAAAGATGTGCTGGCAGGCGTTTGCTTTCTCCAGCTCAGTGCTAGAGAGTGAGTAGGGAGCACTCACTCTCAGTCAGGTCACCCGGGAGATTTCATGTGGCATTTGCTGCCATGCTCAAAGTTGTAAATGATGGTCTGCACGTGAGGGGCAGAAAGCATGTTCCCTCTGAAGCCCCTAAAATAAGGGTAATAGCCTCTGACAGGTCCTGTGACTCTGTCACAGAGTGGACACGGGTTGGTAACACACTAAAGAGCTGGACAAAAATTCATCAGAGCTTGTCTACCAGACTTTAAATTACACCAGCTTAAGATACTTTTTGAACATAGATTTCCTGCATTAAGTTGAGATTCACAAAAACAACAATATAAAGGCTGGATGTTTTTACAAATAGGTTTGAAATTATCTAACAGTAATGAAAGGGGTAGAAAAAGGTAACAATATGAAATGAGGTTTTTTGTCCCAAGGAAGAAAAAGTAAGGTAATAATGAAACCACTGTTCTGTTTTGCACACAGGTCTTCTTTTCCCTCCCAGACAAGAAAATTCCTTAAAGAAGGAAATAACAAAAAGGAAAACACTCTAGGCCACCTTTTAAAGTCAGTTTTAATTGCAGAAATATCATCTTTAATTATAGAAATAGCCTGAACTCTGAGGACAGGTAATATGATCAACCTTTTGCTCAAAGTAATTAGATACATTCAAAAAGGGAGGTGATTAAAGGCACGTGTGAATTAGTCATTAGGTTCTCTAAGAACGTTCCTTGTCAGTGCTGCAAAGGAACAAAGCATTTTTATGGAAGTGAAATAACACCAAGTCCCAAGATGTCAAATGAAAAGGAACTTTAATTAGCAGTTAGGATGTCTGCTGGTCAAACAAACCAAACTGGTCATGGTCATTACAGATGGGTAGGACAAACTACTAGACAGGAGAAACAGCTCATGCCTGGACAGTGATTTACACAAGTATTTGCTAGCAGACTCTGAATTCATGAGGTTTCTTTTTCTGCATGCTGGAAATGTTATAAACAACTCCAGTGCAAACACAGCCCTGGCAAATTTATTCTGAAAGGCTGTGGGCTTAATGGGGTGACAGTCATATCCCCATATCAGGTCATATCCCTAACTGTGTCAGAGTTGACTGTCTGCAGCCTCTTCCATTACCCATCTGTCAAAAAAGTAGGAGTCCTCAGTTGCTTGAGAGACAGACACAAAGCTGCTAATTTCACCAGCGGGAGCAACAAGCAGTAGAAGGACTTTTTCTGGTCCTTTCCTGAGCACTTCGTTGCCTTACTTTGCTTTAACGCTGGGCTCAGTCCCACATGATGTTTCATCTTTGCACAGCCTGCAGAAAGAGCCAAGACACAGAGGAACATGCTTGTTATAAGATGGTTTAGAGAAGCGTTAGAAGCTGGATCTGAGCAAGTTTTTTCAGAAACTGATCATTTAGCCAGACCTTAGCCCACCACAGTGCACCCACTGGCTATGTCAAATGGTCAGAGAAGAGGGACTAACAATGCCTCTGCCATCATAATCCTGGGAACTCGTTCAAGGAATGGTCCATAGGCAGGAGCAGAGGCCAGGAGGCTCTGACCTCAAACCTCTGTGTCATCTGGGCAGGCTGTGTGCCAGGAGCAGAGAGAGGTCGAAAAATCTTCTTGCTGCTGAGGGAAGTCTTGTCAGGAATGACAAGTGAATATGTAGCAGCAGCTTTCAAGAAGGATGCCAGCAAATGGGTCTGAATACCAATGATTTCCAGGGTTAGTGACTCACTCCACGTGATGGGCATCCTGGCGTGAAGAGTTGTGGCACTAACCCCAAGAAGCCAGTGACTGCCTGTGGGACTGAGTGCTTGGTTCATATTTATGCAGCAGCTGAAATCACTGTGCTGAGGATAACCAGGCCGTTTGTTTTGGTTGACTTGTTAAAGCAATCTTCTGTTACTAACCACACTCCTGAGCAGTCGCAGGAACCCAGTGCCATCATGTGGCACCGTGGCCAGGAAGCCATACTGGTGACACCCCCAGATATGTGCTGGACAGACAGAGGTCCCTGCTGCTCTGCCACAGTATAGAAGGGAGAAAGGGAAGCTTGTCCTGCCCTCCTTTCTCTTCTTCTGCCAGCCCCCCTCTACCCAAATGAGTCTCAACTTCCAGTGACAGCTGCATCCACACTCTCTGCCCATTTGGTCCTGCCAAGGAGCACCCCTATCCTCACCAGACCTTATAGATCCTGATGTGGCCTCCAGAGAGACATGTTACAATGCCCTCTCCTGGCAGAGGGTAATAAGTAGCATTTCCCTAGAGGCAGCACAGCTCCAATGTTAGCTGTTTGTTGGTCTTTAGCACACTGCCCAAGAGAAGCAGAAACCACTTAAATGTTACTTATTGTCCTGGCTTTTCCTGGGATAGAGTTAATTTTTTCCCTAGTAGCTGGTGCAGTGCTGTGTTTTGGATTCAGGATGAGAATCATGTTGATAACGCACTGATATTTTAGTTCTTGCTGAGCAGTGCTTACACTAAGTCAGGGACTTTTTAACTTCTCATATTGCCCCACCAGAGAGGAGGCTGGAGGTGCACAGGAATTTGGGAGGGGACACAGCCAGGACAGCTGACCCAAACCAGCCAAAGGGATATTCTATACCAGATGATATGATGCTAAACAAAAAAGCTGGGGGGAGTTGGCCACAGGGGGCACGGCCGCTGCTCAGAAACTGGCTGGGCATCTGTCAGTGGGTGATGAGCAATTGCATTATGTATCACTTGTTTCATGAATTCTTTTATCATTATTATTACTATCTTCCCTTCCTTTTCTGTCCTATTACGTTGTCTTTATCTCAACCCATGAGTTTCACCTTTTTTCCAATTATCTCCCCCATCCCACTGGGGGGAGAGTGAGCGAACAGCTGTGTGGTGTTTAGCTGCCTGCCGGGTTAAACCATGACACTTTTTCTTCCTAAATTCATTCTTGTAAACAGCTGAGGAATTATTGTTGAAATATTTCAAAAAACCCTACCTAAGGCAGAGGCAAGCATGGCAAATTTAAGTTTGAGCAATTCTGTGCAGCGATAAACCAATGAAAATAGAGCTAATATTAAGCAACCTTAGCCACAGGCAGTTTTACTAGCTCCAGCAGCAATATGTGGTGTTTTTTCCATAAATACTGCATTGAAGTGCTGTATCTCTTACTCTGCTTTTTTCAGCTAGCAGCAAAACCCAAAGCAAACTTTTCTGTATGCACAACCCTAATTGAAAGCAAAGTAAATTAAATGAATTCTAAGCAGTGCCAATAATAGCTGCTAGTTATTTTGCAGCAAAAATACCAATATTTTACCAGTTTTTAATAACTATGTTTTCCTGCTGTTTGCAATTGCAAGAAACTTCTTCCAGTAACAGCACAGTATTTCCCAAGTAATTATTCAGTAGGCCCCAAACGAGCAATATATAAAAAACTTGCTAAACAAAACTACTGAAATGTAATTGTGCTGCAGAGAAACAGATGTAAAGGAGGGGCTATTTCAATTTCCCTTTAGCGATTTTGCCATAATGTCACTCCTGAATTTGCAGCTAGATTTTTTAGGTAAATTATGATAAGATAATAAGTTTATCTAGAATAGTTCTATTCAAATATTTTGGGGGAATCTAAAGTTAAAAAAAAAAAAGGCTGATTCTTCAGTTGGCCTATATTATCACCACTGTATGGATTAATGGTACACTTCATGTGCCCTTACATTATATGAGATTTGTCTACTAAAAACCACAAGAGTTAGCAATGGTTTCCTCATGCAGCTATCCAGGAACAGATTTCCTGGTTTTCATTTGCAGAAAAAAAAGCAAAGAAAGTATTTCTATTGTTGAGCCTGCACTGACGTGTTCCCAGCTGGGGCCACAGAGCCACTCGCTCAGAGCTCTCCCTTTGCAGAAGACCAGAAGGCCTCATGGCACAGGAGACACTTTCAGCGTGTGTCCTGTCTAGGGAGGGGGTCTTTTTTCTTCAGTGATTAGGGAGTTTGTAATATCAGAATCACCATTCTGGGGGATATTCAAATCCACCTTCAACACTGTAGTGAAAAGAGTTTCTTTGGTTGATTCTGAAGAGAAATACTGAGGGGAAAAGAAACGAAACTGAAGTGTGTTGGAAGGTTTTGTGTTAACAGAGTATTTCCCAAGTTGAAAAAAAAATTCATTCTGGTTTATTGAATATTCCTTAAGCACTAGTTAAATGTCAGTTCAGCCCCAAACTGTATTTCTCCTTCCCTGCTCTATTCAGAATCCAAAAGATCTTATTGTCTCTCCTGGTGAGCCCAGGCCACATGAGAGAATGGAGACTTATGCAATTCCCATGTGGTAACATACTGACGGAGAAACAGCTTTTTATACCAAAATCATTCTTACAGAACTTGCCCATCCAACTCTAATTAGAAGCAGGAAAGTTTTAATGTAACAAAACCATGAATATTTTAAAGACAATAGCCTGCTGGTAAAGTATTTCAATTCAGCTCTTCTGCTTCTCATTTTTTGCCTACCTTACAGCCTTTGCCAGTGCCTCTCTTAGGGGACTCAGAGATGCACAATCCAAACATTGGCTACGATTTTCTCTCAGCCAGCTGTGGTCAGAAGACTTGCTGGGGAGAAAAGCTCCTTCTTGCAGAACAGTATTTGTGAGGTCTTGCCAGAACAACTAGGCTTATCCCTCACCACTCCATAGTCACTGGCATGGATTTCTTGTGAGTCATCTCTGATGAAATAATCCCAACTGGTAGTTTACATCTACAGCTATACAAGGTATTTTCACTTCAGTGACAATGCCATAGTTTTGCCCCTAATTGCATTGATCATTTCCATTCTAAACACTATGCAGTATGGCTAGAGTTCGCAATCATGATCAAATGTTGTTTTCATAGGTGATGTTAATACTTAAGGCTGAAACTCTAAGTACACAGGCATGTTAGACATCTCAAGGCACAGATAGCAGCTAGGGAGATTTATTAACTTGGCTAATAAGGTAGGTGGCTAACTTCCACAGAAAATATACAAATTAGGTACGTAGCCTGCTTAGCTGCTTTGATACACGCTCCTCAATGCGTACCTACATTGGCAGATCTCTAGTACTTTTAAAACCTACTCCATTAAAACATAAATCTCTTTACAATCACTTGAGCTTTGTTTGTGCTAGGACTACCTCCCGAAGGATATATAGACATCTCTCTGCTCCCTCACCCCTTGAAAGCCATGTGGAATCATATATATATCTCATTCTGTAGCCTTCAGAGTCTGGGCTCTTGTACATGAATCAGCTCAGAAATTGGAGACTCTTTATTAGATTATATCTGGATTTTTTTTCAGTTAAAGCAGACTACAGAAATGACTCTAGTATTCTGACATACTAGCAGAAAATTAGCTGGCATGTACAGAAATATATAGCTATAAATAAAAGTCAGTGAAGAAAGAAGATTCTATTAAACACCAAAGTGATCATGAGCAGTAACTGTTACTTGCTTTAGGCTTTTTTAACCACATTTTCCTATTCTAGTTTCCATCCGTTAATTTAAACCAAGTGTACGTTTTCTGCACTTGAGCTTTTTTAGCTATAATGGTTGCCATAGATATCACAAGGACAATTAAAATGTAAGGAATGCACAAACTTGATTTTTAGTGGTTCGTTCTGGAGTATACTTAAAACTCTTGAAGCCTGTGGATGACAGATCTGGTTAATGAAAGTTCTCTGCTCAGTCACGTTTCATGGGTTTGTCCACATGGACGGTTAAGAATCTAATGGTTAGGGCACATGCCTGAGAGATGGAAACCTGCATCTGGCCCTTAAACTGGTTACATGTTTTACACCAAACAGTCACTGTGGGTTGCAACCCAACAAACAGAAGAGGAGGTATAATCCTGGGAAGAGGCATGAGAGCCTAGGGCTCTCTCTTCCTCAGTCAGTACTTGTACCAGGCAGTTCCTTACAGAGGGGACAATTTGTTACTTCTGTCTCCTTCAGCTGTGCCTTTTTATCTTTCAATCTAGCTTAAAGCTTGAAGAGGAGAGTGTTAAAGGACCAGCTGGGGAGAGGGGGACACCAGCCACTTGACTTAGGTGCCTAAAATACAGGCAGCCAGGATTTCTCTCCACTGGGTTTCAAAAAGGGCCCAGCTGTCCCTCTGCTTAAGCTTGAGAACCTGAACATTTACTTTAGGAGGACTCCTTCACAAGACACCTATAATTTAGGTGAAAGCTTTACTTACATTTCTTTTAACATTTGGCCTTAACTAGTGGTCCTGGCTGACCCTGTGCAGACCCTGCTAGAGGTGGTTTTCTCTCCCCCTCTCCCCCTGCCTGCCTCTAGCTCTGCCCCATAGCCCTCCGTGCCTGTGTTCATGGGCAGCACGGGCAGCAGCAGGACTTCCAGAGGTCTTACACTGCCATGGGGGACAAGCCAACTCAAATCATCACCACCATGGGTATCCCGTTAAACTCACTGCAGCTCTCCAACATCATCCCTTATTGCTGTCTTTGCTTTTATTTTTTGTTACAAAAACCATTACGCTGGGAACACTGAAATCCCCGCTGAGCCTTTTGCTTTTCCAGAGCTGCCATATAGAGCCTGGCACAGCTGTAATGAGAGTTTCAGAAACACAAAATCAAGTCAATGTAGTAAATTCCCATTGGAAATGATCACTGGCATCTGCAGAGTTTAACATTATCCTCTCTCCAGTATGAAATCTCTTGGCTGAAATTATGTAAACTTGTCTCCACTAAATATATTGGCAGAGATAGGGGATAACCCTTGCTAATAAATAGACTGTAAGTACTCCATAGTCTGCCTGCATCTGAAAAGAACAAAGGAAATGGAAAAATAAAGGAAAATTAAGAGGAAAGGAAAAGGAAGAGAAAGAGAAAAAAAAAGTGTTTTCATGTTCTTTTCAGGATTTTTTTTCTCTCTCAAACCCAAAGTAGACACTGTACAACTACAATATCATTTTCCGTGCATCTTCCTGGAGGTGGCATCAGGTGAATTCCAACTTTCAGATCAAAGTAAGGGTTTGTGCAGGCAAGACCTTCAAGATGTGTGGGCTCAACAGTTGTGCTATTGGCTTTTATGTCATTTGGCCAAGTCACTTAACTCTGTGTTTCAACCTCGCTTGTGCTCTGGCAGTGATAATTAAAGCTGGTTGGGTTTTGGAGCTATGCTTAGTCGTAGCATAATCTGAAGATTGCTCAATAATGCTTGTTACTTTGCTTTTGGGGAAGATAGAGATAAGGGAGAATTTTCCACTGGGAAAAAATCCAACATACAGACTCAGACCAAGCTGACATTAGCCAAACTGCTAGTAAAGCTTCAGCTCAGTTTATGGGAACAGCAGTCCCTCGGGGCACCCATGGGTCCAGTTTCCCCAGGGGAGGATAACACTGGAGACACAGTGCGTGGGCCACAGCGGTCAATCTGAGGAGTCGTGTGATTCACAGCGGTGGCCCGAGCACAGGCAGAGGCTCCAGGGCGCTGCAAGAAGGTGTCACTGAGGCTGACAAAGGGATCATTTCCATTGCATGTGTAAAGATGAAACTTTCCGAACTCTCATAATTTACATGTCTTTGGAATTTTTCACGCTGATTTGATTTTCTAGCCGAAACAAAAAGCAACAGGGAAACATCTGATTTCCCGTTAAGAATGTTTTTTTCTTTTTCTCCTAATTTTCTCTTGTATCACTTGCTTCCTGTCTCCTTGTCCTACACCAGCAAAACTCTGTGCTAGCTTAGAGGCTTTCTAAGGAATGCCCTAATCCTGCATGTTATACAAGTGCTTTCATCTTGGCTGGAGCTTAAAGAAACTATGCCAAAATAAAAGGGCGAAAAAAGAAAAAAAAGAAGACTGAAATTACTCAAGTATTGAGCCAATCTCAAAAGGGAAGAGATACATTAAACCTAACAAAAATCCAGGTGTATGGAACAAGCATATACTGCCTTGATTGAAACCCAGAAACATTCTAATTGTTACAAAATGCTAATAGCAAAATCACTAGTTCCTTAAGTGAACATTTTACTAAATCACAGGCATTTAATTTCCTCTCTTGCATTTCAATAGCATGCATTGCCTGAAAATAAAACACTAAAAGAAATGTGAAGATTCTGTTTACCAAAAAAAAGGATTTGTTGTGACAATTAGAGTCTTTTCAAAATGATATTTTAAAATATTATCCATCAGCTAAGCACAGAGAAAGCACATAATTTGGCACTAATTTGCATCTTGCTCAAAATAGAGGGCACATTTCAGTAAACTGGTCTTGAGTAACTTTAGCAAGTGAATTTAAAGGAGCTCCTCGTATGACTAAGGGGATGGAAAGATCTGGCACTCTGGAAATCCCAGGGATGCAATATCCATATCTTTCTAATCAGAGCAACATCATTAGTGCACTTTTGAAAGAGCTGTAACTGATTAACTGATAATTAACCAGTGGAATTGATTTTGATTTCAGCCCACACATTGTTAGGGCCATTTGACTTAGGGACAGACAACTTGTCTGCTATTTGGAAAAGCAGAATTGTGGAACAGAACAAGGTGTTTTGCCTAGGATGACAATGGAAGGTTTAGGTTAATCATCTATGTTTGATACCACCTTCATGAATTAGAAAACTTTTTGATTTCATTTTATTCCTCTGACTGTGCGATTGCAATATCCCTGGTCTTTCTGCTAAAACACTGGACTGGTCCTCGAGGTAAACTCAATTCCCAGACTGCCTACTAATTTTGTCTGGACAAATCATGCTTGCTAAAGGAAAACCTAATTTCTTATCTTTCTTCTCTACCGAAAAAGATGTGGTAGTAACCCTCCCCCACAGAGCCATTAAGCCCTGGGAGCTGTTCAGACACTGTAATGACAGACAAGACCATTTCATTAGGGCTAAGCATTAAGTATTCAGCTAACGGGACTTTTCAATGAGTTCAGTACAGGTGTAGGTTGGCATTCACTGTTTGCTAACCGATATTCCATCTCCTCTGTCCACAAAGCCCTAAAGATTGAGCTGGCCCTGCTTTATTAAGAAAATAGAGTTATTAATGTGTGGGGAAATATATGCCCTGAGAATATTGGTACAGACAACATGAATACTGACAGCTTAAAGGGACAAGCTTTTGAGGAATCAAGTCTATATTTGGGCTGAAACAGCAGGTCCACAGAGAAGAGCACCTTTTTCACCTCAAAGGTCAAATTCAGTGCTTCAATGAATATAGAAAGTTCATTGAAGATACACAAACTATTATACACTATTCCCCTATAAGTGGAAGTTCAACTTTTAATCTTTTTACAAACCTAATTCAAATAACAATTTTAGTGGAGCTACACCAACAACTGGAAAACAGAACAATGCCACTAGGCCCTTTGCCTTATCATAAATGGGCAATAAATAGAGCCTTGTGAATTGTGTAAGCCAGCCCAATAAAAGTGCTGCTGTGCAGACGACTGGTAAAACTCTAGCAAAAGCATGGGAGAGATAAAAGTGAAAGAGTACAGGCATCTCAGACGTGCAAGTCTTATAGCAGTATAACTTATATTTCAGCAATATAAAAATATATTTAATCAAATATACAGAAAACTGTTTTATGAAGGAATACTGTGTCATGTTCTGACTCTGTTCTTTAGCTGAGTGCTTTGCTTCCATAGGGCACTTCCATACACAAGAGACAACTGCTTTTGTTCAACCTGTACCCAAATTCTTTTCTATCCATTATAATGAGAAAAAGAATCCAACTTCCTTCTTTTAGATTTACAGAAGGTTTTTTGCATCTCTTGCACAGGAATTGACCTGATCAGTGATGGCAGGCTGCTTCAAAGACACTGATACACGTTTGACATCCCCATTTACTGGAAGCCTGGCATCATTTCCTCAGTCATCTTCATTCTCACTCTACCATTCCTCCATGCTTTCTCACAAATGTGGGTATCTCAGGTATCTTGCTGAAGGACAAACCTTATAGATCTAGATTTATCTTAATTTTCTGTAAACAGTCATTCCCACTGGCTGTGTTTGCCGCTCTGCTGGGCTATGACATGTCACAGCAGGCCCTGAAGTGCTTCAGCTCCATTAGAAAGAGTTCAGTCATGCACAGGATTAAGGGATGAAATACTTGCCGCATTGTCTCTTACTCCTTCACACACACACAAAAAAGATACAGTGCTTAATCATCTATTTGCACAGTCCTATCATCAGTTATTTTAGGGCATGGTCATTCACCTAAGGCAACCTCTCAACCACAGATCCGTTCCACAAATTTGGCTGCCCAAACATTTCTCTACATGATTCTGAATATTATATTCACATTATAAGTAAAATGCTTCCTTTTAATATTGACCTTTATATTTTTATTTCTGTTCACATTAAGTTCACAACTGCTCCTTCGTTCTGGTAGGAAATTGCTTTTTCACAGCAACACCCTGAGGCACGGCAAAGTAGCACAGAAATTCTACCTGTCCTGCTCCTCTCTGCACTCCTTTGCTTGCCAACAGAAGTCAACAAAGTGCTGCTACCAGGAGGCCAGCTGAGATGAACCACCCTTAGCAATGACCAAATTCAGGGTAGCGCCGGTGCCAATGGGCTGCAATGTTTTTCTAGATATCCTCAAGCACCCAGTTTTGCACTGGCTACCTAAAGTCTGTAGGTCCATCTGTCATTCTCAGAGCATCATGGTTGCTATTGTCCCCATGGGTGACTCACCCCAGCAAGGAGCCTACACTTTCAAAGTATCAAGGTAGCAGGCTCATGTACTGGGCAAAGCAGTAATAATTTTGTAGGCCTAGCCTGACAGACAGTTCCATGAACTTGCCTGGTAAATCCTTTTATGATGCATGGCCCACAAAAATATAACAGATGAGAATTTTTCTAAGAGATTGATTTCCCAAAAAGAATATATACACTTTGCTGTGTCTATTTTTGGGGCTAATAAGGGATGAAAATTATAACACAGAAGTTTTTTTTAATTCCCATTCTCCCTAAAGAAAAAACAACCCACAACCAGAAAAAGCCAACCAACCAACCAAAAAAAAACCTCACGGAAAAAAGATCAGGAGGATCAGGAAGTAAAGTTTTTATACAAATAATATCATAAATATAAAAGATTATATTTGTGCTTAGCAAACACCCAAATACTATGGAGTAGGTATGTTTACATACTAAACAGGAATCCTGTCTGTGTTTAGGGTCCAGAGAGGATCTAGGACCCATGCATTGTTGACAAAAGGATGAAAGAATGTGAGAATAAAATGAACATATCTAAAGTGTGTAATGAGACTTATGTGTGAAAGTCAAAGCCACAGTCTTGCCTTTTAAGCAAACTGTATTTACAGGAAAAAATACATCCCAATACTTAGTTCACACAGAATTCAGTAGGCTTCTATATGTACATGGGGACCTGCTTACATAAACTCCAGTGAGGAACACAAGCACAGTATAATAGGAACAATAGATATCTATTCTTAATGCTGAATCACTAATACTGAAGGAAATCAGTGCAGTGTAATTGCTTTTTCAAACACAATTCAGCGGTGTCAACAAACACCATTCCAAACTCATCATTAATTTTTCTGCCCAAGGCTGCATGGGAGAGGACAACATCTATTTTCATTCCATGTACAATTCTTAAAAACACCATCATAATTAAATGATTCAGAAATACACAGTCTTGGAGCAGTTATTTTTCCCAGTGCTTCGGAATAATATTTCAAAATCCTGACAGAAAGCCCCCATAAAAATGTAGGGGTCCCACTGTATATGGCATCATTAAAAGTCTATGGTCTAACAGCCTCCATGCTCTCACCAACAGAAGGTCTCTGGGTTTATTTGCCCTAGAAGTTGTCTCTACTTCCAGCACTCCAACATAGGCATGTCAGTAGGTAGGATCCCATCCTCTGGCAAATGGTTCCCAGGAAGCGTTAATGGTGAAGGCATCGGCAAACATACTTCCATTGCTTTCCCAGCCTCTGCTTAGCCTACCAACACCATGCAATCAGACATTCAAGCTTCTTGCTGTTCCTCTGGCTCCTCCTGTCCTTCCCGTTGGAGGGTGTCACAAAGATGTACATCTGCAGATCCTTGGATTCCCCAGGGAACTGCCGCTTGGGAACTTCCAGCTTTCACCAAGGGGCTCTCACAAAGATCCCCACACTGTACCTCCTGGGAAAGCCCAGCTAGTACTGCTAAAGACCCCAGTAGATTACTTCCTTTGACAGCTTTTGAAGGTATCTGACTTTCTTACTGGCTTTTTTTTCCCTCCTGTCTTTATTAACTTCACCTTCTAATTAGGTCCCATGAAGATGCATCTCCTCATTTTACTTAAAAGGTTCATTGACCCTCTGGCGTACTGTTATAACCCAGTAACCTGTGAGTATAGTAATTAGAACATTATAAAACATTGAGTTGATCTGTACATGTTTCACATTCAGAGGAAGAGACGTGTGCTGCGTTGCAAAGAGAACTGGCTGAAACAAGACAAGCCCAAAGTGAAGCACAAATTAATATTTTAAAAAAGAAAGTGGTGCTTATTCATGGGAAGAAGAGATTGATTGGAGCAATCAAGGAGACATGGTAAGGGTAGCACCGAATTTCCTTTAAGAAACCTACAGGAGCAGGAGGTAATAAAAAACAAGAAAAAGACAGGAGAGGGAAGGGCAGCAATTACTCATTGACTTTTGTAACACATTCCTACTGCATCAGACTAACTGTAACAAAGCATGTGATAAGGAATAGTCAAGAATCGTCTCTTGTCACATGCTGCTCCTAGGGTGACCTGTGACCCAAACATCTGCACTACATTCATACAAACAGCCATATCATTCCACAAGGATATTCATGCAAATTCAACAGGCACAACTTAACCATCAAGAAAATCACAGCACCTTTCCTAAAGTGTTTTTCTTGTGACAACAACTGGCTCATTTTATTCTTATTTAATATTACATTGTTTTTCAGCTAATAAAAGAAGTAGAATGTGTCAAAATGTCTGACAACACCAAACACCAACAGAGAGATGAAACTACAGATACAAGCCAGTGCTATACATCACTGTGAGTACAAAGCAGGATTTCAAGCACATGTTTCAGACATCCCTGAAAGTAATGGTTTATGAACCACATCCTTGGCTTTTTAATCAACACAGATATACTGCCTTCAACAGGAGTACACTGCTAAATATACATGTACTAATCCACAACATGATACACTCAAACAAGTATGTTATGCTTAGGTCTATGTCAAAGTGAAAAAAAACACATTAAGCATGTACACGGAACTGTACCAAACTGTACCAATGGAGAATGTAGCTCATTAAATTGATAGATTTAATGACAAGATTGTTAACAATACAGAGATATCTGCAAGATCCTTTGGATCATCCCGGATTATCTCTTCAGCTTTTCCTCTTACATAATTTTTTATTTCCTTGGCAGTTAATCCAGTTATAGAGGAGGTTTTGAGCAAACACTTTAATTTTTGCATTTGGTATATGATGTGAACTGATTTCCGTGATATCATTTTTCCCTTGTGCCTCTCCGCCGATTAAGCTTTGCAATAATATTATGTAATGGAGCCCACACACCACCCTTGCCTCATTTATAAAACACTCACATCACACCATGTACTTTTGCAGGCACCTCAGAAAAATGTCTTGCTGGTTATAAAACCCACATACTATTCTTTTCTTTTTTCTTTTTTTTTTCCACAGAGATCCTGATCTGCTTCTTCAACATCAGTTCTTTATCCCTGTAGCAGCCTGAAAAAATAGGCAATGTTAGTCTGGCTTGTAAATCCTGAATAAACGATGTTAACGATTACAGTTTACAAAACCGTTACTGCAGGAGACACCTCAAAGTTCATCAATGAAATAAAGTGCGCCTTAAAGTCTAGTGCTACTCCTATTAATCAAAGCTTTTCCACTCTGTAGAAGCAGGCACACTTTGAGAGCGTGTGTGTCTGGGGAACTCGGCTTGCTGTAATTCCAGACACATTTGTCTTCCCTGCAGAATCATGCAGCCAAAGGGAATCAATCAAGTATGATATGACTTGCAGTGAAAATGCTGGGATCCAGCCCACTGACTTAGGTGCACACCTTCTACCTTGCCAGCAGGGCGCCTGTAAAGCTGGTCCCTTAAAGCAAAGCCCGTCATTTCATGTTTGGCCTGTAGAGAAAAGAAAGGTCATGGCGATGCACAGACAAACTTTAATGCAACTTCAAAAACCTTTCTTCCTCTTTTTTATTTTGTTTTATTCTCCATTATATTAGAAGGCATGGTATAACACCATTACCTCCATAGTGCACCTACTGGTTTGAAAGAAAGGGGTTTCTGGAAGAAACAGCTAACCCAGTTTTACTAGGTATCTGACCAGTGACCATATTCTTTCTCTCAAATATCATCTTCATCAACCATGCTTTGTTTTCACACGTGGTAGGAAAAACTTTTTCTCTAGATGGTTGTCATGAGATCCAGGTAAGTGTGGGATGAAAATTTTGGCATTTGTTTGTTAAAAATGTAGTTCCTGCCAGTGATAAACAAACCTCAAAAGACACATTCCAGGCAAAGACAATGTTTGTGTGGATCCCAGGACACCATCTCTCTCCATCAGGCTGCTACCCAGCCTTTCTACAATAAGCATAAGAACTCACATATGTTTCCATTTTGTTTCCATATTTTCCTTTTTGCAAACCAAAAAACTTCACAGGAAGCATTAGAAAAATCTCCCTAAAAAAAAAAGACTATGCGATGTGAGACATTTTCTCTGTCCACATCTGATCCCCAAACACTGCAAAATCTTGCAAATAATTGGAACTATAGGAGTCAACTTTTGTCTAAGCTATCAGAAAAGATTGGGAAGCATCTGCAGAGGAGTGAGGGCATTTGGAAGCATGTCAGAGGGATTAAATAAGGAATAAGAGAATTGTGTGGGTCTTTGAAGGAGATAGCACAGAGAAGAAAAGAACGGAGAGGAGAAGACAGAATAAATAATTTTTCAAAGCTGGAAGTGTCATAATCAGGTCAAAAGGTAGAAAAAAGATGGCTTTAGCAATCTGAGTGTGTATAGCTTGAAGGGAGATGAGAGGGTGCGTTGTTGTCATAGACCAGGAAGGATGTAAAGGGGTCTGGAGAAGGTGATTTAAAATTGTTTCAGTCTGAGTTTTCTCACTGTAGCATTCAGAGCTTAGGTGTTCTAGCCTTACTTTAGACCATCATCATAAAAATACAAGCAGCATTCACAACAGTTTCTGCTCCTCCTCTTTTTTCCAAAACCACATTTCACAGTTTAAGAAGTCATTTGTGGTGGATGAAAAGATGACAGCTGTATTTATAATACTGAGTTGCTAGTCCGTTTAAACAGCAGGTGCAACAAAAAAGCTATCCTTGAGTCTCCATTCTACATTAACCTTGCCAGCAAACATAAACTGTACCTGTTTAGGAAAACACCCCATTTTATCTGGCTGTGGGTAGAGAAGGAGGAGAGGAACAGGTAGCAACAACCTTGTATCTCTCTTAGTTCGGGATTTGTGCCAGCTGCATTGTTTATACTAAGGCTTGGTTTTCTGGCATTTTCCTCTCACTCTAATATCTCTACTAACACAAGCACATTCTAAGAATAGAAGGTTAGGATATCAGTGTCAGCTACTCAAATGCTCCAAAATTTGGGTTGTCTTCAAAAACTAGTATTGGTGGGCATAGAACTGAAGCAACATCTTTCAGAGCCACCCTGGTATATAATCTCCCTGTCTAAAAAGTAACCGGTGTCTGTATTCTGTATGGACTAGCTACTGCCAGGAACAAAAAATGTGGTTGGCCAGTGGGCTTTGCAGCTATTTGCTGGCAACACAGAAACATATGTACACTGTTGTCCTCTGTTCCTCTGGGGTGTTCAATAACCTCATGCCTCTGCCTCCCAGGTTACGCGTTTTCTCTTCTTCCTTGCACACCTGCCCTGGCACCTGTCCCCTCCCTGCTCTGCTCCAATACCCAGCCTGCTCTGGCTTGTGTTTTTGCTCCCGTCCTATCCCACCAGGGTGCTGCTGGTTCACCTCCTGGCTCTCCCCCTGCTCCCCCCACCCTGCTATCCCCATCTGGTCTTGTGCCCCTTCTTTTCACTTTCTGATAACTGACTTGCATGCAACCCCCCCCGGCACACATAGGAAGCACCAGTCTCTAAGAGCTCCCAATTCTGAACTACATTTCCGACCCTGTCCCCATTACCCCATACCTTGTTCCCAGCAATTATGAACACTCTTTTGACACTACGCTTTCAGGACAAACAGAATATTTTTTCCTTCATTTTATTATTGGAAACAGAGCTCTCACTTCAGCTGAAACAGAAAAAAATCTTGAAAGAAAAAGGCTGTTCTTGGAGTCATTTGTCCTTGCACTGATGGCCTGCCTAGAAGATCCAATCCAGTCCCATGTTGCTCAGAAAATCCTAATACTGTTTAAGTTAGATCATTGGGAAAAAAAAAATAAATTCAACTGGAGCACACATCTAGTTGAAATTCACCCTGCAGCAAATGTTCTTGAGTGAGCTTTTTCATAGCCTCTGTGGTCAACAGTAAACCATGTTTATGGACTCTGACCACAGATGAATTTCATGATAGGTGATTTTTTTTTAAAAAAGGAAACATGAACTTCTGTTTGTTCAGCATGCCTACAGTCCCACTTCTGGGAACCAGCATAGTCACACCAATATATCACTGTCACTGTTTGAAAAACAGCCTTAAATTTATGGCAGGCCCAGAGCCCTAAAATAAACATATAACAAACAGTCCTGGGAGCAGTAGAAGCAGCAAATCTTGATTTATTACAGATGAATTATGGCTGAATTTGCTAACAAACTAAGCTGTGACCAATGCTTTTCCCTCAGCTGAAACAGTCAAAACACCTATTTCACATGTAGTGAAATTGCACCTAGTGCAATTGGGGATGAGCTCATGTCAGTCTGTCCCTTACTGGTCCCCCTGTTTTACCCAGTCACTTATCAACTTCAAACCTGTAGAAAGTGGTGTGTCTAAGTCCTCTAGTTCCATGTCAAATTCAGCAAACCAGCTTGAAATTTATCGGAGGAATTATATATATATGTGTATTCTCTTCACACATAAACCAGTGAGAAAAATAAATCTTAGAGCTATGTAGGAAAGTAGAGATTTTTTCATCATTTTCCAAGCATTGACACAATTTTCCTTTCTGAATCGTCTCTATAGTATTCACTGATTCTGTAGATCATACCTGAGCTATTTTTAGGTCACAGAAATATAAAATTCAAATTATAACATGAGGGATCTTCAAATACCCTAATGAAAAATAACCATTTATAGAAGAATGTGTCAAAACCAGCCTTTGACACCACTGACTGCTAATATATGTTTATGCAGCAGAGGCATACACACTGCAGTGGGGCACTCACATTGGAAGCTTCTGGGTCAAGCAACTACAGGTCTTTCAACTTGGTTTGCACTTTGTTTCTTAAATGTCTTAGTGAGAATATCCAATATTAAAAATCCTGGTATATTTGATATGATTTTTCCAGATTGAAGGAGGTATGTGCAAAATGATGGCACATTCCCATTCGTACAGTTTACACTATGGGGAACAAATGATTCCAAAAGTCATTGACAGTGAAGGCAAAAGACCTACAAATGTGAAGTACCAGAGGTGAAAATTACTGGGGAAATAAGCATGGGAAAAATAAAGAATTGATAAGACATATGGTATAACCCCGGACTGCTGAATAACCTACAGTAATTTTCACACCCCTCAGAAATGCAAACGGTTCTTTGAATGACTGTGGTCATGTAGTATGCCTATTGCTGTTCTACCAGCCTGTGTGAATATAGATTTCAGCCCTATGAAGACTCTTTTTTCAGGGCACTCACCAACAGGTTTGAACACCTGTTGTCTTCATCCTATCCTATCCTATCCTATCCTATCCTATCCTATCCTATCCTATCCTATCCTATCCTATCCTATCCTCCTTACATCACAATTATCATTCATGTTGTCAAAATCTTTCAGCTGATGTTACATAATAAGACTCAAAACTATTACATACGGTATTCACAAATCTTCAACAATTATATTATTCTCCAGAGAATGTTCTCCAGAAAATATAAACTCACAAATTCATATTACACTAATTTATATTTTTTAAAAAATCAGAATAATTTCACAAAACATTCCTGAAACTACAAGGGGACTCAATTAGACAGAAGGTAGCTCTTGGAGTTGGGACTGATTTCCAGAGTTAACATCCCCCCAGCCATTCCTATGGCCAGAAAATCCCAGCTAGTAGTTTTTCATTAATTTTTGTAGACCAGACACCACCAACAAATTTTGAACCTGACTGCCTCTATGAAAATAACCACTGGGCCTTATATGGGTGTCCATTATCTTCTTGATTCCAAGGGGAGGTTATGGGTGTAAACTGGACATCTAGAAGTGTCTATGGATCTGACCTCTAGTGACTGTAGGTTATAAATTAGAATTCTGTTCTTGGTGAAAGGTATCTGAAAGCTCCTCCCTCCAGAATCAAAATGGAATTGTGTGCTTTTACTCTGAAGTGACTGCTACGGAGGAATGCCATCCACTTAAACTTCAATATTTGCTGTTGCTTTAGAGTTTCACAGCTGTGTTATTCCTGACCCAAGTGGATTCCACCTGCAAGTCCTAATGACGCATAGCACAAAGTGGTATGACCTTTTAGAGTCGACCTCAGGGTCCGAGTGTTACAACAATGACACAAAAAGATAGCTATGAAACAAAATTAACAGCTCAAAGTTAAAATTTCTCTTGTAAGATCAATGAAAAGATTTCATTTGAAGAAGATATTGCCCATTTCTGTGAATAATGAGGCTGCTGTCAGACAACCTAAGAGATATTTCCCCCCAGGCAGTGGTAGACAACTAAAACCAAGTGAAAGAGACTACAACGTATTAATTAATCAGTGGACTTCCAGCTTCTCATTAACAGTCTCCACTGAAGTTTCAGTAATTCCTAAGCATTCATTAATAAAATAGAACCCACTTCAGCGATCCAAGCAACAATGGATAAATTCAGCAAACTTCTTCACCTAGTGTGGGAATTGAGTTTTAATCCTAAATTAAATGTTAGTCAACATTTAAAAAATAAGCAAAACTTCAGGGATGATCATAGGGTCTTGAAAAAACTACGGGAGTTGGATTGCCTGATGCCATTGAGAGTTTTCTTAAAGGAATATGAATGCTAGTATCTACCAGTTACTGCCTTTTCAGCTAAACATCCCTGAAACCTTTGCTTATTTTTTCAAACATTGACTTAATACATATAACATAAAAGGTTTAGTTAGTGGAGTATCAAAAACATTAAATTTGCTGAGACATTCTGAAGACCCCATGTCGCCAGTCAGACACCAGGAAGCCTGAGTTTCAATTACTTTTCTGAAATTGAGCTGAAGTGTGAGCTTATTAGACATATTACCACTTGTTAGACACAAGAAGATCTAGAAATGGAGGAGGGGACAGGCAGAGGAGGAGGTAAGAAGGAAGAGACATGCGTTAAAGTGCCTGACCACGTTCTTCCCAAATTCTCTACCTTTAGTGGACATCTGAAGTTCTCTCCCTCAAAAAAGGTCTCTCCCACGTGGACCTTCATGAATTTTGTCAGAATTAATCTCTCTGAGTACTCTGCTGCTCTGTCAAATGTCACTGAGTGACCAGAGGCTGCAAAGTTACTAAGGATGGGCAGGACACGTGCGCATATGAACCACTACAACATAAACCTTTTACTTCAGGAAACTAGGCTAAGACCAAATTCTTTGACAGGTACTTTCTATGGCATACAGTGACTTAGTCATAAGGAAGTGATGCAGAACAAGAAGGAGTCCTCTTTGGGAGCCACATAAATACACTTTTCCAGGAAATTTTATAGCATGTTCAACTACTGTACATTTTCCTAAAAAAATCCTGTGTTCTTCAAAAGAAAAAAAAAAAACAAAACAGAAAAATACTTTCCTTTTCCCAGGAGCTCTACTTTCATCTTCAGCATGGTGTTGCAAGTTCATGAGGATAAAAAAAAGATAGCAAAAGGCAAGGCAAAGCAGTAAGTCTGTGCTGCTTAGTCTAATAAGCAATGTTACTGTTTCAGTCAGCCATCTGGTTAAATGGTCCTCCACTCTGAGTTTTAGCATTACAAGTTCCCAAGAAAGAAAAGTAATTCTAAAAATTTTAACAATTTTAACATTTAAAAAAAGATCTACACACTACAAGAGCCAGTAAGAATGCATTATTCTGGTAACTTTGGAATTAGGTTTGCCTTAAATTAGAGGGCTATAGAAAAAATGTATTTCAGGGAATGCTGATTTTCCCCTTAACAAAAGATACACCCATTTTTTGCTAAATTAAGTCAGGATAACCCTAGAAGGGCTCTTCATCAGTAGTTCTGCTGATAAAATACTATTTATGTAAGGCAGTGAAGACCTAAGGAAATCATAAAAGTCTCAAAGAAACGTAAAGAAAGAAACCTGATGACTGTACTAGAATGGTCCGCTTAGCTGCACAATGTAAGTTTGCACATTATTTTTCTGTATCTCAGTCTCAGTGCCATTTATTCAATGCATGGAAGTATGAAGACGAACAATGGCTTTTCTCATCTTTACAGAAAGCAGCTCCACAACTGTAGTTAGCAGATATTCTGCATGATGCGATGACAGTGAGGGAGGCTTGAGTTTTAAGCTCAGTTCTTCTGTGCCAAAGGAGCTGCAAAACTTTCTACAGAAGGTGAGGAATTTTTCAGTATTGGAGAATCAGTGTCTTATGTCAGTTTAGACTCAGTATCTATTCTTTTTTTGGCCCATATTTTAGAAGATGATGTTAATGATTTTCCTTCAAGTCTGAAAAGAAAAGCAAAATAGGAACAGTGTAGAGATATCTAATAGATCATCTATTAGATAGACTACCTACCTAAAATGGAGCATAATTGCATTATTCACGGGACTATTCAAAGAAACAGTGTCTTAAGCAAAAAAAAACAACATTTAGACCTGTGGAACAAAAGGTAGAAAATATGATTGATTAGTAAATGTTCTTGACTGAATAATTCAACATAACAAGACATAGAAAGGGAAAAGATCCTAGTATTGTGTTAAAAAGCTCACAAAAAAGGGTGGTAAGGAGAACATCTGTAAGCCATATATAGTAGGGGACAGAGGAATAGCAATAGAGATTGCTGCTGTCAGAGACGGAAAGACTCACCTGAAAGATAAGTTACTCCATCTGACCATCTCAGGATCAGGGACCTACAGATCTCCCATGGGCTCTGACTTTTTTTAGCTGGTTTGTAATCTTCCATTTGTTCTGTGAGTTGCAGCACCGTGAACATACTATAATTCATTTGTATTGAGGGTAATTTGATTTTTTGTTAAATCTGTTTTGTGTCAACTGAAAACCCCAGGGATGTTGTCTATATTAATGTATACAATGAATAGCATTTTTTAACCAGTTGAATGTCATTTTGTCATTTTGGAAAAGATCAGTAGGACAGCAAGGTGAAACTTTGCCCAGACTGGGAATAAAAAGAAAACATGATTTTCAGACACAGCTGTTAACTCTTGGAGCTCTCCCGTCTTCCTCAATACAGGTGATAAACTACAAGCACATGTGGCTCATGGTTTGCTTCCTGGTAATCCCATTGCACAAATTTATCTGACACCACCTTCAAAGTGAGAGACAATAAAATGCACGAGCAAATACTTCCACAAATTTGGCATTGCTTTGATGAAAAATGTTTAGAAGTTCAAGCTAATTCAAAATTGGAAGTACATAGAATAATGTGTAGTTAAGGTTGGACCACTGATAGACTAGTTTTACTTGTATTCAGAACACTGATTTATAGGTATTTTATATTAAAAGCAGGTAATCCACATTTTTATTTATCCCTTTCTCAGTGAAATCTCTGTGAAAATCCAGAAGATTCCACCCATGGTGACTTTGAACTGTAAGTATGCTGACCTTTAAAAATCAACAACACTTTGTGGTTTTGTTCTTATCTTGCACTTCAGTGACAACTATGATAAAATGGTTGGCAGACTGCCAATAGCTTGGACCACGGACATTCAGTGAGTCACCAATTGTTCAGCTACCTTGTTATTCACAGCCCAGTTTCTCTCTCAAGCCAGGGACCATCGGTGTGGGAAGTGCAAGATGTTAGTAGTGGCTCTGGCACCTTGATAATAAAGCTATCCTGCCTTGAGGCTTGAGGCTTAAGGCAAAGGCAACTGTAAATTATATCAGCTGACTACGGTACCAAAGTGGCACTGAGTTTCACAGGTTGCCATAGTGGACATTTCACTATATGTGAAATGCTTGTGCTGCTTTGGGGTCCCATACTCAAGAAGGCTTTGCAGGCTCATTAGCACCCACTGTTTTGCCCAAAGAGCACAGGTTATTGGGAACAGAGGGAAGAAGTGCAACCCACTGACTTGACAACTTTTTTTTTTTGAGGCAAATGATGCTCCAGCTCCACCTCAGTAGTTCTCACTGTAACATATTTGTTATATTCTCTTAATACCAGGGATATTGGTAAACTCTGCTGTAGTAAAGATGCCACCCCAACTCCATGAGTTTAGTGCTATTTGAACTTATCTGTTGAAATCAGAAAAAAACCCCATTGAATTTCATTGTTTTTTACCTGAGATAGGAGGTGCAGGAAGGGTCATGAGAAAAGAGAGGAACAGACAAACATTTGGTGTTGTGGTCCCCATGATGAAGCCACATCCTCTCTCCAAGCAGTGGTGATGCTGCTGCAGGTGTCCCATGTGGACCTTGAGCAACAGGGAAGGTAAAGATTGCAGCAAAACAGTGCAGAGCTGCAGGATGCCATGAGGTGCTGGAGCGTGTAAGCTGGGGATGAGGGGGTGAGACAGGCTCAGAAGGCTGCGTGTGTGGGATGAGCAAGGTGAATAAGATGACAATATGGTGATTTGTCTGGTGAGATGTTAGGCCAGTGGTCAGGGTTGAGGCTCTGGTTTGGTTAGAGAAAAGGGGTGTCAGAATTAGATATTCTTACATTATCAGCAAAGGGCTAGGTCTTGAGGCAGTATAAATCAGCATGTAGCTGCTGACCATGGCGACCTAATATTGATTCACACATGCTCAAGACCTCTTTCACTAATATTATGTCCTGCTTCTGCTCAGGACACAGCATTTTGTTTCAATGAATTTAGTAGCTTCTTTGGCTTCCTATGGAGATCTAGTATGTAGGGTTTTTTCTCTCATCAAATCAAGACCAGCAGCACGTACCTTTGTACAGCTGACTAAAAAGACCCCCCATGTGTTTGCTTTTGACACATGTAAATTAATGTAACTAGGTATCATCATTGAGAGGGACTATGGAGAACATTCACTAGGGAAAAACATCATTGCAAAACAAAAAATAAAACAACCCACAAACAATGCTCTTGTTGTAAATTTACCTTTGTGATTTTGACATTACAGTATTTGAACTAGATTTCATATTGTGCTATTTTATATAGGCATGCCTAGTTTGATCACACATGAATAGCTTAGTAAGAAAAGAAACACTGACTTACTAAAGAAATACAATAGGTATTTTGGTAGATCTTTGTTCTAAAGCACAATAACTTGGAAGTTTTTGGCACAAGTCCAACCATGGCAGCTCAGTGCTATGTAAAATTATCTGCTAAGGTCAGAAAGAGCAAAGCCCTGCTTGTGTGACACTGGCTGTATTAGTACACCTTGCTTCTCATCGCTGTGCTGCTTCCAGGTCTGCTTGAGTTCCTGGTGCTTTCAGTCCTGGATTTAGCACACACAGAGCTACTTTGGTGGCTTCTCTGCCTGCAATTCTTATGTATGCCTTCAGACTGAGAGAGATAAATACATGGATGGGGTCATTCTTCAAAGCAGCATATTTAAGAGTGATCTTCAGCAACAACAGAAAAAAGCGTAACAAAGACTTGTCCAACAAGTGTCTTTCTAATGGCTTCAAGTGGACTTTGGATTAGGCCTTGGTACTAGTGCTTGTTATCTGAGCATAATAAAGTTTCATGGTATTGGAACCTAGCTGTATAAAAGTTGTGACCCATTTATATATTCCACTATTCTTCAGATGCACTATAAAGTAGGATTCCTCTACATAATTGATATGTAGAATGAAAGCACTATGAATCTGTACACATACACAAGAAAGAACAAACCTAGCAGCTAAATGACCCATTCTAGGAGCTGGCTACTATATTGATTTCAAAGAGTAGAAGGTCTGTTCCTTTTTGGTTTTCAGAGGCATCTAGACTGAGTGATGTATTTAGCATTGTCCATTAAATGTAGCATGATAGAAAACTACTACCTGGTTCTACTTAAAACTCTAATGAATTGGGACCTTTAGTTAAGCACAGCAAAGCCCTAAAATGCTGAAGCACACACTGTCTCAGGGGCACTCCACAATGGTGAGGTTGGAAGACCCTAATGATAGGGACCACCACTTTGAATCTGAAGTGGCTGAAGACAGGGAGAGACGAGCAAAAGACAGTAATTAAACTGCAGTGCAAGAAAAACTCATCAGGTGTCTTTAGAGAATCATGCTCCAGATTAACCAGCAGCTCCTGGGCTGCTTCTGAGGAAGCTGCTGGTACACTGTGGCTTGACATATAACCACCCTAAGCTGTGTGACTCCTGTGGTTGCCTGCACCATACCTACTCCTCCTCAGAACTCTGTGCTGCTGCTTCTGATTCCTGTGAGCTGTAGGGGTTGTTTAAACTCAGAGTTCAAGGTGTTTCTTCAGTGGTGTGGACCTCTCCCTTTGCGAACTGAAGTTTCAGTATATCATCGGTACTGGCAAAGTCTGTGAATAGCTGTTGTATCAATGGCAGCTAGCGACTGTCTGACAACAACCTTAGAGCAGTATGGGAGAAAGAATGGATAGAAAAGATTTAACTTGGAGCTAGCTGTTTTGCATTGATATAACAGCAGTTACCATTCATTCAACATTACCCGGTAGTTTTTTCCTTTAAGTGTCTCATGTGAGGCTCTTCCCCTTGTTTCTCTAGCAAATTTGAGAATATTTATGTTCCTATTCATCTTCTATTAAGACATTTTTCATCTTTCATTTTATGATCTCACATTGGCTTTCCTTTGATACAACACCTCTTTTGTTAAGGCACTTCTCTGTGATATTTGGATAGAACAGTCTTTGAAAGAAATTAGTCCTTGATTAGTCCCTGTCTGTTTCTCCTCTCTCTATATGCCTTTCTTTAAACTTATCCCAAAATTTCAGTGAAATCACAGATTCAGTGAAATCACTTGAAATTCCTGAGATTAAAATATGTGCATTACTTTTTATCTGAAGAGGAGTAGAGAGCAGGTAGCATTTAGTGCATTCCCTTTTTCTCTCAATTACTATCTGTATTTTTTTCTGCTGTTGTTCTGTACCTTTGCCATATCTGTATTGGAGAGCACATTAGAAAAGAGGAAAAAGGAGGATGAAATGGATTTTCTGCTTCTCTGGCGTAATTTCTTTCCCCCATTGGTTTCTGTGAAAGGATCAAAGCCATCTACTGAGATAGCAGGAAAAGGTTTAAAATGTGTTTGTCTTCTGCCCAAGTCTCTTTTTCCCTTTGCCATTTACAGCGCTGGTAGCTTCATTAACAAGAGGTTACGACAATCATACCTGCCCTGTTTCTCCAGGGAATGTCCTCTCTCCCTGTCTTCAATTAACTATTTCGTTACTGCTGCACATTCAAATATTTCCAGCTAGTTTGACCTGGTCAACCAAACTACAGCAGCCCTAGCCTGAAAGTATATCCCAGTCGAAGGAATCCCTCCTGGGTGAATGCATCCTCACCTGGCACAGAGCCTCCCCAGCTGCATCTTTGCTCACCCCGTAGAGCCGTGGGAACACGATACAGGCCAGGAATGGAGGGGCAGCTGCGGCTCCTGTTGCCTTGGCCGTCTGTGGCTGGTCCTTAATCATCTGTTGGACCTATGGGTCACATGCTTTAGCCAAAAGTGGTCTCCATGCTAGTCAAATTTAAGCAGAAGAAACAGATATTCCAGATTTTGGAGTGTGCGCACGCTGCTCTCCCCTGCCTTCTCCTCACCACCCAGGGACTAAAAGTATTGTCACTGCTAACAGGCTGGACTCATATTAGCACAACACACTTACCTCAAGGAGTGGTAAAATTTCTGGCTTTTATGCATAAGAAAACATGGATTTGGATGCACTCCCAAAGCACTAAAGGGAAACATGCAGAGATAAGACAGCTCAGCGTTGAAACCATGAGAACAATCATTCTCAGCCAGTGAAGGAAGCTGACAAATGATTTATCAGTAACCTCTAGAAGCTCAGAAAATCAGTTGCAAAGTATACTCTGCCACCACAACATGTAGCTCACGGTGGATTTTTATTAAACCAAGATGATGCTGAAAATAGAAGCACCTCCCAACAGCTTGTTTTGCACCAAGGAGGTGCCAGTTCTTTTGGGATCTGAGTAAGAAAGGCATAATTATCTTATTTTATAAAGAATAGAAATACTATAAAAGGTGATAGCAATAATAGAAAGGGTGACAGCACTTCTGATGCTAACAGCTGTTCAAGAAAAGGTAATAGCAATCTTACCTCCCTGCTGGTGCTGGGAACCCCAGCTATCGCACCACTGGCTGAGCCCCTTCGCGTGGATCATGGCACAGTGCAAATATCTCATCTGTGGCCAGGTTCATCATCATTGTGGTCTGTAAAGCTTTTCTAGGATTTTCTTAGAAGTAAACAATCCTATTTATGATTTCTGCTGCCAGGTAAAGGAATACTCACGTAGATATGCTGCTTCATCCCAAAATAAGACAAAGCATGAAGATGGTGGTGTCCACATGTACTTGTGGAACCCCCACACAGGCATCTCTGTTACACTTTATCAGTTAAGTTGGTCCAGCAGTCACCAAGTTGCCTGGGAGAGGTAGAATCCTACACATCTCTCCAGGAAGGAGCCAAGGACAGTCATGGAATGGGCTCAGGTTATTTATCAGTTACTCATGCTAGCATATGGATGTCTACAACCAAGGCCTGTGGTCATCCTCTGCTTAGATTTGGCTCAAAATCACTACCTCCTAGTTACCATGTCTTCCACAGGGGCCCACTACACAGATCAAGTGAATCACAAGAAATCTGCTCTATCCGAAAGACCCATTTCCCCTGTGTACAGCAAAGAAAATGTCGTATTGTGTCAAAATCAGTTAGTAACTGGAAAATTTTTTTAGCTGAGTCAAAAAAAGAGCTGGAAAGCAAGCTACAATTGACAATCTCGGTACATTTAAGTGTTTCCTTGATTTTGTAAACAAGGTTGAATTGACAGGTAAAATAGCAATGTCCGTTCTGTGTGCCTTTGAAAACAGCTGTCAAGGAACATCAAAACCAACATTATTTCCAGCCTAAAAGTAAGCTCTGAAGAGCGCTGTACTGCATGTATCTCTCAGTCATGCTTTGTTCCTTTTGCGCTGCTCTGGCGCAAATGGGCTCTCAAACCAGCTGATAATGCTGATCACCATGGAGGGACAGATAAAAGGAGTCTTTTCTTGAGAAGACTGAAAATATTTCTCATTTCTAGGTCTTGACTGTCTTGTAACTGGGGAAAGAACTACCACCTCGGGACACTGATTTCTGTACCAGGGAATGTGTGGGTGGCCCTGCTGCAATCACAACATGCTCCACCATGGGCAGAAAGTGCAAGTGAGCTCAGCCCATCTTTGAAGAGAAATTGCAGCAATTTACCAAATTCTGTTTTCTTTCTATTAGCTGTTGGAACTGACCGGTTAGACCAGTTCTGCTTAACAACCTGTCTCTTCACTAAAATATCACTTAGGGAAATCTAGAATGACACTCTGGTTTACCTGATGCTCTGATTTGCAGAAGGCAGATGAAATTGTGAGTTGGATCCACTCTATTTTGGTGCAGAGTGCCTAACAGACATGTAGAAATCTTAGGCTACCATGAAAACTTTCTTCATAGCAGGGTAGCTGGCAGCTAAATCTCTCATTTGGCTATTCAGAGTCCAAAGTAATGGAAGAATTTAGGCAGATTCTGGACAGCCTTATCTTTGCCTTTTGCACTGCCTAAAGCCTCACTTGAAGTGGGAATTATACCCACCGGAAACCTTTACCTCTTTTTGTAACTTTTTGCATAGGAAAAAAAGTGCTATGAATTATACATTGTTTTGCTCCAGAGACCACTACTAATTCAGCCTCAGAACATCAGTGCTCTCCTCATGTGAATCTTCTGAAAGACTTTCCGAGCACAGTGCTGGTTATTTGCAGTATTTTATGGCCACTTACAAGACCATTGGCTACCAGATTCTTGTTAGACACTGTGAGCTGAAACAGAAGAAAAATGTCAAACTCACCAAAGCCCAGCACTGTTGTGTTGGTTTAAGTGTTTTTCCCTGTGAAATGTAAGATAGTCAGACCTCTAATGAGCTGCCTTAGTAGGGCTCACCCTGAACTGGTAACAGCGAGGGTCCCCTACAACTTAGTGATTACACTAGAGGACAGCTGGAGAATGGAGGAGACTCTTCATGTCAGTCGGTTGGATGAGTACTACGGCTTCCTTCCTGCAGGGGCTTGGCAACAGCAATACCATTCCTTTTCATGCTCCCAGAAGGTAAATGTCAGTCTATTCAGACCTTCACAAACCCATTTTAATTTTATTTGTGACATTTCTACTGAGGCCACATTTGGACAACAACAGTGGAGAGCAGCGGGTTGATTATTCTGCTGTGGTGGCTACCCCCCAGTGCAGGTTAAAAGTGCTCCTTTTAACTCACGTTGCTCAGAACATGTGGAAAGTATGTGCAGTCTTCCAGGAAGATTTTCCTGTGCTATTCTCTTCCAGCAGAAAAAAAGACTTTCTCAGCTTTCCATTTTCAACATTGAATCAAACTGAGTCTGAAGATTATTGTTTCCTTATGCAAAATGAATGAAAAATTAATTGTCCAGGGAGTTCTCTGTGTAGTTCACATCCCTGAGGAATTTTAGCTACTGATGGAGTCTTTGAGACTGAAAATGATTCATGAACACAGGAAGTGCAGTCTCTACATTAATATTTATGATTATTCCACATCATATTCTGCCAATAATCCCACTGTTACTAAAGCATGCATCCAATGCTCATAATTTATGGCACATGTGATGATGATACATTTCAAATAATACACATGATGTGATCACCTGTAATTTCAGTGGAATATCTGGCAATGATACGCTCCCAGCATGTATTACAGTAGCTGTAAAAGTCATTAGGGTGGGATGCAAATATTTGAAATGAACAATGTCCAAAATTTGTCAAGTGCTAATAGAACCATTAAAATACAGCTGTCTAAAAAAGTTGTGTACTGTTCCACACAGTGCAAGTGCTTAAAACTATTCAGACCCTGAAAATTAAGCTCTACATGTTGTTCAGGAAACACAGCAGTGTTGCTGCCCCTAGCATTGCAACCCAGCCTCTCTCAACCACACTCCTGCCGGGCTCTCTCGCACTGGTACTCCCCATCCAGCTGTCCCAGCAGCATGCTTGTTCACCCGCCCTATCAGCTTATAACAGGAACCTCGAGATAGACCCAGCCTAAAGCAAAAACAAAAAATAAAAAGAAAGGATAGAATTAGTTTACGGTTATCTAAGATCTCTCCATCTCCCCTCTTCTTCGCTGCAGACTCCCCCCTATTTTCCAGCACAGACTCCTTTAAAAAAACTCTGTCTGGAAACAACTTGTCTAAATATAGATAACCTTTTGTGGCTTGTGGGTATCCTTGCTCTAATATTAAAGGACTTCCCCTTCTTATCTGGAAAGTGCATGGCTGTATCGGGTTTATTCCAGTTCTGACAGAACATATGTAGCAATAACACTTATGTAGAAGTATAAAATTGTTTCAGTGGCTTTTGCAGGCTCAGTGAACTCAAATCCCCAGCACATCTTGGGTGTTTCTTCCTAGCTGTAAATGCTATAAAGCAAATCCTAGCTATTAATGAGTAAACTTCAAAAAGGCTTGAAATTGCTTTCATTGAAGACTCAAACGCTTGGAAACTTTTTCACAGCAGTTTGCTGATGGCAGGAAACTGATCTGGAAATCTCACAAGCGCTGTCATTGCAAGGTCAGCAATTCAAGCCTGTGATGGCACAAAGCCAGTTCATGACATTTTGAGGGCTTCTCCTGACAGTAGAAAATGAAGATGGATATAAAAGAAAAAAAGGCATTTTTAGAGTTGAGTAGAAATAAAATTTCTCCATCTTTTATGAAAACAGTGGCCAGACAAAGCAGAGAGATTCAAGAAGTGTCCCACCTGAAGGGAAAAGCCTTCAGTCTGCATTCATCTTTTTGTAGATACCAGAGAGAAACGAGGGAAGAAACTTTGTCCCAGAGGCAGGAAAAACTTCTGTCAATTTTTTTCACATTCTCAGACATAATCAGTGAGGAGAGAAAATAATTCACAAATTCTAATATTCCTGGTGAATATGCTAAACCTGCTGGAATTTACTCTGCTTTGACTTTCATAACTGCTGCATTTTGAATTTGAGATGAAAGCTTGGATAGGTCATCAAGTAATCCAGACTGGTTCATCTGTTTTCCTCTACCCTCTTTCTTAACACATTTCTCATGAAAGACATTAAAGGTACGCACTGTATGTAAGGAGTCAAATACCAGGTACTACTGTGTACCTCTGCAGAAACACAGAATTAACACCCCAGTAGATCTTTTGGAAAAAGGAAATGGATCCTGACTGAATTTCTTAGGAAGCAGAATTGCAAAATGTATTTGTGTCCTCTAGGAATTGCTTTGTGCTGAAGCGTCTGGGTGCTCCAGCTGCTGTCTTTGGGGTGCCTAGGTGAAAGGGCAGCTGAGTCTGGGGACTAAGTCACCACCTTAGGTGGTTTCCTCTCTAACGTAAGTGTCCTAAATGCAGGTATTATTCTCTTGAGAAGATTAACCTTTTTGTGAACAGGATCTTGTTTTATACAGTTCACTTACGCCTGGGAGGCGAAGCCTCACTGTTTTTGTTATGACTTCCAGAAGCAATGTCCCTGAAGATGGCACATTTGGAAATGACATTATTTCATACTGCTGCATAGCAGAAGTTGGCACACTGATCTATCAATGATGTTACTTCAGCAATACAAAATATTAGCCAATACCCAGAAGGAGAAAAAGATTTCTCTCCTATCCCAAAATATACCTCTGCAGAGTACCTGTTGTATTCCATTTAATCTAATTTACTGCAGGGGAGATGAACACCATCCCCACAATCATGCTATTTTTTAAAAGACATTGGTGATTCAGCTGAATGGTGACTAAGCCACTGACAAATTTTTCCTGTTAGCTTGTGTGTATAAAAAGATGCTTTGCTGGAGTGTATCATCTGCAGATGCCGCTATCTTGTTGAAGTGAATGGGGGTTTTCCAGTCAAACTACATTACTTTTTTATCATTTAAAATTATACACACGTGAAGCTTTTAGCACATTTCAAGGAAGTATCAGGTCATACAGTTGAGCCACAACAGAGAGAATGCAAAATATGTATGGAACATGACCGTTGGCAGAAACTGCTTGTTTTATTTACTTTATATGAACTGAATGTATCTTCTGGAAGGATAAACAGAGATACATTCCAATGAACAGAAAATCAGAATCATCCCACATTCTGGATGTTAGTCTGCAACTCAAAAGATACAGGTTGAGTTGCTTGCTCTCTTCAAACTGCTGCCTTTAGCAAGTACAGTAACTACATCTGTGAACTAGAGATGACACTGCCACCTTCTACAGCTGCTCCTGCCTGCAAGCTGCCAGCTAATATAGCAGAATAAGGAGGGGAGAAGGTAAGTTCTTAATTTACATCAGCAGAGGGAAAGAAATTAAATAGGTGAAGTAAGCTAAACTGGAAATGAAGTTAAGGAACAACTATTACAGTCTTTTGAGTGGGGCACTTAATTCTTCTATAGCTCCTTTGGATATTTCCTTGTAGGAGCTGTAGCAGAAGCTCCTGCTTGTAACTTTCATCAGGATGTAAGTTTGGAAAAGTAATATTCCTGGCAGTTGACTAGCGAGTGTGTCCAATCCTGAAAAACTGATTTCCTGGGGAACTATTTTTTTAAATCTACCTGTAGTTCTGATGATTTATAAGACTAGATATCCTATTTTCTTGCCACGGTGAGAACAAGTCTTCTAGAGCACAGGCTGGCGCTTGTCCTTCTCTTCACCTTGATTTTAAAATCTCCCAGCTTTTGTCAGTGAAAGTTGTTACACATTTGATTAGCTATTTTGGTTGATGCAGAGTTAAAGACAGTTCAGTAAATAATCTGCCCATTATTTCCATTCTCGTAAGTCAATAATGACAACAATGCCATTCACCAGACAGCATATGCAAATAAATGTGTATATGATAGACTGCAGCTGAATTTGATGGCATCTAATAACTGTTGATTGCTTTAGAGTGCTACTAAAAAAAAAGTAATATTATTAGGAATTTTTCTTGCAAATTGGTTTTAAAAAGCATATGGTCAGTGTTGTATAATTAGTTAGAAATTATAAGGTAGAAGCAAATAAAAGCTCAACAGCATGTATACATAAGGCTAGACACAGATTAGTGTGCAGTGAGGGGTGCTTGTGTGTAGGTCTAAACGTTGTGCTCAAGTACCTTGCCTGCTAGGAATTACTGATATGGCTTAGGAGGAACTGTGGTTATCTAAGGAGGCCTCAGGGAAATGAATTCTTAGCTGGGGCTGGCATGAGTATAAATTAACCAATTAAGGCACCTGTATCAATATAAACATCCTGACTCATTGTTTAACGGGATAATTGGAATTCTGTAGAGGAAATAAAGTTGATTACAAGGATCAAACAGAGGGAAAGCTCTCTAAGCATTTGTCTCTTGCTTGTGACAAGCTGTAGTTTAGGGGCCAGTGAATCTGTTATGAGGCTGCTGACGTGGAACAAATAGCAATATGGGAAGTGAAAGATCAGATCATTACTTTAAATGTTCGCAACAAAATCGTGTGCATATTTATCTATGAAGAAATAGACAAAGGTCTGTATGTTTAAGAATAAACATGAAGCGTATATTCCAACTTTCTGTATGTATCTGAATTCCCAGAATGTCCTAGTTTTGCCTGATGAATTGTTCTTGATGTAATGCAATTCAGAAGATGATTTTTCCTATCACTTTAATTGCATCTTTAAAAGTTTGCAATACAATTACAAGTCTAAATGTGCACAGGTGTCTAATCTTTGGCTTTGATGGGTAGATTTGCCTATCAAAGCATATGATGAACAGCTGGTGGAGGAGAAAAAGTTGAAGAGATGAAGGCTAGTTGGGATCTTGAATCCAAGGAGGTATGATGTGGATAATTTATTCTCTATAAACAGAAGACAGACTGATCTCCAGAGAGAGGGAAGAACGGAAAGGAAAGTCACTGTATTCTCAGGAAGCCATCTTTCACAAAAAGTCAGTAGACCTTTCACCAGAGTATCTTTGAAGAAAATGAAATGGCATATGTGCCTTCTTGTGTCCAAATGTATGCCTGCCTTTGAAGGATTCAGAATAGTTTTGGCCAACGGAAACAGGCCTACTCAGCTCCCCTTTCGTGTTTCTGAAAAGTAAGAAGGTTATTTGGGAGAAAAAAAAAAATTAAGTAAAATAAAAGACCTAGCATTATATTTTCTTCATGTGTCAGGTGAAAGTTTTGGGTGTACCAGACACACAATATCTGCGATATCCATAGAGAAACAATAAAGAACACCTAACTGTCTCTTCATTTATTCCCATTCTCCTGCGTTTGGTTTTTTTTTTTTTCATTAAACCTGGCAGCCACCATTGGATATGGACTTAAACTGAAACCAGTTCCTAAAAAAGTGGAAGGTGTTGTACCTAGTACCAAATATAGTTATACAGTGTCCAGAGCCCAAATATGGTTGGACTCGATGACTTTAAAGGTCTTTTCCAACAGAAATGACTCTATGATTCTATTAATTCTGTACATCCTCTCTTGGGAACTACTGACTGTGCTCAGGGATGGCATTAGGCCCAGAAGGTTTAAAAAAAGGCTAAGGCTCAAGCCTGGGCCCCTTCCTATCTCTCACCCTGCACTGGTTAAGCTGCAGCACTACTTGATCTAGCCTGTGGAAAACCTAGATAACCACCCTGCTGTACAACTACTAAGGGGAAAAAACATGATCCCTTGAAGTTTTTATTTATAATTGAGTCACTGTTATATATATAATATAATATTCCACTTACTTGGAGATAGGGTAATGAGTAGAGCCTGGTAAAGACACTCAAGTATACTGGAAAACATGGAAAATCCAAATGCTTGTATTTCACACTGCATTTCCCTACATTTCCCCGTATTTACATCACATTATTTACTTTTTAATTCCAGCCCCTACTCATCCTGGGGCAAGGATCTCTAAAGGACTCCAGCTGTAATGCACTGTATCTCTCAGGATGTATCTCTTCCATGTGGTTTAGTATAAGAATCCTGTGGTTTAACATAGGAACTCTAGTAGCAGCTGGGAACCATGAAATAGTATAAGGACCAGTACTGTAACTCTCTTTAGGCTATAGGAATTCTCTTCCATTTCAGGAATGTAAAAATATTTTGATTGAAAATGTCAAACATTTCTGATCCAATTTCATGGAACTCTGACATTCCAACATTTTGCCTAATTTTACGTCAAAACCAAATACGAAAAGGGATAGAAATTCTCAATTTCATAATAACTGACATTGCGTAGGACACATAGCACACCGTACCATTACTGAAACTAACAATAAACTATTCTGTAAGCTCCAGAACACATGATGAAATATTTACTATTATTCTTCATAACAAGAGTCTATCCACCTTATTAAACTTCTGTGATAAACTTTTCTGCTTCTGGACCTGATGACTTTTGCAAATTGTAGAAATGAAACTAATGATTCTTCCTCAGAATTACACACACAGAAATAAAGCGCATACTGACAGAAACTGAGGACATGCAGAAATTATTTAAATGAAACCACATTGAATGTGTATTATCATAGAATCATAGAATGACCTGAGTTGGAAGGGATCCACAAGGATCATCTAGTCCAAATCCTGTTGCTGCACAGGACAACCCCAAAATTCACACCATGTGTCTCAGGGTGTTGTCCAAATGCTTCTTGAATATTGTCAGGCTTGGCACTGTGACTGCCTCCCTGGGGAGCCTGTTCCAGTGCTCCACCACCCTCTGGGTGAAGAACCTTTTCCTAATATCCAACCTAGACCTCCCCTGGCACATCTTCCTGCCATTCCCTTGGGTCCTTTCATTGGTCACCAGAGAGAAGAGATCAGTGCCTGCCCCTCCTCCTCCCCTTGTAAGGAAGCTGTAGACCAGGGTGGGGTCTCCCCTCAGTCTCCTCTTCTCCAGCCTGAACAAACCAAGTGACTTGAGACGCTCCTCATACGGTTTCCCCTCCAAACCCTTCACCAACTTTGTTGCCCTCCTCTGGACACTCTCCAGTAGATTTGTATCCTTAATGTACTGTGGCGCCCAAAACTGCACACAGCACTCGAGGTGAGGCCACACCAGCACAGAGCAGAGCAGGACAATCACCTCCCTCAACCAGCTGCAATGCAGTGCTTGATGCACCCCAGGACATGTTGGTCCTTGGCTGCCAGAGCACAGTGTTGGCTCATGTTCAACTTGCCATTGACCAAAACTCCCAGGTCCCTCTCTGCAGAGCTGCTCTCCAGCCTCTTGTTCCCCAGTCTGTATGTACCTCCAGGGTTGCCGTGCCCCAGGTGCAAAATCCGGCACTTGCCCTTGTTAAACTTCATACAGTTGGTGATTGCCCAGCTCTCTAATTTGTCTAGATCTCTCTGCAGGGCCTCTCTGCACCCAAGAGCGTCAACAGCTCCTCCCAGTTTTGTGTCATCTGCAAACTTAATTAGTATTCCTTCCAGTCCTGCATCCAAGTAATTTATGAAAAGATTAAAGAGTACTGGCCTTAAGATGGATCCCTGTGGAACCCCGCCAGTGACTGGCCGCCAGCCCGATGTAACCCCATTGACTGTGACCCTTTGAGCCTGACCTGCCAGCCAGTTGCTCAACCGCTGCATTATGTGTTTATCCAGCTGTATACTGGACAGTTTTCCCAGGAGGATACTGTGAGAGATGGTATTGAAAGCTTTACTGAAATAAAAAAAAATTACAATTGGCTTCCCTTGGTCACCTAGGTGGGTAACCTTGTCATAGAAGGAAATTAAGTTTGTTAAGCAGGACTTTCCCCTCATGAACCCGTGCTGGCTGGGACCAGTGACTGCATTATCTTTCAGGTATTTTTCAGAAACTCCTAGAATAATCTTCTCCGTAATTTGCCAGGCACAGAAATGATATTGACAGGCCTGTAGTTACTGGGATCATCCCTGTTGCCTTTCTTGAAGACTGGGACTGCCAGCTTCCAGTCAACTGGGACCTCTCCAGATTCCCAAGAGCATTGAAAAATCATTGAGAGAGGTCTCGCTATGACATCAGCCAGCTCTTTAAGTACCCTCGGATGAATCCCATCAGGCCCCATTGACATACAGGGATCCAGCTGGAGCAGCAGGTCCCACACAAGTTTGGGGTTCATTGGGAATTTATCATTCCCACAGACATGATTTTCTAGCCCAGAGCTCTGCGGGTCCCAGAGCCCATCATTGGTGTTGAAGACCAAGGTGAAGAAAGCATTAAACATCTCTGCTTTGTCTATGTCCCTGTTTGTGAGGCGACCGTTCTCATCAAGTAACAGACCAAAGTTATTTGCGGTCAGCCTTTTGCTATTAATGTATTTACACTGACACAGAATCGTATAGGTTGGAAGACACCTTTATGATCAAGTCCAGCTGTAAACCTAACACTGCCAGTTCACCACTAAACCATGTCCCTAAGCACCACATCCATACATCTTTTAAATACCTGCAGGGATGGTGACTCAACCACTTCCCTGGGCAATAAAGTAAAAAAGTCCCTTTTATTGTCCCTCACAGTACTGGCCATCTTCAAATCTAATTGAGCTTTGGCCACACGAATTTCCTCCCAATAGGATCCCTCTGTAGAATAGAATCAGAAGAACAATCACTTTAGGAGAAAAGGATGATGAAAAAATATGCACTTTTTACAGGCACACGATGAAGTTAGTGTCTCAGCACATACCAGATTCTGCTTTGAAATTTGTTTTATTGACCTGAAGCTTAAGCAAGTGGGATGACTCAAGGGTAATTGATAGGAGAGAGAGAAAGAAATGAGATATTGGTGTATGTGCCCTGAGCTGTTTTCTCACCACAAAACCCTCCAATATATTATGTAAATGTATGCAGAACTCCTGTAATTAAATACTGTAGATAAATCCTGGCTGAATACATCTATCATGGCTTTCAGATATGTCTGTTCTGGAAAAACTCACCCAAAAAAATCACAATAAAAAGAATGTATTCTGCTCTTGGCATTCAATATAGTATAAGGTAAAGTATCCTCTACATCGTTACTTGCAGCAGCAAAGCCATCAACTGCAGCATGTGGTTAGGACTCTGAAGTGATCCCAGATCACTTTCTGAAATTAAATTCAAGCAGAAAGAAAAGGAGAATCAAACAGGTTTACCCCAGCTCTGCAATAGTAAGTAATCAAGAGAACTACTTAAGGAACATTAAGTGAAGCACCAGATCCTTCAAATAATATGATAATTGAAACATGGATGTTGAATAGTCAGTTATCTGCAGATCTGTCTTCTCTCAGAGAACGGAAAGAGCACAGAAGGGTTATCCTGCAGTGAACGACACTGCAGGGCTAAAAAGAGCTAGTCTGTCAACTAGAGGACAAATCTATCTCAACCTAAAATTTGTCACCAGCTATGTTGAACAGGCAGCCTTTTCAAACACATGACAAATGACACTGCTATTCATAGAGCAGGCATAACACAGGTTGCCACACTGTAAATTGTTACCAATATTGCCCCAGGGACCAAGAGATGTTATGCATTCAGCTGTAGAGCACCATGGACCGAAGGTGTGCTCAAGTGGAAATTACAGCTAATACAGTAAGAATTATCTAACGGTTAAGTGTAAATAACCTTTATGGTTTGCTGCAAAAAAATGAACATCATGGCTTTTGGCATCTCTCTTTGCACTTGCACTGCATTTCAGGAAATGAGAAGCCTTTCATCTCTGGCTATCAGGCAGTATCGTTTTGTTTTGATGTGAGGTCAGGGGAACAAATTCATCCAAACGCTTCACATCAGTCCTTGATTTGCACAGCTACAGAGAAAGGGTGCACCTTCAGCCCATTTGTAACCCCCTACTGTCTTCTAAAATATATTTTAAGAAGGGCACAGGTTCACAAGCCAATCAGTTCAATTAAAGCTGTATGCATAAAAATATGTGGTTAACTCTCTTCTGGCTTCTTCATGCAGCTTCATGGGGAATCATGGCTTCAGGCCAAACAACTGCAAAAGCAAAGCTTTTTCCCCTCAGCATTTTAGCAAAGTGCACATAATACATCTTTAAGTAAATTAGTGTTGTAACAGGTTTTGGCTGATCCGTCTTGGGAAGTCAAATGAGGACCAAAAATAGATCCTATTTTCAATTTCCACTGAGCAGCAAAGTGATTTGAAATCCTCCCTTGCCACAGTAAACAAAGAAATAAAAAACAAATTTGGCAACTATTCAGTAAAGATATGTGCTAATTCAGTATTTAAATTCAGTACCCAAAGAACGGTATACCAGAGAGGGCCAATCAACATATCCAGCAATGGCAGAAGCAAGTCTGACCCTCCAGGAAAACCCCTTCCTCTGCAGTCAGGCACTCTGTGGCATTTACAGTGGAAAACTCAACTCAGAGTAGGTATTGGTTATCACAGACACCTCTGCGGAGAAATGCAGAACACCTAAATAGCCATGTACCATAAGCGTACCTATGTTCTATGGGACAGGTGAACATATAAGCAGATATTACTTATGGCAGTACAGTCTAAACAATACAGACTGTAACTTCAACTGAAATTATGAAAAGGGGAAAAAAAACACCTTAGAAAATTCCTGCAGAATGGTATAGCCATCAAATCAGTAGTAAACATAGCAAGCATTTTAAAGCAGAAGAGCCCTTGCCTTTATTGCCTAAAGGTGTGACAGGATTATTTGCAGTTTCTCAAGTAACTGCTACTGGAGTCATTTGACATAAGTAACTGTATTTTCAAAAATAGAAACAAGATGGTCTCACTTGAAAGATTAGTACTTCCCTAAAATATTTATGTAATAAAAGTGGTCCCTGGCAAGGAAATCTAAATGTGTTCAATGAGAGCACAAAAAGAAAAAACGGTAGCTAAGCATTAAACTGAATTTTCAGTACACACTTTTTCCAAAAGTATAAAAGTGTATGATTTCATAGAGATAGTTGAGATCAAATCCCTGGAAGAAGGATTCTGTTTCACTGAATGTACTAGGCTAGTATAAACCAGACTGTCTCTAATTTTGCTAAACACACATGCATGTTAAACTATTTTTCTTAATGCCTGTTAGTAGAATTGGCACCAAATAACTAAAATTAATCACATTTCGCATCATTGTTTCTGATGCGAGTGTGATGTTCTTTTTTCTTTTCCAAAGGTCATGTCTATAATACTCATCATTAGTGGCAGTTTCTCTGTGTTTAAGGAGGCAGCATGGTTATCAAGACATCAAACTAATTACGATTAGCTTGAAGAAAGCAAAGGATCCCTTCATCTCCAACTCTGAAGGACAAAAGGAAGAGGGAAAGCAAGGGAAATATTAGTACCATTCTATATAAAAATGTCTTGATTTTGTTCTGCTCATGTGGAATCACATTTGAAGAAAGTGAAAGGAGAGATAGGGGAAGTATTTTCCCGGTCCTTAGAAGAATAACAAATGGGTCGTTAATTGGCAAGTGCTTAAATGGCTGGTTCTAATCAGGGTAAATGGGCTTGTTTTTCCAACACTGGGTCTCACATCAAAACAACAAGAAACAATTGAAAAACCTCTGCTGAAGAAAGCAAGAGGAAGTGGGTTGTCACCAGCTGTTCAAAGACAAGATCCTGCAACAAATGTGTAGCAGCAGATGCCATGTGAATCGTGGGGAATGTAAATGCATATGAGTCATCCCGTAAGCCGGGGGGGGGGGGGGGGGGGGGGGGGAAGCTACAGGCCAGATTCTGCGGGAAGAGGTTTTTGTGGCTTTAACTATTTCTCTACTTGCTTTGTACATTTTTAAAGTACACAGTATATTTTTTTTCAGAAGAAGGTGTTCTTAAGCCATGTTAAAGAGCCATCAGTACCAGGAGAGTATCTTACAGACGTATTATGCTTTGGGCCTATCACATCAAAAGGGAGATGATCCAGAATCATTGTCTGTCCACCAGGGAAAGTAGTTTAAAACATTTTCGCCTTTCCTCTCCTTTTAGAGTAGACTAGACTATTCTAGAATATTTCAATTTGAAGGGACCTACAACAATCATCTTATCCAACTGCCATTTAGATTTATGGTAATATTAAAAATCGTTAAAAGGATATAAATTTTTATAATTTGCAAAATTTCATTGATTTGTTTGCCAGTGCATCTTCATAAATAGCTCCATTGGCACACTGGCAAAAAAGTAGCAATTTGGTGTAGTGGGAGAAATAGAAGAACTACACCCTGCATCGTACGGTGATAAGCCCAAGGATGCCATCTCAGGAAGGCCGCCCCTGGGCTGGGGGAGTGGGTAAGTCACAGTAGCAGTTAAAGTGTGATGGAACTTAAACTGCAGGTGACAGTAGGATGCACTCCAGATTTCAGTAAAATCCTGTTTCTCTGAAAGAAATAGCAAGAAAGAGACAGAGGGAGGAGTCCCAGTCTCATCTCCTGCCTTGGCTGTTCCAGCTCTACATATCTAAGCACTTTTATGCTCTAGTCATGAAATACACACCGGTTTACACAATCCCGTAATCTTATAACAAAATAGTTCATCAGGGATTATTAAATTAATTGCAGAATTATCTTCTTGGTTTTTCCCCAGTAACACCAAGCTTTCCTGTAGAAGGGGAAAAAGGCATTAGCAGTAGACTGCATAGAGGTGGATCTACGTTTGGAATTCATTTTTATCTCTTGTGTTACCATGTTCCAGTGTGACAGATACCGAGAATTCCCTCCTGCCAGTCACCCTCAAGGCAGCCACCCCTGATTTCTCCGCTGAATCCATACTGCTTAACACATCACAAACAAGGAGAGGCTTTCATATGGTTGAGCTCTGGGGCTTTTTTTTTTTTTTTCACTTTAAAGGTGAACTCCAGGGCTGATGGGAAAATATTGATATCATTTTGTGAAAATGTGTTTGTCTTTTGATATTAGAGGCTTTCCTTGTTTAAACCAAATGAAACCAAAACAAAACAAAAAATCAACAACAAAAAAGAGAGAAGGGGTGAGGAGGAAGGGCCCTCAATAGCCAGTGGTGTAGACATTTGGAGATTCACCTGTGACACAAGGGACGCTGTGTGAGTATCAGCCCAGTGGGAAAACCATTATGCTCAGAGTTCTACAGGTTTATGATTTTCAGGCTCTGGCAGGGTGATCTCATGAACCCAGCAGCAGCAGGGATTTGTATTGAACTTCTGCCCCACAAACCTAAGGACTCCATCAGTGGTCATGGGAGACACATGAGATTGTAGTTTCCATTGAGATAATTTATCTGCAAAGCATGTTTGTACGTGGTCACCAGAAGAAGTCTTGAGGACTGAGCTTTGCCATATCTCATTGCAGAGCACAGGCAGAGGCTAAGCATAAATGAGCCTTTCTTCTGTACCTGGACAAATTAAGTAGAAAGGAACAAAATGAGCTCCTACTCCTCTTCATCCCTGGTTCGTCAGCTGTGAGGTTGAAAGGAACTGCTAGTGGCGTTACACAGGATTTAATCCAGATTTTTCTCCAGGCCCATGATGTGATCACTGCTCCGATCATATTTCCCATGGCCAGTAGTTGAAGCCCACCGTGGGAAGGGATGGGACAGCAGGGGGGAGCCTGACAGCACCCACACTTGTACTTCAGACCTGGGAGGTAAACTGCAAGATGACCAAATCTATAGCTCACTGTGTTTTGTTCTTCAGTGATGAAACTGGACTGCAGAGCTGTTATTGTATTTCCAAGGGAGGGGAAATCTAGCCTGATTTGATTTTGTCATAAGTGATTAGATTTTATATTATGCTTATATATTTCTCCTAATCAAATTGGCATGTTGGTTCAAAATCAACCTAGCAGAAAAACTCTAATTTTCTTATCCATTCTGCTTTATTTATCACTGGATTTATCAAAGTTGTGAGGTTTCTTTTTTTAATTCTCTGACTAGGCCCAGTTCTGCTTAGCTTATAAAATTTGAAACATTCATAGCCCAAGGTTGCAAAAGCAATGAATATTTATAATCCCATTTTCCCAGCACACTCAGAGGTGTCTCACAGCGTGACTTCACATTAGAAATGTCCCACCTGTGGGGATCGTTCAAAAAACCAGAGATTACAAGTCTGTACAACACAGAACAAGGTCAATACCCAAATTATGTGAATTATCAGCTTAAAAAAGTTGCATACCTGATGATGCATTGCACCAACACTGATTTATAGGTGCTGTACTAGCATCACTCTCCCCTGTGAAGGGAGTATTTCAGCTATTAAGTTATGACATTATTTCCCGGTTCTTGTCCTGAGCCTTCTCATGAATGAGCTGCAAACTGTGTAATGCACTCCTCTCCCCATTTACAAAGGTATCCCCTCTCCAACAGCAAGGAACAGAAAAGGGTTTCTCACCTAGTGTCAGAGGACAGGGAAACATTACACTATAAAGGACATAGTGACTAGTGACAAATCACAGGCAGGACTCGGTATTGCAGAAAATACTGCAAGTGAAACTGTGTGACCCTGCAAGTATCTTCTGTTACTTCACTGCAGATATATTTCCTTTCCTAGACTGGGGTCACACTTAAGAAAACCAAGCCCCACCCCATCTGTCTCCAAAAATGCAAGTAAAACTTAACAGTAATTCAGATACAGATCCCCACAGTCTCCTCCTGGAGAAATTAATGTGTTACGGCCTAGACAAGTGCCCTGTGCAGTAGGCGGGGAACTGGCTGACAGGCCGCACCCAAAGTGTGGTGGTAAGTGGCTCCTTTTCCAAGTGGCAACCTGTCACTAGTGGAGTCCCCCAGGGATCGATATTGGGCCCAATGTCATTCAACATCTTTATAAATGATCTGGATACCGGCATCAAGTGTAGCCTGATGAAGTTTGCGGATGACACCAAGTTGAGTGGGGAAGTAGACACTCCAGAAGGGAGAGCTGCTCTGCAGGGAGGTCTGGATGGGCTGGAGGAGTGGGTGTCGTGGTTCAGCCTCAGTCAGCAACTAAACACCACGCAGCTGCTCGCTCACTCCCCCCACCCCTGTGGGACGGGGGAGAGAATTGGAAGAGCAAAAGCACCAAAAAAACCCCAAAATACTTGTGGGTTGAGATAAGAAGTTTAATAAATGCAATAAAATAATAATTATAGTAATAATGATTACGATAATAATAACAATAATTATAATATAATAAAAAGGAAAAGGGAAAAAGGGAATAAAACAGAAACACAAACTATACAATCGCTCACCACCTGCCGACCAATACTGCTCATCCCCAAGCCGCAATTGCTGCCTCCCTCCCCCAGCCAGCTCCTCCCAGTTAACATACTGGGCATGACGTTACATGATATGGAATATCCCTTTGGTCAGTTTGGATCCACTTTCTTAGCTGTACCCCTTCCCCTCCCGGCTTCTTGTGCACCCAGCAGAACATGGGAAGCTGGAAAAGTCCTTGACTAGTACAAGCAACTAGTACCCAGCAACAACTAAAACATCAGTGTGTTATCAATGTTATTTTCATACTAAGTCCAAAGCACAGCACTATGGCAGCTGCAGTGAAGAAAATTAACTCTATCCCAGCTAAAACCATGACAGTGGGCCAACAAGAACCTTATGAAGTTCAACAAAGACAGGTGTAAGTTCTTGCACCTGGGAAAACATAATCTGGGAGTGCAGCACAGACTGAGATCCACCTGGCTGGAGAGCAGCTCTGTGAGAAGGGGCCTGGGGGTCCTAGTGGACAGAAAGCTCAACATGAGTGAACAGTGTGCTGCTGCGGCCAAGGAGGCCAACAGGATGCTGGGCTGCATCAAAAAGGGCATCGCCAGCAGAGAGAAAGAAGTCATTATCCCGCTCTACTCAGCGCTTGTCAGGCCACACCTGGAGTAGTGTGTCCAGTTCTGGTCCCCGCTATACAAAAGAGATGTGGACAGGCTGGAAGGGGTCCAGAGAAGGGCCACCAAGATGATCAGAGGACTGGGAAGCTGCCATATGAGGATAGGCTGGGAGAACTGGATTTGTTCAGCCTTGAGAAAAGGAGGCTCAGAGGGGATCTCATCACCATGTACCAGTACTTCAGGGGTAGCTACACAGAAGACGGAGACTCCCTTTTCACAAGGAGTCACATGGAGAGGACAAGGGGGAATGGACACAAGTTGCTCTTGGGGAGATTCCGATTGGACACGAGAGGGAAATTTTTCACACTGAGGACAGTCACCATTGGAATAATCTCCCCGGGGAAGTGGTTGACTCGGCCACATTGGACAATTTCAAGATTTGGCTGGACAGGGTGCTGGGCCATCTTGTCTAGACTGTGCCCTTCCTAGAAAGGTTGGACTAGATGATTCCTGAGGACCCTTCCAACCTGTAAAAAAGAAAAGAAAAAGAAATAAAAAAGATGCTTTTCCTGTTCAAGATGGAGCTATGAGGGGAAGAGTCAGTTTTAATACTTGTCATGCAAATACGTTTCCTTCCATTTTACAGACAGGAAATTAAGGTTCAGCAGCAGCACTGGAATTAGAACCTATCTAGAGGTCATTTTAGGCCAATAAAGTTTTGCCATTGATTTTAATGCACCAAGATATCCCGCCCTTTCCTATTTTCCCCAAACTTAGGGTGAACTATTAAATTGATGGTTGCCCTGTAAATCCCATAAGCTATTAATGTAGTTCCCCTAGCTGGAAGATAGATTAATGACTTGAAACTACTGTAAAATATTTGCTACTTCAGTGCAAATTAATACCATATTTTATCCTCATTTATACTCACATCCAACATTTTCTTCTGCAAAGGATACCAGAAGGAGCTGGACTTTTAAATGCCAGAGTTCTAAATCTTATTTTAAAATTTTTAATCAAATCATTCAACACATGAGTTTTAAATTTCTGCATTTCCATTTTCTATAGTTCTTTCATCTCATTTTTTTTCTGCTAAGAACAAAGAAAAATTTTAAAACTCAGATGTGTTTAGGACTTCTTTTAAATACTAATGAAGTTTTTAAAATGCTTTAAGTTTTTCAGGATTCCATTCTCCTCCATAGTCTACAGCTTGAGCTAGGACTAAATATGAATATCTTCCATTTCACTCAGGTTTAAGTTTTCAGTTTTAAGGTAGGTAGTTTTAAAGTTTCTAGGTATTATGTGCTATCCTGCAAATCACTTTTGTCCACAGTCTCCTATTTATTTCTTATTAAAATGTCAATTCTTATTCCACTGCCTAAAACAGCATAGTTCACTAAACACATTGCTATTGGTTGCAATTTCTGGAGAAAGCAAAATCATGAGACCATTAAAATGGCTGGATGCCTAAGACACATATTTAGTCATAGAAAACTCCAGTCAAGTCTCTTCTGTGTAGGAATTAAATCTTGTGGCAAGGTCTCCATACCTGAGCTAAGTACAGCAGGCTATTAGCTTTTCTGTTGGTGGTGTTTAGAGGCAATAAAGGAAGTGACAGTGGGGGAAAAGGTAAAGTTGTTTTATCTCACTGTTCCTTCTTGCCAATACTTATCAAAAGTTTGGTCTTTATTTGTAAACCATAAAAAGGGGTTGATACTTCAAACTTTTAGGAAAATTTTTCTTTCCTTCTACACTTCAGATGCTCAAAATTAAACAAAAAAAGGTTAAAGTGTTATGAAAATCACAGAAAACAAGCAGAAGTTTGGAATGAAACCATGTCTTTCATTTTCTGCTTTATATTTGATATTATTATAATTTATGAAGAAAACATAGCCACTTTACAAACACTTTATTGTTGAATTCTGATGCTCTGTTTTGGCACCAACATCAGGTACCAAATCACAGCCAAATCACAAGTTGAACACAGACTTGCAACTACATTCACTTTACAGTTGGATCAAGCTGTCTTGTAAACTTCATTAGCTGTTATTGGGGATTGTTTTGGCCAAAACACTTCTGGGACCACACTTCAGACACTCACCACTCTCTTGATTAGAAACATCCTTTACACCCAGTCTAAACATTTGTGCCATATTTATCCCTATTTGTTCTTGTGTCAACATATTCTGCTAATTACTTTGTGGTTAGATTATGGGCAGCAAGCACGTGTCCTTCAGCACCTCTTTGGCCAGACTGAGGAAGTCAAGCTTTTTTAGACCTAAAAGAAAAGGGAAACAACAATCTGCCTGACTACAGATCCTTTGGTTTAAGCCTGTTTTTCTTAAAGGCAGGTGACCAGAACAACACATGGTAATCCAAAACCACTGCCAACAATATCAGTGAGACCTCCTTCTCTCTCCTGCAGTACACCATTCAGCACATCCATAGAATTTCATTAATCACTTTAATGGCTGCATGACATTTGTAGTTTGTAATCAACCTGTTACTGACTACTGCGCACCTGCCTTTCCCCACTTATAATCTCCAGACAATAAATTCCTAACCTCAAGGCAAACATTTTCGATATTAGTCTCCAAAGGCATCCCTAGAACTTTATAATCAGGTTTCAACAACCCTGTTCCTTAAGGTCTTCTGGCCCCCCGACACACAGTCATCCCCTCCATAAATGAGTTTCATCAGCAAACTAATGTCATTCTTTTTGGAGATGTTAGTGAGATACCAAGGAAGCTCGTCTTTCTATTCTCTGACTTATCCTGGTGACACATCTGTCAAGAGGTCCTGGTCATGCAAATTCTAGTTCTACTTGGTTTTGATATACATATCTAATCCCACCTGCCCTGTCCTTCCTTCTGTCTCCAGATCATCACATCTTCTCTTTTGGTCTCTATATGGTCCCTTTTACTCCTCAAATAGTCACTCCTGACCATAGGAGTTGTATCGGCTCCCTTTGCCAGGCTAGGGGTTCTTCTGTCCTGTCCTGCTACCCCATTTCCCAATTTTGCTCTTTCTCATTCTGTTTCAAAGCAACTGATGTGTTCCACAGTCCTTTCTCCTTTAGCAGCCAGTCTCTTCCCTTTCCTTGTTTGCATGTTTCTGCAGATTGTCCTTTCTGTCTGTGGATCAACCTGTCACATCTTCCTGATCAACAAGGGTCTCTGAGTCATCCTGTTTTATCCTCTCTCCCACATAATTTCTTCAGTGGCTATCTGAACGCCACCACTTCTGTGAATGTGTTGTTAGTCTTTCTCCCTTACAGTTTGTGAAGGTACACTGGCAGATGATTGGGCCATGCCCTGAGGTTTAGCACAGTGAACTGACCATGAGAAATTACTGGACATGACAGAAACCAGAGCAAGAAGGTAACAAGCATTATGGATAATGCCGCGAAGAACGACCAAATTTCACAGATGGTTAAGGGGAAGTGATGTGAAGATGACCAAATCTCACAGATAATGGAGGGGAGAACTGGGGACACTTTGAAGAGTGAAACCTTGCTAGGTCACCAGGGACTGGTAAATAATTGTCTACGTATCCCTATCAGAAACACCAAGTTTGGATTCAAAGGTAGCAAAAGTGAGAGTGAGGGGAAAAGTAACCAGGGTGGGTTTTGATTTGAGAGGAGACAATTGTGGAGAAAGAGAGGTGATCAAAGTGAATGGGAGAACAGGCATGGGAATTGGAGAGGAGGGGGACGAAACGGGCCAGCTGAGTTGCTGGTCAGTATGCTTGAGCCTTGCATCTGATCACCACAATCCATCCTAGCTTCTCATCTAACTCAGTCCCTAACTATTTTCTTTGTAAGGATTTGGCTTTGCCTAACGCAGGAATTATTGCATGGACCCTTTGTGTGAGAAATAGCTACAGTCAGGCATCTGCTGTTGGATGATGTATTGCCCACAGCTTCTGCATCCTGTCATCCTTGTTTGCTTCATTTTTTCCTTTGAAGTTAGGAAAGAGAGATAAAAGACTACGGAAGCAAGAGAGGTAGCAGTGTAGGGAACATGAAAAATTTCAGAACAACAAACTCCCCCATAAAATCCTATTCAGACACTGCTGTTTATTGTTATTGGTTCATTGGTGCCCAAGCTGCTAAGCTTTTTGGCAGGGAAAATCAGAACATACTGGACTCCACTCTGCTGTAGCCAGCATGCTTCCAGTACCCAATGTAATTAGTTTAATGCCAGCTCGAGTATCTCTGCACTGCAGCATTGCCATACTCTGTCTCAACAAGGAAGATAGAGAGCTAAACAACTACACCTCCACTCAAAGCTTCCTCTTGTTCTTTTGTCCTAGTGGTAACACTAGAAGCAGCACTAACAAAAAAAAACCCAAACCAAAACAAAAAATTTGGCAGTAGTATTGCCTCTGGTATCTCAGTAACTCTAACTCAATCTCAGTAAATTAGATCATTTGAAGATCCAGCAGAAGCCTTCACAAAAGCCACTGAGACCTAAGCTATCCTATACACAAAACTCACAAGGGAAGAAAAGCGAAATTAATTAAACCAGGAAAATGCAATCTTTAAGTTCAAGCTTGGTGTAATCATTGAATATCATGTTCCCTAACATTACATGCGCCATTCTGTGGCATGGCTTCTCTGATGTGCCAAACTCCCAGACAACGCCCTGGTTTAGATGCTATTAGTCTGCTTACTGACACCCTGCGTGTCTTAATTCTGCTGTTTCCAGGAAAAAATGAAGTCATGCCTATAAAACATGGTGTGGATACCCATGCACTGCACTTGGCTTTCCAATGGAGCCTTCCCAAACGATCAGTTTACAAAGGCCCACCCTATTTGGCTGGTACCATTCTCCTGAAATCCAAACTATTTGAGAAGATAAATTATTGTTGCTACATGCATAACACCTGGCATATTTTGACCACTGAAATGTGCTATAAAACACATTTCCAGTGACTGGCAGGGAAAGAAGGATTGGCGATGGCTGCCACGAGTGACAGGTCCCTTCCTCCAGCCTTTTGCCTGAGTTGTGCAAAGACCCTGTGAAGATTTATCCACACCCATGAAGTCAGACTTGAGGAAAACCTCGACCTGGAAACTTGGGTACTTCTACAAATTCTTTCAGCTTTGACCTGTGAAATAGGTACTGTCTTTTGACTGTTAGCAATTAGCTCAGTGTGAGAGGATGACAAGGAGGAGACTCTGGGCTCTTGTTCAGTAGTGATACCGCTGCTCTCAGTTTGTCAACCAGCCAGGAACAAACAGTTTGTTGTGCAAGTGTTATCATTTTACTGAGCAGATCCCCAGTGTCACACTACAGCTGGCAAACAGCAGAAACAGAAGTAGCTCCATTAAAAGCATGCATCATGCACCAGCCTTCGAATGGGACACACTTCCCACATTTGTAGTCTTCACTCTGACTTCCCCACATCCCCCTTGCCACCACAATTTTGAGAGTACCACGTTTGCAGGTTTTCAGCCTCCTGAAAAGACATTTATAGGTCACAGAGTGAGAAAGCTGTCTTTTCCAAAACATTATATTTAAGATTGATTCAGAATTGTAATGGAGTGGGACCACAGCAGAGAAAAGGGAGAAAATGAAGCTCATTAAAGAGCTGTCCAGCTGGAACCTGAAATTTCTTTAGTCAGGGGACTATATCGTACCCTGCCTCTTCCCATCTACATTGAAAAACAGAAAATGCTGTGGATTTAATTAAAACTTTGACTTAGTTTTCAGTTAATACTCTTTATTTGATCTATTAACATTCATTCAAGATGCAAAGTTATGACCCTCATTATGAAAAAGCATGTTTTCCTCCATTATGATAATCTGCATGATTTTTTGTTGGCTTTGATTTTAGGCAGAGTTTTTTATAATACCTGGAGAAAGCTGAAGAACATAAATATTACTAGCTCAGCTGGTTTAAAATTTCTTTGTTCACATGATTCAAAGGTTGAGATTTTTGCTTGTTGTATTTTGCTCAATAAATTTTGGTTCTTTCCCAACAACAGATTTCAAGCTAAAAATTCATATTTAGGGAAAGATGCCCAGAGACTGCACAAGACTCTGTTTGTGTCAGAGCCTGTAAATCAAGGTCCATCACTAGTGAGGGACTATGCTGCAGCTAATCCACCTATGGGCCCTCCTCGAAGCACCAATGTAAAGTACTTTGTTATAACCTCTCTGTCATTTCCTCATCACCTACAGAATCCAAATCCCAGCTCACCAAATGCACCTGTAAAGCATTAAAAAAAAATTCAGACACATTCCTTCTCCCAACTAACTATTGGCACAACAACTCAGAGGCCCTTTGGCATCAAGAGCAGTAGCTTTCATACTAGCATCCCTCAGGTTCAGTGCCATCTTATGAATAAAGGATGAATTCAAAAGCACTGCAGGGGTAGATAGCTCAACCCACAGCTGCTCTGACAGCAGTGGGGAGTGACCTGAGCTGCTCCCACACTCCAGTGGCTTAGGTCCGAGTCTGGTGGTCTTTGCTTATTCATATACAGTATTGCACCAGCAGGACCACACTGTTTTCAGAGGCGATTTGGAGATCGGGGACTGAGTTGGGATGGCATGTGGCCCAGGCTAATGAGATGCTCCAGACATTAGCTGATCTCAAGCTAGTGCCTGCACTGTCTTCCTAGGCATGGGCATGCTGAGGAGTCTAAAATGGACTATGACAATCAGTTTTCATCATCTGAACGTGCTCCCTATCACCCTCCGTCCTGATGAATTGGATTCACTTTTGCAAATTGGAAGGAAATCCTTCTGACCTAATTGCTAAGTCAAACATATGAACTGAAGCCACTGTCTCCTTGCCTGCCTTCGGTGGCAGGAAAAATGGTTAAGCAATCCCATTATGGACTCACAGTGTGCTTTCAGTTACCAGCGTTCAACAGCAGAGGAATCTTTTTACCCTTCCAACTAACCACTTCCCCAGACCCATAAAGAGATGTGCTTCTTACTAGAGTCTCCATTAGCACAGTACAAATCAGGAGCACAGTCACTGAGTCTCCTAAACCAGTAGATAAAGGCCCATGGTCTTTAAAAGGTTCATACTAAGAGGATTGCGGTAAAGGTGAAAGTGTTAGCAATGCAGGGTCCACTTTCATGTAGAGAGGAGAATGACATGCCAAAAGACATCTAAGTCTTGTAAGAATGGGATCAATGAAATAAAAACTTGTATCCCATAGTTATCTGGGAGCCCACAAGGTCATTGTGTAAATACCATCTTTTTGCAGTGTAATCTGTAATGCAGGCAACCCAGATCCTTTTAAAGGTGACAGGATTGGAAAAGGAGGTCTCCACTACCTACAGCCTGAGATAACCATCACAAAATAGCAAAGGCATAGGCAGGGACACATATCTGGTAGGAAGGAGATGGGGAGAGGCTGAGGCGGCTGCAGAAAAGTGAGAGTCACGCAGCTGTGGAAAGGAAAGTGCTCTCTGATGCCTACACACCTGCAACCTCCACCACTGCTCTCTTACAGGGTCCATTCCATTTCTTTCTTTGTTTTAAGCAGAGCTATGGGTTTTATACATTAAAATGTAGCCAGAAAAAATATAAATAAGAATAAATGAATTCTAAAACAGGTTTCCCTCCATCAGTATTACAGCAGAAATCAGGAAAGATAACAGACAGCTGCTGCTCTCTGTGGCTTTCTGTCCCTCTCCCCACCTCAGCAGTTATGATTTTATGTCCCATCAAAGATTCACAGAATATGGATTGAGATGCAAGAAAATGCCACCTAGATTTTAGAAAGACTATATTCTTCGTATTAATAGTTTTTAATCTTTGTGGATTTTCATTGTTTCATATCCTTTGCAAAAGGAAAGGAAAAACACTCACAATAATTCCTTAAAATAATAGAACATTTATTTTGATGTTTTCTGTCCTGTGGACAAACTCATACAATGAAAGAATATGCAACACAAATTAATCTCTCAGTTTAACCTAAAACTTGTTGGATAAATCCATAGAAAGCATAAAACAGTACTGTTATACCTCTATTCAAGTTTCAGAAATGTATTTCCATGTGTCTAGGGTAAACCAGAAAAATAGATAAAAAGATTCAGTACACCTTTTAATGTTAAAAAAAAAAAAAAAAAGGCATGAAATTCATTAGGTATGGGAACTGAAATTAACAAATCAGCATTCCTGAAATTAATTTTTCACGTTCATAGTAGTACAGAAAAACTAAATTTAAAGCAATGTGGGAAAGAGAAATATCATTTACATACCCCTTTCTAGAGCAGGAAGTAGTGCTGACAAAGACGCATGGAATAAGCAAAAAGGAAATGTTACAACACTCATTCAGCAACCCTAGGGAGCTTCACTTAGGAAAAAATGTTTCTTTCTAGAAATTGACTACTGCAGCATTTGAATTTTCAGTATGCTTATTTCACATTAGCCTGTTTTGATCAACAGAAATCGACTGAATGTCTTTTTTAGAAATATCAGATACACACTCTTACCTGTGATGGTGGGACCCCGCAAGGCCTGAGGAGGTACCACCTCACAGAGCACGCTGCAGAAAGCAGAGGCCCAGCAGCGGCCCAGCCTCTCTGCCAAGGCCACGCACGCAACAGAGCTAGCGCCTCTATGACAGTTCAGAAAGGTGTCAATTTAAATGAACCACCACCATATAAATGGTAGCCTGAAAGATTTGTTCTGTGACACACATACTCACTGCTCATACTCAGCTGAGTCTGAATATACACCACAAACATTTGCCAAGTGTCTAGACAAGCACTGGGAGTAGTGTTAGCTGAGTAAATTGACAGTGGCTTAGCTCAAACTGCAACAGACCCATGAACATCAATCTAGAGAAGGCCAAAAAAGATAACAGGTTTATCACACAGAGTCACTTCCTGTCTTTCAGGCAACACAGGGGGTCAGGCACATCTACACAAGAAAATGCTTTAAAAAAGAACAAGAAACAAAAAGCTGAGACGTAGCCTGTACACAATACCATGCCAGCCAATGAGTTAGTATAACAGCAAGCTCACGTTCTACTTGCTTCTGTTTCCTATTCCTTGGTGAACTAAGTAGTTAGAAAGGATGGATCATACCTTGTGGCAGAAATAGGTGAAATAAAAGGAAAGCATGAGGAAAGTAAGAAGGGGAAGGGAGGCAATCAAGAGAAAGTTGAACAACTGTTGCCGATTCACTGACCTTGGTATATTCTGTTAGATTTTTAAAACGCACTTTTTTCCCTTTAAAAATACTCATCATTGGCCACATGCCTGGATGAGTCAAAAAAGAGACACATGGGCACTCATCAGACAGAGAGATTTAACATATTGTCATTGTTCTCTGGAAATTATTTCAGATAATGAATGTTCCAGAACAGAAAATTCTTACTTTGGTCCAAATATTACAGAAAATATTTAGCTTAAACCAGTCTGCTAGTGTATTTTCACTATAACCCTATATCTTTGACTGCAATGACAGCAGCCAAAAATCCATTAAATAAACAATGGAGGGACAGCTAGGGCATCAGTCATACTATGGAATGAAAAATGCAGAGCTACTTTTAATAAACGCTCACCCAGCATTTCTGAGGTTCTGTGTTTCTTACACAGAAACTCTGATGTTGCTAAATATTCTGTGCTGATTTTTTTTCTTCCAAAAGAAGTCATAAATTAAGCAGCCTGTCATGCTCAGAGTAAGGTTATGATTACTGTACTATATGTCAAGTCATTCTTTCAGACTGCACTAAAAATACAATTTTGCAAAAATCCCCACTACTGCTAACAGCCCTGTGAGGTTCTTTGAAGTGCAGTGTGACTGTCAAATATGTCAGTTGCTGAGGGAGCCTCTCACGGTGCTCAGGAATGAAATACTCAATTTGTGAGTCAGGAAATGTGGAATAGCAACGTGCTGACACAGAATTGCACAGGTTCAATAGTCCATTCACCGGTGCTTGAGTTGGATACACAAACATTAGATGCCAGAGGTATCAAAGTGCCCAAGGTTGCCTGCGATCTCTGCATGGCACACAGGGATGCTCAGAGCCATCTGAGACTCCAGCCATGTGCTGCAACACAGCTGCATTAAAATCTTTGCAGAACAGAGGCCAAAACACAGAGGTAGGCATTAATGGAGTAGCACAGGGAGGCAAGAATTTGGAAGGATGATCTGGGCAAATCAAACTGAAGAGAGTAACCCTGTGGTTTGAGGCACCCTGCAAGCCCTTGGGTTGAATGCAGCATCTCTGGTGCACTCAGTTGCAGGTAGTAGTTCTGTTGTTTGCGGGGGGGCGTCTCACATCCTCTCCCCCAGAGCTCTGTTTTTTACAGGGTAAAAGAATACGGCCTCAAATGCTGGTTGTCAGGGCAGTTCCTCGTGTTACGCATTATATGGGACAACATCTGAACCACTTTGATTATGACCCTGCTATGTTAGCCATGACCCAACATACTTCAAAAAGCCCACTCCAAAATCAGAAATACTAACATCCCTCACACTCACGCAGCTTTGACTGTGCTAAGCATTTTTTTCAATGTAACAGAAAAAAACCTGAGCACACGAAGAGCATGTAGTCCTTCTCATTTTCAAATTCTAACTATGCCTCCTAACCAGTGGCTGCAAAATTAAATTGTCAGAGGACTTTGAGTTTGCTTCTTCTTTTGTAACATAATGCAATATGGTTTTAGTTTCTTCGTCTCTAAAGTCATAAAAGAAGCTGCTGTCGCTCTGCTGACAAAAACAGGTTTCTTATTCCCATTCTCAAGATACTTCCAGTTTTTGTCAAGCTGAATCTAGGCTAGTTTAGAAATTGTGATTTTTTTAATGTAATGGCTTAACTCTTAAAAAACTGACATATTTGTTTGAAGGAAATAAAACAGAACAGTTTTACTTCTCTTTCTAATATCTGAACATTAAAAGTATTACTGTATGCTTGTATTCTCCAAGGTTCAAATCTCACTCAACCAGGTTCTTACATTTTTTATTTATTTTTTATATTTATATATAAACTTCAACCTGTCTTCCCAAATTCCTCCCAACTTGTGACAGAAAGTAGCCAGAAGTAAATACTGGCACGTGCTATACTCCTCAAAGTCACTCTGACATGTTATTCCACCTGGTATACATGTGTTTGCTACAAATTTTTTGTATTCTCACAAGAGACCACTATTCTGGTGAGGAGCTCTGTGGTGGAAGAGATCATCAGGTTTGCGAAAGGTGAAAGATGATGCACTGAAGTCCATGAAATTGTAAATCCTACTACAGTTAATCTGAAAATGCCTGCAAAGCGTGTGCCAAGACACAAAGTCATGTGATTAAAGGACACGTGCCAACCTTGTTTTAACACTGCTTGGATTTTATATCACAGCCTTAATGTTGTTTAAACCAAATATTAATATCTGCCCGTCAAAAGGGTGAATTTGCTTCATTTAAAAGTAGACACACAGCTAAGGAAAGTTGAGGGACATTATCACCCTGTAGGGTTAGGCAGGAAGAGCATTAGTCACACCCTCAGTAATGCATGGATGTCTGTGAAAGACGTAAGAAATAATCAGAGTTTTTAGAAAGAAGAATCTCTGTACCAGTGTGCAGATTAACCTTATAATCTTGTAATGAGTTCCACAGATCTTTCAATTCATATGAACAATAACTTTCAAAGAATCTGTTAGAAATAATGAAGTTATGATTAAATGCAAATAAGGAAATCATGCCAAACCTCAGGCTGAGGTGGCTGGCTAGCTACTGGAATAATATCTTCTCATAGAAACATTTTTACGTGCTTAAACTAACAGGAGATTGGAATAATTGGTTGGAAAATTTCAGAGGAAATAAACTTTCATTGGAAAATATCATTTTGTGCCCAGGGGTTTTCACTCAGAAAGTTCATTTAGCTTTCAAGCACTCCGCTCCAGACAATTCATGTCCAGGAGCAGGAGCACCACATCTGCATGACGTCCAAGCTACAAGCCTTGTCAGCTCATTAACTCGAGCTGTGTACCATATGAACACAGCTACCGGGCCCTCTGATCTGAGTAAGCCTGCCCAGACCCACGTGGCACAGCCTGCTCCTTGCCATCTGGGCGTGCTGCCGCCACCCCGAGCTGCCCCTCTCTCAGTTGGACCTTCCTCAAGAAAACAGATGAGCCCTCACTGATGAATCTTTTAAAGGAGTCTCACGTTGCCATGTATTACAGATAGTAAGACACACCTTATTAGAGCTCATTTGGAGCATTTCCTAAAATAGGAATCTTACTGCTGCTTCAGTACTTGTTGCAATTCATCAATGGTGATTTTTTAAACTGCCATCCATTGTATTTATTTGTTGATTTTTTTCATTATTTACACAGGATGTAATGATCCACTAATAGTTCATTAAGTGCTTGGAGTTCATTTATCTTGTTACAAACAAAACTAGGAAATCTCCAAACTGTTTCACAAGAGCTCATAGCCAGGGATTTATCAGCTGTGGCTCAGAATGCAGGACCAGTGTTTTTGAAACTCCTCAGTTCCATATTAAAGATCCAAGAGAAAGCCATATTTTTTAAAATCACAAGCACAATCTAACCACCCACCTGGAGCCTGCAGGGCAGGAACGCAGGTACTGAACCACCCCTGTGCTAGGTTGTCCCTGTGGTTCCCATTTGCCTGTTTACTCTTCTTGCCACCCTCATTTCATGGCCAGGACAACCAGTCTCAGTCCTCCTGAGGGATGCTGAGCGATACTGCAGTACGAATAAATATACTATTAACAGCAAGATTCTTGAAACCATGTGAAAGGGAAGCAAAGGAAGACTCTGTCATAGCATTACTATCACACGGTCATCCCGAGTCCTTGTTCCTTGTTTTGTCACCAACTGGCAGGTTTTCTGGTATGGGTCTATGGCTGCATTGTGCTAGCAGCCACTCTGGGATATATTCTCAGTACCCCAACTGGAATCAGCTGAGTTATTCCAGCTTTACCTGGACTTTACAGAAAGGGACCTGACTCTATGCAGCATGTTGGTGCAAAGCAATGCAGGCATTATAAGATCATAGTAATAGATATCTCCTGTACATCACAGAGTTATCATGTTCACGTACTGCTGCAGGTAATAAATACATTTTATTGTGACTAAAGAGATTTTTCAGGGCAAAGCTGGAGAGTATTAAAATGCTTTGAGATCAAATATTTGGTTTATTTTATGACCTTTTTCCTACTGGTTTGAAAAGTTGAATGTACTAAAATTAGCTTCAGAGTACTGTATTGAAATGGAAGGAGAAAATCTATTACCTTTTCAAGGTCGTCTTTCTTTTTTGTCCAATAATTGTTTGTTGAATGGGACAGAACTTAACAAGAAGTTTCAGTCTGGGGCTTTATTTTGCAGAAAAAATGTTTTGTTTTAGGAAAAATTTCACTCTGATTCTGAACTGACTTAGAAAGAAAATTTCCTATCCCTGTTTCTTAATAATGAAAGCATATATAACAATAGTAGCTACTCCTCTGTCAGTTGTTAAAGAAAAAAATAATAAAAACCAACCCAGGTATTACTATTTGATCTTCTTTTATAACTCCTAGTACAGGTATTTAAAACTGTATGTCTGTGACAGCTAAGTGCCACAGACTTTTAAATTTTACCCTATGTAAAGCAGAAATTCTCACCTAGACCTAATGAAGAATTACATCTGAGCACACAAGGTAACATTCGCTCAACACCATATCCAACCCCACGGTGTGTGTGAACAGCCCAGGGACACTGGGAGGTCAGCAGCAGACTGCAGTGAGCCAGGAGATAGATGCCTTTGTTATTCCTTGCTCCCACATGCTTAGAGATCAGTGGCGCTTTTGAGAATTGGCATTAACAATACTTGGCATCAGAACATTATTCTTCCTCATCTTCTTCGCCAACATGATTCTGCACTCTGGTCTTATACACACAAACATATGTTTTCACTCTGTGGAGTCAGTTTGTGGAGTCCAGGGAACATTCACCTCAGCTTAAAGAGCGAGAAAGGAGGAAAAAGCTCAGTTTTGTCATCCTCTGCCACACTGATTTGTGGTTTGTTCTGCAAGTAGTTCCACTGGGGCCAACAAACCTGCATGCACAGAGTAGGGCACTAATCAGGGTAAATAAGGTTGGCAGATTCAGGTCATGCCACAGGTAAAAATACCCATTTATTATTCAGAAATCAAAAGAATAAATACCAGAAAATAGGGAAAAACAGGACATGTGTGACAAAACCTTGGATGAAGAGATTGATTGGCCTTGTAAACCTATAAAGGCTGGCAAACACTGCTGGTCCTGCAAGCTCCATGGTCGACACCTCTCCATCTCATCTCTCCTCTCAGTGAGGGCACTGAAACAGCCAGCTAAACCTGCCAGAAAATCATGACCCGAGGAAGTACCACCCTCCTTGATTTCTTTGATTTAGAAATTATTCCTGTGTTATAGTAAGTCAAGGGCTCAGCATGTAATTGTTTTATAAAAAGAATTACGAGTATCAGAACTTCAGCAGCTCTGAAACGTCCCTCAGCAAGCAAACAACTAACTCTTCCACCCACTCAGTACACCCCCACTTGTGAATTGCAATTAGCATTGCAAATGCCTTTCCCTTTTCAGAACTATTGATTGTGCTGTTAAATAGCAGCAGAGTCAAAATGCCTGGAAATCTGCTTTAGCTTCCATTCCCTATCTATCTATCTATCTATCTATCTATCAAAAAAACCTTCCAATTCTAAACAGCTACCACCATTACACAACCTTCTAGTTATGGGCAATGTACATTATTCATTATTATACCCACTCACCTTTAAAACCCTTATTTCACAGTCTAAATGTTCTTCCCAATATTTCAGGGAAATGCTCCCATTGTACATCCCTCCTGAGCACTCCCTATAGCTCCTAGCATAACCTATATCTAAATTTCATGCCTCATTAAAGGAACTGTAATTGGCCAGCTCAATTTCTGTGAGTCTTTTTGGTTTTCCCACTTAATATTTTGCTTTATGCAAACCTGTGTATATGGATATATATGGATGTGTTGATTATAAGGAGGCAGAGAGAAAGTGAGACTTAGATATATAGTCGCTCTTACATACAGACATTGCTTGGAAGGGTGGACAGAAGGCTATATTATGATTGACAGGAGTTCAAAGAAATTGCAAAGGCGGGCAGTGAACAAAACACGCATTGACACCAGTATTCTTAATATGCTTCATGCAACCTCTGTAATTTATCATCAGCAAGTTATCAACCCAGAAATTTATCACATGCTGCAAGATTATCAGAAACATCCTACACAAAATCCTTTGTCCATTGCTGTGGCATCATGAAAAGATTCACAGCACAAGCTCTGTGTCCAGGAAGGAAGGAGTCAGAAAGATTGCAATTCAAACAGCTTCTGAAACAGGAGGATGAACAGGGTATGGAAAGTCAACACATCGAAAGGGCTTTGTCTATCCCAGTCACAGACAAGCTCCAACAAGGCTTCATTTGCATTTGCACAAACAGCAGAGTGTGCTACAATAAGCTTCCCTAAATTGATTAGCCAGAAAGAGGGGAAAGCAGAGCTTCCTAGCCAGTGCTTTGAAGATTCATTTGTGTGCAGGGGCATGCTTATACTGCACAGGTACCTTAGGAATGAGGAGATCCAGAGCAGGGGCGTCTGCTCCAGGAGACACCACCTCAGGAGAGCCCGCTAAGCTATCAAGGCAGCTTTCCACAAAGTGCTCAGTTACAGCTTGGGGAACAGATTAGTTTTTGTCACAAGTTTACGTGCTTAATTGGATGCTTTCATAGCAGCAGCTCCATCTCCATAAGCAAGAGCTTTTCTCTTTGCTTTCCTATTTTGATTTGAAGCTTGTCTAGCCACAGTATTTTGACAAATTTAGAGTACATCACTGTTAGGAATGTAACACGTTCAAGTAATGTTACAGACAAGCCGTATGCAAACTGAGATAAGTCTGGGAATCCATGGGGTCATGGTGAAGTGCTAGGTACAAACGCAAAAGTTTCACAGGGAGGGATTATTCAGTGATTTCTGACACAGAGCTTCAAACGGAGAGAATCTGCTACTTTGAAAAAGTCTCACATCATTACATATGCCCCTTCTAATAAAAACATCAGGTAACCTTATGTTCCAGATATAAAGTACTCATAGCTTGGTTATTGACTGCACAATGGCAAATTCTTCATTAAAGCTGGTTTCTAGCTGTATCTCAGAAACTGAATGTTCATTTAAGTGCAAAGTGACCCTGAAATCATTGCTACTGAGGAATCTGACCTTATGTGGGAAAGTCTGCTCAACTCATCAGACACATTACAATAAAATATCTGAAAGGTGGAAGATAAAAGCCCAAGTACAGTTGGCTTGGCAAGAACAGTTCTCACAGGAATATATTTTTCCATCAACGCTCCCATTCATAGAAATGTACCAGCTTTAGGGATGGTTTCTAAGATTCAGGGGAGTCTGGGTACCAGACAGAAATCCCCTCTTGAAAATGGGGATTTAAGTTATTTCCTGGACTGGGCTGAACCAATCAAGCATAGAAGACCCAGGCCAGAAGAGTGTAATCCCGCAAAAAAACCTGCCATGCATAGAGCTGGTCTGTACGAAGAGAAGGGGAGCTTGAACTTGTGACTCCTGTATGCCAACAAACTTTCTTAACTAATTGGCCCTTCTGAGATCATTCGTTTCCTAACTGGTTAGCTATCCCTTCCTTCTTACATCTGCAAACAAGATGGTAAATTTTCCTGTGATAGGAAATTCAGCCACAATATTACATCCTAAGGAGAGTAGTTTCGAAGTGCTTGGTTTTTCTCTTGAGATTTTATGAGAGAGTCTATTTGCTTTAATCTCTATGAGTTCAGGAACTCAGTGACCTTTTTATATACGTATATGAAAGTAAGATCGTTCACCAGGCAGGCGGCCCCACACTCTTGCAGCTCTAATTTATAATTTTTAATTGGAACTACATTTGACTGGTCTAGTTCCAGCACCTCTAGCTGAGCTACATGCCTCAGATTTTGGTCAAGGTAATTTCCAGCTAATGATAATTTTTATCACTCTGCTATTACATTGATTTATAGAAACTGCAATGAAAATTGGGGAAATGTCTCTTAGCTCTAAACTGTTTCTTTTTTTATAGCAAGCTAGTTACATTAAGTCAAAAAGGATATTAAACTGCCACTGTCACCCAAGAGCAAGCTGAATTAGATTTGCTTATTTGACAAAAATCAGCCAAAGTGAATTCATATTTCCTTAAATGTTGCATACACGCAAATACTTTTAATGCTCAGTGAGCAGGCAGTTTAGTAAGTGTGCAGCATGATATAAAACCTCAGCAGCATCTGCATGTGAAAAAGGAGTTACACGCAGAGAATAATATGCTTGGACTGAAGTCACCCCTTCCCTTACAATTACATAGTTTAGTAGAGGTGATTTTTAAGCCAGTTAGTAAATTGGATCAGGATATTCTGAGTTTCTTTTTCAGCAATCTGCAAAATGTTAGAAACAGTGAAATAATGAATCCAGGCGTTTTTACTGAAGTGGCTATGGGGCAAATTGCAACATTTTGGGCTTACTAAGGAATTAAGAGCCAAATCCCAAAGTATGGAACTCTGACATAAAATGAATCCTTTTATTGCAGCTGTGTTTATTTTCATAGAGAGTGTGCCTAAGTTTGTGCTTTACTTCAGATCATGAACGTGCTTTTGAAGGCAGATCTCACAATTGTTGCCACTTAGCATGCTTTGATTCCTGTGATGCTGTTGTGGTGTAACCCCAGCCAGCAACCAAGCACCACACGGCCACCCACTCGCTCCCCCCACTATGGGATGAGGAGAGAATTAGAAGGGCAAAAGTAAGAAAACTTATGGGTTGAGATAAGAGCAGTTTATTAATTAAAGTAGAACGATGATGATGATGATGATGATGATGATGATGATGATGATGATGATGATGATGATGATGATGATGATGATGATGATGATGTGATGAAAAGGAAAATGCGAGAGAGAAAGAAACAAAAGCCAGGGGGAAAAACCCACAAGTGATGCAACCACTTACCACCCACTGGCTGATGCCGCCAGTCGCCAAGCTGCAATCACTGCCCCCTGCCCCAGGCCACTGCTCTCCAATTAATATACTGAGCATGATGTTATATGGTATGGAATATACATTTGGCCAGTTTGGATCAGCTGTCCTGGCTGTCCCCGCTCCCCCCCGGCTTCTTGTGCACGTGGCAGAACATGGGAAGCTGGAAAAGTCCTTGACGAGTGTAAGCACTACTTGGCAACAACTAACACATCAGTGTGTTATCAACATTATTCTCATCCTAAATCCAAACCAGAGCACTAGACCAGCTACTAGAAAGAGAATTAACTCTACCCCAGGCAAAACCAGGACAGATGGAAAGGTCTTGGAGGATATGAACCAGATTCTTTTCAAATTAAATTAAACTGGAAGATGAGATTGAGGAACACTTATACTGCCCTCCAGTGCTATGACCATTTGTCCTTTGGACCAGACCAGAGCAAGTTGGAAGTAAACCTCACCTGAAATGGGGAAAAGTTGCCCACATTAGGTCCTCAGCACCAGCTGGATCTCTTCCTATGGCACTGAACTTCTTTCGTTGTAGGTATAGCCTCCAGAGAGCTACAGTAAGTACCAAAAATTCCTTTCCCCTCTTCACAAGGAAACAAAATCACAGCCTCGGTGAACTGTGGGTTTCCCAGGTAAGTGCTTCTGAGTCTCTGATGTACAAGTGAGATGATAAATTATCCAGTTACTAAACAACAAACAGAGAGGTCCAGCCTGATCTTTCCCAAATAGCAATTAACCTAAAATAACCCTACAAAAACACCAATGACATTTCAAATCAGGTTGGGTTATGTCATTAGGAGAACACTGCCTATGTGCCAGCATATTCACTAGCTTACATGAAAACCCCCAGAAAGCTACCTTTTGTCTTTATTTTAGACCCCACGGTCACTGGCTTATGGACCTCATCATTATGATATGAGAAGAATGGAAGTCCCTGTTTATGACTTGTATTTGCTAATCAATTCAGCAATATCATCTCCCTCTGTATTTATTTCATGAAAGCTAAGCATGCTAGTCCACACATTTGGCAATTAGGGATTTTCATTTCTAGTTAAGTAATACTCTGTTACTGAAGTGCCTCACAAGGACAGTCAACCTTAGTAATACATAACCTCCTACAATATATAATTATATTATTTCAATGTCAAGCATCCAGAGCTGTTAAAATATTTCTTTTAATTTTAAATTTTAACTCAAACCATAGAAGTTGAACTTCTGTGACCTTACACTTATCTATATCATTTGGTGATTTTATTTACTTTGTTCATAGATATAAATAACAGGAGTTACAGCTAGTTTTCACATAGCCAGGTACTGATCAGTGCTCCCAAAGACAAAGTTCAGGCGAATGTCACCCCTTAACTCAGTATCCCCTCAAGGAAGTTTAGTTGTTAATGTAGTCTCAAAAAAGGGCCAGTAGTATGCAGCACACACAAATTACATAATTTTGTAATTGTGCAAGGCTTGAGTAGCAAATGACACCTGCATCATATATGTCATCCATAATATTAAAAATATTACTACCAAGCCTTGTGGTAAAAGGTTTCCTGCCTTTACAGGAACTAAATTTGGATGCCTAACCAAACACCAAAGCAGCCATTATCTGATTCTGTTGATCATCTAAGCAGGCAATATTTCCACCTGTCTGCCAAAGAACATCATAATTTCCAAAGCAGTGGCTGGAAGCCAGTGATATACTGGGACGGATTAGGAAATCCATGAGCTGGATGGGAAATCTTTGATTCTGAATGGAAACAGAACCAGAGCCTGGCACATCAGCGTCAGCAGGCTTCTACCAGACAGGGCTTTGAGGACATGCTGCATAGACTGTACTTGAGCTCTTGCCCACTCGTATTAGATCCACTTTCATACCTTGCCAACAGAAGGAGCTCCATAGGGTCTCATGGATTTGATACAATGATAAACCCAATCGTGGGTTTCCTGTGTTCTCACTGCCTACATTTTTAAAAGACTCTGTGACTGTGTTATTTAATTTTGACATTGCAAATGTATACTTCTCTTTTATTTGTGTCATTCCATTCCTACTGGCATAGCAATCTTTAAAAGCAGGATACTGGAGTGCTCTCTAACAAAGACCACAATTACAATACAATCCTCCGGGGTATCTGTAAAGCAACAGGGTGCACTCCATCTTAATGCAAGGGCTATCTCAGGAGTTGGTAATGCAAGAACCTGTGTGCAAGAGACATCTTTCACTGGCCAGCATCATAGGACTAACCCTGGGACAGCGAGAAACGAATGGTATGCTTGAACGTTGAAGGTTCTCCAGGAGTTCTTAAGAACAGCAAAACTGAGCCAAGACTTCTGCCTGCCTGTCATTTAACTTGAATCATAGCTGTTCCCTGACAACACAAGGCCAAGTTGCAATGCTTTGGAGATTCAGTGTACATTTGCTTGGTTGGTTTTCTCTTTATTTGGAAAATATAAATGAGGGTAGAAAAACTACAAAATTTTCAGAAGAGATTTTGTTCATGAGGCAGAAAGCAAGTGTCTGGATTAGAAAAGCCTTTTCTTGATAAAGGACTGGGTAGCATTACAGAACCATAAACAGAGAAGCACTACGTAAAATGAACTAAACAGAGCCTGATGGGCCAGCCAGGTGTATAAAAATGTAGAAATCAGAAACTTCTTTACACAGAAGCAATGATGGCATTGAGAAACTTCTCACAGAATTTAGAACATAACTAATACACTATCGCTGAAAGACAGGTACAAAGTTCACTCCAGACTAGGACAACTGAGAGAATTTTTGGTTTTCTGATGAAGAAAACCTGCTGGTAGTAAAGCAGGAGTACTATCAAGTCTAGCAGGGGGCAGAAGAAGTTGCTTATGAGAGGTAGATGGAATTGCCAAAGAATATTAGGACTGGTTGGGAGGTAAAGCTGAAATAAGTAGCTCTGGGGCAGCTGAATGAATGCTGCATATGAATGGCCATATCCCGTGAGGAGAATTGGTCATGCTCATGTTACAGAGAACACTGATATACTGAGGAATAATTTACCTTTTTTTGAAAGTGCAAAATGTTCACAAGGTAATAGAAGGCTCCAAGATGTACATCATCTACAGCAAGAGCGGAAAGCATAGACCATTTCAGCATTACACTACAAGAGAATGTGATATAATCTGTGTATAGAAGCTTTGCAGTGAATATTTGACATCTTTTGAGTGATGCAGTGCCAAAATCACTAGAACTTCTAGAAAAAGAATTATAGGTTCATGGAAATATCGGTTAAACTTGCTAGCTCTGCTAAGTGGAAAAAGTGTAAGGAGAGCCTGATTTACACAAGGAGATCATAACAAGCTCAAAGCCAGTTTTCAGGCTGGGAAAGATTTCAGCCAGATTTCAGGCTAGGGGAAAAAATTAGTGTCTCAGTGAGGGTCCAGAGGAAAAAGGCATGAAAAAATGTTCCTGCTGAGGTCAGGATTTAGGGCTCATTCACAGAGCACAAGAAGAAACTAAGAATACCAAGACCTGTGCAGCTGAACTCCAAAGCTCCAACATTCAACACGTTTTGCTATTCTGAAGCTGAAATTTTCCCAGCAAATGCTGCAAATCCTGCCAATTTTTGTAGCAGTTTTGTGAGGTGGGCAGATGTGCCCATTATAAAACCATCAGCTTGTACACAGCATTTCAGTACAGCTTAGTTACTACCAGCATGTCTATTCCCATATTTCTATTCCCACTTATTTTCTTCTTTGTAGTGGGTGAAGCACAAACACAGAGACCCAGCAATTAAACTGTCGTTCACAAAGCCTGGAATTGAAGCACATCTTTCCAACAGGGGCATCTGTGGCTGTGTTGGCATTACAGCTAGATACTTCACGGTTTCTTTTTCAGTGGTTTCACAGTCAGCTCAGGGCTTATTTCATAGCCAAGCTGCTCTTTAGTTTCCTTTGAGTAACCTCTTCTGCTGAAGAATTTCCTCTGTCCTACGGTTAAAAAGCTCCACAGGACAGTCTCATTTAGCACCCCTGTGTGGTAAGCTCCAAGTGGTCAAGGGATACATTTCTTTAAACACATACACCTACCTGGAAACTATGGGAAAACTATATCTGCGCAAACAATACATGCCCACGTCACCAGACGTGTCTGTCAGACAGCAGCAAGAGCAGGCTGTGGAGTGAAGGCCGGGAGCGCTGGAGCAGTGGGACAGGATGGGGCAGGGACCTCCTCCCACAGCCCCATCCCACCACAGCCAGAGTTGGCAAGTAGAGTTGGGCCAGGAAGAACAACCAGGGCCTGCTGCAGACCTGGGACAGCCAGGCATGGCCAAGGGGATGGGGTGGCTGCATAGCCAAGACAAGGAGGCAAGAGCAGGTGATGGGCAGGTGCAGGCACAGCTGCAGCACGGCTCATGCAGGGGCCCAGTGCCAGGGACAGAGCTGCAGTGCAGCTCCTGAGCTAAGGGGTAGTCTCCAGAGGAGGCTTCTCACAGCTCCTCTTCACAACTCAGCTGTTTCCCCAGCCATGGCCAACCACTTGTTGCACAGCAGCACCACATCAGAGCTTGATGGCCTTGAGCACAGGCAGCCAAACACCAGGGGAGGGAGGAGGAGGCTGCAGCAACATCTGGTATGCTCAGAGGGCCCCGATGCGCACATCACTGTCAAGAACCCTGGGTAAGGAGTCCATTGAATATGTAGTTTTACATATGGCTGAATACAACTGGTCCATGGCTTTAAGCATTATGAGAGAATAAATGTTAAAAAACAACCAAGAATTCAAGAATTGTCAGAGAATGGCTGATTCCAAGGTGCACATAGATTCCTACAGTATTCATATAAGGTCAAATATTAAGTGCACTATCTAGCACTGCCAGTAGGAACAACAAAGCTCAGGGAATTGTATTTCCTTCCCATCTCCTTCTTTGCTTAGTAGATCTGTTGTCCATGTCCTTAATCTCATAGCTCCCATCTTAAGCAACTGCAAAAGGGGAAGGAAGAGAGCTTTTGAGCCAGCGGCAATCCATCTTGAAGAAAAAGAGAGTGTTTTAAAAAGCTGCATGTACATTTCAAGGTAATCAAACACAGAATAATTAGATATTCAGTTAAGCTGATTGAGAAACTCCAGGAAACATGACATGAAAAAGAAGAAAAAAAGTGAGAAAGTCACAAATTCTGACATTCTGATATGTTTTTTGGTATCTCTGTCTGATACTGTTGTACACCCATCTGAGCAAATGCAGAGAAAGGCAAACTCAATCTGTACGCACTGAGCTGCACAGACATCAGCCATACATTGCCCAAAAGCCTCATGTTTGCATGGTAGGTAGAGCTACACATCAGTTTGCACATCAGAGCTGAGCACATTGGTTTGCCACCATGCAAATATGGTGATCCAGCCTCTTGGCCAGAGCTGCCTCATGTCCCATCAGCCCTGACAGCACCTGAGGAGACTTGCCCAGTCTTGCTCTATCCTGATGAAATTTATCCCTGTGTAGAAAACCACCACAAACCCTTATCTTTCTTAGTTTCTCAAGCTATAATTAGATGATTTATTCCCCTTGCACTGACCTGATTTTGAGTTAATTTTGCCTCTGTTGCTAGATAGGAAAAGTCTTTTCCATATGTAACAGGTCTTCATTAATCCTTTTTACTGCCTTTCAAAACCACAGGCCCTAGCATATCTCCAGTTAACACCTGTTGACAACAGTTTTAAAATCTTGAGATGTTTCAGTATGCAAGATTTGACTGGCCAAAGAGGACAAAGGTACTGGCATTATGACACAAATAAAGGTGGCAGATCAGATCAGAGATGGATGAGGACTGCATCCTTCAGGCTAGATAGGGAAGGAAAGGAGAGGGCACACAGGCAGAGTGAAACTGAGGGGCAGATAGGGAATAAGCGATAGGAAGACAGGTAGAAAAGATGGATGATCCTGAAGTTCATAAAACCATACGTATTCCCTAAAGCTTAGCAGTATTCAGCCAGAAGCAGGAGATCATTTTATTTAAAAAGGTTCTATTTCGGCACTACAGAAATAGACTGGTCTCTGAATGGCATTACATTAATCAGCCTCATTAGCACTATTATAAGAAAACTAATTTCTATAGATATATAGGGTATGTCTATAGGCAATGTAGAATATGTCTTTAGCAGAGTGTCATCAGGGGCTACTAAACCAGCTAATTTTCTAAGTGTTGGAGCTATTCCTGTACTTGTCCATTCTGCTTAGCTCTGTGCCCTGCTCCTAAGAAAACCAGCCTCTGCCACATCCCAACACAACAGAGGTATCACAAGATCTGCTCATTGGTGACACAGCATTGCACATAATACCAGGTGCAGAACAAGAGATGATATCAAGCAGTTGCTTAGTTATCTTTGCGTGCTCAAAATCTGTAAAGGCACAATGATGAAGCTAATTAATTGAAGGCAATTAACTGCAGGTCTCTGAACAAAGAAAAAATGTACAAAAGGAAACAGAATTACTTTGGATGTGGCCATATCTTTTTCTTCCTTGTCTTGATAACTCATGTTGAGTTACACATTTGACATCAGGGGAGGGATTCAGATTGATGTGAAGACATTTACACTTAGGCATTCACATGTAAATGTCTAAACTCTATTCTCAGTTAGTAGATGCTAAGATGCTTCTTAGGATGAGCTCGTTTGGACACATGCCTGGGATTCGGATGCCTAAGCAAGGCTCCTTTTTGGGTGCCATGGAGCCCCCAGCCCAGCTCCTACCTCATGCTCCAGTCAGTGCAGAATGCCTCCTGGCCCCCTCTGACACTGGCCAGCTCCTGGTGGATATGTGGGGGAACTTTGGGCATCTCACAGGGCCCTCAGGGCAATCTGTGGGCAACTGATGACTGTCCTTAATGGCCTTGCAGCTGCCCTGGCCCTTCCCTTAGGCTGGGTTGACTGGATCTCCTTCATCAGGAAGGAGAGCTTGTACTCTCATGTGCTTGCTGACATGTAGACACTACAGCTCAGGTGTCCTAATCCCATGCTTGGGAGAGGCCTGGTTATGAAATATGGGATACACAGGGAGTGTTTGTATTATATCTAATTTTTTATCTCTAATCTTTTACTAGTTTTCATGTGATAACAAGAACTAATTTCTGATACTGTTCCTCAGTAACACAACTTTTAAATTATCTAATTCTAGTTATTAAATCATTAAGTTAGCATTTAATCACTACTGTGACATTGTGCCTCCCCCTTACATTTTTTGCTCTAAACAGTTATTTAATAAACTACATTTTGAAAAAGAAACAGAAAAAACAAATGCAGAAATTATTTTGACTATCTAAAATAACTTACTCTATCTGTTTCCATGAATATATGGTGTGGTTTTGTGCTTAAATATGCATACAGGCAATGCTCTGGAAGGCAGACCATTTCTGTCAGCTGAATTTCCAGTTATGTAAATGAGATAATTTACTGGATATTTATCAAATCCGCTAACTTTTTCTTTGATTAAAAAAAAAATCTGTCTTTGCACACGACTTTTTTTTTGTATTTATGAGTATACTTGTTTTATAAATGATCTCTCCACATCTGTTTCCATTAAGGTTTTAGTTCAGTTCAGAAGCCAAATTTCCCAGTTTTTCCAAATTACCATGCATTGGTTTGCACTGGGGTTCAGTCTTAGGGTACAAGGATTGGATTTCCTTCATGTGAAACTAAACTGGAAGATGAGCTTCAGGAATGCACCTACTGTTATCCAACTCCTAATACTCCTTCAATTGCTGGGATTAGAGTAGAGCTAGTCTAAGGTTAAATTAACCTGGAATCAGGTACAATGTGTCCATCAGATCCTCAGCACAAAATGCATTCTTGTACAGATCCAGTCCTGTTGAGCTGCAGTATTTGCTAAGGTAGATGCAGGCTCAGAGAGCAAGAGCATTAGATCCTTAAATCAGCAGAAACCTCTTCATGCTTTAGTAGCATCCAGCAATGCAAACAAAATACACTACCTATAGTATTTGTAGCCTTTGAAGTGTGTTGGTCAATACAGTTTGCCTGTTCGAAATAATTCTATAGCATCTTTAATACAAGGCCATCCTTCATGAAGCTTTCTGTCAAAATACATGGTATGTTTGAAATTGCTTTTAGTCCCATTTTTCAATTAATGAATTAAACTGTGCCTGAGGATGCTTTCCCAGTCCTTCCCAAAAGCAGACACATGGATCCCACACAACAAGCTGCTGTCCAAACCGCAGGATTATTTTTCTTGATTATTTGTATATGTAGAAGATTACCCTTTTTTTTTCTTTTTTTTTTTTTTGTTATACTGTGTAAAGAATCATATATGATGCTGCCTAACTGTTAAGGATAGGACAAAGCATTATGATGAGGAAGATCTGTGGTGATTTCTATTATGGAATTTCAGCTACACCTCCAACTTATCCTAGACCCTGTCAGAGACAAGATACTAGAGAAGATGAATCACTGCTCTGATCCAGAGTGACAGTTTCGGGCAATCAAAAAGAAACCTTTTTATGGCTGCAGTGCCAGGAGTTTTAAAAATGCTTGCAAATGAACTCTTACTTTCTGAATCCTAGATCATAGTGGAGTCTGTGTTATGGTACCATGGCTGAACACATGCTGACCTCCCAGTCTTGATCTTCTGTTGGTGTCTTCTGATTTCAGTCCTATTCCAGGTTTGCTTCAACACACCTTAATTTCCCTGGTTTTTTATGTCTGTCTTTGTGCACTATGTATCTTCACATGCATGAATCTACGTGATTCTAAATTATCACCTTTCTTCTTCAAGTATTATGGTCACATTCAGTGCTGATAAATAATGCATGCTTTTCAGAGGATTAATTTGATCTCCAAATGGCCCGTCTCTTTGTCACTTAAAGATATTTGACATTCATTTTGCTTCTGGATTCTCCTTTGCTACTTACAAGCCTAAAAATGTAGACATCCACACACAAGTATATATGTATGTAAGTGTGTGTGTACCCTTATATACACATACACACCCCCTTTCTTTCTACACATTGATCTACTGACATCTGCAAAATATTTCGCTGCTATATATCTCTCCAGGTGGGTCTCCATCTCTTCTCTGAAAACTCTCTCTCTACCTCTCACCTACATGATTTTTTTCAACTTCTCACATCTCTATAGCAAAATATTTTCTAGTCTGAGCTTTACCACTCTTCTGTTTACCCCTGGACATCACTAATCATGACGGCTTTTCCTCCTGATCTACACTCTCATTGTCTGTTTCAAAATGAGTCGACTGAGATTGTACACATGATGAGGGATTACAAAATTAGCATATGGAGAATTTAATTGCTGTTTTTCAAAAGCTGTGGTGAAACAGGGAACTACAAAATTAGCAAGGAGGAAGACCTTCCAAAGGACAAAATACAGGTATGCCCAAGTGCTACTGTACAGAAAATCAGCAGCACGCACGGTAGAGAAACATGCAAACAAACTTCCAGATGAACACATTGTATGAATAATGAAATATTAACAAATAATGCATAGCATCTTGATAGCAGAACTATAAACTACATGGTTGATGGAACAGGATATAAATACAAGGCTTGGATTTTAACTTGGATTTTAATAAGGCATTTGAAACATTTTGAAATACTGTTGAATTCATTGGTTTGGAGATACTCAGGGTGCCAAATCTTTACCTACCTGTACTATCACACTGAGACACCTGGCATGGTATTTCCACTACCCTTCCCTTTGACACTGTCTTCACATTTGGGAAAATGAAGGGGGTGCATGTTAGTTTTATGAAGAAGAATAAATTCCTGGGGGATGGGACAGCAACCTCTTCTCTTAAAAACTGGCCTGAGAGATCTCTATTATTTACAGTTTCACTTTCAAGGCTGCAGAACCCACTGTTCAAGCATCACTGAAGGTCAACAAGTGCTGGAAAGAATTGTTAATTAACTTCAGTTCCAAAGGAGGAGCATAACAGGGAAACCTGTTGAGAAACCACATAGCCTGTCTTCTTGACTAAGGCTCTGGAGAGAGACTTAGGAAATTGAAAAAGCGCAGCAAACTGAGCCAAAATCTGCTGTTTGTAATGTGGGGATCATTATGTGACTTGACCTCATAAAGTCCAGACAATAATCAATTTCTTAGTTCATGGGAGGAGCCCACGAAGGAGAAACACAAATACCTAAGGCAGTGCGCTAAGGAGCCTGGTGATGCTGCCTAGATACATTGAAGTATCCTGGAAAAGTGCAGAAGACTATATCTAATGAACCATATACTGCAGCATCAATATTCTGTTGGGGAAAGAAAACAGAAAGGTAGCAATGCTAAAAAAATATCTAAAGAGTATTCACAGGAAGAAGGATCAGAACTGGGATTGTGGTATTCAATAACAACAAAAAATAAACCAAAATTATCAGCCAGTGCAATGTGCAGCTCTTTTATTAGATGCTCCACAGTGTGCAGTCTATAAAATAGAGCTAGGGAACGGGGAGGAACCAGACCCACCAGTGGTCCCATGAGCTTACCAAGGCGACCTGGGAAACGGAAAGGGTTGGGTGGTCCTTCCTGATAGCATATTCCTGAAAGCACAGCCCACATAACCCCATCTGGCTACCTCCATGCCAGGATGAATCGAAAGGAGTTCAGACAAAAGCAAAACAAATGACAAAGACCTGGAGGGAATGGCTTCAAAGGAAAGACTAAATGAGCTAAAATATGAATAGCATGGGTAAGGAAAAACTATAGGTGAGGAGACAGGGAATACAGTAACTGCCAGCCATTCTTAGAGGTGTAAACAAAGAGCTCCCTTGTTGACAGCAAATAGGGAAGAGGAATTTGTCATCTTATTAATATTCTTTTGCTTCAATTTTTTGCTTGGTACATGAGAGTTTTACCATATGATCATGGATTGCCAGCAGCACAACTGAGACAAGCACTGAAGAAAAGCCCTGTCCCTAGCAGTGCACTTTGAATTCTGTTTTATAATTCATTTGATTGCCTTCTCTCCTCTCTTACTGCTCTAGGCCAGGCACATCATTACACGGGGCTAAGGAACCAGCTCTCTCTGAAACCAAGAACATTGCAATAGGGTATGTTCAAAATAATTTATGAACATTTCCAATATTGCTACAGGTTTCTCCTTCTTCTATGCCTTGTTATTGCAGGGCCAAACAGCCTTGGACTTCCTTGGCTCATATAATTTCAATGAAATAAAATCACAGTTTCTGAGCATGAGATTTCCTTCTCCAATCCACTTTTTTTTTCTATTGAGTCTTCAGGTGACATGCAGGGAGATCTGAAAACGGACACACAAGTCTCATCTCTCAGGAGGGATGTGCCTTGCCCTGGCATCATTTCCCTGTTTAGGCAGATTTCAGCTAATCAGGAAGAGCAGAGACTCCAACTTGTCTCTCCAGCATCACAGAATTCTTGCCTAGAACAGTTCTTTCCATGTTATTCTCCCCATCTTTAAATGTTAATTTTTCAACAGTCAACTTTGTACTGTTTTCTTTCTGTCAGATTCTTTGTTGATTACTAATGATGGTACGCTTTTCCCAGGAAGCAGTTTTTCCTAGTAAATCTTTGAGGACATCACTTCAACTATACCCTTTCTTCTGTCTTACATTTACTTACTGGTGTAACTTCTATAGCTCCTTCTGTGTTATCTTTAACATCAGGAGGTCAATACCTGGACTACATTTAACCATACAAGTAAATGCTTAGCACTGGGGAAACTTTTCCTGGAGCACGAAAGACTGATATTCTTTCAAGCTATAACATTAACCCCTGTTGATATGAAAGAGAAAGAGTAGTTTTGCTAGCGTTTTAAAAGTATGGGTTATGAGCATTACACCCTTTATGTTTAGGAGCCATTTGACCAAGAACTGGAAGAAACTAAAGAAATATCACTGAACTACAGAAGCTACAGATATGCAAAACTCACATACTGGGAGTTGCTTTGTCTGCTCTTTTCACTATGTGACCATTTTCTTTCTTTTTCAGGTCATAAATTCATTTCCATTCACAATGCAAAAAAGGAGTAACACAAAACAGGATGTGAAAAACTATATTTTAAACCAAAATAAGTCTGTGGAACCTATGACAGCTTGAAAATTTTTAAACTGAACAGCTTTCACTGGAGTTAGCAGCTTGAACAGTATGAGAAAATTCATGGGAATGTGTTGAATTTGATGAAAATTCCCCATATAAAATTGGTTTTGAATAAGCTATTATGAGAGTGGAATGTTGGATTTTGCATTTCAGCAAAGTAAAGCATTCTGGTATTCTTATTTTGCATAGAAACCTCTGTGTGATATGTATTTATACTTCTATGCAATATCATGCATTATAATAATCAAAATTGTATTTTATACTGTGATTTTTTTATACTGTCAAAACTGGAGGATTCAAAGATATTGAAGGTGTAGTGATTAGAATACAACATGGGAATTTCTGATTTTTAAATTGTGTTTACAAGTAAAAACAGATGGAATTCCATTTCTTCACAGGATCTGGTAAAACTTTCTTTTCTTCCTTCTTGTTGCTTTCCTGGGGAGTAAGCAAATAAATTTTAAAAGGATAATCTGTTTCCAACCTTTGGCTATAGCTAGCATTACTACTTACACACAGCAGTTTGAAAAGTTATAGTATAATTGATGTAGCATGAAGCGAATCAAGAGGGCAAAGTTGATATGCAGATATTAACATAATCCACTCCTCAAATTCCAGAGAAGTTTACATTCTTTCCCAGCATGTCTTTTCCTTACAGAAAAATACTTCTACCTTCACAGCACAGTCCTCTCTTGGATGCACAAATGACAGCTTTCACACCGTGAAAGACAGCCTGTAGTCTTCCCTGCTGTCATAGCCTGGACATTTGGAGGAGAAAAAGACAAATGCCCAAGTAATCTTTTTTTCCACAGAGAGCAGCCAGCCAACAGCAGCCTCTACATGCAGCTGTTTCTACAGACGTAGTACATATTTTACAACAACTCAGGACTAAAGGCATGAATAAACCTTTTAGCTTCCTAATAACATGTAAACATGCTCAAATCAGTTTTGCATTAGATTACTGATTCTCATTTATTTTACTGCCTGAAAACATTTGAGAGTGGCTCAGAGCAGAACATTTTATTGGTTTTAATTTATTTAATTGTTTGAATAAGCAGACATAAAAAGAAAAGGGCAAATGAGTTTGCTTTCTAATGGGATGAATGCACTACTAGCTTTCCGGTGGCGTAGTCTATCTTGCCTCTGCAGCACGCACGCTTGTGCAATTACAAATTGCAGAATAAAGTTAAAGGTTTAGAAACCACCTTACTTGGGCTCACGATTAAGCTTTCAGGTGCCCTTTGTTAACACAACTGTTTGCCAAATCTGACCACGCACTTGTGAGATGAACCAGTTTTGAAATACCTAGTTTGCCTGTGCGGCACCCAGATGTAAGCAATCACATCTGCAATATCCCACTCTCAGAACTAACACAGAGAGAGTTTCTTCCACTGGTTCAAATAGTCTCTGCATTCAGCATGGGCACCAGTGTGTGAAGAAGGGACAGAGGGATATGAAAAAGAAGTAAAAGCAGAAAAATACTTAATTAGAGTGTGGTGGGGTTTCTCCCTCAGCATCTCTGCTGGGTTCCTTCCCGAAGATTACATAGCTAGTCGGAAAGCCCAGCACCACTTCTCTCTATCTCCAGCTGTACTCATATGGCACATAGGTACTGCAGTCATGCTTGGCTACTTGCTAGCTAGACGTGTCAGAGATGATCCTATAGGATCTCCTTCCTGTCAGCTGCTTTTCAGAAACAGAGCCAGTCTTAATAACAGAAGCCAGCAGACCCAGTAGTTGCTCAGCGCATCTGAAATGAGGCCACTTGCATTAAAAGCTCATAAATAGATTTAGTTTTCTAATTTCAGGACCTAAATTTTGGGCAAAAAAAGTCTAACCAATCATATGATTTTCATTTTTAACCTCTCTGTAGATGTGCAAATCTTTAATTTTCAGTGCTGGGTATACACACTATAATGTCTCTATCTATAAATCAGTTAAATGGTCTTCCTATATATAAATTCAGTATTCCCTGATCAGTGTATGTACACAGACATGCATGAAAAAACTACCCCACATGCTAGTGCAGCCTCATACATTTCCCTGTTCTTTTATTCAGCAGTATTGAGTTTTTATATTTTTTATGCAGTCATACTCCTTTGACAGTACGTAGCTGTCATGGTTCTGTCTCACAGGTTTCTATACATCACAGACCAGCTTTAAAACTGTTTTGACAGGTTAAAAGCTGGGATTTTTCCAGGGGCAGGATGGAGAAAAGCAGGAATGTGAGAAGTGAAAAAGAATATTCCTTGACACCCCCTAATCTCCTCGGTGCAGATGGCACTGTCTTTTTCAAGTAGTTTTTGTGCACAACAGGCATTGCAAAAGAGTGAAAGCCTGAATGCTGAAAATAGTCTTCTTGGAAGATACATACATATCCATATGTACATCTATCCAACATGCACAGCCGTGCATGCATGAGCAGACAAATGTGCAAAGCTTACCTTCCCTCTTCTTCCTCCCCCATCCATTCACTAAAATTAATTGCTCCCCAAGATGCTGTAGGCCACATTGTTAATTATTGTCTCTCTCTTCTGCACCTGAGGCATCACACTGCTTTAGAAAACAGCCTGCAAACAGATGGAGAGCCACTGGAGATGAATCTGCAGGTATGTGAAAAAATGGATACACCCTTTATGATACTGCAGACTCAGATGGTCTATTAATTTTCAATAATATTCTGGAAAAGAAGGACATCTCTACATGTTTTTAGGCATAATTTGTTTTCAAAAAAGGAGTTACAAGAACCAATTACTTTTATGATTTCATCACCATCATTTATGTTTAAGGAATATTTATGGGAAAATATTCCAATCATCGCTGCACTAGCTTTGCAGTTTCTTAGATAACTCTGCCCCTTGGCAGCCAGCTGTACATGCACTATGCCTGGTGGTACCAAGGCTGGGCATCTTGTAGACCAGACTGACATGCCAGCTTAAACTGGGTGCAACCTCTCACCTGCTACCTTAATGCCACTGGCTCATTCCCAACATCTACCCTAACAGCCTGCTTCTGCCATCATGTTATCACAGAATCACAGAACAGTGGGGGTTGGAAGGGACCTCTGGAGATCACCTTGTCCAACACCCCTGCTTGAGCAGGGGCACCCAGAGCAGGGGGCACAGGAACGCATCCAGGGGGGTTTTAAATGTCTCCAGGGAAGGAGACTCCGCAGCCTCCCTGGGCAGCCTGTGCCCCTGCTCTGGCACCCTCACAGGAAAGGAGTTTTCCCTCATGTTTAACTGCAACTTCCTGTGTTCCACCCTTTGATCCAGCCTGGCAATTAGCAAAAAGTCATTGCAGTAGTCGACACCAACTAGTTTTTCATCTTCAGAGGCTGAGGATCAAAGCTAGTACAGCCATAATGACGAGGCAGGTATTCCTTTAATGGTGCTCAACACTGTCCTGTCCTACCGAGGAGAGCACTGCAAAGGCACACAAAGCACAGGCATCCAGACCTACCTAATTCACACCGTGCCTACTTCAAACCAGGTAAAACGGTTTCCCTTTCATAAGTACTTCAATGTGGCCATTTTCTGTGTAAAAGTACCCAAGAGAGGTATCTGAAAACCAGAAGCTATTCTAATAGAGCCATTTTACCCTCTTCTAATGGAAAATTATTGCTGCACATAGGGAACAGTTGCATTTTCTAAACCGGGATAAAAGCCTTTCAGACTTGGCTGGAAGTCCAGCACTGCACATTAGCCAAATTACTTTAGAAAGGCAATGAAAAAGTTACCGATAGATTTATCATATGACTGTCCAAAGGGATACAGGTGTTTTAGCCAAGAAGCAAGAAAAACTGAGTTAATTATACCATGAATAGGTCTCTGATCTATATAGGAGTGAGGAAGAGCAGGTGATACTCATAATATAGAGACCACCCCTTCTGTTCCAGTGTTGGTATCAGGCATATTTTGTGGAGCAGAGTCTACTTGATAGAGACCGGTACACAATTTGTCATGAGTTATACACGGTTTGTCATGCTGTTACATGACTGCGTAAAGCGAACTCTGGAATTCAAACACAGTGCCATTTCCTCCAGTACCCAAATGTTGCACATTAGTATTTTGCAATCCAGCAGAGATTTTCAACACCTGCCATCACTTTATGAAATGCTTGATATATGCAGAAACAAATAAACGCATAATGGCATTGTATATGATACCATACATTTAGGTTAGAATACTAAATCTACCATCTCTCACTCTTTTTAAAACAAACCAGATACAATACTTATGACACTAGGGTCAGCCTATACCATTATCACCTGCCCAGGTTAATAAACAGGATATTGTTGCATAACCTTAGGATCCCTATTGAAGGACTGGAAGTGAAGGATTCTTAATTTGCCTTTCCTCCTGTTCTGCAGATGGCACAAAATATGAAAATTTAAAGCCAGTAGGGTTCGATACTTCTCCAGGCCTCTCTACCACTAAAATTGACTCTGCAGGAGCCGTATCAAGGCCCCAGGCACTCCATCTGCCCCATGGGTAAGAGGTGGAGGTAAGAGGTGGTCCTTGGGGAACCAACTTTCCCCTGGTGCTGCAGAGGTTGAGATGGGTAATCAGCCAGCAGTGGTGTTCAGCCAGAGCACTGCAGACTTCCTAAAAGCAGTGTTACAAATAATATTAGCATTTGATCTGAAAAAGACAACCTATTCCAACCCTATTTTAGATTCTTTTCTTTTTGCACTGAATCTTTTTCATTTTGGACAACAGTTCTTCAGTATAATGCAATTGTCTTTAATTGCTTTTCCCAGCTGTCACTCTCATTGTACCAAAAATTCAGGGTGATTTGTTCAACCTGTAGCAGGGGTGTAAGACTAAGGCTTGAGCTCTTCTCCAGTCTAACAGGAGTGTTTCCTCTGGTGGGAGTGGTTCGTTGGTGGGGACTATTGACTATGGATTAAGAAAGAAAGATGCCAGCATTCAGATACCTACCAGACAACTTATGTTTCTTAGGCTGGGCTCAGAACAAACTTGTCCAATGGTGATGATGTATCGTATACTGCTCCCTGGCTGTCATAGGCCCTAAGATGCTTCCTCCATTGCTGGCTTCTTTGAGGGAAAATGACAGAATCTATGAAATCAATTCACACTCTCAAAACGGTGCTTTGGTCATGGGTCACAAAATTAGGCACATCTGCAAGCAGTACATTTGCTGATTAGTAAATTCTCATCTCCAACCTAGATAAACTTTAGTTTAAGAACTTTGGTACAAGGAAAGGCATTGTCATTGCAAGCTTAAATGCCAGGCACTGCAATGAACATATGAGTAAAGGAAGGCCTTTTCTCTGGAAAAAAAAGAGAATGTGGGTTTCAGTTTGTGAGTAAAAGTTCTGGTCTGTTCTGTACTTCCTATCTCATTCGTATCCCCTCTTGCTCTTCCAAGATCTTTTTAGACTTTTGACCCGTATGATATCTTTGAGAAGTATATCTCTGCCAGACTTTACTTTGTTAACTTTTAACTCACACTTGGTAGAAAAACCTTTTACATCCCCACAAAATAAATACCACACGACCCATGCTGCTGCAAGAAAAAAACCTCTTTTTGTACGCATTTTCTGTTAATAGTGATTAGCACCACTGTAACTGCAAATTACCTAAGACACTGTTAATGGTATAAATTTGTAATAGACAGACTGGGTTAAGAACGGACAAATATTTCTGAAGAATGGTGTAAGTATAGTGGGGGGAAAGGGATGTACTAAGGATCTCAGGAACTTTTTTGGTATCATTTTCTGTTTCTTACCCACTTTCCTATGAACATCAGACACATTCATGCACCTTTATAGGCATGAAATCTACAGTGGAGAAGAACAAGTTTCAGAAGAATAATTCTAATACTCATTACATCTGTATAAAATATCAGCTTAATTTATATCCAGAAAAGATGGCTGTCATGATAAACACATATGACTAAATTTTCATGTAGAAATATATATTGTAATATGTATTATACCTTAATATAATAATGTATAAATATATATATCCCCTACTGTGTGGATCCGATGGCCTGGCACATCTGACCTATAAAAGTATAAAGCTTTAGTGGACACTGGTGCACAGTGCACCTTAATGTCATCAAACTATATAGGGGCAGAACCCATCAGCATTGCTGGAGTGACAGGGGGATCCCAAGAGCTAACTGTATTGGAGGCCGAAGTGAGCCTCACTGGGAATGAGTGGCAACAGCACCCCACTGTGACTGGCCCAGAGGCTCTGTGCATCCTTGGCATAGACTACCTCAGGAGATGGTGTTTCAAGGACCCAAAAGGGTACTGGTGGGCTTTTGGTGTAGCTGCCTTGGAGACGGAGGGAATTAAACAGCTGTCTGCCTTGCCTGGTCTCTGAAAGGACCCTTCTGTTGTGGGGGTGCTGAGGGCTGAACAACAAGAAGTGCCAATCACTAGCACAATGGTGCACTGGTGGCAATATCACACCAGCCAAGACTCCCTGATTCCTATCCATAAGGTGATTCACCGACTGGAGAGCCAAGGAGTGATCAGCAAGACCCTCTCAGTCTTTAGCAGTCCCATATGGCCTGTGCAGAAGTTTAAGGAAGAGTGGAGACTAACAGTAAGACTATCACAACCTGAATGGAGTCACGCTGCGCCTGAGTGCTGCTGTGCCGGACATGCTAGAACTTCAATATGAATTGGAGCCAAAGGCAGCCAAGTGGTATGCCACAGGTGATATTAGTAACGTGGTGTTCTCAGTTCCTCCAGCAGCAGAGTGCAGGCCACAGTTTGCTTTCACTTGGAGGAGCCTCCAGTACACCTGGAATCGACTGCTCCAGGGGTGGAAACACAGTCCTACCATTTGACATCCAGACTGCAGTGGAACAGGGTGAAGCTCCGGAACACCTGAAATACATTGATGGCATCATCTTATGGGGCAACACAGCAGAAAATGTTTTTGAGAAAGGGAAGAAAATAGTCCAAATCCTCCTGAAAGCCATTTTTACCATAAAACAAAGTAACGTCAAGGGACCTGCACAGATATCCAGTTCTTAGGAATCAAATGGCAGGGTGGATGTCGTCAGATCCCAATGGATGTGATGAACAAAATAGCAGCCATGTCTCCACCAAATAGCAAAAGGGAACACAAGCATTTTTAGGGGTTGTGGGTTTTTGGAGAATGTGTATTCCAAATTACAGTATGATCGTAAGCCCTCTCTATCAAGTGACCCAGAAGAAGAACAATTTCAAATGGTGCCCTAAGCAATGATAAGACTTTGAATAAATTAAACAGAAGATAGTTCATGCAGTAGCTCTTGGGCCAGTCCAGGCAGGACAAGCTGTAAAAAACATGCTCTAGACCATGGCTGGGGAGAATGGTCCTACCTGGAGCCTCTGGCAGAAAGCACCTGGGGAGACTCGAGATCAGCTGCTAGGGTTTTGAAGTTGGGGGTACAGAGCATCTGAGGTCTGCTATACTCCAGCTGAGAAATAGATATTGACAGCATATGAAGGGGCTTGAGCTGCTTCAGAAGTTGTTGGTACTGAAGCACAGCTCCTCTCGACACCCCAACTGCTGGTGCTGGGCTGGATGTTCAAAGAGAGGGTCCCCTCTACACATCACATAACTGATGCTACATGGAGTAAATGGGTTGGACTGATCACACAATGGGCTTGAATAGGAAAACCCATTCACCCAGGAATCTTGGAAGTGCTCATGGACTGGCCAGAAGGCAAAGATTTTGGATTATCACCAGAGGAGGAGGTGACATGTGCTGAAGAAGCCCCGCTCTATAACAAACTGCCAGAAGATGAGAAGCAGTATGCCCTATTCACTGGTGGGTCCTGTCGCCTTGTGGGAAAGCACCGGAGATGGAAGGCTGCTGTATGGAGTCCTACATGACAAGTCACAGAAACTGCTGAAGGAGAAGGTGAATCGAGTCAGTTTGCAGAAGTAAAGGCCATCCAGCTGGCTTTAGAATTTGCTGACCAAGAAAAGTGGCCAGTGCTCTATCTCTGACTCATGGATATTGGCAAATGCCCTGTGGGGCTCGTTACAGCAATGGAAGCAAAGCAACTGGCAGCGCAGAGGCAAACCCATTGGGGTGCTGCACTGTGGCAAGATATTGCTGCCCGGGTAGAGAAACTGGTTGTGAAAGTACGGCATGTGGATGCTCACGTCCCCAAGAGTCGGGCCACTGAAGAACATCAAAACAACCAGCAGGTAGATCAGGCTGCCAAGATTGAAGTGGCTGAGGTGGATCTGGACTGGCAATGTAAGGGTGAATTATTTCTAGCTCGGTGGGCCCATGACACCTCAGGCCATCAAGGAAGAGATGCAACATACAGATGGGCTAATGACTGAGAGGTGGAGTAATGACTGAGAGGTGGACTTGACCATGGACACTATTGCACAGGTTGTCCATGAATGTGAAACGTGCTGCAATCAAGCAAGCCAAGTGGGTAAAGCCTCTGTGGTATGGAGGTTGATGACTGAAATATAAATACGGGGAGGCCTGGCAGACTGATTATATCACACTACCACAAACCTGCCAAGGTAAGTGCCATGTGCTTATAACGGTGGAAGCACCCACCGGATGGCTGGAAACATGTCCTGTCCCCCATGTCATTGCCCAGAACACTATCCTGGATTTTGAAAAACAAACTTTATGGTGACATGGCACCCCAGAGAGAATTGAGTCAGACAATGGGATTCATTTCCAAATCAACCTCATAGACACTTGGGCCAAAAAGCATGGCATTCTGTGGGTGTATCACATCCCCTATCATGCACCAGCATCCAGGAAAATCGAATGATACAATGGACTGTTAAAGTCTACACTGAGAGCAATGGGTGCTGGGATATTCAAACTTGGGGATACACCTTCAGCAAAAACCACCTAGGTAGTCAACACTAGGGGATCTGCCAGTCAAGCTGGCCTTGCCCAGTCTAAATTTTACATACTGTGGAAGGGGATGAAGTCCCTGTAGTGCACATAAAAAATATGCTGGGAAAGACGCTTGGGGTTATTCCTGCCTTGGGCAAAGGCAAACCCGTTCGTGGAATTGCTTTTGCTCAAGAACCTGGATGCACTTGGTGGATATTGGGGAAGGATGGGAAAGACCGATGTGTATGTCAAGGGGATTTGATTTTGGGTGAGAATAGGCAATTACTTGAATTGTATGATGTTAATTGCTATAGAATACTGTATGTCATCACTACTATGGTTGCTATATGCCATATCATCAGTACCACAGTAAGAATCACCCAAATTAATGAAGAATTAATTTTGCTGAAGCCAAGAAAACTGCAGCAATGATAGAATCAGACAAGTGCAGTGGTAATGGAACCAGAACTAGCTTCAGCATGCAACAATCCAACACCACACACCACTTCTCCTTCCCTGAAGGACTGTTACGACAGATGGAGCCCAAAGTCATGGACTAAATGAACTCAACAGACATTTTAGAGGGATGGCCCATAGACTGAGGGAATTATATCTGTGTGTATCTACCAAAAGACAGGAAAGGTGGTGGTGATTAACTGGGATGTATTGCAAAGTGTGGGAACTGGCATGAGGTAGATGGTGTAGACAAGGGGTGGATATTGTCCTTGTTTTAGCTGGGATAATTTTCTTCCTAGTATCTGGTAGAGTACTGTGTTTTGGATTTAGGATGAGAATAATGTTGATAATAGACTGATGTTTTAGTTGTTGCTGAGCAGTGATTATACTAAGTCAGGGACTTTCCATCTTCTCATACTGCCCCACCAGCAAGGAGGCTGGATGTGCACAAGAAGCTGAGAGGGGACAAAACTAGGACAGCTGACCCAAACTGGCCAAAGGGATATTCCATACCAGATGATGTCATGCTGAACAAAAAAAAAGGGAGGAGTTGGCCAGTGGAGCACAGCTGCTGCTCAGGCAATGACTGCGCATTGGTGAGCAGATGGTGAGCAATTGCATTGTGCATCACTTGTTTTATATATTATTTAATCATCATCATCATCATCATCATCATCATTATTATTATTATTATTATTTTGCTTTCCTTTTCTGTCCTATTAAATTATCTTTATCTCTGTTCACAAGTTTTACCTTTATTCCCATTCTCTCCCCCATCCTACTGGGGGTAGTGAACAAACAGCTGCGTGGTGTTTAGCTGCCTGCTGGGTTAAATCACAATAGTGGGTTAAACCACGACAGTAGTTTAAAAATTAATCATAAATTCATTAATTACTTTCTCCAAAATAATTGATTACTAAGAGATTTAGGTTTGGTTGCTCTTCCAATATCTTGTATTTTGTATTGAACACAAAAAGATCTTTTCTGTTCAGTTTTGGGCCCCTCAGTACAAGAAGGACATTAAGTTGTGGGAGCATGTCCACAGAAGGGCAATGAAGCTGGTGAAGGGTAGGGAAAACAAGTCTTACGAGGAGCGGCTAAGGGAGCTGTGGTTGTTCAGTCTAGAGAAAAGGAGGCCAAGGGGAGACCTTATCGCTCCCTACAACATGAAAGAAGGTTGTAGCAAGGTGGGTGTTGGTCTCTTCTCTCAAGTTACTAGTCATTGGACAAGAGGAAATGGCCTCAAGTTGTGTCAGGAGAGGTTTAGATTGGATATTAAGAAAAATATCTTTACTGAAGGAGTGGTCAGGCATTGGAACAGGCTGTCCAGAGGGGTGATAAAGTCACCATCCCTGGAGATGTTCAAAAACCACGTAGACGTGGCACTTCAGGGCATGGTTTAGGAGGCATGGTAGTGTTGGGTTGACAGTTGGACTTGATGATCTCAGAGGTTTTATCTAACCTTAATGATTCTATGACTCTATACAGCCAATAATTCTGATTACTGAGGAATCATGACAACAAAGTTTAGTAAAACAAATTGCTACCATTAATATTGAATACTTTGTACAGAAAACATATAGAATATAGTCACTGCTTTCAGACTGATTTAAGCTCACTTCAGGGTATTAACAGCCTAAATTCAAGTCTTTACTTCCCCAGCTCCCTGTATAGTTAAGGACTAGAGATAGGCTCTTGCATAGCTTTATTCAGAATGAGAATCTCTCCTGGAATCATATTCTCCAAAACCATTGAGGGGACCCAACTACTACACAAGTAGCAGCTGAGTCTGGAGTTTACAGCTGGACAGCATATATACTACAATTTTGCCTCTAGCACCAATTATCATTCATGTGGGTGCTGAAGAAGCTGACGTACCTGTATTCTCCTTGCTCTTCTTTTTCATGCATCTTAAAAGATATTTGGCCTTCTTTCACGTAGTGACACCTCACCATCCTCCTCATTTCTCAGAGATATCTGCTAACAAGGCTTTTGGACATCATCATCCTACCGTTAAAAATCTAGCAGTGACATCCATACAAACCACCTAATTTAAAATTGTTTTACTTAGCCAGGTGACCTCCCATAAGTTCCTTTTGAAGCCTGACCTCTTAGCCTTTACATTGCTAAGTAACGTTACAATCTACCCGAGGACTACTTCTGTATGTATGTAAGTCTTGTAAAGTTACATAGGTAAAATATGGTAAGCAGCCTTCCAGTTCAGACATTTAACAATAACAAGGCCTCAGATGAAGTGCTGGTATTTACAAAGTCTTGGATTTTGCTATTAAACAGCACAGATCTTGTTGTATGTCTCACATGGATCATATAGGATATGTTTCTGTACAAGCCTGCCAGTATAGTCACCCCAGTGACTGTGCTGAACACACCAGAGAATGATCAGCCCAATGCAGAAAGGTCAAAATGGAAAGAAAAAGCAAAACAGAACAAACAAAAAAAGTTCTTTGTCACAGGAATTAGCAGAACAATCCACTGCATTTCTTGGGGAGGGAGGATGCCAGCAGTAGCTGGTGCCAACACCTAGGAGGGGGAAAGAACAAAGTGAATGGCAGAGGGGAGTGAAATATTTCAACAGAGAGGGAACACTTGCTCTAAACTTCAAACAGGAGTCACTGCTAAAAGAAAAGGAGAAAGGAAGAATATAAGAAAAGGTGGTAAGGTATGAAAGAAAGCTACCGTGAAGGAAAAGGGAAGCAAGCAGGGAGGATAGAGAGCTCCATGAAGAAGCAGTTAGGCAGAGGGACCATGCCAAAAGCCAAAACAGCTTCAACAACACTTCAGTAACAGAGCAGAGCAATCTAACCCAATGGTAGCCAGGAGAAGGCCCAGAAGTACATAAAGCCTTCACTGAATGGTTGCATCCTGAGTGCAAATGTAAGGAAGATAAGAAAATTTGCACTAATATCTCATACATTCAGTCATAAAAGCTGAACTTTTCACAGATCAGCACTGCCAACATAGCTAAACTACTTACAACACTTGCATGTAGTGCCTGCACCTGTCAATAAGAGCGATTATTAATTTTGTGTGCATAGGTCGTGTAAAAGTCACATAGTTTCTCTGTGATTTAGTTCCCCATCTGTAAAGCTGCCACCTCTGCTTCATTAAAGGCAAAGAGGCAATAAATTGACAAGGAACAATATAATAGTAAAGAAGCACAAAGCAGATGATTTAATGGCAACATCAGGCTCAGTTCCGGATCAGAAAAAATGCATATAAAACAGTGAAGCAGTTAACGGATGGGATGTATTTATAAGAAAAATATAAGCATATTCCAAAACAAATCTGAAAAGGTAACAGGACAATTCAAAAGATCAGTATGAAATTAATGTGCACTCTTTGCTGTAGGGTCCGCTTCCCCATTACCTCCCATCTAGTAAGACTTTTCCCTCTTCTTTACTCTTGCTGATCCTCAGGGTTTAAAGGACACTGAAGAGCACAGGATGGGTTCATTAGAATTGCAAAGTATTTCCGCTTACCATTTGCAGCAGGGTACCATTCATCTCTGTTGCCACACCATACTGTGAGGTGGCACCAAAAGCCAGACGCTGCAATCCAGAGCTAGGGAATGCTAATCATCCTGTATCAGACCCCAAACCATGTGGGATTCAAGGTTCACTGTGCTTGAGAACACCTGTTCATGGCCATAAATTACTCCCAAGGGCAACCTGGGGTGGCCTTTGTGTTTTTGACATGGCCAACCTTTCTGTTGGCCAGGAAGACCTGGGTCAAATACTTGGCCATTTCTTTTGATGGCTTGCATCTATGCAACCACCTCTTCTGTCCCCTTCCTTCAATGAAGGACACAGCTACCTCTCCTCACAGCCTTTGAATACCAGGATGACACCCACAGTAAATAATGAACATGACTGTCTCTTTCTTTGCTTAGCGGCCGATCAGTGAAATAACAATATCAGTTACAACTACAGTGCAGACCTCAGCATAGCAGTCTATGCATAAATACCATCACACAGATTAGCTAAAGGAAGCTGTCCAGTCAGTTGCACAGGTTCACCTTAAAGTCATGTCCAGACTGCCACTGGAGTTTAGGCCACCTCAAAGATTTCTACCTTTCCCTGATGTTTACTTGAAAAATATTTATATTTTACTGTCTTCCATATTAACACCACGTATTGCGTTCTGTCCTATAGCAAAAAGGAAACAGAACTGGAAAAGGTACTCAGTCAGTACAACATTGTTGTGCCAAATCATGACTAAAGAAGTAACTACAAGGTTGCCAGATCAGAGACTGAGTATTAAGTTACTTTGCATTTGGTATAAGTCTGCGAAGTCTGTAGTCCTGCTCATATTGAAGTCAATAGCAAGCCTCCAGTTAATTGCAACAAAATTAAGATGTATTTTAGGGAGCAACCATAAAGAAGTAGGCAGGATTATCTAATGACATATACGTATTTTACTAAACGTGTTACTTGTCAAGCTAATTAGTTACCCTGCAAATGAAAAGGTCAACCCTGCATAATATTTGCATCTCATCTTTCTGAGTCAAATTTCCTGTGCATGGTAGGTGGAAAGAAATAAATTCTGCTGAAGTTGTGAACGGCAGATAAGAACATTTTGGCAGGCAGAGAAAAATGAGAAAAAAGCTGCTTAAGGCTGATCTGAAGCTAAGAACATGGAACAAGTCCATCAGGAAGATACCAATCCCATGGCCACCAGCTCCACATGTACAATTTGTTTTGAATAGCTCTGCAGCCATGCATTACACTGAACCTGTCAGTCACACTTTTGACTGCTTCTGCTACCCTTTACTAATCCACATATGCAAGCTGAGAGCCACAGCTCATGAAACCACTCCACTGCACCAAAACCATACTTTTGACCCCAAATTGTTATCCTTTAGAGAAGATTTACCTGACATCTCACACTATTGTGTGGACACTCCAGCTGTGTGCGTATTTCCCCCAATTTCCACAGCTGGAGGCACAATCCAGCACAATACAACTATTCCACACCTGCAGTTCACTAATTTTGCAGCTTTCAGAGCCTTGTACATCCACAGCAGCCTGGAATCTGTTTTGTTTTCCAACGCCCTTGTCATTTACATATATCTGAAGTATGCAAACTTGACACAAAAACAAATGCTTGAAAGGTGTTGACAAAGCCATTATAAAGAGGTTAAAGAAGAAGCAGCTGCAGCAGCAGCTTTCCTGGGAAATATCAAACAGGAACAAACAGAATATTTCAGCGCAATCAGCAGATTAACTGGGAACTTTTGGACTTCTTTTTCTTTTTTAATGAAACAGACAGTTTCATGTTTCAGTCTGCAAATATCCTATGCCAGGAGAGGATCTTGAGAGACTCTTTGTCCTTGCTAAAGGGCTTTACTTAATGGGGTGTTACATGAAAAAGCATATCTGTCTTTCAGGAAAATGTGCCCTGTGGGCTCACTGAAACAGTGGCAACAACTAGAGGGAAAAAAACCCCATGCTATGAAATACATCCCAGCTAATACAGGTTTAAATATATATTAAGTCATTCTGCCAGGACCGAAAATGCTGGCATTATAAATCTCCCAGCAACCTGTGTGCACCAAATAGGTGGCAGAGGACCCCCCTCCCCCTCAGTGAGAAGCTTTGTCTTCCAGGCAGCATATCCTCTGTCAAAGGCTTGAGTTTGCTTGCAGAAGCCGCCCAAGCCAGCTCTGAGCTTGCTGTCCAGCTGGGCTTCCCATTGATGGGCAGCCACAGCAGCACGGGGCTTGGAGCGCCTCCCCCTGCCCATGGGCTGACCCTCTGCAACAGTTCATCAGTGATTCATATATGAGCCGGGAATTTAAAGCTGCTACAGTTACATCGCAAACAGTTGCATCATACTTCAAATGACAGATGATTTGAATTATCTGAATTATGGCAGACTATTTCCTTTGTGAGCCATGATAAGAATTTTGCACCCTGTTTTGCTAGTCTTATATAAAAGGAACAAACAGGTTGCTTAAGACACAGTATAAAGAAAGTTTAGCTGATCACTTGTAGTTTGAAGCCCTTCATTCCCCAAATGTTTGAACCAAAGCTTTACATTTTTTCTGGTGCATGTACAAGCCTATGGCCAGGAAGCACTAGGAACCAGCTAGTCCATTATAAATGCAGTGAACACATATTTGGATATAGGCCTCAGAGGACACACACACACACCCTCCCCCCCCATCTTCCATCAGGCAGGATTTTCCTAAATCCAAATGGCACTCTTGCTCACACTCTTCTACTCATGGTACATCTAAGAACCACCTCCTTCTGGCACTGAGTCACCCATCCTACCTGTCAGAATGGATAATTACTCCTCTGTATTACCTCACTCAATTATCTAGAAAGGAAAAAACAAAATTTCCCAGTTCTACTCATAACATTCACACAAGAGAGATTTAGGAGGTAGCAGTAAAAATGTAAATCTCTTTCCTATATGATCCTGGCTAAAAGCTCTCCCTCCTCTCTCATTTGATTTTGATTTGGTTCAAAAGTATCTGCCTTGGATGTAACTGTAGAAATACTTTCGGAACTATCAAAAATCCCACAATATGTGCAATTGTGGAACTAATCTGAAAAGGTTTTGGTGCTTGGAAGGAAAACATTCTGTGTCGGTTTTAGCATTTTATGAGCAATGTGGGAATTCCCAGTGTTTACCTTGCAGGCCCAAGTACCTTTACACCCAAATTAACTTTGAAGTCAGAAACCAACGGTTCTGGTTTTTATGTCTTCTACTGGGAAGAGGAGTGTTCAGCTCTGTGCTGCGCTATTTCCACCACATCAGTCCCAACTGTCCTAGTCTTGAGTTGCTTTTTGTCCTTCTCTTTAACATACAACTTGTTGTAGAAAAAGAAAGCCTGAACAGTGATGCAGACTTATTCTTAAAATAAATGATCCTTAATCAAAATTGGATGACTAACAAGCATAAAATTATGGCTCTAATACCACATATAAAAATTTATCTCATTGCAAAGAGGCATACATCATTTGCATTGTGTTCCAGTAGTGTTTTATACCCACTTTACCATAATCTAAATGAGCATGCACAACACAGACAAATGGAGATTCTAGCCCGCCTTATGCATTTGCCTGGGGATCATGATCGTTTTTGTTGTGGGTGCTTTTAAAAATTGTGCTGCTATAAATAAATATGTTAAAATGTAAAGACAATGCAGTGGGCAAGCACACTGCCTGAGCGGTTGTAATGGTGAGATAAATTTTCCACAAAGAAGGGATTTAAAAAAATTTTTTCCCGGACAGAAATTTTAGTAAAGTACATCTGAAACTTACATGAGCTATGGAATAAGTTCACTGAAGAGAATTTAAACCTGTGGATACATGAGCTCAGCATGTGGGTATTGCCAACCACATTTACAGCTCAAAATAGACACAATTTTCTTCTGCCCACTTCTCATTATCTGGGATTTACTAAACAGTCCAAGCCAGAGACTCAGCTTCAAACAACCTTAAAAACTTATAAAAATGGCAACCACCAAAGTATGTATTTCTTTCCTTGAAATTACTTCTGCACAACGGCTGTGAGAAGCTTTCACTTCTCCATCTGCAGCATCCCTCCTATACCCAAAATCACCAGAGCTATGAAGTTCAATAATGCATATATAATAATGCCCTGAAGGCAGGGAGAGCAAGTATGGCTTCACATGACAATATTCACAAGAGTTGATTCCCAGCTCCCATGTAGGACTTCACACCTTTTTCCCACCTTGCACATCTGCGAGAAACTGGCAGCTAAAACTCTGATATTTTTATGAGAGAGAAGTTGGTCTTCTACTTAATTTTAGAGAACTTTATGTCTTTTTCCCCTCTTCACGGGGATAACTCAGCACAACTGATCTTACAGTACAGAAGTATGAGGCTTTACAAGCAGGAAGATACACATGCTAAAATACTTGGTAAAATTCTCTTGTATATTTTTAAAATCACTTACCTGTGACATATGTGGCATGAAGATGAAAATATGATATGGTCTAAAGTTTTTATTGTTACTTCGCTTGGACTGACCTGCATTACTCACTGCTTGATTCACCATTTGTGCAACATGCTTTTCTGATTCTGCCCACAACCTCAAACTACCATCCAAAAACGAAAAGAGCAGTACAAGCTTGACATAGATTAACCTCAAAAATAAACTACAGCTACATTAAAGAACTGTCAAGTTCTACCCAAAGAATGTGAACAAGACGAGATACTAGGAGGATGAATTGAAGGTGTTCCTGCTCATTGCAGGGTGGTTGCCTAGTTGAACTTTAAAGGTCCCTTCCAACCCAAAGTATTATTCAATGATTCTATGAATGATCCTCAGCAAAATAAAACAGACAGATAGATGGATACTCTGCACAGCACATAAAAACCTTTAGAGCTCAGCGCAGTATCATCCATTTTTGCCATCAATCTATCTTTTATGTATTCAGCACATATGAGAATAACTGTATTGCATCTAGGTATACAGTATTAATATGCTTATATGTAGAAATTAAATGTCCTATTTTATTCATCTTCATAAATATTGCACAGATAGTTTATTATCTCTATGCCCAGCTGTTATGGATTGACATTCAGTGTTCTGCTACTGGGGATGGGGTTAATTGCATTCCTCTACAACTTAAATTAAATGAAGCAGTCATGCTTTCCTAGCAGCATAGTATTAAAACCATTATTTTGTCTTTACACAGCCATATTTTTGCATTTGTTCCATTCATTCTTTTGCAAAATCAGCTCTTTTTCCAGTAACCCCCCTCTTGTAGACCGAAGAGTGGTGTTCAGCTCTGACCACTAGTTCTGCCTCATTTGTTTTATCTCTTCTTGTAAAGCATTTCCCTTTAGCTTACATGCTTTATTTTTTTCTCCTAAATTCATTTAAAATTCATTTCATTAGCCCTCTGTGTTTATCTCAGCCTAGCTTTTTAGAGTAATCTATTTTGTGCATGTCTACATATGACATAGTTTCAAGGCGCTCTTATGACCAGGCAAAATATGTCCTTCAGTTTACTTTTCTCTAGCTGTTCAGGAGTGTCCACACAGAAATCTTGGTCATTCATCAAGTTTGATTGCCTGGTCCTTAAACAGCAGCAGTTGTTCTTTCCATATTATACATTCCATAGACTTCTCGCTTCAACCTTCTCCCAAAAATACGGAAACACCACTACCCTATTTCTGTCTTTTGATGTTTCCCTAGCTGTTAACAAGATGTGAAAAAAAGATATTCTAAAGGCTTTTCTTACTTTACCTTAATGATTCCTCTGGAATTTGGGAATGTTATTCATCTTGATCAGGTGCCTTGTCAAACTTTAATGGTTCCATATACTTAACTGTGTGCTCTGGCATACTCATAAAGGCTTTAATATCTTCTGTGGGAAAATATATTCTCATCTTCCAGATGTGACCTTCAGCTTATTTTCAGAAATGTCTATACTATGGAAGAGGAAACATGATGAGTTATCTGAAATAAATTCTTTACTAACAATAGCTCTCATTCATGTTGCATTATGGCCTTGCAAGCTAGATTTGACAGATAACTCTGTACATATCATATACTTTTAAAATAATTTCTTTTTACCATATTAATGCCATTAATTAGCATTATTAGTACCAACATTAAAGTCTAAATTTCTCATATCATCAACATCTTCAGTCTTCCTTGCAGCTACCAGAGATCTCCCTTCTTCATGTGAAACATTTTCTTTCTCCATAAGTAATTTTATTGAACCTGAGGTAAACTCTGGGTTGTCTGGTCCAACCAATCTAGCTTACTTTTGTCATTCACATACTTTTCACATATGTAAGTGTATACTTCCATAGCTCTTACCTTCTGCAACAGACCGTTGTACAGAACAGAACCATCTGTAGCCATCCATAATGACACATACAGAAAGGGGGAAATTCTAAATTTGCTTCACACTACCAGACTTGTGCCTGTGATATTGGGTATTATAAGACGGAGGCAACAGTTTGCAGGCCTAGCAGCACTTCCAAGAAGGCCTAGGGCTGGAGTAAGAGGATGTATAACATACATGTTCTGCTCAGCCCTTTCATTCCTGTGGTGCAACTGATAGCTGTGAAACTCTTTACTATAGACAGAGCTTGAAGCTGCCAGGGCCAATGTATATATGTATAATACCACAACTGAGAAAACTCAACATTTCAATTCAGATTTTTTCCACACTGCCCAGGTACCAAGCGCCTGTCTGGTGCTCCCCAACATAGGTTATGGCCTGTTGATAGATCCTGTATTATTAGTTCTGTATCATTTCCCTAAATGTTCCCTGACAATGTTTTCTGCGTATGCAGAAAAAGAGAAGGTGGGTGAATATATGTATCTGTGGTGTACAGGGGCTGAAGAAACTAACCACACTACCAACAATAATTAGATACTGTCCAAATACACAAGGAGGCAGTTGCTATTGTGCAAGTCTTACAACACGACACATCGCTGCACAAGGCAAGCATGTGACTATTTAAATTAAAATACATACAGATTTATATATTTGTATATATGCTAGATAACTATCTTTACACGGCTTTCTCCACAGTTATTTATCTGAGCGGTAGCTGGTCCTTGTTTAAGACTGCTGCAATCCAAGCTTGTTTTTTCCAAGCAGTGCCATTCAGTGCATCCATGCCAGTTTGCACCCATCCTGCTTGCACTCCGCATCAGTTCATGCTACCACCTTCTTTGTGTGTTTTTTACTGCTGTTGTGCATTTCGTCTACAGGACATTTCCCTTTCATGTACTATCATACCCACCTTTTTTCTTAGAAGAATATTTCACTTTTTTGCTTCTATATTTCCGGCTTGCAGCCCTCCCTGCTTTCTTTGTCTAATTGGATCTTAAAACCTTTTTCACAATGAAGTAATTTATTAAATTATTTTGATCATTTTCCAAAATTTTCTAAAGGAAATACATAATGCTTAAGTGTGCATTCTAATTTTCTTAGGTATTTCTTTTAGGTTATTTTGGAGCTTTTTTGCATTTATTGGGACAGAGATAAAGAAGCAAGCTTGGCTTTGTAGGGTAGCTGGCTAGGGAAACTGTTTCAAAAGGGAGAGTCCTTAATATCAGTCTCTGTTACAATGAGTGTTGCTATACATTATCCACTGCCTATGTAATAGAAAATAACTAAATTTCCTTGAAGCATAGTCTAGAGTCTTCCATACCCATGGCAGTGGCCTAACCACTACACTGCAAAATCAGGGTTACTCTTACTCCTACTCCCTAGCTCACTGAATCTTTAAATCTTCTATACAATCTGCCATATCTTCCAGGGCAGAGTTTGAAAGTATTTATCCTCCTCAGCAGCCTATGTACTGGGGAACTTGTCAGGTTAGACTAGCTTGTACCAGCAGAAAAAAAGGACTGAAACGAGATGTCTTCTTGAAAAGGAGCTGAGGAGGAGGTGAGAGGAATCACCACCTACTTCTCCTCTGGTTCCCTTTTAAAGGAAAAGCTTGATTTTTGTTCTATCTGGTTTTCTGTGAAGAAGAGGATTAAGTGCCTACTTTCATGGCTATAAATCATGCATGGAGAGAAATGCACAGTTAAGCACCTAAGCTTCTGAGAGGGTGGGGATTTAAAACATGAGTAAGTCCTCAGGGCTTTGCTAGTGCTACTTCAGATGGCTCACTGCTTAGGGTAGTGCATACCATTATGAATCACACAATCTTTCTTTTACATTGTGTAGCAAGCCTATGACACCAACTGAAGGCTACAGGTTCTGCCATGACTCTCCAAATATTAACTAGTACCAAAGTCCTTGTTTGACCAAAGCTTAAATGTCTATAACACTTATTTACACTTGTACACTTATTTACTTCTTCTTTTTACACTTATTTACTTGTTGTACACTTATAGCACTGTATGCTTTTCATCATCCAGACATGATACGTTTCAGCACCTGGCACAGATCATGATATACATGCAGGTATATCCATACCAGCACTGTCAGGCTGATACAGTGTATTGAAACCCTTGATGTACCAAAGGTCACCAAACTTAGAAGATGATAACACCATTGATGTGTGCCTTACCTTACTGCTCTTGTGCCTTACTACCCCATGTATGACACATCATAATTCATGCCTCAGCCTGTTCTGTGTTTTGTGGCCTTACTATAGGTGTGAATTTCTCTTCTTCTCATCCACTGCTCCCCTCACCACAGCCAGGCTAATGCCATTTGCATGATCCCACTGCTGTAGCAGGGAGCAGGGGAAAGGAGCAGAGCTGATGGGTGCAAGGGATGGTAGGAAGTTGTAGGTCCTGCAAGAAGAACACGTTGTGCACGGTCTTTATTTCAGGAGGAGTGGAGGGAAGAGGAAGGTTTCAAGGTTCCTGGCATCCTCGTGTTGCAGCTTGCAATATGATTTAGAGGTCTCTTTCTCCTCTTCCTAGCCAGATGCGCCATCAGCTCCACAGTCAGCAAGACAGAGTGAGATGATTACTCTCCCCCTTCCACAGCCCCTCAAAACCCCAGAGAAGCTTTGCCCTAAGGCCCTGATAGCTTCTCCACATCTTCTGCTTTCATTGTATCGCAATCATGAAAGATTCAAATAGTATCACCAACTCTGAGCAAAAACAGGAACTGCCATCACCTGATTCAGGATTTATCTCTCAGGTAGCCTGGCTTTACGCAAAAAGTTGAGAGGCTGAAGCTTAATGAAGCCCTAATCCTAAAAGTAAAACAATAAAGCAATCAGCTGATGGAAATAAAAATAGTATATATGTGAAGATAATACATATATAGAAAAATGGCAGAAATATTCAATCAAAATTTGCCTGTCATAAAGTCATTGTCTCAAAATGATAGGAATTATTTAGATTTCTGAAGGTAGTACTTCTTTCAAAAGCACAGTTTAAATAAAGACACATGGAGTAAAGAAATACTAAAATTACTGTTGTATTTTGTTCCCAGTGCAAAAAAAAAGGAAGACCAAAAGAAAAATAATGACAGAAAATGGTGCCTAACGGAAAGAGAAGCTGTCTGCTGGGGTCATCTCCTTATACACTGAAAAAGTCAGTCACGCTGAGGGCTGGACACTGGTCCTAGAACATCTATGATGAAACCACCTAGCTCTGAAGTTTGACAACCTGTGCTAATAAAGTTATTGAGTGATCATGTCCATTTTCTGTTAACTTTTGTTTGCACATTTCATTTGCTAAAAAAGGTAGTTCTAGCTCCTAAAACAGACATTCTAAGTGAAACTCAGAACTGTGACCTGGAAAGATCATATAAATGGGATTTTTCTCTGTCATCAATTCATGCTTTTGATTATTCTTGACATTGTATAATGTTAAGTTATAAATAGAAAGCATTTCGAAAATGTCATAATATCCTGAGTCTAATAAGAGAATACCAGAGCTGGAAAATATGCTGAAGAAATCAAGTTTACATGGCAAACTCAAGATGAAAAATTAAACTGGGCTTCACTGCAATGGAACTCAACTCTTTTACAGAAAAGGCAAATTGTGAGCTCAAGCTGGAAGCTACAATTGAAATGTAAACATTCCTTACTGAAAGCAAGACGCTGCATTAATAACAACAACCGCAAAGGCTGAAGACTTGTGGCATTACTGTATAGAGAGGAAATGTTTTTTCACTCTTTCAGGTGGATCTAATTCAGATTATGTCCCCCAGATAACCCAAGCATTCAAAGTCCTTGTACATGTTGCTCCAGCAGAGCATGAATTCGTTTTGGAATATTCTAGCTGAATTGATTTCTTTTTCTCTCTCCTTTTACCCCATATATATTCTTCCCACCTATTTTTATGTTTTCTATGCCTAAGTGCTGCACAGGTAAAAGGACTGGTACTGCTGAATACATGACAAGCTTCCCAGATTCTCATAAATTAAATCAGAATGTTTGCTAAAAATTAAAATGAATTCTTTATTTTCTGTGCTTGGACCTAAAGGGAAGAACAATTTCTGCTTTAATTTGTACAGATACCTTTGCTAACTCTATCAATAACTACAAATTCACCCCAGACTATGTGGAACAGAATTTGGCCCCTAGAACATGCCTGAGGGTGTTTCACAGACTCAGCATCACTCTGCATCACCCCTCCAGAAGGCCCTGGAGGAAGCCACTGCTGACTCCTTTGGAGTCTGGGGATGGCCAAGGAAAGTCACAAACCTAAGGGAATCACAGTTCCAAAGCTCCCTTTACAGTTAAGGGGAAAATAAGTATTCCCCCAGAAATGGATTCGGAGTACCTGTATTACACTCCTTCTCTTAACACTCTTTCAAAAGAACTCCACTGGCAATGATTTTGTTAAGTTATAATAATTCTTGTCTCACTAGAATTGTTTTTGACTAGTAATGAAACATAACTGAAGTTATAATAATAATAATAAAACCATGGCAATAAGATGAAATGTGCTGATGACACTCTGGTGAAAATTTCAATGTGTGGTCTGTGAGATCAATAAAAATTAGACTCTTAACCTAGTAAATAAAATCGTTTGGAAGTATTTCAGAAATGAATACGTGAGGCAGAAAAAAAATTACATATAGATAAGGCAATTTCTGTGCAGCTTTGCCCAAGCTGACATTTCTTCCCATTATACCATCCCATTCAAACAGTCCCTGGTTTAGACAAACAAGGTAACCAGTGAAAACCCAATGACAAATAACTCTTTGCACTCCAGAAACGTAGCTTGTTGATTTACAATGAAGTGAGGCTAAGACTGAGTAATTAAAGGTGACTGGTCAGAAAAGAAAATAGTAACAAACAGTAACTAGGATCAATGTAACCTGACAGTCCAAGCCAGAGAAGGGCAAGATCTGTCACACTGCCACTGCCCCATTGTGGAATTAACATCCACAGTAATAAGCAAGATAATGGGAGTCTTAAAACCTCTACAGCTAAGAATGCAGATTTTTTTTTTCACCTGATCCAAGCAAAAATAATTGCTATAACTACATGACTGGAGACAGAACACCCTTTGTAGAGTTACTTGTCTACTTAAAACCTGTCTTCTAAGATAGTTCATTTTTCTTCCAAATGTGCCTGATCTGTCCCAGATGCACACAAATTCTCCTAATTCCGGTTTTGTCACTTGATGTAAAAACAGAAAATTGTCCCTCCCTTCAATCAAGAAGATTACAATCAATTTTATTGTAATCAGTTAATAAAAATTTGAACTGAACCTGAGCTCAGCATTTTCTGAGTTTCCGAAAAGGATGCAGGACTTTCCTTTCCACTTTTAAGCTGTGAATTCTGGACAATCTAAATGCCTGGCAGCAAATGAAGGTCTTAAATTACAAACAGTGAATTATCTTCCTGTTTTTGTTATTTAAAAAAATGTAGACAACTTTAGGAGATAATAAAAAATTGACATAATCAGTAAGAAGTCTATATAAATTGACATTAATTTTTTTTTTTTTTTCTGTGCCAGCTTTTAGATGAACATTTCCTCGACTTGATTGCATTGGACTTGCCTCCATACGTATGTACCAAATTCTTACATTAACACTAACTGCAGTCAGCAGAAGTTATAAGAATTCCCACAATCCCAAAACCCTTAAATGTATATAAAGGTCACTGTTAATTTTTAGAAAAAAATAAATAAATGTCCTGTCATATTACTCCTGAATGCTTTTGACTGTGCCCAAAGTGACATTCCTCTTTTGAAGAGTTTTAGCATCTGTAACAAGTAATATTTATAACAAGTGGAAAGTAGGTCTTGAGAAAATCAAGCTGACATTTAGAGAGCTACATTTGGTGCAACTCAGATGTACTGCAGCTGCAGTATAAATAATCTCAGCACTGCCAAAGATGAGCTACTTATATCTGTATACTCACAGAACAATTTAAACTCCTCCACGTTTAATTTCAAATAAAGAATAGTTTTATGGCTGATCAGCGCAGTACACACAATCTCAAGCATGAGAAAACCATGAAATCTGAAGGAACTTGCATCACAAAAAGCCCAAGAACACATGGATTTCTTCAAAACTACTCCACAGCCCTCTCCACTAAATCCAGCTGTAGTGTGGGAATTGGCTGCAATTCCTATTTAATTACATTGAATGCCATTTGCAGACAAAATTTATAGAAAGATAGACATTCAGGGCTTTCTACAGCACTTTACATTTTTGACAGTGCTGCATAGAGGGGGCTGGTGGAATACAGGCAAAGAGGTGACCGGAATTTTTGGACCAACAGTTGCTCCAGAAAATCTCTCTGTGCTATCTATTCACCAGATACAGCACATCCAGGTATCTGTACTGATCATGATAGGAAAGCACGGGGTACAAGAGCCCACAGATGTTCAGCTCTTCCACAGGTTGGAAGGGTTGTGGCCAGCACCGTGACCACCCCAGGGATGACACAGGAGCCATGTCACTCACAGGGACTAGAAAGCTTTGTCCAGTTGCTTTGGCTCAATGAGACATGGGAAGGAGGGAAATGAGACATTTAGGACTCAGTTGGGCCAAGCCAGTATTGGAAGATTTTCACAGTTAGGGCATACTGGATTTAAGGAGGGATCTCGTCTTAAGCTTTCCTTTTGAACACAGTATTTTACTATGTCAAAGTCAATTTTTACAAGAAGTTTATGGAGCATGGACTTTAAGGAAATATTTATGCTATTACAGATTAAGGTATGAGGGAAATAATGGTGTGCTGATTCTTTTAAAGAAATGGCATTGGGTACATCGGTGCTTGCCTTATCCACATTTCAGTGTTGGCTCACAAACACCACTAAGTATGGGCTGTGGTAAACTGGGAAAGCAATAGGCTGTAGAATAATGGTAGAAATGAAAACAAAGAACTCTGGTGACAATCCTCTATTCAGATGTGGACTGTCATCATAAAAATCACTGTCCCTATTTCCAAGCTTAAAAATTATATAATTCAGATGGTATTTGCAGGTGTCTTTTTCCCTCTTCTTTTTTTTTTTGCTTTTGCACATCGATTCTTAAATTCTTAGAGATGCCTTATAATTTTAATGGCACATGAATAAGATCCAGATTGCTGTAATGTATTGGGCTTCATTGTCAGTTATTCTTAATATTTAAAGAAATGCTGGGCATGCCTGGAAGTGTTCCAGAACTTAAAAAAAAAAAAAAATTAGATGTCTGTTAATGTTAAGAACATTTTTCTTAAAACTGTAATTTGTGATTAACTCCCTTTGAAATCTTTGAATGATCTCATGAAGGAATAGAAAGTCTATGTTAGATTTAGGAGACTAACCATGCACTCAAAGAACGATTTAATCTATATTCAGGGTGATCTCTACAGATCCAGTCAGACTTTAAGGTGTTCACTGCAACCACTTCATGAACATTTTTATTTTTCCAAGATAAATGACTCAGTCACCCAGCAACATCATAGGTTTTGCAGGAATCTAAAACCAAGCCAATCCAAACCTTGCAAATTTATAGTTGGAGCTACAATTAAGAGTAACATCTGATAGATTTAGGGGAAAATATGAAGTTACATTACACAAATGCCCTTAACCTTGCCCTGTAGAGATGATATTTAATAACTATATTTAAATATCCTATCCTATTAGGATCAATTGGATTTTTAAAAAACATGTTCCTTTTTTTGGCATCCTACAAAGAAGAGACAAAGTTGCTAAAGTACCGTGCTTGTGCATTCCTTCTGCTTGCTCAGAACAACAGCTGCACATACCTGTGGGCATAATTTTGCCGGTAGGACATTAACCAATATATCTGTCAGTCAGGAAGACATATAAATGACTTAAGTTGTGCCTGTAATTGAATGTGCCTACAAAGTGGGGGCCAAAAAGCCCACAGGCTGCAATTAAAAAATCTATCCCTTCTGGCAGGTCTGATGTGACTGTGATGCCTTGTGCTATATGACAGTCATGTCTCTAGTGCAACTATTCTGAATTTGAAAGAGCCATTCTTGACTGACATCAGCAGGGAATTCAGAATCAGGCCCAGAGAGGCTCAGATCGTCAGATGGATTCCATAAGTGTGATGGCTTGCCCAGCCTCATTCCCAACAGCATCTGTTGCACCCACTGCCAGCAGGAGTATCTTTGGAAAATGAACTTCACTTTTCATGCCTGGCTTCTCAAGAGCAACAAAGCAGCCAACATCAAGGTGTAAGCTGAGCTCCCATGGCCTGTCTCCTCGTTTTATGATTTCTCACACTGAATCCAAGGCATGGACCAGCATGAGGGGGCAATTTAATAAAGGTGCCCTGTTCTGAGCTTTGTCTGAACTGGAAAGAGGAGAGTCTCATGGTCAACATAAACTTACTGGTGCAAATGCAAAGTCTGCACCTCTCTGAACTCACACAGGGAACGCTCTGTGATTTCCTGCTGGAAATCAGCTGAGGATGGTTAGATGCCTGTATATTGCAAGAAGCAGAACATCATCTCTTCCACCTGGAAATGAAGAGGAAGAGCAATCCAGGGATTGAACAGGGTCTGCAGCTTCAGGGCTGATCCTGAACTAGGTTGGTCCATCAGATTTTCTTCTTGTCTGAGAGGGCTGCAGATCCCAACATTAACCTTTTTCAGAAGAACATGGACTGAAATATGTACAGTGGAGAGAGATATTCTGTGTACTTTGCCTTTTGTTTATTTGTTTGTTTATAGGACAGTTTTTCTGTCATTCCGTTTCTACACATTTGAGAAAATATGTAGTGGTTTGAATTGGCTATAGCTCTGTAACATCTTGAAACAATGCATTCAACTGCTACAACTTGAGCTGCCAAAGGGAGACAAAAAAAGATTGATACTATATGGCACTCATTCAGTTTGAGACCGCGAGATATACATATGACTGAAGCAAAAGCTCCTGAGTTGCTGTGCCTTGTTGGTCTTAGAAAATGTCACTCTGTTTGATTTCTGCTGCAGTATGCTAAGTAACATAATAACAGGAGACCTCTTCTGTCATACTGCAAGTGTGCTAATATCTTCTCTGTTATTCAGGTGTATGTCTGAGGTGTGGGAAATACTATAAGCCGTACTTTAAAGGTGGGATAATCTTTAATGTTGGGGGTAGAGAATGACTTGCTTGAGGTAGAAATTATGTCTGCATCGAAGTCACAGCTGCTAATCAACTTCCCTCTGCACATTGGCTACATGTAGATAGGGCAGGAGAGGAAAGGAACTTCTACGCTCCTGACACCAGCAATGCAGATACGCCGTCCAAATAAGCACATCTTCTAATGCAGCATGGTTGGTGAGGAGCTGGGCACTCATCAGCTCAGCTTCTACATCCTTATCAGTCATTCCTAACCAACTTTCTTCGTAACTACTTCTTCATATCACTTCTAGTTGCTGCAACGTTACGGCCCCCAGGCAAACAACTTGAATTTTTTAGCTCATAATTTCATGCATTTCTAATTTATTGTCTCACTTTAAATCTCCATTAAAATGAGAATAGGACAGGGAAAAAATCCAAGCCTTTTGCATGCTTATTCACCAAGCAGTTTTCTTAGGTTCTTAGAGGTCTAATTATGATATGCAGACATGATATCCAACTTTGCAGATGATACTAAATTGGAAGAGAATAAAAACAAATGACGAATAATTAGGTAGTGCAGCCAGATATAAAAGAATTTAGATCATTTTATATTTCAGGAATAATAGATGGTAAATGAAGGGCTGTGCAAATAAATTGAGAATAATTAGCCTCACACTGTGGTGTAAAAAGTGGGACCCTGTTTAGAGACATGAGAGGCTACAACACACTGAGTGAAATAAATCCCAAACTTAGAGTGCAAAATTAACATCTAAGGTTCCCTTACCTATATGGCTTCTTAGTGACCTCAGTGATACTCTGCTAGAAATAAGATAGCACTCTGTCAGCAAGAAAATCACCATCTGGCCTCTGGGAAAGGAAAGGCTATGTGGCATAGCCTAAGCAGGACAATTTCTTCCACAGTTATTACACAGAACTGTATTGCCCAAATATTGGACCACAGGCTGGATTCAGTCTGCAGGACGTCCCTGCCCAAGCTGGTGTCTTTCTCCAGGGGCAAAGAGAAAAAGAGCAGGGAGAATACACCAAGGAAACACCAGGTTTTGTTTGTTTTCCTTGAGTGCTCCTGTAGAAGAAGCACCTGTCTGGCTGCAGCAGAGACTAACTGCTTGGCTAGAAAGAGCTCTAGGCTGATCAGGGATACCCAGTTTTTATATCCTTACATTATGTTATGTTCCTTAATACATTCAGGCCTGAAGTTAGAAGAAGGTTTCCAGCAGTCGAGCTGGGGAGGTTCTAGGAGACCTGCCTGTGGCAACATGACCAGTGGTGGGAAGATCACTTGCCAGTTTTAAAATGTTGCTTCATGAACCACGACAGATTATATGCTGAGATAGCAAGGATGGCAAAGGACATCACCCTAACCACCATGGTTTCCTATGCTGCTGTGAACTGCTTTCCACACTGTATACTGCGGCCTACTTCTCTGCTCTCAACTGAACCACAACCTGTCAAAAATGCGCTCCCTCTTCTGCATATATCAGCACATTAATTTTCAGCTATGTGGTATAGGAGGTTTTTCTGTATTGACCCAAGAAAAATTATGGGTTTTTTCACAGCAGATGAGGGAAAGAGCCTGTTTTTTCTTGAAGAGATGAAGTTTTGTTTGGGAAATTAATTTTTTATTTTATTGAAGGTTGCCTGTTCACATGGAAGGTAGGAGGAAAAAGGGAAATGGACAAAGGCATCAGGCAATTAAGGTCACTGCTGGTGAATCAGTACTGCAAGAGATTACCAACTACAAAACATTTTCACTGAAAACAAAGTTAAATAGACCTCTCTGAAATAATGTCTAAAATCCATTATTAGTCCATGGAATTTGAAAAGTATTAGGTTGATCTACTTGCCTATCTAGGGATGTTTTTATGGGGGTGAAGATTTACGTGCATAGGTCGTCTTATGGTAAACTTTTAGCTTGTTTAACAATAGCTTCCTTGTTAGGTCATTTATACATTTCTTTCTAGCTGTGTTTTCAATGGAATAGGTCTGAATTATTAGCCATCTTTCAAAGTATGCAAATGAAAGGAGTTTCAAATCTTCCAAATGCAATGAATTGCATTTCAGCATTTCAGCACTGTATCCCTGTGCAATTTACGGCCAAGTGCACATAATTTCTATGTATGGCTATACCTAACATGTGTAGCTGACTTTGCATTTTAAATTCAATTCTGTTAGTTGACTAATTGATTCATTTTCATAAATGCTCTAAAATTTGTAATAAGAATAATGCTTTGCTTTAAGATACTGTTTTGGGGCTGTACCAAAATTAGCTATGAATATTTACTTTCAACAAAAGCCAGTGGGACCAACAGCAAATAATGAAAACATAGAGATTTTTAATTTCTTTTCACAATCCCTATTGTCCCATGAGATTCAGCAAAATTTTAAATCATCCCCTTAAAATACCAGTACTTTCATTCAATCTCAGCTTTCTCTCCTCTGCCTCCTTCCTGCCTTCCCTCCCAACAGCCCTCCCTCTGCTGGCATCCCTCCAGTTCTGTCTCAGGATGCAAGGTACTGAACAAGCTTCAGAGATGAGGTTTGATAGTCATCACGTTTATGATCCTTCACCAGAAGAGTTGAATTAGGATGTTTTCAGGGAAGTAGGACATCTTTTCTTTCCAGAAAGAAAGATAAGTCATTCCAAAGACCTCAGACGTATATTCCGAAGTCAAGTCACACTGGTTTCTAGAGCAAAGATCTGGTCTAAAACACACAAGCTGAAACTGTGACAGTTCAGTTCCCACAAGCCCCAGTGGGTCAAGTCATGCAGCTGCTTTAGCAATTGCATCCCCTGATCTCAGGCAAAAGTGTCCTTCCTGGGAGCAAATATCCCTCCAAAGATCAAGATATCTGACACAGAGAATACAGGAAAGTATGTACCACAGGAATATGAAGCTGAACATATTCCAAGCTGTGTGACAGCGGTACAGCCATGCAGATGACAAGAATCATCACAGCAGAAGTTGCAGAGCCTTTGCACCCATCCGTTCCCATCCTTCCTTTCTTCATTCCCACACACAGACTGTGGTAAAAAAAAAAAGTACCAGACCTATCATGGGAAAATAAACTATGTTAAGGGATAAACATGACTGCGAGTTAGAATGCTCTAAACAGGGGACTGACAGGTAGGTATTAGAGCATCTCCTGCAGCACAAAATCAATGGATTCAGGACAAAATAATTTTTAGATGGCTCATACCCTGACAGCAGTGTGCAAAACATTTATTTCCAGAAGCTGGAGCCCAGTTCATGAATACAAGGAAGCACATGCCTTTAGCACATGTTTACATTTCAGAATAGCAACAGGAAGCATGGGCTTAAGATTAAGCATGGGGGTGATTCGTTAGCCCATTGCAGCTTTTGCATGGTCAGGCTTGGAGAGCAGCACCTGGACTGGTGACAGTAACTGTTGTACCACCTCCAGGCTTTGGGGAGCATAGCCCAGCCTTGTCACATCATCCTTCTCCCTAGCTGCAATACAGCAGCTTTCTCTCCTGCTTGATCATTAGTCTGCTGGGCTGACGTCTGGCATTTGGGAAAACAGGCAAGACAGCCCTCAGGTAGGCTTAGGATCAAAGATATTCATTAATAAATAATATCAGTTTTAGATTTACAGGATTTTAAATGTATCAGAGGTAACTTAAAAGATGTGACTATCAATGAGAGCTCTTTAACACTGTTCGGGGACGAGCGTGCTATTGCCTTGCGCTGTTTTAGCCCCAGATGAGTCAGGAACAGGCAGCAGAGGCAGACCTGCCCTCCAAAAGGGATCCATAGTCTGCTGTAGCCACAAGGAGAACCTACCACAGAAAATCTCCCACCAAAGTCATCAGCTTTGCATAAAAATAGTCCTGACTTCATCTCCCAGCTATTTGGAAACCTGTCACTAGAAATGACAGCTACTGGAGGTCGCTCCACATGAGCTAGGAAGCAAACACCCTGTGAACTTGTGCTGCAACCAGCGTGTCGCTCCCAGTGGGGCTGTGCCCCTGTGGCTACTGCTTCCATTGAACATTTAGAATGCTGCAACAGCCAGAGGCCAATAGTCAGGGCCCTGAACCCAGCACAAGGGACCTGTGGCCTTGGCCTGGCAGCAGGCACTGGGCATCACACTGCCTTTCCAGCAAAACCCGGCTATGCCCTCCTCTGTACCTCGGCTTCTTTGTCTGCAGAAGAAATTCAAAGGTTGAGCTTTTTTTGTCTCTACAAGGTTTTCTTGGCCCAAGAATTAAACCTGACATTTAATTCAACTTTAATTTTGTTAGTGATAGATACACAAGTCCTTAATATTTTTTTTTGATAAAAGTATCTATATACAAATAAAAATAAAAACTAGTAAAAGGTTAAAAACAGCCTGACTTGCTCTGCAGACTTTTCAATCCTACAGGATTCAGCAAAAATAGAGTGAAGTACTTACATCTTCAAAAAGCATTTAGCCTAGCACTTCATCAAAGGTTAAAGTGCAGAAACATGAAATAAGTGAAAAGTTGGCTCACTGGGCTGCAAATTGGCCAAAGAGAGGAAATGAATTTCAAAAGGAAAAGAATTTATAAGGGGTTGTGATAGAGATCAGCAGTAGATCTTCCATCTCTCAATATTATATTAATGATGGCACCAAAAGTAAGTTCCTGCTGTCTGCTCCTGATAGTAAATTCTGGCTAACAATAAGCAAAAACAATACAATCAGAAACAGAAAAATGTAAAATATATATGCAGTGCAGTACCAATAAATAACAATACATGTGAAAGAGAGCAAAAAGTCAAGAGAGAGATCACTATCTTATCTAATGGAAAATCATTGCAGAATTACAAGGAAAATACTTTTCCTTCCAGAAAAAATTGTCTATAGCCAATTCAGCTCAAAGAGCAGTGCCAGTAAATAAGACAAGCTGAATTGCTTTAGAATTAGGCTCAGCTCTTGGGAAAGCTTTTCTTAGGTATATATATAATGCATCAGTAACATATAGTCTAGGTTAAACTGAATTCAGTACTTTGGTAAAGAGTAAGAGCATATGTATAGGTATGCGTAGGCACAGGTTTACACAGTGCAAACTGTATCTAATCTGCAGTGTCCTATTCGACAGCCTTACAGTGTCTGCAGTTTGTCTCAAACCACACTCCCAAGTGGTTTCCACTCTTATTAATTTCTTAATTATCATAGAGTGCTTTACCAGTATGAGGTCCACCATAGGCCTAGGAAAGACGGAAAAATCATAGCCACCACCTGCCCTGCATCACTAGAGATGCATCAGTAGAGATTGCACCAGTAGAGAGGTAACCAAAAGCTGCTGTTACTAGCTGAAGTTTAAAAATAGGGGTTTCAAATTTTTCAAAGATTCTTCATTTTTTCCTTCAAGCTATATAGTTTCCTACACAATCCACACATGTGTGAAAGCAGATAAACTCACACCTTAGTGAAGTCTGAAATTAAGAATAATATTTTAAAATACTTTCTCACCTCTTTAAGAAAGAAAAGAAAAAACAAACGAAAGAAACCATGTGATTTATGTTTTTACATTGTGTTTGTATTGCGTGTACCATTCAAATACTCCCTATGGTGCTGTGTCTCTAACTAGACATTCTTTTTACAATTTTACCATACAAACTTCCTGAGAGGTAAAATAGTCAATGTACATATAAATGTAATAAGTTTCTTCTATCCTTTCCCAGAAAGATGGTTCTTTCCTTGTTGGATCCCAACACTATTTATAAGAATCTCTGCAGCTCTTTTTGTCTTCCTGAATTTCAAAAATTAGAGAAATATATAACCTGATTAATAACAGTCTCTTTCAAGTGTGTAAGATTTCCACACTCTGATCTTGAACAAATTTGGCTAGGAATGCAGACAAACACTGAGCCAGGAAGGTGGGAACTGACATGTGAGATTTCGTGTTGGCATTGAACTAGTGGGCTCAGAGAAATTATGGGTTGCTAAGACTTTAATGTGACTGCTGGGGACATGACCAAAGGATTTGGAGAACATCACAGAGAAGGTGCCTGATGAATAGTAGGCTAAGGATAATATTAACAGGGGAGAAAATCTATACTACTTCATCAGAAGAAAAATGCCATTCTGTGCTCCTGAATGGTAAAATATGCAAATGGCACCACTGAGTCAACAAGCACTGGAGTGGCTAAATCTTTGCACAGAATCTGATTAATTTCTTCATTTTGAAAGGAATCTAAGCAAAAAGTCATGAAATATCTTTCTGGGAACAGGTTTTAATGGTGCAGGTTACAAAGAAGGCAGTGTTGTGTTTTCAAAAGACTGCCTCATTCCCTGTTCTTTGCAGTCAAGTCATAGCTATTTTATCCCATAAAATATGATTTGTGTCAGAACAATGGCAGATTTTTTGAAATCTATGATGCAGGGCCTGTATTAAATGTCTAGGCATGAAAACAAGAGAGCAAGACAGAGAATGTCATTTGTTAAAGACACCAACTGTTTAACAAAATGTACAATGGAATAATAACCATAAAGAATATCTCCACAATAAACATTCAAAATAAAAGACTTCTGATTGCTCTTGCTTCTGAAAATCATGTTTATCTGAGTGAACCTAATTCTCTTTGAAGACTGGACTATCCTTTAGCAAGCATCATTTTCCTGTCAATCAACACTTTGCACAGCCATGCAGTTGCAGTATGACCAGTGCTCTCTGGATACTTCCAATGGCTTACCAATGGCTTCCAGTTATCCCAGTGCCACTCTGTTTCTAAAAACCGTGCACTCTGGGAATTTGCAGTTTTCATAACTGAATATATTAATGAGAAACAATCAGGGGCAAAAGAATGTCTCCCCAGAGGGCTTCATCAAGGGCACCGTCATAGGGATTTAACACAAAGACTAAGCAAAAGCTGAAGATAAATATCCTTGTTTTAGTTTGCACATTCATTTCCAGGCATCAGTCTAAGAACATTCATGCTAAAAGCAGTGGGAAATAGCCTGGAGATACTACGTGACTTCATCTTAATAGACAATGTTTTGTAAGGATAAACTTTAGCAAAATCTTTGATACCTCTATACCTTATAATGACGGTTTTCAATTTGCCTCTAATGACAAATCCCAAAGCAACTAAGCCTTGAATTCCACCAGATGGTGATTTCTGGCGGAAATCATAGAATCATAGTATTGTTTAGGTTGGAAGGGACCTTTAGAGGTCATCTAGTCCAACCCCTGCTGCAGTGACCAGGGATATCTTCAACTAGATCAGGTTGCTCAGAGCCCCGTCCAACCTGACCTTGAATGTTTCTAGGGATGGGGTATCTGCCACCTCTCTGGGCAACCTGTGCCAGTGTTTCACCATCCTCATAGTAAAAAATTTCTTCCTTATATCCAGTCTAAATCTATGCTCCTTTAGCTTAAAACCATTACCCCTTGTCCTGTCACAACAGGCCTTGCTAAAGACATTGCCCGTTCTTCCCTATAGTCCCCCTTTAAGTACTGAAAGGCTGCATTAAGGTGTCCCCAGAGCCTTCTCTTCTCCAGGCTGAACAACACCAACTCTCTCAGCCTGTCCTCATAGGAGAGGTGCTCCAGCCCTCAGATCATTTTTGTGGCCCTCCTCTGGACCCACTCCAACAGGTCCATGTCCTTTCTGTGCTGAGGGCTCCAGAGCTGGACGCAGCACTCCAGGTAGGGTCTCACCAGAGTGGAGTACAGAACCACCTCCCTTGACCTGCTGGCCATGCTTCTTTTGATGCAGCCCAGGATATGGTTGGCTTTCTGGGCTGCAAGCGCACATTGTTGGCTCATGTCCAGCTTTTCATCCACCAGTACCACCCCCAAGTCCTTCTTCTCCACAGGGCTGCTCTCAATCCCTTCATCCCCCAGCCTGTATTGATATGGGGGTTGCCCTGACCCAGGTGCAGGACCTTGCACTTGGCCTTATTGAACTTCATGATGTTCTCACAGGCCCACCTCTCCAGCTTGCCCAGGTCTTTCTGGATGACATCCTGTCCTTCTGGCGTGTCAGCTGCACCACTCAGCTTGGTGTCATCTACAAACTTGCTGAGGGTGCACTCGATCCCACTATGTCACTGATGAAGATATTAAATAGTACTGGTCCCAATACAGACCCCTGAGGGACACCACTCATCGCCGGTCTCCATCTGGACATTGAGCCATCGACCACTACTCTCTGGATGCGACAATCCAGCCAATTCCTTAACCACCAAACAGTCTACCCACCAAAACCATATCTCTCCAGTTTAGAGAGAAGGATGCTGTTGGGGACCGTGTCAAAGGCCTTACAGAAAGCCAGACAGATGACATCTGTAGCTCTTCCCCTGGTCCACTGAAGTAGTCACTCCATCACAGAAGGCTACTAGGTTGGTCAGGTAGGACTTGCCCTTGGTGAAACCATGCTGGCTGCCTTGCATCACCTCCCTGTCCTCCACATGCCTTAGCATAGCTTCTAGGAGGATCTGTTCCATGGTCTTCCCAGGCACAGAGGTGAGGATGACAGGACGGCAGTTCCCCAGGTCCTCCTTTCTACCCTTTTTAATGTTTCCCTTCTTCCAGTCCCCAGGGACTTCACCTGACTGCCATGACTTTTCAAATATCATGGAGAGTGACTTGGCAACTACATCAGCCAATTCCTTAGGTCCCATAGACTTGTGTATATCCAGGTTCCTCAGGCAGTCATAAACCTGATCTTCCCTTACAGTGGGAGAGGCTTTATCCTCCTTTATCCTGAAAATGTGCAAGACATTTTCAACACAAGCAAGTAAAATGAGGGATTCATAACTGTATGAGGAGTATGGAGGTGTGGAAGACGCAGGCTCTGGTGCAGTGATTTGAATGGCAGCATTAGGCTCCTAATGTGTAAAAAAATAATAGTTTTGGAAAGTAGCAATGAAAACAAAAGCTATTACAGGTCCTTTGGTTCAGAGCTTACCACACAGGACTGTTCTTTCACAGGCAGTTTTCTTAGTCCTTTCTTAAAGCTGGGCTTACATCTTTCCAATGAAGGGCTTATGATTCTTCTTTTAGTAGATTCTTGGTTGTCTGCATTCATTGCATTTGACTGATATCTGACTTTCTAGATTTTCAAGTAAAGTCCAAAGCAGAGAAGAGAAATAGTGGGTTTGATCTCAGCTTTATATTGACAAGAACTGGATTCCTACTTTCCACTGAAAGTCTTGAATCCTTTATTACAAGCAAGACTCAGGTAAAAATGAAGATGTACATTTCAAGTGGATATGTAAAACTGAAAAGTAGGAAACTGTGAAGACAAACATGAGACAATACATCACTAAGAGCCCCAGTTTCTTTTTGATGTGTCATAACATCTTCCATAATGTCCTGGCTGACTGCTCCCCTACTGCAATACTTAGGCTTTAAAAAATGGTTTCAATGGGCCAGGCCTTTAATTACTAAGAGTGGAAGACACACTCATCTACTCTACTAAATAGATCCCCTTTTTCTTCTATTTTCAGACCGTCCAAACACTGTAATTTTAAACTACATCTCCAAAAATCAGTGTTTTTGTCAAGCTGCGCATTACTTATTCTGGTTCTCATCACATATCTCCTTCCACTGATATTTTCTTTTTCACCAAGGAGATCACTAATACTTAATTCAAATGGAAATTTTGTATGATCACTTAGAAATTGCTTTCCATAATCAGTTACAGAAAAATAACAGAAAGTTGAATAAAAACTATGAATATAAAAATAAAGGAAGTAGTAGATTGAACATAATGAGCAGCAAAAAACCATCAAAGTAACTTTTGAAACACTCGAGGTACTCAGCTAACCGCAAAGTCAGGAGGTACTAACCCAGAAGACTACAGCTATGAGCAGAATTTCTCCCTCCTTCCAAATGTTGACATATATATCTAAAAACAGTGACCGTTTCTATGTTGAATCTACTCCACATAGCTTGACAGATAAAACTAACCTACAATACTAAGCAAATAAAGTCAGTCCATGCTGGTCTGAACACAGACTTTCTGTTCTACTGGAAAACACCAGATTTGTTTTCATTATGAATAGGGACAATAGAAAAAGCTGAATTTTATTTTGTAAGGAAATTTAGTGAAATAAAAACAATAACTAAAATGTTCCACTTCAAAAAAGTTAGTATTTTTGTTCAGATTTAGATTTAACATTATGTTCAGTTAGACTATAGATTCTGAAAATGAGAAGTATTTTTAAATGAGAAACTGCAACGTTTCATTATGGTTAAGAGTGAAAAAGACATTTTCATAATTTTTCCCTAATTAGATTCTGTTGAAAGTGATGTTTTACACAAAGTTTTACTATTTATAAATAAAAATTCTTTCTCCAATGAGAAACTTCTAGTTCAGAAAACTCTCCAGTTCTTAGTTCCACAGCTGAGAAAGTAATGTGACTGTATGATCAGGCCATAGTACAACTTTTAAAAGGTTAAAAATTTCATCAGAACCAAATCAAACCAAAATCCACATAGGCAAAAAACAACTTGCTGGAGCTGACAGATTGTTAAAAGTGTAGGTAGTAGAGACAAGCCAGAATTTAAGTGCAAACAGTGTGTCCTGTACACTGTATACATCGAAAACCCAGTAAGCAGATAAGATAATAATACAGAATTAAGAGCATTAAATGTCAAGGGTAGCAGATATTGAAAGAGGAAGGCAATGAATGCGCTTAAGAAGTCATCAGGAAGTGGAAGCAATGAAGGAACATTCACACAGATATGCTGTAAAGTGAACGAAAAAGGTGCTCTTAGTCAGAGCCTATTGCAGCAGTACATTATGGGAAAGAAAAAGTCAGAGTATGCACCAAGACTGAGTGTAACTGTTATGAAACAGGCAAAACAGAAAGAAACAACAGTCAAGATATTGTATACCTTGCAGACAGGTCTTTATTCAGAAATCAGTTTGGGAAATGAAAAGTCTGCAGAGTCCCTGGTTATGCTCAGTTTTGTATCAACCAGCAAAAAACAGAAAAAAAATATTTTCAGCAAGGGATTAAACCACTAGACCATTCACTTAGCCTTTATTCATACATGCAGAATTAGTCAAAACTCTAAGAATAAGTCCAAAAAACGAGTGATGAAGCTGATAAATCTCAAAATTAGAATATTTATTATGTGCTGTATTATGATTCTTACCCATCCAATATTAAAAATTGCAATCCAGTGGAACAAAGGAAATGGTCGTATCTCAGACTGTCATAAAACGCTGCTCGGAGCAGTCAGAGCTGTCAAACAATATGTTGTTTAATATCATGATAAAGGAGATCACGGGTGAGGAAGCTAAGGAGAATGGGCTGGGGCTTCTGCAAGGGCACAGGGGGCAAAGGGGTTAGCTCCAAAGGATTCGCCACAAGCAAGTTTTTCTTTACCAGCCACGGGACAAACCCTGACAACCTTGCTGCTTTGGAGGACAGATATAAAACATGCTTGATGCCTACCAGTCAGCAGGATGCCTCCTTTAGGAGGCAAGGAAATGTTAAGCTGGGAGACGAAGTTTTCCCAAGCCATGTTCCAGCACGAGACGACATTACCAGAGGCACTCAGCCCCTGAGACCTGGAGTGCTCAAAGAAACACTTTTACCTCAGGTTTTAATTTTTGTTTGATTTATATCAGAAATAATATTTAATAGCTTCCCCATTCACCTACCTATTCTGTAATGCTCACTCACAGAGTATGCAGATTATGAGACAGACTAATGCCTCTCTCCACTGAAATTACTGTAACAGCAAAGCCATTTTGCAAATGACAGTGTAAGTATCAGCTCAGATAATTCTGGAAAATTAATGCCCCAAATGAAATGCAGCCTCAGAGCTGAGGGAATACATTTTATACTTTAACCTTTTCATTCTTACTTTATATATATTTTGTTTACTATGATGTTACTATATATACATATATTGTCAGATGTGCAAGACTTTTGCGGTATGAGGGGTACTGTTTCCTTGGGGTTCCACCCCCCGCTTTTCAGCATGAGGATAATGCAATCATTTGGCAGCCTTTAAAAGCAAAAAGGTTTTGGATCTTAAGCTTTGGGTCTCAGAATCAGCTAACATGAGTGCTGAGAGCTACTGAACAGAGAAAGGTGAACAGCTTTCAGGGTGAGGTGAAGACCAGCGGTATGCAGCAAGGACAGACTCAGCCTCTCCTAACCTGGAGAAAGGGGATGGGAAAGCCACACGCACCTCCAGGCAGCAATTCATTCATCTTCTGTTCTTTTAAATTGCCCTGCAGAGGTACCGCTCTCTCTCCGCAGTGATAGATGGAGGCCAAATCATTAGCATGGACTAAAGCACCTGATTTTTTGAAGGCTCAGAGTACTTTAGAGAGATCCTACCCAAAAGACTATCTGACTCTGCAGGAGAGTGACAAGGAAGAAAAGCTTCACAGGACATTACCGGAAGAATAATAAGGGTGAAAGGACAAGGTGACTGGAACAGTAACACAAGGTTGCTGATGGTTTGCTTTTCAATTTGTTGACATATTTCTATTTTTGAGACATACAAAACCACCTCATCCCATTTACACTATTAGTAAATCAACATTATTTACTACTAATAACAAAGAATTATTTTTTAAACTGAGAGTTTTCATATGCCTCTTATTGTATCAGACTGTACAAAGGCAAAATTCTGTCCTTGGCCAGACCCTTAGAGGTTACCCAGTCCACAGTGAGCTAGACACAGGCTTTAGCCATTAAGAGGAAAGCATCTATAATACATTAAACAAACTACAAGAATCCTCTGAAGGGGTTGGATCTAAAGCAAAATCAAGTAGGCGAAGAGCTTATATACCTCAAGATGTTCTGAACTGCAGCATATTTTGATCTGTGACTTACACAATGCAGATGAAGAACATTCACGTTTTGTTCATACACCACTTAGTATACTCAGCTCTTCCAGGCAACAACATTAGATTTAATTTATTACTTGCTTTCTGAGCAACTTGATCTTTTCTCTGCTTCAAGGCTGTGGTAGCTGCTTTTGATACTTTATGTCTGAGTCATCATAGGGTTTTAATTGTCGTACTAATTGTGGTAACTCATGTCTCGTGTTGTCTTTTTACTGAATTCTGGCTCCAAGTCAATCTCATAAACGGATGAAATGAGCTCTCTTATTGCAGGACATCAAAAAATACTTTGCAGAAACTCAAGTTCCTAATATGCAAAGACTGTCATGATCATGTCAAGATCTGAAGATCCTATTCAGGGCACATTAATTATTAGCTGAAAGTTAGAGCTAGGAAACAGATTTTGTTATGGAATCTCTAAGTCTTCCATTTCCTTCTGACTGAACTGCTTGATAGGAAACATGGAACATTACAGTCAAAAGGAATTATAAGGACAAAATTAAAAGCAAATGAATAAAAGACAGAGGATGGGGTTACAAGATCTTTTTGCTGCCAGAACTACTGGAAAGCAAAAGTACATCCTACCACTTAGACAATAATTTCCACTTTCTTCTTATCTCCTGCTCTTTCTTACAATTTTCTTTGCATGCAATTAAATTATTGCTTTAGTTAGGCTCAAAAGTGAATCTTCTCTCTCTGCCCTTTGGTTTGCCCTGGTTCACTGGTTCAGAGAGGTCTCAGAGCAAGTGAGTTAGATTCCAGGTAGGGTTCCTCACTGGTCAGTACTACTGGGGCCTTCTACATTCAATATTTTCTTGATAACCCAAGTGTTGTAACAGAGGACATGCTGTGTTAGATGACAACGGGATGTGCAGGACTGCAAACACAGGGAGACATTAAAATGAAAGATATTCTTGACAAACTGGAGAAATGGTCTGGAAAAATGTGATTCAATAAGCATAAATTCTAGCTGTATGTTGGTGTACACAAATACAACATGGGAAACAAGCAACCACGCCAGCAGCCACGCTGGAAAAGATCTGGGGGATGCAAACAGAAAATTACTCAGCAATGGTCTGCTGCTGTGGAAATCAGTGCTACTTATACTGGGATATACAAACAGGAATATAGTCTCTAAGAATTATGAAGTAATCCTCGTTCCTACTTTTTTCACCAGCCGTGGAATCTCAGCAGGTCTGACATGTCAGGTGTTGAGTATCACCTTTCATGAAAGATGTAGTCTAGCAAAAGAGAACCCACAGGAGAATGCTGAGTAAAGTCGAAGAGATTTGAGCTCTGAAGAAAAATTGAAAGGATTGGAATTGTTTTATCTGGGGAAGAATGCTTGCAAGGCACAAAAGAAAATATGTTCTCTGTGAATCAGATGAAATACTAAGAGTTGAGATTGCAGCAAAGGGCTTTGAGAAGTTTTTGGTGTTGGTTAAGCTAGTAGAATAGATTTTCCTGGAGGGTGATGAAAACTCCATCAGCACAGGTTTAAGCACTGTTTGACTGAACAGTTTGATTGAAACCATCAGAAGCATCATGGGTAGAGGGATCTTAGCTTGGAGCAAAGAGCCCCCAGTCCAGATGGCAGATGCAGTTCAACTGCATAGCCTGCAGTCTGCCTGTTACATCCCATATTTTTGCTCAGCAGATGAGAAAAAGATATAGAAGGATTTAATACTTTGCAAATTCTACCAGAAGATCCACATAGGCTTGGTTAGTCCAAAATTTCCACAAGGCATCACACCTACTGTGCATGCACAGTCAATCTTAGATGGGAGAGTAACTTTCTATATGGGATGTGTGATCATCAGACAGCCCTGTCAGGACTACTGCTCAGACACTTTGCTGCATTAACATCACTGCACATGGTGGTGTTAATGGGGGAAAACAATGTCCTGCTAACCTCTGTCCTTCATTTGATGACCCCCAGTGTCCCCTGAATCTCACTTTCATGTTGCTTTTGAGGGATGGTCAATCAGATCATTGCTCTTTTCCTCTGCCTCATTGTTTCACCTGACCCTCCCTCTGCTTCATTTTTCTTTTGTTTTGTTTTGTTAGGATTTTTAATCCCATGTGCCTCCTCTATTCCTTCCATTTGTAGCATTTTTCAGAGCCATGCCTCCTTTTTCCCTCACAGTTTTCATCCATTTAAAATGTGTACATATGCTATTATCTTTCTCTACAGCTCTTCCAGCTGGGGTTTCTTCTGCCCCGAGGCCTTGTCAGAGATCATCACTTTAAATGCCAAACATGGAAGGGCTTCAAAATCAACATGGACATGCCAACAACTCTGGCTATCTCACTTACAAAAACAAGCCAGCACCACGTCACCCAGCCCACTTAGTTTTCTGTCACCTGATTGTTGTAGGTTATGACCAAGCATCTCCAGACAGTGATGCATCCCCACTTCTTGGCACTTGACAGAAGTGATGGGGATAAATCAAAAGCTGTAATTCAATAGTGTTAGAAGAGGTGAGACTGGGTTCTTTGACTGCCAGTGGCTTATGAAAGAGCAATTCTTAAATATTATTATATTTAAAAGACACCAGTTAATACCGTATAATACACACTATTAGCTATTGATACACTTGCTTTGTTTAGGGAAATCTGAAGAACAAAACAGATTGCTGTTTCCATCAAAACACTTCAAGCTGGATTTAATAGTGCTGAAATGCTAATTGTGAATTGTACTTCACATCATACACTGCAGACTAATTTAAAAAGAGGAAAACATATTATGTTAAATACCACAATGCATGCACTATGAGTCATCTAAGCATATGATGAACTGGAACAATACCAGCAGCACGACATAAAGCAGCTGAATTTAAGCTAGAGGGAGTACAATACCTTTTGATCAGGCCTAGTATATGACTGAGAATACATACAGCCGCACATACACCATTAGATTTCTGGCAAAGAAAACAATATGAACATTTTTTTCTCTCTCCCTCTTCTTCCCCCCAGTGCAACCCTTCCAAATATATTTTCATTAAGTCACAAAGAAGCTAAATAAATACAGTCTTGTTTGTATGAAGAACAGGCAGCTTCAACATCAGTTCCCCATGCTCCACCGTGAAGCTGGCCGTACTCATATTACACAGATGCCTGCTTTTAGCATCCTAATGAGAACTTTCAAGAATCCAATGACTATTAAATTAGCTTTACTGAATGTTATCAGAATGCTTCTGAGGGTTTCATATTATCCTATCAGCACAGGAAGGAAGGAATACCACATTGTCAATCCAATTATTTTCCTGTGTTCTTTTTGCAAGGAGGGGAATGGTCAAGAACATTATTTGCCTTCCTCGGGGGAGGAAGAAGAAGGGAGCTGTTATCTTCGGGAATTCAATACCAGTTCTCTGGAACTTGAAGAAAGCACTCTTGCCAAGGCCTCTCAGCTCTTTCAGTAACCACCAGCTTTTAGTGGTCACTGTAGCTTTTCCACAGGCACTGGCTCCCTCTGAAACTTCTATTGAGTGGACACACAGCCATACAGGATACCCCTCAGTATCCACAAAAGTAGCTGGAATTCAGAAAAGTTAGTTTAGCCTCCGCCTCCCATAACAGCAAATCTTCTCTGAGGTCTCCTTGGAAGAAGCTCTGGAAAAGCCCATCTGGCTTCCTCCCTCAGCTGGGCTCTGAAGCCCTCTCAGAAGTAAGATACCTGGGTGTGGAGGTGTGGTTGCTCACGGGGAGCCCTCCACTTTCAGGAGGAAGGCCAGGACACTGGTCGCTAGTTCTTCAGTCCAATAATTTTCCATGTTTTCCCCAGTACCTTGGAGCAATGTCCAAAGCAGTATTACAGAGGGTAGTGTACTTCAGTTATAGTTCCATAGTTACATTATGTGAATACTAGATATTTTAAAATATGCATTACATGGACATGTCTCCTTTCTCTCGGCAGTCCTCCTTCACATCCCTGGATACTCACATTTTCCTCTAAAATATGCACTATAAAGCTTTTTGGTACTCTCTTGATTTCCATTTTGGTAGTTGGGTTTCCTCAACTCTTTTCTAAGGCTCAAGCATTAAAAGGCCTCCATTGATTCAAAACTGTATTCAGTTTCCAAGATATGTAACAACCCTGTTAAGAACTGAGCCAGCAGCTAGAGTAGGGATTTTTATATATAAATCCTCAGATGTCACACCGTGCCCATCATTCATCAATAGCTCAGTCAACTGCCCTGCCATTAGAAATGGATGATGCCAGCAGGAATCAAAGCACAAGGGACTCTGAGTGCATATTAACTGAATTAAATTGTAAATGTATTAAAATTCCATGATTTCACAGGTTGATTTTAGGTTGTTTAGCAACTAAACTTCTGCTGGGTGGGTATAACAATACCCACATACAAATATATACCTACAAAAAGAGGGAATCAATACTCTCAATACATGGCAAATTTAAAAGAACCAAACATAATTAAAACCTGCTTAGCTTAGCAGCAACACAGAAGAAGATAATTATTTCTCACGGTGCTTAGATTAACTCCTCTGTTAAAACCTTTTCTTCTGGAAAAACTTAGCTGTTCAGAGTGCATAAAGAACAGTAAATAAATATGTGGCAATAGTAATTTAGTTATTCATATTACAGGAAAAATGGTTGTATTTAATGCTTCAGCATACATGGTGCCATAAGATTGCCTTTTCTTATTTTTTTGAACTAATCCAGGAAGCATTTACCATGCAAACGTGCCAAATTTCTAGGTACGTGTACACCCAGCTAACTCATGCTGTGACTCTGCAGTGCAAGGTGGTGTACCACTGTGCCGTGCAGCAATAGGGGACCTTAGTGACACTGTTAGGTGACAAAACCCAGCACTGTGCTCATGAAACAGAAGCACTGCATGTTTCATACAGGAGGTAGCAGCCAGACAGTGTTTTCTTCTTTAAGCATCAGTCACTTTGTGCCAGGTGGGTACCATCCATGGTACAGAGCAAGGGGGAAGGCAGCAGATGTGTCCCCATCTCCCATCCTCCTGAGCAGGACATGTCCTGCTCCTTGCACTCCAAGACAGAGATTTCCATGAGCTGCCAGCTGTCGCAGCACCAGGAACTTCTGCTGATGGAAAGCAACGCACAGCAAAGGGACGTCAGTCCCAGGCAGTTTCCGAGGGTCAGGCAAGGGTTTCCATTGGGTGTTGTGGAGAGGCAAGGAGAGACAACGAAGGCAGGAGGGAGTGGACATGACTCCAGCCTGGCTGGCCTTACACCTGCAGCTGCTGAGTCAGCACCAAGAGGAGAGCATCTCTCGCAGCTGTCCACCTGCCCCCTGAACAAGCACATAGCTTGAAGACCCACAGAAAAGATTCTGGTGAACAAGTGATTTGGACTGTACTCTTGGTGACTGATGAGTGGTGCTTTTTTATTTCAAATGAACCAAGTCGTGTTGACTAGTGTGCACCACATGAACCGTGCATCAGTGGGATTCGTAACACCAGAAAATTAATCCACTTCAGCTGAACCACTGCAGAGATGTTTCCTCACTGCTAGTGAATTGGGGAATTAGATAGGCACCATGTCGTTTAAACTGTGCAAAAACAGGAAAGTTGCCCAGCTACTTTCCTTCATTCTCTTGTACATGGCAGAGAGATATTTTAGACTAAATGGTGAAGGCTTTTTCGAAGTCAACCATATGGCTTTTTCCTGTGTTTATTTTTAGTCAGCTGAGCTTCCATTGACTTCAATTTTAACGCAGTAACTGGACTGAGCAGAGATTTGAAGGGACCTTGGTATATGTCTCAGCAAAGGGGTTTCTAGCTTTTCTTCCTGCTCTGCTCCTCCAGGGTAAATGGCAGAAGCACCATACAGCTACTTTACCTCTTGTCACCCCACAGCAATGATCAGTACAAGCTAAAAAAGGCAAACAGTGAGGCTATTATTTGAGAACAGAAATTGCAAAGATGCCCATGGTCTATGGTCTGTGGAGATGACTCATTCCACAATACAATCTAATTCCAAAACAATTACAGCAAAATCAAAATCCTCACACAAAGGAGAGATGAGGCACGAAGTCTGGACCTCTGCTCAGCACATGCCTCTATAAAGCTGACATTACTGCAGAGATCACACTGCCATTTAAGCATAAAGCACAACTGCCCATTTGCCTTAAACTCCTCCATGGAAAATTAAAGGTAAAGAAAATGGAAAACAGGGCAGCAGGGGTTCAAATGTGAGTGTTTATGCACCAAATTTGCTACAGCAGTTTAATTCAAAAAGAGAATTAGCATTCTTTTCCTCCACTGCAATTTAAAATAAATGACTCACTGCCCAAAACTAATAGATTATCATATTAATTGGTAACTTCTATGTTCATTATACGTAAGAGAAGACCACAGTTTCTCTAAATATGTTCATTACTCAGATAATTATCTGAAACAATTATACAATACAATTATCCAAACAGTTATCTAGGAGGAAGATTATCTCCAGATGCATCATGAGCTATTCTATGAAGTGGTCAATATTTATTGTTTTAGTTGTATCGGCCAGCTGTGATTGATCAAATGAGTCACACATTGTTCTGTCAATTCTCCATTGGGAACTACTAGAGCAAATAACCACTAATTCTATCTTCAGGTGGTGTAAATATCACGCATGTGAGCTCACGCTTCATATTCGTACTCTGTGGCAGAAAAAGTCTGAACTAACCAAAATCTAATCCAGGCAAAATGCCACTCGACTATGTATGGCACGGCCTGTACTTTCTCTTGAAGCAACATTTGCTAAGACTAAAAAGCAAACAAGGCCAATTTCTGTGAAACATTCAGATGAATAGTCAGACTCCTCCTCTTGATCTGAAACTAGTCACTAATTTGGTAGCAAAGCTATTTTTAAAAAATCACAGTTTCTCATGTCCCTGTGGAAAATTAAGTGGTAACTAGCATGATCTAGTACAATATCGCAAATTGTCAACCATGCAAAAAACCTTGAGCTTTTATTTTAGAACTGACTTGATGGAGTTCTTGTCTTGAGCTTCAACTAAATTTTGAGCTTTTCTTGAGGTTTAGAATGAGCCTAAGAATTCAAAGCAAAACCACATTGAAAGCAGGCAAATTTTACCTGTGTTTGTGGGCAAAAAGAAGGGAAATTATAAACCTGACTTTGGCATCTATTAACTCTGAATAAATATTATAACAGATTAGCTGTTCTGAGTCCATACTGATTCCAATGTCATGTTTTATAATTAAAGTTTCAGGACATGATACAAAAGCCCTAAGAAAGCGTATGTCCTGAATAGCCAAATTCTTGAGCAAGTTTACCACCCAGCTCATTAGTATTTCTGTATCATTGTATTTCTAACATTCTTTTGGAAGTTTCAAGGATCATTATGCCAAGGCTCACTGAGGTCCAGTGTGTTCTCTGAATGACCTTAAGCAGCAAGGTTTAAAAAGCACATGATGTACATAACATTTTATTATTTTAAAACACTATGTATTAAGAGGTTCCAGTCTGGTCATTAAAAAGACTTGCCATGGCTTTTCCTAATACTATTTTCTTTAAAGTATTCTTGGACCTTATTTTCAGATTATTTTCTCTTAGTTGGACAGATTTGACAGTACAGATAGGCAGCTAAGCCCTAGGGCTAGGCATGAGTTTGACTTCTTTACAACTTTGCATCTACAAAAAACAGCGTATGAAAAGACAAGTGCTCTGTGCTCTGCAGCTTCTATTGACTTTAAACCACAAACTCGTATTTCTTCCTCTGCTTTCACAGAATAATTTAATTGGTGCCAAAGTGAAAGATCCCAGCATGACCTGTCTCTACTATAAGCCACTCCAGCTGTGATTGTGAGCAAATTTGTACATTCAGACACTGCTGAAGAGAGACCTTCCTAATAAGCTGAGTTTTTGCACTGATGGAGAAAAAAAAGAAGTGCTTGGTTGGAAACAGGAAGAGCTGAGACTGCCCTTATCCCACCCTTAGAGTCAGGCAAAGCTTTAAAGGCTCCAGCAAGGACAAAATGAAAACAGAATAAGGACTTGACAATTTACTCCCCACAGAAGAGTTAGTACAGGTATAGGCACTAACAACTTGTGTAGGATAGGTGTAAACCTATAGTTTATTAACCTATATTGAATAGGCATTAGGATTGCAGTTCCTCACACATTTTTCCCACCTTTCTGACAAGAATCCCTATAGGGGTATGGCTACTTTGCAGTCACTAGGTTTTTGGCTGCATGATGAGCAAATCTGAGGTAGCTTTAAACTACCTGCTGCCACTTATAATGGGGAGTGAGTCATGCAGCCTCAGCATAATATGTTCCCTACCCATCACCGCAGAGTGGGCACGCTTTATGAACTGTGGTGCTGCTGGATGGTCATTCCTTGTTTTCAGACACTGGCCTTTTTTCTCTGAGTGTTGCAAGAGGGGTGGTCTGATTCAAATGTATTATATGTGCCCATCAGTGACATGACAGTATCCACAGTCACCTTACATGTGGCAACCTGCTCCTCCTCCTGACTTTGACTTTACAAAGCTTAATCCTTGCATGTTAAAAGAAGAATTCAACCGCAAAAAAAAAAAAAAAAATTAAGCAGTAGTTTCTCTGAGTATTTTGAGCTAGATATTAGGAAAAGAGGTTGATTAATTTTCAGTACTACCAATGGAAGCCCATAGCATGCAGGTAAACAGCAACAGAGCGAATATTGGAAAGACAATGCCAGTCCTTTAAAACAGTATTTCAGATGGAGCTAAATGTACGAGCATGCAAAATGCATTCAGTGTCCCAATAGTCTTCTAAGGAAAAATTGAAACCTACTGAAAATAGTCTAGCTAGGAGAATTTTCCCAATCTTGGGTACTTTTCTACTTATCTTTGGAGTACCACAGACACATAAAAATATGTCACATGCACCTCTGGCCAGAATAACAAATTCATCCAATTAAATGTATTATAGTGAAGCTAGGAAAATAATGGCCAAGCAGAAATACAGAAGCAATAGAAATAGCTTTAAAATTATATGTGTCTTCATAATTGAGACATAAAACCAAATGGTTTCCCATAACTTCAGTTTGAAACAATTGGGTATTGCCTCCACATGCTCAGAGGAGTGCTTTCTGCAGTCAGTGGAACTAGAAAGGACACGCAAAGCCAGAGGTGAAAGGTAGAGCTGGTACATGGGTATTACTCTTTTCTTGATCCTTTGTGCAACTGAATTGCTCCAGATCTTGAGTTTGCTTACTTGTTACTTAAGGCTCCTGGCATGCTCTCTCCTTTCCATCTCAGTCATAAGCCGAGTACCTGAAAAAGTCCCTCTTCCAGTAATGATACTGCAAGGATGGACAAATCAAAATATTAACCCTTATGTAGAAGTTCTTCCCCAGGTAGTTTGTCTGACAGCAAGAATTTTCAGCTTGGCACAATGGGAAGTAGTTCATTATTAAGAAAAAAACCAACGTCTTATTGAGCTGCTGCGCTATAAGAAAAGGTACAGTAAAACAATCTGCAGGATGAGTTCAGGACAACATCAATCAATACAAATAATGGCCCAAAGATTTAATACCCTTTGGGATATCATTACTGCTGAAATTTGTGATCCAATGAAGCATGCCACTGACTGCAACGGGACTATGATTTCATTGTCTGTTTGTGTTACTCCCAAAGTGTGGAGGACTCAAGTTTTGAGAGTTCAGACACAAATCTGGAAAGTGTCAGAGAAAAAAACTAGACACTAATCAGCAAATGTAAACAGTGGTTATAAAATTAGCCTTTTCTTTAGCAGGATTTTTCAACAGAGAAATAGCCATGTGGGTTAAAGACTATTTTTTGGTAAGTCTAAGATATTTTGCAGAGAAGCATTAATTTCAATGACTTTCTAAAGAGGGTCCATGCCAATTTCAGAAGGAAATCAAGGAAAATAAAAAGGAATCAAAACACTTCCTTTCTCAGTTTGAAAACTGACATTTTGATTCAAACAATTTCACATAACAGAATTATAAGGTTGAGACTTTTTCCCAGTATGGAACAAAAATAGATGTGTAGCCTTCAAAAAATCATTATAAAATCAATCTTTTTCCTTTGACCAGCTCTCTAATTTTCTGAAATTATATCGTATAGCTTAAGAAGCTGTCAAGAAATGTCCACAATTCAAAGACATTATGAAAGTAAGCAAAAAGTAAGGTAAATTTTTTAAAATGTAATCTGCGTTTGTAAAAACCTTGGCTTGCTGGCCACTTTAAATTGTCATTTCCCTCAACATGTGGTGCTATAAATCTCTCCTTGCTACTAGATGATTCTGAATTGCTAGTGATGTCAGATCCAACTTCCTCACTTTCAATTAGCAAAAAGAGGAAAAACAAACTTGGTTTTGGCCATACCACCAAAACCTGATATTTTCATTAATTACTATTCTGTAGGTGAGAAGAGAGTTGTAACTGCTTTTGGGCAGGCTTTAACTGGAAGCTCAGTTTTGCTTTCAAAACTATGTATTAATGGTGGGATGGGCACAGGCAAACCCCTTTCTTCCTGGCAGACTGAATTTGTGATGTTGGCAGGTAGGAAATGGACAGGTTCTTTGGTCTGGAAGCCAACAACGTGAAACTTATGGTGGGCCTGAGTTTTTTAAGCAGCTCTACACAGCTAAGCCTAGCTTAGGGACTCCTGGAATCCATTTTCAGAGCCCTGTCCTTACTGCGTAATGCTGTGCTACCCCTGCCTTGAAGTCTAGAAATCCAATGGAGGCAACGTTTGGCACAACTTGAAAAGGTGAGGTGAGACACAACCTAATTAGGCAGCCTGTCACTAGAGGGCAATGCAACACTGTAGCTGTCCATTCCTGCCACCTCCTTCCTCTTTCAGCCTGTCTAGCCTGTGCTTCCATGAGCCTCATGCTCCCAGGGGCGCTCCAGCTGCCTTGGGCAGCACCTCACCCCTGCCAGCAGCATACCATATGAATCAGCATCACTAACCTTTGGACTTGGTACCTGAGGTTTTATGCATTGTGCGCAAACCAGATGAGGCTCTATTTTGCAGTGTAAATAAGACCAACCTCATTCTCAATCTAAGGAAAGGTACTGATTAAAAATGATCCATTTAATTAAAGAGAGGGAAGCAGAATTTTGCAAAACATGTAATGTTTGGTGTGTAATTGGAAGACTGTTAAGTAGGTCAGGGGACATCTCTATATAACTGGACCTCCTGGCAAGGCGATACTGTAGGAGACAATAGGCAATAACAGAAAAGAAGCAAGAGCTTGAGGAAAAATTGAGTCTTCATACAAGCAAGCAAGAATCCCATTTAAGATCAAAAACCACAGTGGTTGTTAGACACCTGCAACCGCATATATTCACAATCAGTTCTGTCCAGAGACAAAGCAAGCAAGCAACTTTTGCATGGGCAGAGTCCAGAAGATATGTCAAAGCTTTAACTCATTGCTGAGGTTTGGTGTTATTATGTCATGTACAAGAGTTTAGTCTAAGATTCTCAGTATTGAAAGAAAACCCTTATTTTCACAGAAATTGAAAGTTTTCTCTCTTTAATGCAGATTAAAATACTGTACCCAGTTACAAATCAAAAATTAACAACTTTATCTAGGTCATGGCATTGAAGCTGCATTAAAGTTTTATCTTCATTCACTAAATTTTAATTTTAATGTGGCATTTCTGACAAGTCTTGTGGGACTACTTAGAAGCCGTTGACATCCTTCTGTCATTGATACCCAAGCCTCATCTTTGAGACTCTTGTTTCTAGATACCAAGCTGTCGCTGGATTCTTTTGTCTCTGCAATGGTGTCACAATCGATGGCTGTGTAGACATTCACATCCATGCACCCCATTTGTTAGCTAAAGTTCCCACACCAATGAAATAATCCCCTTTAGCTATAGAAATGCAGCTTTCTATGTAGTCATTTAAAGGTGAAGCAATAACTCAAGTTTTTATCCCTTCCAGACCTTTTAAAGATACTAGAACTGCTTGCCTGCAAACTAGAACTCCCAAATAACTCTACAGCTTAACTTGCAACCAATATTTTATTCCAGGAATGGCTATGAGAAATAAAAATGTTTTGCACATCCCTGCCATCACTTTTTCATGACTATGGCAGAAATGTTGATGCACTAAATGATAAAACTCTCTGTGGATCTGGAAGACATCTAATCCTGGAGTAGAAACAGAACCACATGATTTTTCTAGTCAATCAGTCCTGTATTATAGAAGAAATAGTTTTGGCCTTTAACATTTGAACAATCACCAGGCTTCAATACAAGCCTCTTATTGAATAATAGTTATGACACATTCATGGAATGTCAAAGTACTTTCACAGATCATTCACTAGCAAAAATTCACTGTCAATATTTTAAAAATAAAAATGGTGAAATGTATATCTATGAGGTAGGTGCAAATGTGTTCATATCAACTTGTTCAAAATGTATTTGGCCAAAAAAACCCCAAAACTTTTCTTCTGTTAGTATTACCAAGCAGCAGTCAAGGTTTGTCCTCAGATATCAGATCTGCTGTTAGCATGGCTGTGACTCAATAAAAGAAATACCCTGTCAGTCCTGGCAGGTAACTAATCCTGGACTTGTGCACAAGAGTACAGAGAAGAGAAATATGTAGGAAAATAAAAGACATTCACACATGGCAAAACTACAAGATATTATTTTTACTTGCAGTTGTGTTCCATGACACATACCTACCGCTGCCTTCTTGCTTATAGATTTCCCCTGATGCACTCATGTTCAGCTGTCCTTGTGTTTCACAAGACCCCAGCCTGAAGGTGTTGCACTAGGTCTGAACTCACCAACGTATCACATTACCCTGCATTTCTCGTCATGGTCCAGAAACTTCTTACTACTGGAGAGCTTTAAATCTACTTCTTTCTTCTGTGATTTTCACATAGACCAATTTTCAGGCACCAGAAGCCTGTAACAAACATTGGGCTGGGATGAAGAAAAGGAAGGATAAAATACATTCAATAACATATGTTCTACCTGATTAACATACCTTGGCAGTGCCCTCACTGCATCCCTGACTTTCAACCCAGCATGCACTCCATTGTGTCCCAATCTGTTCACATCACTATGCACCAACTTCTTAACCTGAATTGACAGAAAATGTTAAATGCTTTTCCCGTCACACAGTCACCTGAAGCTTCCTGTGCTGTTTCCTCCCTCCTCTCCTTCAGAATCACTGCCTAGTACAGGGAAACTGTGTGTTTCACTTACCACCTTCTGTAAGGAATAAACTTGTGATGATAAAACTCCCAAGGGTGCTCAGAAATGTTTCTGCCCATTAGAAATACTAGCCTGTTTCCACCTAAAATAGTCAGGTGTACCTCACAGCCATAAGGCACTGGGTAATTTTTCTTAAGAAAGAAATATGATCTTATTTACAGGTGCTTGATATTAACAATTGACCTTCTAGTTCAAAGTTTAGATGCTACTCCTGAAGCCAGCTACATGTTCTTCTTGGCATGTTAGGGTTGCATTTATTGAATTTCAGCTTTTTTTTTTTTTAATTGAATGCTGATGCAAAATCTTACCACTTTGTAATATTAGCCTTATTTCTCTTTCTTGTTGCAGGTCCTTAAGTGTTCCATTCCTCCTTAAAAATAAAGCTCCTACTTGTTTGCTTTTTCATTTCCTTAGCCAGATTTCAGATTGCATTTTCCTGAACACCACAGCTATTCATCCAGGGGAAGGACTAAAGGACAGATTCTTTCTGACATTCTAAGCATGCTGCTGTGAAGACTTCTGGCTTGAAGGACCAACAATGATGGAATATGAAAGCTTTTTAATGGTTCAGCTTCTTGAGTAAATCACCAATCTACAAAGTTCAAAAATAGGTTCAAAATTCATATTGCCCTCCTCAGGAAATGACACCAATGAAAGCAAAGTAAATCTATATCAGGACTACTGAACACACATGTATCCCTTTAACTACAGAAAAAAGAACAAAATTACTTTTTTCCAAGGGAAAAAAAAAAAAAAACCAAAAAAAACCAGAAAAAGAAAAAGGCCTTTTTATAGAGGCTGATTTCAAGGATATTCCAGGATCCTTTCTCCATTATTTGTGTTTGGAGTAATACCTTCAGGCAGGCAAATCAGCCAATTCTGCAAGTTGGCTTCATGTAATTACTTTCTACATAATTCAGGATGTAATCGAATTCTTTTCTTCTTACTTATACCTTTTAGCAGAGGTAAATGACTCCCTCTTTACACCTGCAGTCAGTCATACTAGTACATTTTGGTAGGTAGAGTGCAAACTTCTTTCTACACCTGCTCATGCAGCAGGGTGTTTTATTTAAATAATCAAGGTATTCAGGTAGAGAGCTATCTCAGGCACAGTGCATGTTTTTGTGGCTACAGGACTCCAGAGGTTGTTGCTTTGAGTCCTTTGCCACCTAGGAAGACCCCTGTGTCAGGACAGAAGCCCAAGCCACCCAAATCATAACCTAGTTCCCCAGCCATCTTTCTCTTGATCTGTCATCGGAATGCCATCTTCATTGAAAAGGCAGGAAGGGAAAAACCTGAGTTTAATAAATGCATATTCATCTCAGCTATGTTCCTCATTGAACAGCTGCCAAAGTTGCTCAAAACACAGGTTCATCTTTGCAAGTCGGGGCTACATGGCAGTAGGGGGGCTTTTAAACATCCTGACAGTAGCCAAGTGAGAAAGGCTGTGGGCAGGGGGGAATTCCAAAGAAGTAGTGCTTCAGTGAGACATACGTGGGCCACAAGGAGCGTGTCCGTATCAGAGTAGTCCCTGAAGGCATGAAACCACCCAAAGCAAGCAGAATAGCTCAGGACACCACTTTGTTCCACTGTCCCACAACTTACCACTGGTTACCATTCCACTACCTCAAATACCAAGGATATTTCCTAATTCCAAATACATATGGACCTCAGATGTCACACCAAGGGAATGCTTTGATGAATGTTGACCAATATATGAAAAAAAAAAAGGAGAAAAAAGTTACCATTTTCTTTTAGGCATCAAATATGGCACTTTGCAGCAAGGAAAATTTCCCACTGAGTTTGCAATTGCCCAATAGAAGAGAAGGATTCAAAAAGGAACTGAAAGAAATCATTTAAAACTTTGCTGATCTGTGATGTTATTATCATCAACAGTTTTCAAACTTTAAAAAGGCCCTGGATCGTATACAGCAGGCCTAAAAGCAAAAATAGAAAAAAAAATACCCAGGCTCCCTCACCTTCATATTAAGATGGATTTTTGCAATGAATGAATAACCTCTTTCACTTTTGATTTAGGTCCACCCATCAACATGGTTGTTATTATTTACAGTAGCAAAGCCCTTGCCATACAACATCAGAAATAATAGTTGCATCTCCGGATTCTTTTTTCCCCAAGACTTCACAATGTTATTTAAATAAGTCTAATATGCCATAGGTACAGCAGATGAGGCTGCTTTTAATGAAGGGCTATTTTTATTTCCATCCCTGCTTTATATAACATGACTGGAATTTGTTTGTGGAAGAGAGGGATCATTAATAGCATGCCATTTCTCCCCTGCATGCAAAGACTCACAACACCCTTGGACTTTTTCAATATTCATGTTAACATCTATATTCTACCAAGAAACATTATGCCATTTACTAAACAGCACAGGCAAGACAGCGTCCTTGGTGTTTCCATAATACATGATGCAGTGTTTCCCTGAGAAAATAAAAGCAAACCAGGAAATAAATCTATTGCCAAATAAGTCATGAACTGTGGAAGAGGCATCAGCTTCGTCATTTATGCCTGTCCAAAAGCTAGCACAATGGGATGCTACTGCCTGGCTCATGACTGGGACTCTGATCCTGCTAATGCTGATTCAGATATACCGTTGGGTCTTCTGTAATGCATGGCACGGAATTGAATTATAGCATCGAGTAAAGCTTTTTCTGATATAATTCCACAGTTCAGTCTTTCAAAGGGACTTCAGTGAGACGCTCAGACCATGTGCTGTTATGATGGGAGCGGGGTGTTCATGCCCCTGAGGCCCACTTGATTGCTCCCTCCTCGCTTTCCACAGGGATATTTTTATTCAAAGGCCAGAGGAGGTTCCTCTGCAACCTGAAGCAATGCTGGATGTGTGCTTCCTAGGCTACTTTTTGAAAAACATATAGAAGGAAACAAATGCAAATATTTGCAGTCTTATTATTCACACCCACACAGAGAACAGTATAGAAAAGTTAATTACAAGTGATGCAAATGGCTAGATTACTAGATTACTACACTGTACTTACAGTTTTCACCTTTGCTGTGGAGAGCCTCTAAATGTATTTATACCTCTTCAGCTGAATGTATGTAGCATATACAGTATTTCTACCAAACAAATTATTTGGGATGTATTAATACCTAAATTATTAACATATAGTCTACCTTCCAAGACAGTTGACAGACAGCCATGATGGAAGATGTAGAGTCATCTTATTTTAATTTGGATCTGCTGAAAACCAAACAGGAAATTAGGGAATGACCTGGAAAAAGGACCTTTATGTGAAGAATCTCTGTGTAACCACCTGGGAAATACCTATCTCCCTGGTTTCAGACATATTATTCGTTTATTTTTTCCACTTCTATGGGGTTTGCATTAAAGCCACTATTTACAGCTCTTGCATCCAGGGGTAAGTGATCACTAAATCAGAGAGGAAGGAGGGAAATGTTACATAATTCAGGGTAAGAAAATCTACAGCAGAGCTCTTTGGCCCTTCACTCTTACCCACTAACCAGAAGCAATTCTGGAACTAGCCAAGACTTACAAAGAAAGGCTAAAATACAAATAAGACTTAGATGGACAGGCTTTCATCGGTACAGCCATTTTATCTTTTGGCTGTATAGTTTGAGGAGAGATACAAAAACACCAGGTTCTCAAAAAAAGGGCTATCATGAAGCATGTAATGAGGCCTGATCACCCTGCCAGGAGGCAAGAAGTGTCTTCCAGGAGCTGCTTCCCAAGAGTGGAGCAGATGTGCATAAACCTTAAGGCTGCAACCCACTGAACCAGTGCAGGAGAGGCTCTGCCCCCAGGTGCACTGTAGAGGTGAAAGAAGTGAAATACCTCACCTAAAAGGCAGGGCACCTGGAAGACTCTGAAGCTTTTTGCTCATAACTTGCTGAGAGTGAGCCTTGCTGAGAAACAGGAAGGCCCTGTAGATTGCCTTTTATATTGACATGCAGGTATTGTATATATCCAAAATGAAGAACCTGTTCTGAAGACCTACCAACCTCAAAATAATGCTCAAGTTAAAAGACACACAACTAAGTTCTACTGAAGTTAAAATTGTACTGTTTTTCAGATTAACCTTCTATGAACTTTTATGATTGCTGAACTCAGAGTTTAATACTAACCCAGTTAGGTATTCCACATAGAAAAGATTTCAGCCTGCAGTGCTGTGAAGCTGGGATCCCCTTTGAGCAATAATCTGTTTTAAAATAAAAATACAGGCACAAAAATCCACAATATTACAAGGAATCCAAATCTAAAATTCTTTTTAAAATCAAGCATGTGTTTAAAATTGTGCCACTTACATAAGATTCAGGGCTTAAAAAAGAAAATAATCTTGAAGTAAAAAGTTTATGACATGGTTGTGACATAATAGCCTTCTTTTAGTTTATTCAGAGTAACCACAAACGATTTCTTTGTCTGGGGATGTCTTATTTATATCAGTATAATTATAATATTGTGGTTCACTTACATGCATGTCTAACAGCAGTTCACAAATTCTGATCATTTTACTCATTTCTACTCAATGCAGAGATAAGTGATTAGCTACTCATTTCTCTGATTAAAGTAGGCAGCAAGAATATTTCACCAAGAAAAGAGGTGTGAAAGGTATGTTGCTAATAAAAAAAATGTGGGTGCCATGAACAAATTGCAATAATTTTAATATTTGATATTAATCAGATCAGATAAAGAAATTACTGACATACTCTTCCGGCTGCTCACTCTGACACCATACTGATAGGTAAGCTGCTCAAGACTTAGGTACGAGACTTAATACAGTAAATAATAAATTACAATGAAGTCTGAACGAGAATATGTGTAAAATGACTGTGTCCACACGACATTTCTTACTGCAGGAAGAAAGGCTTGAGTCAGCAGGAGGCTAGAGAGGTATAGCGATGAAATGAAAATGAGCTTTTCAACTTGAGGGACATGAGAGAACCAAGGTTCTAACTCCCAGTGAAAGACAGCAGGCAGAGCATATAACCTGCCTGGCCCTATACAAAGTCATATAGCAAGAGAGATGTAAGCCCTCTCCCTTAGCACCATGCCTGCACTGGAACGATGTGCAGAAAACATATTTATTCAAGCTTTGGGCAGCATTATCTCCAGGGCTTTGAGCCTCTACTGCAGGGTAGGATAGTTAGCTTTCCTATTAAAAATGGCAGGATAGGGCTGGAAGCTGAAGCTGAAGAGATTTTGTTTAATGAACCTTCACTGGGTCTTACACTTCAGTGGTATATTAAGGCTTAAAAGCATTTTAACCAAAACCTTGGACTGTACTGTAGAATTCAGAATACAGACCTTCTGTTCCAACTCAATCAAGTGATGCAGCAGTCTATCACTGTTGAAAAACACCGTTTTCTGGGTGCCTGAATACAGCCCTTGGGGCAACTAATTCTCTTTACCTTAGTTTGAAAATCCCAGCTTCAACAGATGCATCTCTGCTAGTATTTTAGCTGGGGTCAGGACTGTGCTTTTGAAGGGACTCTCCTGAGCATTCCCTTTTACTTCTTTTTGCTTTTCACTGGAGGGGAATCTCAGGGAACACAGTCTGCATTCATTTGGGATGAAACTACACTGGGGTGCACTGAGCGTGCTCCGTCTGCTCATGGGCATTCATTCAGCGAGACGGAAGTGTGTCTCTAAGAAGGTGTTAGTTTGGATGCTGGGTCTCCTGCATTCTCTGTTTACCTCTGCAGAATGATCCTCACCTTCTAATTTAGACATATAGCAGTGCACACCGTACATACTCTGCTAGTGCCGACCTGTACATCACAACCGGTACGTTAGGAAAACAAACTTCTGATATAGGAATTGTTTTAACTGCAGTGAGCATTTGAACAACTGTGTGTTCACAGATTTTCCAGTATTACCCCTCTGCACAGTTTTACAGCTCTGTAACAAGGACAAGGAGCATAAAAGTAACTATGAAATATAGACAGACAATTCGAGCATATCGTACCCATAAAAATGCTCCTGATGAGTATCGTAAGCACTAGTCCCTGCATACTAGGTATGTAATTCTTGTCACGCTTTCTGTAGCGCAAAGGTGACAGTTTCAGGAGGTGTGGGTTGGAGGTGAATTAGTTTAATATACATTCAGATATTTCCATAGATTGTCCCATATAGAAGAGACACAAAGACAGGCAGCTTTCCAGGAAAAATATTTCAGTGTTAAAATTTGTCTCCTAAAATTAAGTATATTGTTGGGAACAGTATTTTAGCCATCCTTAAAAGAAGGTTGGAATAATAAGTAATAAATAAAAATATTTGTTTATTAAGTATTTCTTACAAATCAAAATATTTAAATATTGGACCACTGTATCAATTCCTTTCCCTTCTTTAATTTTTGTTATTACTTGATTTTCCATTTCAGTAAAAATCTGTTTGATACTTGGAACCAACAACGAGGCATACATCTGTTGAATATTGATGCTTTATGTTCATGCTGTGGTACCTAATTACAATGCAATTTTCACTGTACCATCACAGATTACCATGACTGACTCTTGGTCAGTCATGACCTACTTAATTAGCAGGGACTTAACTATTATATTTCTTGCCTTTTCATGTATTGCATAGGGTATGCCTTTCAGCTGTCATGATCACACATAATCCCTCCCCAAAGTATAGCATTACAGCCAAGTTATATTGATCAAATCATAAGCAGGCAGCTTTTTGCAACGCTCCACAAATGTAAAAATGACAGCAATACTCACAAACTGAATGTGTTACAGCGTATGAAAAACTGACTCACTCTTCTAAAAGCAAAACACAATATATCTGAGGAACTTCACCATAAAAATCTTCACTCCTGAATAATTTTAAGAGTATTTTTAGATATTAGTGTGGGTGTGGGGGAAAAGCCCTCCTTGCTTTAAAGCCTGCCTTTTGTTTAAGCCACAATTTTAAGAGATGATGTTATGCAATCAGAACCGAGAAAGGAAAATAGTCTAAAACCAAGGGATTCAACCCAGTTATAATAATAGAAATAGACACAGAGTGTACAAGGTTCTGTCTTAGAAAACTTTAGAAATATTTAGGTATATAGTTTAGTAGATCAATGAGGTTTATGTTCATATTAGAGGAAAATATCAACACAATTCTTTCTTTCCAGACAGGTTTACACCAGATTATCCTCTCTTTACTAGTATGTCTCAATCCATATGCCATTATTACTCTGTCTTAAATATCAAGTCCTGAAATACAAGAATCTTGAATAGATGTTCTTGCTACCTGCTTTAGATTAACTGCAGTCCTTTGTGTCATGCAGCGGGCACTATATCAAAGAAAAAATCCATTTGTGTCCAGGAAAGGGTCTGGGCTGGTACCTGAGAGGTAGGATATTGTCTGCAAAAGAGGAATAATACAGCAAAGGAAAGTCAACATCTTTTTCCACAGACCTCGAAGACAGAGACAGTTTCTAAGGGAGAAAAGACTCCTTTCAGTGCTGTTTACACTCCTTAGCCCTCTGCTTAAGACTGCCAAAAAGCTTACACATACTGGCTTGCATCAACAAGACCTTCCAAACCCATGACTTGTTTCTGAGGTCAGCCATTAGCAGATATTGTGTGGGAGTGTAAGGACAGAGAAGTCACACAATTATGCTTCCCTCTTATACACCCTCCTCACTTCTGGCAGTTTGGGGGCCACCAAACCAGGATGTTACATCCATATCATCATGTTTAATAGGTTGTCAGCCACCTTCTTCCCATAAATCTCTTGAAATGCTTTTTAATTCACTTATATTTTGTGCACTGACATACTCAGGCTTCAGTTTATGGATGAATACTGCTTGTGGTTTACTTTAAACCACAGATCCTTTTTCCAGGAATACCAGCAATTGCAGGAAGATGCCCAAGTATTTTAATGTTAGCGGCTCACCACCTCTATTCACCTGTCAGGTGCTGTACCATATTTAGCAACCACTGTCAGCACCACGACGTTTGTCATTGGCTTGCCATTTCTGTGTACTCCTGAGTACCTTGCAGCTGCTTCTCTGAAAGAGTGAGTCATCCAAAGCTGTTAAATCTGGAAGCCAGTCTGAGTTTGGCTCCCAGCAAAATCAACACTATGATGAACCATCAACACTTCTGTGGAGGAGTTCAAGGGACTTGCAGTTAGACCCTAAAGTGCTGTGGGGAGGCAAAGAGCATATCAGCTGCATGCTTTGCACAGCATGGGAGCTCAATAACTCCCCTGCTATCTCCTGGGGCTAACCCAGAGGGCCAGTTGGTGCTGTTTCATGAGCTGCAATTCAGCTGCAGTGAGGGACCCTTCCCTTAAAATAGGCTTGAGGGGCAAGAAGCAGCCTGTCCTCCCACCCACTAACAAACTTGATGTGATCAACACTCAGGCTACGCAGATGTCCCCATTCTGCTGTATCCAGCCATGTGTTATTACAGTTATATTACACCAAAAACAAAACCAAATTTAAGATCAAATCTCACCAAACTAGGACGAAACACTAAGCAGTATGAATGTTATATACTTAAAATACTATATAGGAACATATATATATATATAAAATTACATTATTTTGCATATGAAGCTTCTGTCTAAGGAAGGAGCCTTCAGATCAATAAGCATATTAAGAATCATTTAAATTCAGTTCTAGCTGACCAATTTTTATACCACTGAGAAAACATAAAATTGACTTTAGCTGGACATAAATTGCTCCCATTTGGGATCCTCTTAAACTGCAACAACAAATAAAGGCTGCAGGAATTCTTTCAAACAGCAATAGCAAATAAACAGTAGCAACACATTTAGTTATACACATATGAGAGTGAAATAGCAAAATTATATGCTGATATTTCCTCAATTATTTGCTGTAAATGATGCAGTTTGAAGATTGCCGGTAATTATCTTTTATTGATTGGTGTTTAGTGGTTTCACCTACAATGATGTTCTCAGAGGCTATTTGAATTTTGCCTGGGGAGGTCCCAGGAGGTAGTTTTATTTCATTTTAAACTTTTCTCCTCTGTAGAATATCTAATTTGCATAGTAGATACTACTTCGAGTGGTAAATGTCAATGTCCTATTATTACTTCACATATTTCAGGTTTATAACTGAACTACTGAGTGACATTAGATAATTTTGTATGTTTCAAGCTATTCCAATTCTTTGCTTCATAAACTTCTGAAAGTAATAAAACCTTGTTTTGATGGAGCAGCTTCTAAACATGACCATGAGGTAAAATACCAAAAGCAAACCTTCAGACTGTTTATGTAAACAGTAGGAGAGTGATCACAAAGTAAACCCAAGAAGTCTCAGGAGTAAATCAATCAGTGGCAACACTTTTTTTTTTTTTTCAAAAATTTTAAATACAATTTTATAATACTTAGAATGTACATTTCAGGCTATTCACTGGACACCACACCTTCCTTTCTCCCTCACAGACTTCATCTGCTCCCCTTCCCATTCACAAGTCTTATTTCAAAATAATTTTGTTATCCAGGCATTTTTTATTGTACAGGAGTGAGGCTAGGCAGGCCAAAGATAAGCTCAACTACATTATGAATTCGGATCTGCATTTTACAGGAGCTTCTGCTCCTTTGGCATTGTTACTCTTCCTCAGTTCCTATTCTTCCTAAAATATTCCTTAAAGTCTTTCTGCTGCCTGGCACTGGTCAGGCCTGACACACATCCCCTGGGGTCTGGAAGTGGTCAGGGGAGACAGTTCTCTCCAATGAGATTCTTATTGCAGAGCTGGGAAATATAATTCACCAAAGTCTTGAAAAACTAGAAGCATCAAACCTGGGAAGTTGAGTGGTGATTCCATTACTTGAAGGAGGCAAGGCTGAGGGTTTCATTTTATTGAATTTACTTATCTATAGCCCTGCAGTTCTTAAGAGCAAGGAAAAGCTGTGCATTATTATTTATGCAGAGGCTGCTTTCTGCCAGAATTTGAATTATTCAAGGTGATTTCTAGGCACATGTACACACAGATTCTCATGCACAATGGAGGAAATAATGCAAGTGACTAAACAAGGACCTTAAATATATCAGTGAAATGATGCTTCAGAGCAAATGTGAACTTTTCTGTATACATTTAATCAACCATCTCTTTCTAAAACCAGAGGAATATTAAATCAGAAATCTATTGTTTATAATCATAAAAATTATTCTGCATCAGACATGAAGATGGCCCTGCTTGAATGCTGAAAATACAATAACTTGAAGCTACTGTATCAGAAGAAAATGCCAAAATTCATCACACAAACTATTCTGAATAGAGAATATGAGCGGTTATAGTTTCAAAGAAAGCATTTCCTGTAAGTTTTACAAGCATCTTGAATTATTTAAGTCACCAACTGCTGGCATACCTTTTCATAACATATCATCCTCTAAGAAATAAGCATTGGGCTGCAGCATCCCCTACACAGAAATTTACATCATGGACAAAACTTTGAGTTTATCTGTCTTCCCACTGATGTAAAACAGACAGCATGTACCTCTTGTCAAGCATACAGCTTGGTCAACAACTCTCCTCTGACACCTAGAAAACATGCATTTCCCATCCTCACTACCTGAGGTCACACTGTGAGAAGCTGTAAATCACATCATAAACCTCAGTGACCACAAGGGTCATACAACTGTAGTAATACAAATGTTGAAAATACACTTTCTGCTGATATTGGTGCTGACCGTAGTATTTTCTTAACCTGGGAAGCCTCGTGCACTTTCAAGGGATCCGATGCTGCAGGTACTGCAGACCCTTGAAGATCCGCTGCCATCAATCACCTCCCTGCAGGGCTGTGGCTCCCCATGGACAAAGGCCACTCCTGCTGGAAGAATCTATGACCAAGCATACATGCCACACTGCAGTGCCATGGGGCTGTCTTTAGGCTACCTTGGAAGCTGAAATTGGCATTGCATCAGCAGCACAAAGCCCCTCTCAGGTTAATTTAATCTGCTAACATCATTGCACTGCTTTTGATAGCTCAACGACTCCATTTCAATCCAGTCCAGTTACCTCCAAGCTGTCCAGCTGTGCCATCACTCCATGAAGACACAAACTGTGACAAACCCAACACATACCTAGAAACCTCTCACTAGGGAGATGCAGTGCTCATCAGACATCATGCCACAGGCTGCTAAGAAAACCCACAAAGAAAGGCAAGTCCCTGTTTTGGCATTTCTCAATGGCCAGATCACCAGAAATGCAAGGCAGAGCCTGATAGAAAGAGCAAAATCTCTAGAGCCTTTACTGACCACCTTAGAAAGAGAGATGTCTTGCCTTGGAAATGTCCTGATGGGTGGTGGCTTTTGGTTGGATTTGTTCAGACAAAATAATGATAAACTGATATTGCTATCCTTTGAAAACACAGCATTGTAAAGGAGCAAACATCAAGCTGAAACCAAAACACAGTGGAAGTGAATACATAGGGAGTGAAAGAGCAACTACTGGACATATGGAGGCAAAGCACTGGCCTCAGTTTCTATATTGCTTGCGCTGGAAAATGACTCCCAACACTTTCAGGAAAAGATGGCATGGGCACCATCCAGGCCCAGCAGCAGGAGACTGGAAGGTCAGAAGCACCACAAGCTTTCTGAGCACGCATTGGCCAGGAAAGCTACACAGTCTTCCCCTCTTTTGGAGACACCCCTCAACACCTCTCCTGAAAGCTTATCATACTGGAGGATGATCTTTTGGTGGTGGGGAGAGAGGCTTTGCCTTTTTTCGCTTGGTTGTTTTGGTTTTTTAAGCAGGCCTTTGGCCAACCTCTTGAATTCATCCCACTTCAAAAATTTAACTTACATCTTTTTAACACGAGGACCAAGGCTTTTACCTTTGTTCTTTAAGGAACGTGGTAAAAAAACTCATGGCATCTCAATATTTACTTGTGGGAGAGCTCTGTCAATTACATGTCAGGGTACCAGGGGCTCCCAGTAAGCTGGGACCATTGGGGGTTACCCGTGGTGGGGGCAGGAGGGCTGGGCCTGGCAGCCAGGGCACATCCCAGCCAGGAGCAGGACAGCCAGGGGGCATCAGCATCTCCCTGGGGATGAGGACAGGAATGGCCTGAGGCTGGGCTGGGACGCAGACCCGCAGGTAGGCCTGGCTCTGCACGGCCTATGACCAGGCAGGGCTGTGGGAAGCTGGAGACCAGCCCTGCTGCAGCATCCCTGGGGCAGGGGCTGATGGCCCCGGGAGGTTGACATGGGGTCCTGGGCCCTGGGCAGGGGAGGGGGAGCCCCGAGGGGGCTGGGCAAGGATAGGCAAGCCTGGTGGTGCCCTCAGGGCTCTGACAGCATGGGAGATTATTTATGTAGCTTTAGGCCAAGGATTAGATAGTAAAGCATAATCTGGCTTTCTCCACAGTTGAGCATTTGCTGCTTTGATTCTAACCAACATGAAGAAGTATCTCCAAATAAGATTTGTTGATGAACATTTGGGCTGTTTTGAAGAGTGCTGGTACTGAGTAATGCTGATTTAATGTTTTCTCTTTTGCACAGACTTCCTTTCTAAAAACTGCACTGATGACGAGGCCAGCTCTAGGCATGAGAACAGTGTTTCTACTGTCTAAAGTATCTGAGGCAGCAGATTGCTACAGCCAGCAAAACACGTGGCCTTGCAGTCTGGCTGTTGACTCTGAGGAAGATAGATGTAGGAAAGCAGCTATTGCTGGAGAAGGGTGGACAGGAAGGCAGAGGAGATCTTCCTAAGACCAGCACTCCTAACACCTCTAGGAATATCCTTTCCTGACAGCACAGCAGCAAAGCCCAGCTGGCCAGGGCTTTCCCTCTCTGCTCATAGAATGAGAGAATCACAGAATGGTTTGGGTTGGAAGGGACCTTTGAAGATCATCTAGTCCAACCTCCCTGCCATGGGCAGGGACATCTTTCACTAGATCAGGTTGCTCAAAGCTCTGTCTAACCTGACTTTGAACACATCCACTGATGGATCCCTGTAGGTAGTAGGTGCTGCTTGGCAGAGACTCAGTTCTGACTCTGGCTTGGTCTCTTCAGGACTGCAAAGTTTACTTTTTAACTCAGTTTCCTGGTGAAGTGTGAAGGTGCTGGAATTGCTGCAGACTTAAGTTCTCCTACACATTATTAAAATATCCACCTTAGTAAGTACCAGGATGCAACAGCAGTGGATCTACAGAGAGAAACAGATGTTGCTGAGGACCTGATGCCTAGGCTATACAAGTTCGGGGATTTTATTTCAAACTAACTCTAGGCTGGTAGCAGGGACTGAATGCTCATTTGTGGCTGACAGTTAAGTGTGCTTCTGGAGCCCACCTTTTGGTGAATTTTATCTGAAGGGAACCCATTCGGTGTACTGTAACATAATGCAATATTATGAATCTGTACGGAGTAAGTGGGCATGTGCTTCCAAAGGTCACTTTTGATCCAAAGAAAAATGCTCATGGACATGCACCCGTAAAGGTAATCCATTAGCAGTGTCTGGTTTTTTTTCACAGAAAAAAAACCCAACAACATTACAGTAGTAGACCAAAGAGAAAAATTCCTGACACCCTCCTCCTGTCCTTATTCAGTTCTAGCCCAAATCCCCCTATTGCAAATGTGATATTGCACTGCATTAAACAGAGTGGTCTTGGCTAGGGGACAGAGTAAATTCTAAGGATTATTTATACCCAAAGTGGTAATTTGCAAGGTGCTGTTCTCCCCAGACAAGGCCTACTCAGCATTGCTCACCCAAATTAATTTTGCAGAGAAAATGCTCTCCAAGACAGAAACAATTTCTAGTCACTTGGTTTTCACCTGGAAAATAAAGGGAAATTTGAACTGTGAAAATACCTTCTGAAAACCCATGCTACGCAATTGTATTCTGCTAGTCTAAATGCTTCCTACAGTAGGGTAATGTTACTCTTTTCTTCACCAGTAGTTTGTAAAAACTCTCTCTTAGCTGGAACTCCAAGCATTTAGTGCTTCTAAACCTCTGAGAGTATTTACCCCACAGGATTTTGTTGTACAGTACAAAAACAAAACAGTACTGTTCTTGCCTATATGAAGAAAGGCATTTTACTGAAACTGTGAAAATCCGCTTATTAGGATGAATAGCTCTATTTTACTCCGTATATGAAAAAAGCAAAAATCAATACTCTGCATTTATTTTTAATTTTTTATTATTTATATATGTGAAACCTGTTGAGATTATTTGTTATTCAGTGGCAGTGTAAACTTAGCAATCACTTTTGTCTGAATTCTAGCCTGGTATCACCCTTCCATTAGCTTCCCATGCCCCATGTAAAATGAATTAATAGTGAAGTAAAAGGCAGAATAAAATGAGAATGCTTAAACTGCCTTAACCATAATGAGAAATGAAAACAATTTGCTATGCCAAGTGGAACTAGGGAATCACATAAATTGTTCTTCATCTTAGCAGTTAAGGAAAAAAATGTCAAAAATCGAGTTGGAAGAGTATTTTTAAAGAATTTTAAAGTATTTTAATGTTTTTAATCAATACATTTACTGTTACCTTTATGCATTCACTGTGGTAAGGATAAACATTAAACCAAAAAGCTCAGTAATAAATTCATGCAATGAAGAGCATTAGAAAGAAATTGCATGTCAAATATTTAATAGACATTAAAAAAATGTTATTTTTATCCTAAATTGAGGAGAGCTGCAGCTTTCCTCAGAGAAATAATGTCTTGAAATATATTGTTGTGGTTAAAATGTCTTTTCAATGAACAGTTTTGCTTTTTATTGCATTGAATCTGTACCTTTGTACTCTGTAGTGTCTATATATGAATACATTTTCCCCAATTTGTTCTTATGTAACATTTGAATGCTAAAATTCCAAGTAATATGAGATTTTCACGATGTCTGCAGTTTGAATATAATAACTATTTCTTAGTTTGTGGTACATTATTAAGAGGTCCAAATGTGGAGCAGGCTGGCTCCATGACAAGACAGAAAATTATCCAACTGGGTAGATTCTGAAGAAACTACTAATTTTGGAGTTTCATTGAAGGAGTAAGAAGAAAATGGAAGGGAAAATCAAAGAAACACTGATGTCTTAAGGAACTTAAATGCTAATTTTGCATTTATTTTTCAACAAGAATCCTTCTGAGTCTTGAACGTTTCCTTTCTCCTCATGTCCTTTGAAAATATGTTCTTAAGTATGAAATCTAATACAGTAATGGTGTCAAGTAATGGAGGTGGTGTCTCTTCATGTGCAGTGAAATAGTTTACATGCAGCTCAAAGGGGGAAGATAGTCTCCCATTCCTCAGTGAAATTTTTATTCTGGTGTTAAAAATTCAAGCCAACTTTTCAAACCAGCTGAACTCCATTCAATTCACTCTCCCTCTCAATCTTCTAGTAACTAATATGTTTTCCTTTTAAGCCTAATGGAATTTCAGAGCATTCAGGGTTGGGTTTTTTTCCCCAAAATAAGTGAAACTTTAAAGATGTGGGCACTTTTTGTCAGATAGGTGTGTCACCTTGTGATTCTGCGAAACACTAGAGCTATAGGATAATGTAGATTAATACCAGTACAAAAATCAGAAGTGGAGGAGGACAGCACTTTTTCAGTTTGGTTTGGCTTGTTACACTCATTTTATATTAAAGCCACCAAGTTAGAAACAAAGCAAGTGGCTATTTTAAGAACCTTTTCTGATTTCTAAAGATCTGGGTGAATTTTGCAAAATGAAAATGTTTTCCACAGATAAGTACCCAACATTTTATATACTTTTGCTGAACTGCAACATAGCAGTGCACCATGACAGTATTCCACAGACCTCTCTCCTTCTGAGGTTCCCAGGAGGGTCCCCAGACAAAGAGTTTCACAGTAATGTGTAACTACCTGCACAAAATTAGGCAGCTGTTAATTAACATGGGATTGCCTTTATCCCAGAAGGTTACCAGGAATTTCCTAACAGGATAAAGTCAAGGCGAAACAGCACTGAAAAGCAACGAAGATTAGCTGAAGGCATCAAGGCACAAATCTGCTGATTGAGACTGTTTATGCGGCAATGGAGACAAACTTATTTTGTTTCCTGCAGAAACAGAAGATTACCATTGTACAGCCAGAAAACATAAGCCTGTGTGGACAATCTGTCTTATTTCTCTTCAGTGTAACCTGCTGCACATTATAATTCGTAAATAAAAATTACCTGAACCAAAGAGGCCCTAAATGCAGGCATCTTCCTAAACACTTTTACTTGAGAGGTTAGAGGTTAAGACAGTGCCAGCAATGTTCATTCTCACTCAAATACTCAAATCAAATTTTTAATCCACTCCCGCTTTTCCTAGAGAGAGAGGTTATCGTGTGTAAGAGCTTTACCCCTGATTCCTGCGCACGTTAAGTAACAAGCCAGTGTTCCCCATCCAAAATTTTGCATGGTGGTGCACAAACTCCAAAGAGTGTACAACCTGATCGAAAAGACACAGCAGGTTATTTTCAGAGGAATACCTCAGAAGGATATTCAGAACTAACCAGAACTTGTGTCTTTTCAAAGTCCTTGGCCAAAGGAGATTTTCTGTATATTGTGCATATATATGAAAAGGGAGCTCTAAGTGTGAGAAGAGAGTCTGCTGGGAGGAAGGGACAGGTTGTTCACAGGAGGCCTGAATATGAACAAACTCACAGGCAAGCTTTGAACCTTACCTCACAATTGGTGTAGATGAGAGAAAGATGATGCCTCCGTCTGTAAGGGATGCACTTCTGACCTGATTGAGAGGAACTTTTCCCTTGGTACAATCATTTCTACTTTAGTATAACTCCAGCATAACAAGCATTTTATATGCACTGCAGAGGGACCAGAATATTAATTTTAAAATGGAAAATTATAAACATCTTCCTATATTTAGGTTATGGCTGTGAAAGCGAAGGCAGGCATGGCTGGAACTCCAAATAGAAATGCCTCTGCAGAGATGAAGATACTCAATATCCAGTAAAGACACAAGTTCTTTATGACAAATAAATTCCAAACAACAAATCTTTCTGGTACTGGAACATTCATTTACAGAGAGAACCTTTAGAAGTCATCACTTTTTCTTTTGCTGTTTGATATTTTAAAAATTATTACATCCCAAAAGGAAGATCATATTTGAATAAAACTCCTTAATATAATGATCTGATTATGTATAAATATTTGCCTATCACAACAGTGTGCTAGAACTATTGCATCTTTATATTAGCTATGCATATATGTCAAATTTGAAGTGATATTCATATAAGCAAGTCTCTTATTAACTTCCCTTCCTGCCTTGGGAAAACGAGCCATGAAAAAGTTTCAGAAGGTATGAGGGTTAATTTGGATAAGCAGCAAAAGTGTTGGTGTTCACCTGATTTATCTCTTGAGTCTGAACCCTAAGCCTCATAAGCCTGAAACTTTGCTTATTTTAGCAAGGTTTTCCTGATTTCTTAGCGCGCACAGAAATGAATGGGAGTTCATGACATCCTCATGCCCCTGGCAGGGGATGTACAGGCCTTGCAAGACTGGATTTTTTGTCTAAAATGTTTTTATCAGCAGAAGTAGTCATTTTTCTACCATACCAGTGTTCAGGACAGAAAATGACATTTTTAATGAGCCTTTTTTTATTTTTGGAATGATAGTATCATGAATGACATCTCTTCTGCCTGCCTATTTTGAGAGCTGCAACCTAGAGATGCACACGGAAGATGAATTGCTAACCTCATCTTCTGAATGTTTTACAATGACTGTTCGCCATTGTCTCAAAAAGTTAATTTCACACACCTCAGGTAACCGATAGACATAAATTTCTCTTCCTTCTCTCAACCAGCATGGGGATGCTGACCATGAGACATATTGGTAATTTTATCATGAGCATGCCGTCCTTGCTGTCATCTACTTCAGGGGGGTCACAAGAGGGCTGGGCATGGCGCAGCAGGAACTGATCCCTACATCCTGGGGAGGGAAATTATGACTTTTAGGTCCAGCCCTGGAAGAGAGAAGAAGGGACACTCTCCTTCTGGGACATGTGCTAGAGGAAGGGATGACAGCAACAGCAGGAAGCAGTGTAAGCAAAATGATGAAGGCAAAATTCACGGGAGAGAGGACTGCAGCACAGCTACAGCATACTGGGGCAATTGACAACACACAGTTCAGGAGCTGGCTGTAGTTTCAGGCTGCGGTTTAACCAGACTCATCTGAGCCTCCCTCAGTGTTCCTGCAATAATGATAACTTTTCTCCGTGTTTGTTCCCAGACACATTCAAGACTGTTTCCATTATAATGTGCAGGTATGATCCTTGTAGACAGTGAAAGGTTCTGAACTGAAATAATACACTAGTAAAGTAATCACTGACAATTTAAAGACACCCAAGTTTTATCAGCTGTAGTAAGAAGAAATCAGTCTACCTAACTCTGTAGGGCTTTATGTTAGTATTAAAATAGATTGGAAACTTACAGACTATTAGAGAAAATAGGATTGTTTTCAAGACACTACTTTTTCCTCAGAAGGAACTCTTCACCATACAGCCACATCCACTGGTGAAAGACGACTGGGAAGCAGTCACTTCTGATTGATTTACCTGAACTTTATCTAAATGATAACAGGTTCTCACTGAAAGAGTTTTACATCTGTCATTCAGTTCTGCACTGGTAGCACTCTGCACCCTCACCGCTGTTCTAGGCCTGGTAACTCTTCTGAACACAATGCAAAACGTATTTGACAGAAACCACTAGTTTTATTTAAAACCAATAGCAGTCCATCCACTTTGTGCCCACAGATACAAGGATTGTTAGCACCTAAATAAATAAATAAAATGATCCTGTAAATTCAGTCTTAAATGGACGGTAATTATTCAACATGTCCCAAGGCACTTTGTGGGCAATAAGCAAAAAAGGAAAATATCCTTGCTTCTTAATGCACATACTGAAATTCCAGTATCTTGCCATAAAACAAATAAACTAACCAACCAACCTACTGGAGAGCAAGTCTGCTGAAAGGCACACACAAATTCCTTTGCTTTCCTATCAGGTTGACAGTAAGTCTTAAATTAAGAAGGTTCATCTTTTTTGAGAGGAACTTAGTGTTTTCCTAACAGGTTATACATATAAGCTAGCACATGAATGAGTATGCACTTTTCATCTTCATTATTAATTATGTAGAAAGAAAAGACAGATTGTGTATATGTCCTTCCTTAAGAAAAGATTATATTTACATGAATTTGTTCATGGCTTAAGCCATTTCTCTCACATGCCTTCAGCTAAACAGTCCTGTTGTCTCTTCATTCGTTTTGCAAATTAGACTGTCACTAGGTCATGCCTTGCTGTTCAGTTATTTTTAGCCTTCTCATTACACCTGGAAATGTTTGCAGTTAAAGTGCTGCCATCTGGAGTTGTTAATGGCATGCTGGTGGAAGTGTAATCACTGCATGACTTTGTTCTGCGCTTCCCCAGGGTGCAGAAAAATGTGATACACATTTAATTTATGTTAGTTTGTGCTTACAGCTGCTTATCATCAAATGTGATAATATATACAATTTGGTGCTCTTCTTCAATGTCTTGCCGTCAAAAATTATCTTTGACGTAACAACAGTTGCTACCATCACCAAAATACACCTATAGGCACTAAAAATAGCTTTAACTGAAACCTGATGTTGAATTTTTCTAGGAATTACAAATTTAGGAGCCTTTGAAATCAAGATGCAATTACATTCATCTTAGTGGGATGTTCCTGTCTAATTTGTATAGCCACTAAGAATGGTTCTGGGATTCCAATTTATCTCTGCTTTTCACTCACTTTAAGCTGCAGAAAGGAGGTTTTAGCTGCATTATCTGATTTGTCTCTGCTATGTGATAGCAGAGAATGAAGTATTATTGTCTTAGCTATAGCAATTTATAAACCAGGATGTTAAATTCTGTCTTCCAGCCAGGGGCTGTTTAGGCTTTGCAAGGGAAAATATAATGTAGGTGCTTTGCTGTTTGTGTTCCGTTTGTTGTTGTTTTGGGGTTTTTTTAAGCACAGTATTTTACCAGGGAACAATGAAAATCATGCTCATATTCAAAACAAATGGAGTCTTTTTCCCATTTAAACAAATTATTCTGACTCAGAGGAGACCTGGTCTCCTGACTCAAAAAAAAAAAAAAAAAGTAGTCTGAATTACAGAAGAGGAAACAAAGAGCTTTGATATGCATGTAACATCATAATTCATAGAACAAGAAACAACACATGCAGCATGTAGCCTGTTGTACAGACCAATACAGGTGCTGAGCAATAGTATCAGCCACAGCTCTCATAATTGCTCAGATGTATTCTGCATAAGTTTCTCACTTTGGGGAAAAATCGTCATTTTTCATGCAGAGGCTTAATTTCATCCCACAGACTGTACTTGGCTAAAAAATGTACCCCTAGCTTGGGCTCCATCATCACAAGCTCTCTTCCTGGTCATAAAGCACCTTGAAATGCTGGTCAAGCCATAGACAAGGCTCACTTACGCTCAGTTACTAGGGAGGTTTGGAGTGACTTTCCTGTCTGACAGAGTCTTCTAAAGAGCCTAGGCAGTAGGATTTTCTTGAGTGTAAATAAATATCTGGTATGGGGAAAGCTGGTGCTTTACAGAATGGAAGGAGCCTTCCCATCCCAGATGGGGAACAGGTTATCTGAGCCGCAGCACACAGATCCTCCCCATCCTCTCCCACATTAGTGTTGCCCATGAAGGGGGCACTCTTCAGTCCTCCTGGCAGAACAGTATCCCTGATGGGGCGCAGCCCTCCCTTTCCATGCCACAGAGGCATCCAGCTTTCAGTGAAGTTCAGTCTCTAGACTTAGCAGGCAATGCCACCTGCAGATTTACCCCCCTCACACAAAAAATATTCAGTTTGAAAAACACTGTGGTAGAAAGCAACAATAAAGAGAAATCCCAGTGCTTCAGAACCATAGAAAGATGGGCTGAAATTAGACAATTTTGAAAAGCAGGGCATGTTGTTAGGCAACCAAGCTGGAAAATTTTGCCCCGACTTTTATAATAAATGTACGCATTTGACAAACAGTTTGAGAATTCTACTTCATACATAACTTACATGTTTGAGTCACACCTTCTTCAAAAATTCAGACCTCACTTAAAACTCTGAATATCAATCAGTCTGAGGAACTGATAGTGGATATGTATGGATGAAGGGGTATGTAATTTTTTTCTAGATACTACGTTGGTGCAGCTGCAAATTTCCATATTGTGTTACGGCAGAAAGCCTATCATTTGTCACGGTCACACAAAAAGAATTTGGAAAGCTGTCTTTGCAGTATTTTTCCTAAACGAACTTTTAGCAAGTCTTAAACACCCCGTTAAAAAGCATGACAATAATTCAAAAGAGGTACCCCTGAGCTATATCTTTCATATTTGCTCAAATGCTTTAGTGATTTGTTTCTGGCTTTTTGTTCCTTACATATTCTGTTTTGGTCTCAAATCACATCCTATATACAAGCAGAAAGAGAATACACTTGTAGAAACAGAAAAAATCTACTTTTCTGGAGCAGAGAGTGCTCATTCATATTGGTGGGAGAAAAAAGGCTACTCTGCAGATGTGATTAGCCAATTAGCCATTGAGATGAAGGAGCTGGAAACGCAAGTGAAAACACAAGTGTTAACGTTAGTACATGAGGGGAATGCTGGACACATGGAAAGAGCCTCTGTATTTGGTTCAGTATTTACATTCCCTAGGGGAAAAAAAAAATGAGAGAGAGAAACTGGGAGGCTATTCCCGTTACTAGAGTAGAAAGTTCTAAAGTAATGGAAAGAAACATCTTTGGCTGAACTTCTTTTTCCACATTTGCAAAACACATGCCCGCAATTCTACTATCTTTGGACCACAGCTGCTGTGCTTTGCACTCCAGGCTTAGATGAAAGAAAAGAAATGGAATGCTTCTTTCTGGGAAAAGTGCAGGTACAGCATCTTAACAGGATATGATGGGATAAGAAGATTGCATTACAAGACTGGTGGCAAATTTTGGCTTTATAATTTCAGTATGAAAAATTCTACTTTGTTTTTAGTGTATACTGAGGTTTGTGTTCTTAAAGGAGGCACATATATAGGCATGAATTTGGGCCAGCTGTAAAATTTGTCATAGGTGAACAGTCAGTGGGATTATTCTCCAGTGCAACCATATTGTTCAGATGATCATGTGGGAAGTGTGACCGCTATGGCTTTACACGAGGTACTTAGATCAAAAAAAAAATCCATTTAAGTGCAAGAACTCAGTGTCATACTCTGATTTCCTACTATCGTTGCTTTAAAAAACAGGGAAATGTTTTTATATGCCAGGTGAAACTAATGACCTTGTGAGAACTATTTACTAATATAAGAAGCCATCTGAGGATAGAATATTTATAATAATTGGGAACTTAATTAGATATCTGGCAGTGCTTAAGCAACTAATTTTAAAAAAAAAGCCAGATTGACTAGGGTCACCTCTCCAATGAAATGAGAATAGTAGCAATGTTTTCTTTAATGAGTATTCAAAACTAAAGTCTTTAGAATCATTTAACTTTAAAAATAATGTTTTGACAGAGAAAAGGATTTCCTTTTGCATTAATTTACATCAGAATTTCAACTGTGGTTGAATTCTAAAGGAAATAAAGGAATGTCTCAGAAAATAGACTGCTTTAAAAAAAGCTAAAATTGTCAAAAATACTTTTGAAGCTTCCTCTACAAAAACAAAGGCAGTGGAAACACAGCTTCGTGTATATTAGTGTGTAGCACATCCAGGACACGAAAGTGCTCTTGAATGTTTGGATCATAACAGGCTGGGAATAGACAGGCCATTCCCTCCCTTTAGTGATCCTATGGAAAGACTAATATCTAAAATATCTCAGGGTACTGGGTGCAGGTACCCAGGTGCTGGCAGGGCTGGCCTCTGTGCGGGGCAGCCGGGGCTGCCCCATGCTGGACACAGCAGGTTCCAGCCGGCTCCAAGCCACCCACCCCAGGGCACGGCTGAGCCCTGCAGCCATGCTGGTGGCACCTCTGGGAAAAAACCTCTTAAGAAAGGGCAAAACACCGCACAGCAGTGTGAGGAGTGAGTAAAATCAGTGAAACAGCCCTGCAGACACCAAGGTTATGGACTGACGGCAACCCACATTTTCCCAGTACCCTGCCCTGCTCGGGGTGGGGCGGGGGGGTGGGCAGAGGGGTTGGGAACAAAGCAGTGAAACTGAGCCTGGAAAAGGGTAGGGAGGGGACACGTGTTGTTTTAATTTTTTAATTTGTTTCTCACTACCCAAATCTATTTTAATTGCCAATAAATCAAACTAATTTTCCTCAAGCCTGTTTTGGCCGTGACGGTAACTGGTAAGCAATCTCCCTGTCTTTATGTCCACCCATGGTTTCTTTATCTAAATTTCGCCCCCTCTCCTGTGAGCCAGGGGAGTGAGTGAGCAGCTGGGTGGTCATCTGGCTGCTGGCAAAGGCATTATAACTCACCACACTCAGGCTGGAGGAACCAAAGAACACCTCCTGCTGCCACATCCCAGCTTCCATCCTACCACACCACAGGTATGTCCTACCCTGCTAATGAAGGCTGAGGTAACAGCAAGCAGCATAAGCCATTTCTATCGCCGGACACCTCTTAGGGAAAAAAACTGCACTTTATTATCAAGAAACAGCTGCTTTTTAGTTCTGCACCATGAGTACTACTGATGAGATAAACTTTTTGAAACCACACGGAGATCAGTACAGCAGGAGGTTAAGATTCAATGCTTGTTTTAACAAAGTTAGTTGGATACAGAAGAACTATTGCAATATAAAAGAAGCAGCTTTTACTACAAATAACTATATTTTGAAATTCTATAAAGCACCAAATGGGAAAGGTGAAGTCTTCTACTTGCAAATCTGTAAGCTAAACAGACAAAAGGGTATAATTTAATTTGGGTCTACATAGTAGTAAATTAAAAATAAAAATCCTTCAAAAACCTTTCTAACCCACAATCCTTTTGAGTTAGTTTACATACCTTGGGGGAGTTCTAAGCTTTAACAGCAGAAAGCACACCCAAATTGATTGAAACATGAACAGAAACTGTACAAGGTCAGCAAGGCAAGATGGAAGGGAGATGCCTCTTAATTACTGGGAAAGAAAATGTATTTCTTACAGAGAGGTTCAGTTTATATCTAGCTTATTTTATCCCAGTCCTTTCACCCTTCTTCACCTGAAACCATGTATTTATTTTCCTTTTTCAGTTTGCGTAATCCAATTTCCTTTTGAAACATTTTCTATTTATTGCTGATACAATTATTTGAACACAAATGCTCCACTTCAATAGCCCGTCTACTAGTTTCCAAGTCTACTTGTCAACTTCATGGTACGTGACCTCACATTTTTGAAGCAACTACTTTTAAACCACAGAGAGGTATCAATCTATAGTGTTCCTTCAGTATATTTTATCCCACTGTGAGATGCCCTCTTCGCCTCAATTTATCTATGCTGTCTAATATACTACAGCCTGTAGCTAGGTCTGTCTAATCTGTCTTCATAACTCATATCCTCACAGTCCTAAGCATTTATACCGTTCTTCACTGCAGCCTCTTCAATCTTGACAGCAGGTTTTGCAATATGGGAAAGGAATTGCTCACAGAATTTAGAAGCTGGGTGAACCTCAAATTATATGATTATAGGCTTTATCATAAACTAGAGACTCATTGGAAAGAGTTCGATTGACTCCTCTTGTTACATATTCTTACAGAATTTAATTAAGATAAAACTATTAGCATTCAGTTGATAGTATCTTTTGATCATTTTAAAGGAAAGTAAGGAACTTAAAATTACTGCGGACAAGAATTTCTTCAGTAAGCACCATCAACTTTTCAAGTGGATTTGAGTCTGTGCGGCATAAAATTGGGAATTTGCACCAAAAGTCTTGCAAAATATACATGCATTCAATGTCAGTATGAAACTTTTAGAAAGTGGGTTCCTTTAGATTTCCAAGGATAGTAACGTCAGTTTTCCCACACAACTATAACCATTGCAGTATTTCATACAAGCATACGCTTGTAAGGACAGACCTGGAAAAGTTCATTTTTTGTTTGTGGCGATTAAACAGCACTGAAAGACACACTTTGCATCTGAATGGGCAGCAAATCACTGAACTGGTATTGATATGGCATTCGTCATGTGGGGTCATCCAGGAAGGCAAAATCCCAGAGCCAGGGGCTGACTGCTCTAAAGGAATCCAATACCACATGCTCTGAAGTCATTAGAAGAAACATCTGCTCTGCCAGATCGGTCTTGGAAGATTTCTGGAGACTGGGAAGTCTGAGCTGGTTATCTTGCATTCTGCAACTGGTAGCTCATTTGCAGACAGATGTGACAGAATCACATCTCATAACTGTCTGGGCTAGAAACATATAGAACCAGATGAAGAATTATAATTTTTATTTTAAATACTTTCCAGGTAATATTGTTTGTCCTGTGTAGTTTTTCCACTTTGTACTGAAACTGGGGTCAGCCATAATCCACCACAACCCAACTCTACAGCTGTTCTGTTCAGTGAAGGCCTGAGAGTGCTTATGCTTGCACAAGACAAGTCTCTGTCAACTGGAATTTTCCTAACATTCTTGCAGTGACTTGAACAGATGCTTTTCCCTAGGAGGTGAAGGGACATGTGGCAGACATTTCTTCCATTTAATTCCAAATGTGCCATCCGTACATTGTCTCTGACAACATGCAAAAGGTGACAGACACTGAAACACTCAAATAGCAGACTGCAACATTTTTTCTGCATATTTTTCCAATCATAAAGTGCATTCAGGATCAAGAACCACCATGTTTCACCTCTGTTGAATAGGTAACCTTTTCACATACTCTGGGCCATGCTGATTGACTACGATAAACCCATCCATCTGCAAGGATCCTACACTTCCCTAAGTCTTCTAACAAAACCTAAATTTTGGGTAGTGGTAGGCTTTAGCTGCCACATCATCACAGGTGGCATCAGAAGGTCTAACATGACTTTATGAAATACCTTCCCAACTTGGCACTTAGTGTTATCAGTCTGATTTAAAAAATCTTTGTTTTTTTAATGTGATATGATTATCCTGTGCTCACTGCCTCACCACCACTGATTTCTTTAATCATTTTATGAACTTATGACTTAATGTTCAGAACATCCTAAGCCTGTGCTGCAGCTCGTTAGCACAATGTCCTCCCTTCTTGGCAGCAGCACTGACCAGATGAACCAAGACCTAAGCCACAAATACTTAAGCACTGTATCTGCTTTAGGCATTTTATCTTTTATAGAGCTTCAAGTCTGATACGACTTTGCAAAACAAATTTGCTGACCACAAGTGCTCCAAAGGAAGCATTTATGAAGACTGTAGAGCAAAGATGCTCCTTTCTTTGCTCTGCAGCCATCAGGAATAATAGTCTACCCCAAGCAGTGGTGTAGTTTTTGTTGTTCTGCAAACATCCTCTCTAAACTAGTCCTCCAATAATTTCTCCATTGGGATGCATCCACATGATTCTGAGCAAGTTATTAGCATACAAGAAAAGGTGGTTTACAGTAGCCACAACCCAGGTCCTTATCTGTAAGACGTAATCCTCCTACTGCAAATAAGAAGGACTCCAAAACCCTTCTTGCCTTCTGTCATATCACAGGCTTAGGTAATTCACCTGGGTCAGATCTCCATATTTCAAAAATCTTTTTGGCAAAGGTTTCTCCAGAGCTATAAGTCCGAACTGCATCCCTGAAAGCCAAATGTATGTGGTTATTCAGTCTGGACATCTCAGTCCTATGACCACACCAAAACCAGACCCTCCCATCCTTACATTTTTCTCACCTAATAATTGCTTCTACTCCAGTAGAAAAAACTCCAGCACCATCCCCTTGCAGTACTTGTAGCCACTGTAATACTTTCAGCCATTTTGTACAAACTGTTACACTCACACACACAGAGGCAAAAAAGTGCACAATCACCTTTCAAAGATTTGTGTGCAAGAAAATAATTCAGAATGCCAAATCAAATCAGAAGACCCAAAACTGCATTTCCCAAATATTCCAAAAAATATTTTGGGGTAAAAAATCTGTTGTCATCCTCCTTTAGCACTTTGAAGCCCGTTCCACTGAGATAGAAAAAAGACTAGGAATTTCTACAAAACGCAGTAACTGCAAAGCAAGTTTATAAAAGCACATTATTTAACTAAAATATTTCTAATATTTAATCATATTTCATCACCACTGAAGTTGTTATTTAGAGGAAGTCCCAGAAGAATGGGATCTGAACTGATTCCTTGACTGGGTTCCTAGAAAAGGTGAAAGCATAACCAGAAAGAGTTTAGTTATTGGAGGAAAATCAGAAATGGAAAGAAATTGAGTGAGGAAGATTTTGAACCTTGGTTGCATGGATGAAACTGATGTTTCCTGAGGCATCACTGGACAGCCCGATATATCACAGAAATCTTACATCTATTTCAGACAGTGGGCTATTATTCCTACAGAACAGAATGCTGTCTTGTCTGTGCTTCGTAGACTTGTGGATGTCAGTTTCAGTGACAGTGAAATTGCATGTAATCTCTTCTGATTACACCAAAATTGTTAGGATTTGCAAAGAACATATTTAAATTCATACATCCAAAAAGTAAATCAAGCTTATAATTCAGGCACCATAACTTTCGTAGATCTGACATCAGACCATTCTGACTGAGAGGTTTAGGGAGGCTATTTTCGGATACATCAATAAAAGACAGTTTCCCAAGGAACTGTGATATTTATGTGGAGGAAGAAAATCAGTGCTGCCTGCATAGATAGGTATGTTCATAGATAGGTGTTTACCTGCAAATGTGACATTTTCTGCTCTACATTTTGAAATAAAGATTGTTCCCTTATGCTAATGTTATTCACCAGTGTCAGATTTCTATAGCCATGATGTACTGTATGAAAGTACAAGGACCCCTGTGGTGCCCCTTAGGGACCGTATGCATTTCAGTCACACTTTGCTGAACTACACCTGTACAGCACAGCGATAATTTCCCAATAGTTCAGAAAGAGACCTAAACAGATATCTACCATAATCATGGAAAGGGAAGTAGATCCCAAAGAGATTACAGTGGCAAATTTACTACTTGTATTTTTAAGAGAATTCTATTTTTCAATGCTGAATTGTCACCTGAGAAAATGAAGAACTGCCTTGCTACATGATACCTTCTTGTGTAGGGTCTGCTTCTACAATCCTTCAGATTGACTTCAGAGGTGATTCAACAGGAATTCCAGACCTGAATGGTTGAACAATCCAAACAATCCCTTGGTTTTTTTTAATTCAGTACTATTTAATAAAACATTAATTTAATGAAATGTCTTGGGAGGTGCAAAATCAAATAGCAACCAGAATACCTCTAATTCCCTCTTTGCTGATCCACAGTGTTAAATGAAACGAGAGGACTGCTTTTGTTTCCAATACTACTACAGCACAACAGCTGTTGCTTCGCTTGGTTTTACACAGGTTTTGAACACCTGGTAAGGCAGTTTTTTCAAATAAAAATTCAGATCTAGCTTTGCAGTGATGGGAGGTGAAGGGGCTTTTAGGTTTCAAATAGAAATAGAAAGTCTCCTGGAATACGATGAGATTCATATTCCTAGTTGCCCAGGAGAGTAATGTTAAATTTATGCCTTCTCGTCTTCAGGACATCCTTTTAAATTCCTGCCCTTTAATCAAAAGTTAAGGGCAGTGGCAGTAAGTAAAAGCAACTAATATCCAGCTAGAGAGAATCAAACAAACAGGACCAGAAATCAATTTGCAGAATCTTGGCTGACAGCAAAATAACTGTAGATGTCTCCCAAGGTTTCTGGTTTAAACTCTATGTCAATGTATCACACACAAAATCCTGCAGAAACTGACTTCCCCAGTCTCCCTGTCCTCCCCAGAGCACTAGGGCCCAAAACCCACAAGCAATAACACGGTTGTCTTCACATTCAAAAGGCCTCACATGTTAGTCTATATTAATTGGAGTCTGTACCCATGGGAGTGGAACAGCCCCCTTTCTTCCCTTCTGGACATGAACCGGGTTTCAGCTGCAGGGCTGAACCGTGCGTAGGGCTACAGGAGCAGAGGAGATGAGGGCCATGCACTCAGGCTCTGTCCTGCTGTCTCCTTCTCCATGATACCCAGCCAGAAGCAAGTGAGGACTAGAGTGGAAGCAAGGCATGAGAGACGAGTACCGTCACAGATTTGAGTCGCTCCTCCTCGGCTCAGCGAGACAGGAGAGCAATAGTTTGGCAATATATTTCCACTGTGTTTGCCCTCCCCTACTTCCCCAGTCAGAGCAATAATGATGCCAGAGACCACTGAACAGTACACAGAGTAAGTTCATTTTGATCCTTTCTGGCTGTGAAGAATTTTGCTGTATCAGCATGCATTTGCCTGTTGCTGGTTCAGTCACATCAATGACACAAACCTTTAAAAGAGAAATTCCATGTTCTCTATTACCTTCTGCACCATCCTTTTCAGTATCATGCTCAAACTTGAAGCCTGAGATTTTCTACATAATCAATTAATTTGTTAGCAAGACCTTAATCACTGCACATGATTAAGATCTGGGTTTAGGTTTCACTCACTAGCAGAGCAGCAGGAGAAAGCCTCGTCATACCAGTGCGCCACTTAGAATCCACGGCCTGGATCATCTTCTCATCCTAGAATAATACAGATCTGAGTGCTCTTCATCACAAAAGAAAGAAGCAAATAAATGAATTAAACAAATCTACCAGCTTCTTAACCTTTAATGCAGTTTAAGCATCACCTACTTTGTAAGTTACTGTATGGCTTCTTTGATCTTTAATGTATAAATCTTAAAAACTTACATATTGTTATTTTAAATTCTTTATTCTTTCAGAGGTTTTTTTGCTGTCTTTCTTTCTGCAACCCCTTTTTCCTTTCCGACATAATCTTTTAAACAGTCTTGCAATTTTTTTTCTCATACTTACTGTGAATTTATATTATCTAGGACAAAGACCCACAAACATACTTCCCTTTGAAATCAGTGGGCAGCAGGCCCTTAAATCCCTTTATGACTGTGGCCCCCAAGGCTTAGAGGCTCCACCTACAAACTGGGTCCTGAACACACTTATTATTTTAAGTGACAGTCTTGTTCCCAGAGCTTATCATCTGAATAGATAAGACAGCAGGAGGATAGGGTAAGGTTTATTCCCATTAGCAGATGGGAATAGAGACATAGAGAGCTTCATTATCAAAGGTGATCCAAAAAGCCTGTGTCAGGAGCACAAGTCAAGGTCATTTCTTCAGAGCCAACACCTAAGCAATGTCCAACCTTCTTATATTTTTCTCCTTAGCTGCAGTAATTCCTACTCTGTAGCTCAAGTTTCGTTTATGTAAATAGGCACACTGAAGCAAGTCATATTGATTATATGAATCAAGTTACAACCACTTCTAGGCTGGACCAATGCATGCAAATATGGAGCAAGGAGAGGGGCACCAGTCCTTCTCTGGGACATAGCCTCTTTCCTTGTAGTGGGCCACATAAGGTCAGCAGGACAAACATCCATTACACATGAGAACACGACTCTTAATGCTCATGGTTGCAGCTGTTCATTACAGTCCACATGTCCAGCAGATGTTTATGAGCTCCATCAAACTGTTTCACAAGCCCTGTGTGAAGGAGTTACAAGTTGGCATCTTCCGCCTTAATGGCTGCTAAGGTCCTAAAAGAACCTCCTAGCATAACAGTTTCAAGCTGAAACGGGAGTTATTTCTGGAAGCTTTTGCCACTTCTTGGTTCCTTTTTACTGCCTTGCTTTGCGCAGAAGGCTTTGCAAGTGCCATTATCCCACATTTGGACAGAGAGATTCAATGGGAAGGAGCTGAGATCCAGAAAGTTCTTTAATTTTTTTTAGTGAACTGTAATGACTACTATGTCTACTATGATTTACAACCACCTTTTTTTTTTGTTAGACAGGCTGTGAAAAGATGTCACCTGGCTATTCTTGTGGCAGTAGAACTACCTGGGATATAGTTACATATAGCAACTCTTCTATCAACGGATATTCTTTTTTTGAGAGAAGGATATTTTATACCAATTTATAGTATAGTTTTGCCACTGAGTCTGAATTGGAGGCATTGCAGTTACAGTGTATTAGTATTCTTACACTAGTGTATGCATGACAAATAATTCTGGAAGCATTAATTCCTTCTAAACAATCAGGTAGGAACCTTGATTCTTCAGCAAACCAGCAAACTTCCAATGACAGAACAGTGCAACCAGCATATTTATGTAAGGAATACTTCCTCCCAGAAGATGTAAAATGTGGTTTTGACCAGACAAGAGTGTTATTGTTCTGCAATATGCACAGAATCTTATTAACCTGACTGAGAAGATAAAAGCAAAGGTGATGCAATGGTTAATTAATTTTAATAGAAAGTCTATATATACTTTTTCTTTTAAAAATGAAGGAAAAGGGAAAGATTTTTTTTCCACTATTAGCCAAAGACAATTAGAGGAGTACTTCCAAGACCAGATAGATTTTTCTTAATTGAGTGTCACATTTTGGGCTGTTGATAGACCTTTACTTCACTATTTCTCTTTTGCCCTAGATGCAGTGAATCAGCTTATGACTGATTCAAGTGAAACAACAAACATCAGAAACCTCACTACTACGCAATCATTTTGTCCTCTGTACCGAGAGCACAACCTGCGTTCCTATGTCAGCAGTTTCACCAGACACCATTCAAAATATCCTGTTAACACAGAGGCATTTCGTCTTTCTCTTCTGTGTTTTTTCTGCTCTTCCTTAAACAGTATTTGTCTGATCTTGGTTAAACAAGACTATCCTACTAAAGGTAAGACAAGTCAAAGCCCACATACATTGACATGACTCAGTCTAAGAGTATATACTGAACACAACGAGAACAAAGAGGGGGAGTAATTGTTATTACTGAGAGATAACACATTATAAAATCTGTCCTACGGGGAGCTTAGTATCAGCACATCATTGTTTGGGAAGAGAGGACAAGAAAACCACCTTTCAGGTCATAATTGCAAGAAAAGAAGACCCTGCACTCAGTCCATCAATAAATATGTGGTCCTAAAACACATTGAATATTGCTTTATTTTCAGCCTCAGTTCATATTTTGTCACTTTGAGCTGATGTGAGCACTTTAGTCCTTTTGCATTTACTTGTAGTTCAATTTGGTGCTGACGTAAACCTCTCACCTTCCTTTGCCCCTTCATATTGCACTCATCTCCTTTTTTTCTTCTCATGCCATATCCTTAAGAGCTTATGATTCATAGGTTGTTTCTCCTACAACCGCCTAAGCAACTCTCTTCCTAGGAAATATTTACACAACCTGACTGAACATGGGAACAATCCTGGCGACACTTCTCCCAGTGTCTCCTATTCATTACTGGGGATAATGGTCTAATTTCACTTCCATTAAAAAACAAATATCACCTATAAGCAACCAATTTCAGACGGCAAAAATTGTAATATATTCAGGTTCACTTACAGAAAAGTATGTACCTGTAGCACAGCAGTTAATCAAATGAGGATTTACAGTAATTTAAGCAATGTTTTATAGCAGAAATTTAATTTGCATTTGTTACAATACTTAATCAGTTCTCAGGAATGCTCACTTCATCCCAGCCTTCTGTATATTCAGGTTGATGAGCTGCAACCTGAAATAAATAGTATTTGTTGATCAGAAAAAGAAAGCCCAACAACAGAGAAGCCTTGCCTTGAAAACCATTCATGCCCTGCCAGGAGGTGTTACATCCTCTGTATTAAAAACAAACATAACACCAAGTTGCTAGAGCAGTAAGAGAACGGAAATGTTCCAATTGCAGTGAGATGTTAGGCAGGCCAAGGTAACCAATACTCAAAACAACACTCTCAAAAAGTCATTCAAGCAGCCCTCAGGTTTAGTTTGTATTTAACAACAGTATTAAATAAAGTTTCCTGGAGAGTAAACAAAAAGTTTCAAGACTTTAGAACTAAATCAAGAAGCTGCCTGTTTATTACCAGAGCTCTGAGAACTGAAGCAAGTGCTCTTAGATCTGTAGTGGACTGGTCGTGCTACACGTTTCGGGGCAGGGCAGGGCAGGTTTTGAACCTGCTAGGAGAAAGGAGGGCTGGAGAAGGGGCTGGTGATCTCTTTCTGAAGGACAATAATAAAGGGAGCCCAGAGCAGTAATGTGTGGCCGTATTACTCCTACACTGCTGTCACACAGCTATCATGTAATAATTAAATGAACAATATGCGCCAAACAGGTTAAATCAAGACCTCCTGTTTTTCTGTAATGAGGTGATCATTTCTTATTTCTCATCACAAACAGAAAGAAAACACAAAGAGGTAAAGCCACATCAGATGTTTTCCCTCAAACTCTCTCGAGGAGACATACAGAGGGAAAATGGTCATCTGAAGCAGGTAAGACCTAAACCAAGACAGACTTTTGGAGAGGGGTAGATAATCACCCACTAGCAATGCTGAGCATTCCTTCAGAGATGAAAAGTGAAAAGCCACCCACTCCTGCCTCAGGCCTGCATTTACCACAAATATCACAATAATACAAAGCAATGACGGAAAATGCTAACTGAAAAAAGAATAAACAAGGACAACTAATGCTCTACTGAGGCCTGAAATGAGACTGCAGAGTGATTGGAGAGATCACTGTTGCAGCCCCTGTCAGGAAAAGGCCTTCTGTGGTCAGGCACTTTTCTCAGCAAGGTGAAAATAGCCTTCAGACAAAAAAAGAACCATCTCTGAAAACCTGAGTTTTCATTAGAGAGGCAGGAGATCTAATATTAATGTCAGTAAGCAATAAAAACCAGATGGAACTGAGCACTTTCCCCTTGAGTAGGGGTGGAGAGATGGTCCAGGAAAGCCCCTGAGGGGCACAATGGGACCATCATTGCATCAGCTTCCCAGAGAGAAGTGAATATGCTGGGTGTTTCACCCCAGTTCCCCACACTGGGAGGCAGCAACTAGGTAACCCTCCCTAGAGTTACGACACACCCTAGTATCAAAAAGGGCACAGTATCAGCACCGGCTCTGGCTCTTGAGGAATATTGATGCTGTTCTGTAGCTGTAAGCTGACAGCCCCATCAAAGGATTCGCAAAGGCATTTTAGCATCTGCATCATCCATTGATCTTAGCCGGACTTTTGGCTAAAGAACCAAGAAAACGAGGCCAGGGGATGGTTTGTGAATGACATAGATATACCTCCAAATGAAGGAGACAGATGTCTTGTCCAGTCTAATGACTGTTACCTTGTAAAATTTCCTTTTACAATGCACTCTGTCTTTACTGGTAGCAAAGGCTCTGAGGGTTTTTCTGTTAATTTCTCTTATTTGTTTGTTTTGGGGTGTGTTAAATTACAATTTCATAGTTCAGTAAGAAGTCATTTTGCTACATATCATTCCAGGTGAAGGACTGGTACAAAAATTAAACTGACCAAAAAAAAAAAAAAAAAAAGTGCTACTTAAAGATACCTTCTTGAAATAATGAAGTTGAGATGCTACTGCAGTTACCAGTTGACAGATGTGTAGCTCTGAAGAAGAGCTAATTAATACAGTCAAATAGCTGTACCTCCTGTTCCTTATTATATCCAGTTGTGGACAACACTTCTAGGAATATCTCATTTCCTTTGCCATCCTAGCTGAAGGGGGAAAATGAGCTTTGATTTAAGATCTTATTTCCCAACAGCTACTTCACAAACTAGCTACTATACTTAATCAACAATGAGGCTATAAATACGCAAACCTTGTTATTTCAATGTTTCACTTGATAAAACATAAGAGGCCACTAGTGGACAGCTAGAATAAGAATGAAGGATTACTGCAGTAGTTCCTGGATGACCTGATATAATGCAAACTTGATGATAGAGTTGAAACTGGGGGGAGGGCAATATTTCACTCTGCCAGGTTTCAGTGACATAGACCGCATCAGGGCGATTATCCATGATGGAAACGTAGGTATGTTGCAATTTATTAGGTAAAGACAGGCTGTTTAATAAGGAAACAAATGAAATGATAGATTGAAACAGCAGGGTCCACCGGTTCTGACTTGGGGGACTATCCCAGAAAAGAATGGCTGATAGACTTTTATGAAAGATGCGACACCACTTTTCCTCAGCCAAGTGTGACGTATTCCAATCCAAAGGGGCCTTTTGCACCTGCAATATTAATGAGAGCCATCTGAAAACAGCAGATGAGAGCTGGCTGCACATGAATGAAAATATTATGATAAATATGCCACTTACAGGTAAGATATATAGATAAAATGTAACTTCGGGAGTAGGTAACAGAAGTATTCACAGGTAACAATCCATTTTCTAAAGGAAATGAAGATGGATGTCCAGAACATCTCTTCAACATGCTAAGGCATCAACACTCAGCACCGTTGCTATAGCAGAAGAGAGGGTGACAACAAAATAAAAAGAGACAAAAAGATCAGTGAAAATTATCCGCCTCCTCCCATACATGCCTTTATTACAGGATTTGCTTCAGAATGTGGCTGCCCCTCTGTATATATTCACATGAATTGAGGAAACAGGGTTTCAAGGGACAGAGCAAATAATCAGGCTCTATGAAAAGAACTTGTACAGCCTTAAATTTGTTTTAGCTAGAATGAGCTGGAATTTCTTCTGTAAAAAAAGGCAACTGCTTAAAGAGCTCCACCTTTAACAGGAAAACATCAGGTTCAATGAAGTGTTTTTTCCCCAAATAACACATTCTTTTCTTGTGAACCTAAAGGAAGGGAGAAAAAGATTTCACAGTAGCCAGTTGCACAGGAACGTGATTCAGAATAGGGACTAGAACCCAGATCTCTCCAAATGCTCCCAAGTGTGCTCACCACTGAGTTACAGGGAGCTCTATTCTAATCCATGCTGGGAAGAAATACATTCTGAACTATTTAAAAAATTCAGGCTGTTTCGAGGTACAGGAGTGCTATCATCTAGCAAACCCTACTCTCCAGTCTCAGAGACACAGTAAAAAGATCAAAGCTATTCCAAAATCCACCATTGGCTGTTTAGCATCACATCATATATTTGCAACACTTGCATGGACATTCTCTAGAAAATCAGCAGTAAGCCCTTTGGAAATCAATTCTTTTATCTTTGTACCACAAATAGTACAACACATTTCAATCCCTGTTTGGTGTACAAAAATCCTTCCCTGTTGGGATTTAAAAGAGAAATTAATCCCAAAACAGTGATTCCAGTACAATTCACAACCATCCCATAAACTCCCCAGCACTGTTTCAGGCGTAATTGACAATGCAGTTACATTGTTGGTGATAAAAAAAGGGCTCTTCTCCAGTATCTCTTCAGTGTCTTACGACTGAAGTGTAGCAGGTGTTTGCTGAAGAAAATAAAACTACCCAGTAAATCCTCTGTAACATTTTGGGGTGGGGAAAGAGATAATATTTTCAAATAGCTGCTACTGTGGAGCTGTTTCCATGACCCATCTGGGAAAAAAAAGGCCATAGCTAAACTGGGTAAGACGACTTCACTTAAGTTTCCCTGCAATAAAGATGAAATCATCGCTGGGGAACAACACACCAAATTTTAAACTCAAGTGCATGAAAAGGATGTTTTGAGGGGCGCATATATATTTTTTTTTTCATGCCGATCAACAAGTCAGCACTCCCTCATCAGAGTTCATCATTGTAAATGCAAAGTTATTTAAACCCCAGAATTCACAAGAAGTCACAGGAAATTTTGCTTCTTTACCATTACATTTTTAACAGGTTGGCAGTGTGGCAGAGCCTCGATGCTGAATTGCAAACATCACATTTAAAAATTCCTGCCTGTGCAGCACAGAAGCACGATGCAGAGAAGCTGGGCAGGGGCTGCTATGCAGTGATCTGGTATCTGGGCCAATACCTAGTTCATCTGCAGACTTTTGCGTCTATTAAGAATAATAAATATTTAAAAGCTCCACCATCAGCTCCAATGAGAAAGAACACAGAGATCTGATGTTCTGATTTGGCTTCTTATATAGCCAATCTTGTATAACACCATGGCAGTTGCTGCTAACAGCACTGATATTACCAGTTGTTGAATTAGCAGATAATGTTCTTTCTGATGATCATTACCAGAAGATGCATAACACTGCATGGGTACTCCTACTGAGCATAAGGCTAAAATGCTGGCTTTAATGGATGCAGTAGTATTGTCTTCAGTGGGATCAGGATATCCTTAAATAATTAGTTTTTTAATTTAGCCATTAAGAGTCCTGCAAACACATGTCCTACTGAACCTGCCCTTAACACATTCAATATAAAAAGCCTTCATATTTGTTGTGCTTCTTCTGGTGCTTAAAACAGAAGCAAAAAAGGGACCCTTTATCCAAGCTTGGCCACACCTAATTTAATTTTGCTTGCATCCTGCGGAGACCATCCCACACCCTTGCAGACAGGATGCAGTTAACTATTAGCATCTGCCAGAGTGAATCAGCAGGATCTGTACAACTTCTCACTGCAGATTTCCAAGCACTGCAAATCAAGGAAGGCAAGAGAAAAATCCCTGGTTATATCCCTGATTTATACAAAGAGTAAGTGCCTAACAAGAAGCTGGGTCAGTCTTTCCGAAAAAAAACCCCAGGGTAATTAGCATATGCCAGCAATCGCAAAAGTATACTGCATCCTTCCAATACATCACAGGGGCACTAGCAAAGCCCAGTAACAATGGTGAAGAACTAGACAAGCAACATTTCAAAACTCTTAGGTTATATGGTTGCTTTTTCCCCTCAAGTACATAAATGCCATTATTAATAATTTAATTGTGTTATGCATAAAGGAATTGATTTTTAGTTAAGAATAAACATGTCTCTTATTAAACCTTTGGAAGGGATTTGTTGTTGTTGTTGTTGTTTAGTTGGTTTGTGTGTGTGTGTTTTTCCAGTGGAATTTTTATAAGCACAGAACTAGAGATGACTCAGAATTTTTACGAAGAGAATTGGGATAAATATTTGCGATAAGACAGAAGGGACAACAAGTTTATTGCAGAGTCCCACAGTTTTATAAAAAATGCTAATGCTGGAGCTTGTGAAACTCTGGACGTTGTATTAGCAGGCAGAGGCTGGGAATACTAATCACAGAAAACTTGCAGTAAATCTGAGAGAGAAACAACAGGGTCAGGGGCTGAAAATTGCTGGCAGATAAGCTTTGTGCCAGAAATATTTTAAAGATGGCAAAAAAAATGTGGCCAAATCACCATGAAATCATGGAAGAGGGCATCACACTCTTCCCTGAGAAATCAGGTCTCATTTGGGCATGAATCTCCTCTTTTCCAAGCTGTAAATTACACAAGTACAGTATCACTCATGCAAAACATGTGGCTCCAACCACTAGCAACAGCTGCCAAGTCCTTCATGGAATTACTTCCTATCCTGTTCATACAGCAAAAGGTGGCAACATATGCCTTTAATCAATAAAAAGGAGAAGCTGTCACACATACCTGAGCTTTTTCCTAAGATCTACTTTTAAAAGTATCCCCACTACGCCATTGAAAAACCGTTGCAGAATACAAAGAGGCAAGGAAACAACATGAAGGTTATAGTGCATCTGAGCAGTTTGAAAATAGAAATGCTGTGGCAATTACACTTACAATGAAAACCATGGCAATTAAATCACTTTGGTGAACACAAATTAATTATTACCATTTTCTTCACAGAGTTGCTAAATTGAAAACAAATGAGAAAAGTTTAGGTTTGTAATCAACAGAGGAAAAGAAAGGATGTAAACTGTATTAGCTTTAAATCACTTCTGTTGTTAGACAGATGAGTTACGCACGAGTACAAGATACCTGAACAAATAATTTGCATAATTCCCAAAAGAAGCATGTGAAATCATGACAACTCAAGAAGAGTGTATGACTTTTTTACATCATTTCAAAGTAATGGGCAGGAAAACAGGAACTGCAGGCTTTACTTTTTGAGCCCTGGGGAAAAATACAATGTCAGGATGAGAACTGCTGGATGATTTCATAATTAAAGCTGAAGCCCAGAAGTCTTCACTATGAAGATGCATAATTTTTTGAAAGGACCAATAAGTTGTTACTCCAGCTGACACCCTCACTGATAGAAACTTGCACTTCAGTCTCCAATTCCCAAACTTCAGATTCCAATCCTCCATTCCCAATGTGTCTCCTAAATTCATCAGACTTACTGTGAGACAGCTTCTTGCTACATAGCTACTATGCCTACTTTTAAATGTCCTCTGCAGTGAACTGGATTTCTTTGCTCTCTCTCCTTGCAAGACAGATTATGATGAAGTGGCAGAAAAGAGTCTTGTAGTTTTCTTCTGAACTCTTCCCAGCTAGCCGACATACTTGTTAAAGTATGTGGAAAACAAAATTGCACAGAGTATTCTGGCGTTACTTTCATTAATGCCAAAACAGCGATAGCATTGCTGTATTTTCATTCAATACGGAGCCCGCTGAAATTTGCTAGGATCTCATTTATCATTTCTGGCACCACCCTGTAAAAGGGAGCTCAGCTGGAGGTCACGGTCACTCTGCCTCCCAAGACCCTGAGCGATTGCTCCCGAGTCGCCCAGCCACACTGGTCAAGTGAGCACTGCTCACTGGTGGGTGTCCCCACCATCTGGCTGTGGTTCACACACCATTTTGGGGAGCCCAGCTTCTCCTGTGATGACCCTGGTACTTCTAAATAACTCTTCTGCCTTTGCTTATCTCTTCATTAACATCTTGATCTCTGAAACTTTGTCAGCAATTACTTTGTTCAACACTGATAAAAATTAAAAAAAAAAAAATTGCAGACAAGAATGTAGTCTTCCTTACGCTCCTGCCTTCATCTCCCACCCTCTCTAAAGACAAGCATAGCCATTTCCAACTAAGCATCAGAACTTGCTCATTGAAACACCTTAATTATTACATTTTAATTCATTTAACATACGCGATATTGATTTCACTTGGCAGTAATTATTTTTCTAATCAGTATGTTGTTCTGCCAAAAGTCAGATGTTTTACTGGAGTCTGTGACAACAGTGTTGCCTTTATCAAACAGATTGGTAATTTAATTAAAACTGATATCAAAGAAATAAATTAACTGTTTGTTATAAAACCATGTTGAATAGCATTCATTAGAATGAAGGGATTACAGTTTACACTGATTGTTATCAGTCTTTTCATGATTTGTGGAGAACTGATAAAAAGCTAACCAATTTCAAGCTACCTAGCACAGCTTGTTAATTTATAAATATACAGGTAGAACATTAGCTTTTATTGTGTCCCCCATATCATCTGTAACACTCACAGAGTTGCTGAACTCTTATGTTTTGGAGAGCTCTTCAGCCGGTTCTTTCAGCACTCCTGGCTGCATTGCAAAATTGCAGTGTTCAGTCTGAGCAGCGGCTGCTTACCAACAATGTTGCTTACATACACCGCCACATTTCCAGGCCCTTGCTCTTCCCTCTGGGTACTGACACTTGAATTTGTGCTTTTGCTGACTATGTGAAGGAATGCAAGAACAATACAACACTTCTGTTCTTATGAGGGAAACAAAACACAACCCATTTCAAAATTTTCAGATGTAACTAAACTATCAAAATTCAAATTAGTAAACATTTTCTTTCCCTTCTTGACAGCACTTGGAGAGCTGTGAGTAGTTTTGAAAAGAAAAGGAAAAAAAAACAACAACAAAGAAACCCAAACCCCACAGCAAACACAGAAGGAGAGAGCAAGTAGCACAGGAGGAGATGGGATGGTAATGAAGAGCAGCTGTGCAGCCCTCTGGGAAATCCCCCTGATTGGATTGGCATGGCTATTGACCTCCCAGTCAGGGATGAAGCACATGGCAAGGCAGTGCATCCTCTGGGAAACAGAAACCTTTGCTGTGCTGCCAGCCTGAACCTTTCTGATCGCTCTCTCTTAGTCCTCTACAGCAGCTATATACAGCTCCATATTTCACCCACATGGAGGAGTGTGGCACTTGTCTAAAAAATTTCCAAGAATGACGACATGCACATACACTCTCCTCTGAGCATAAAAACCACAGCAATGGTTAAATGCAGTAAGTATGCTTCCTCTGATCTTGGGATTATGGATCCCAGCCAAGAAGTGGAATTCCCATCAGCACTGATGAAAGATGCACGTTTTACAGCGTGAGCAGGACATGAGGTGAGGGGACGCCAAATAAATCATTATACTCACCAGCAAGGGTCAAGGAAACCAAAAATCTAGTAAGAAACAAGCAAACAAATGATTTGAGTATCTTTACTAAATCAATAGACATTTAGGCTTATAGTATGTCGTTATACTCTACCATTTTAAGGACCTTGACTGATTACCATCTCTCCAGATTGAGAGAGAATACTAACACCTGAGAATGGTAACACAACTTTTAGAAGAAGGTTCCAAAGTACTTTAAATAAAATATTTAGAGATAATGCTCCAAATCTAAAGTCTAAAACTGAATCATGGTAGACAGGCATTACAAAGTACCCATCACTGTGCTCTATGTGCACATCTTTTCTAAAACTCATGTCGAAGTAATACATGAGTTTTAGCCAGCGAGAGCTAGCCATAGCTTTCGATGTGCAAACAGAAACACATAGACCATTTTGCTAGAAGGACATGGCTAGTCTAAGATGTTTCAGAGCAGAAACTAGCAGCATATGCCACACAGATATTGCATGCTTTCATCAGATTGCCACCTTGAAAATGATAGGACCATGCAGCTCCAATATCCAGACTATTCTGACACCTTTATCCAGATTAAAGCAGAGTATTGCCTTTGCCAGACCTCAAGGTAGCAAGAAAACAGCTATCCATGTCCAAAACATTTGGATGCAGGCACCGACTCTCTCTCAGTCAGATGAGAGTTATTACTGATCACCCCATTTCTTCCAAGGTCCAGCAACAGAAATGTGTTCCTTATATCCCCAAGGTTTTGAGACGCTTTAACAATCATACGGCAAATAAATGGTTTTAGCTGAGGGGCCAGTCCCAGTTGCTACCAAGTAATGACTCAGACTGCCGTGGAAAAACAAGAGAAAGAGGGTTTTCTTCACGTCCTCGTAATCAGAGACTATTTCAAAACTTCACATTGTAGTCAGTCATGCACATAACAAGACCTTTACCACTGTCACATGTGTGGCTTCACCTACATACCATGCGTTGTCAAAACAGCACAGTGAGGCTGAAGGTATCAACAAGGAAGCTGGAGGATAAATCTGTTGAGAGATGGAGATAAAAATGTCTTCATCCATTACTGAGAACCTAATTCTGCCATGTGATCGGTGTCCCCCTCAGCATTCACTGAAAACAAACAGGCTTCACTTGCTTTCAAAAGGATCACCTGAATAGGCTTTGTGTCCCAAAACAAGTTATTTCCTCTGCTGGAAGTAGGAAAAGGGCTGACCAGCACATCACTCTTTACCCAGCTCCAGCCTCTGAATGAATTTTGTATGGCTACCTGCATGAGCACCCAGCGGAGTCCTGCGCCTGTCACACTGGCCATGAAATCCTGAGATAAACAAAGCAAGGTCAAACTTTTCCTGTTTGACTGAAGTCACCTTTTCACAAGAATCAGTCTTGTCACATTTTTTCTGTGTTTCTCCCTTGCAATGATGCTGTATTTCATCTATTACAAGGAAAAATAACCCAACCTGTAGGCTGCATCAGAATTACAACTGAATGGCAACCTGTCAACTGGAGATACGTGTGTGTACGCTCAACGAGCCCTTCTCCTCCCAGTCAGCCGGCACTGAGGAGAGCACTGTCCCCAGGAATGGCAACTTGTTTTATATCACACACAATCTCTGTGACCAAAACTGAGGCAGGAGTGGCTCAAGAGCTCGCAGGTGGGTTTTGGATCAATGTCACAACGCCATGCCAAAGCAAGAGCAGCACTGCAAGGAGGTGAGAGAGAAGGTAGAAATGTAAATCTGCAGTCAAGACCAGCAGGGACAGGTGAGATTCCAGTTAGTTATTCCAACCCATGGGTGACCGCATCTGCAAATGAAAGAGATTATGAAAAGCCTACTGAAGCTCTGTAAAGGCACCATTATAAGAGAAGAATAATAAAAAATAGTCTTATCTGTGCCCTTCCTGCCTTCCCCAATATCATCCTTCCAGCTTTCATGTTAGAGAAAGGTGTTTCTCTCTCATTATTCCCAACACCTAAACACTGGGCTAAATTCACGTGCACCTATGTACAGACTAGTGCCTATATTATTAATCCAGATTGGAACCTGCAATTATCAACATTACTGCTGCTTTTGAATAGTGTGAATAATTCGCTCATCCCTTTGCATCCTTCAAGCTAGCTATGAATACTTAAAATACATGTCTCTCCTCTGCACATATTACTCCTAAAAAAAATCAAACAACAAATGAAGTGCCATAAAAACAGCTTTGAAAAAAAGTAGTTTTCACTTTATTCTTCCTAGAAATACTCCAGTCAATGTTGATTAATACTCAATAATTAATACTACATAATATTAAGAGGTATTGTAGAAATTACTGAGCATAGAGAAAAAAAGAAAACTTCAGCTTCTCACTGTTTCTCATTGCAGAGGTTATTGTTGCTGTTCTCTCATGAGGAGGAGGTGAAAACCAACTTGTAGTCACATGTATATTTACTGACTATTCAGATAAAACCTTGACTGGATTATTCGCTGTATTAAACTAAAGTGGATATTGTCTTCAGAATGTTCAGATGGGTTTTCCTTGTTGAACAGACATTATTGTGTTAAAACCTTTGTGAAGTAATTTCATAAAAGTAGGAGAAAAGGGTATGATTTATTTATCTGTAGGGTAATTATCTGCAGACAGATAGTTGGTTTGTAGCAGACTGCTTTTTTCCTTTTAACCCATAAGTCAGATCTCAGGTCCAGTATTCTGCTCCCTTCTAAAAAACACCACAGATTATCAAGGGTACAGTGCAGATCCAAGGGCTCTGCAGAAATGCATTCAGTGAGATATTGCTGGGCCAGGGAGGGAAGCAGGAGGGAAGCATAAGCAAGCAAAATGCAGCCTTCTTCCCAAAGCCATATGCAATTCAAAGCAGCATCTTTGCCATGATTTTCTTCCAGTTTCGTGTACAATGGAATGAAAAGGAGTTATTCCCTTGTGCAGCAAAACCATGCAAGAGAAAGTAATCTTGTATGTCTTCATACACTATTTTCATATTTCCATATTTACTATGGCAATTCATTGTGTTTGGTAAGCCTACCACAGTATGATGAATTTTTACTGCATTTAAGCTTCATGATAAATATAGCACCTAGCAGACCTAATTATTACAGCCTGTATTCATTACCATAAGAAGCTACATTCCAAAATTGTTCAGGGTAGACAACTCCCCCAGTCCCAGGTCCTTCCTCATTAAGCCACAATTAGTATGATAAATGGGGATGGTTATTTGGTTACAGGCAATAATGGGAATGCTTGCTCATCACAAAATGGGGAGAAATAATTAAATATTACACAAAATGGTTTAATAATTAATAATAATACCTCAATCACCTGCAAATAAAGCAGAACTCCATCCAGTTGTTCATTACCAGCTGCAGTTCAAAGCCAACATGGCCTTAACCTCAAAACAGCTATCTGCATTAATGTAGTAGGCAAAAGGGTGAACTCGTGCTTGTCCTTGACAGGAGTGCTGCAAGGTGCTTGGGACTGAGGATGTACAGTCAAGCTGAAGCTGGAGCTGGTAAACATGCTGGCTAAAGCAGCTGCAGCCTGAGGAACCTGTGAGTGTGTCCACAACGGCTCCCTTATACTTAAGTACCATCCAGGCCAGCACCTCCCTGCCCACAGTGCGACCTAGAGTACTTGAGGCTCCATTTTTTTAATATACATTGAATTAAGGAAAACTGTTCAGAGAGGCGTGGTCAGTGCTAGGTCAAGTGAAAAAAGATTCACTTTTATGTCAACTTAATTACAAATACAGCGTTATATAATCTCATTTAATTGCACTATTCACCTCTTTGACATCCTCAGCCTTCCATCTCAGGCCATCTCTCCTCAGAAAATACCTCCCGCTGACTGAAACCGCCTTCCAATAATTAATCTTGGTATCCTCTTTTCTCCCAGGGGAACACAAGACCATGTCAGTGTCAGAGAAATCAAAGGCAACAGGGCTCAGCAGCACCTCAAGAGGATCATCTAATTTGCCTCTTCGTCCCAAAGGCAGGATCAACTTCTTCTAAATTGTTCTTGACAGAAGTTCATTTAATCTGCTCTTAAATCCTCCAGCGGCTCCACGGCATCCCTCAGCAATCGACTCTGTGATCAGCCTCCCTTACCATTAGAAAACTTCTCCAAATACTCAGACTATATTTCCCTTACTGCAATTTAGCCCATCACTTCTTGTACCAGACTGTCAAAGGTAAAGCAGCATTGAGTCAGGGAATTTTACTTGACTTAATTTACTGCCAACCAACACAAACCTACAGTCACTGATTCAGGCAGTGAGGGAAAAAAAGACAGAAACCACTGTGCAAAAACCTACTTAAACACCTGTCCTTCCCCTTCCTGCTCTCAGGTACCCTTATTTTTGCCTTTTTTAAATCTCAGTGCACCAAAATTCCTCCAGTGAGGCAATGGGTGCATAGGAGGCTGAAGTAGTGTGAATTAGAGCTTCTTCCTAACACTCCACAGTTAATGGCTTCCTGCCATGTTGTTCCTTAGTTTCCCTTTCCCAGTGTGGGTCACCAATAGGCCACAGTTCCTCAGTCATGTCTCTGTCCCATCATGGGTCAACCATGGCCACAGTCTCCTTGCCCCAGCATGGGTCACCCACCACCATGGTCCCTCAAGCACATTCAAGCATGCAGGTTTGCTGACTCCTCCAAGCAAACTGGTGCCCACATGTAGAGGTGATATTCCCCCTGTAGCCTCACAGCACTGAGCTGCCTGAAAGGAGGCAGCCACACACTTCGAATGTGAGTCACAGGAAATCTGGGGAGGAGGGGTTGGCAACAGTGCAATGCAACTGTGGTCAGCTTCCCTTCAGCCTGCCTGAGGGCACTCACCTCTAGGGCTCTTCAGCCAGCCGCTCTGCAGCTAGAGGTCAATACCTACAGACAGATTCCTGCCTCCCCCCATAGTGTTTTTGGCCTCTTTGTCTTTCTTTCCCTCTGTTCCCAGTGCTGCTCCTTCAGAGCAGGCAAAGCGTGGTATTGGTCTCAGGCTACACAAGTGGGATGTGACTTTTGCGCAGGTATCTCTGAAGATATCTACATACAGCTCATCTCCATCCCCACTGGAGCCTTGAGCTGATCAGCTGCCCAGAACTGCTCTTCTTATCAGCTCTGTTACTTTGGAAGTTGTGCTTTCTTCTTTCATATTTCAGTTTCATTACTCCGATGCTAGAAGGTACTTACACATGCGCTTAAGTACTGTACTTTGCTTAATCAAAGCCTGCGTACTTGTATGCAAACACACTAATGGCAGCAAAATTGCACTTATGTAAGCCACTACCCGGTGTTTTTCATGGAGTTGGAAATGCACAACAAAGACCATTAAACATTTTAGGAAAAGCTTTTAACTTTAGGTGAGGAAATGTGTCGTGGGGAATTTGAGTACGTTATCATCAATATCATCAGAAGAGAAGAATAATTTATTCTTGACAGTTGTCTTTTACAGCATGTCATTAGAACAATCCCTTTATAGCACCCATTCATATACATGACATCTTAAGTCATACCCATCCATCTTCCTCAGCAGATAAAAGACTATCATCCTTCTAATATCTCATTTTTTCATTTGAAAGGCTGTGTCAAAAATAATTTCACAAGCATTAACAAGTCCAGCCTACCAGTTTCCTGGAATCTTCAAGTACTTTCTAGGGCCACCTTCTCTTCCTTCCTTTCTGCCCCCACCCTGCTCCCCACCTCCAGATCTTGTAAAAAAATAAATAAATGCAAGAATGCAAGATACTTCCTGACTGAAGGGCTAAGGGAAACAGACCATTTTTACCAACCCAAACCACTGATAAGCACATGATTTTGTCATCAAGAAGCTTGCCTGACCAGATGGAATATACACCTCATCCGTTTGGTTTTCAAAACCCACACACAGAAATAATCTCTGAGTTAGAGAAGACTAGCAGCACATATGAGGACAGCTGTCCCTCTGAGATGCTTGGACCAGGAAACAGCAAACCAGTTGTGAGTCGGTGACCAGCCTAGCAGAGGCTTTTTGCTCTGGTGCTATATTAAATTCTCATCATTGTTAATATCTGATCTTGAGTTCTCCTCAGTCCCATCTTAGATCACTACAGCTCATTTTCTCCCCATATCATATTTATCTCTCACTAGGGAGATAAATATGCACATCCCACATCTTGATTTCCTTACTTAAACCAGTCAGGGAAACCCAGGGTACTTCCACCCAGATTTACATCTTTATAACCTGGAACCATCTTCCTGCAGGTGACCAGCTTGTTCCAAATTCAACCCCTTTTTCATTTTTATGGGACTGCTCAGTCCCCTCCTTTGAAAGAAATACTTTTTCATACTGGGTTCTTGACATGACTCTCACTGGTTCATCATCTTCACATGTGTAATATATCTGCCTTCCTCAAGTACCATAATAGTGAAACTTACCATTTCATACCCTGTATTTAGGTAGTTAGGGTCCAATCTAACATCAACTGAAAATAATGGTGTGGTATTAAATCAGACTTGCAGGATGTGTTCCCTTCATACAAAGTCTATTTCATATAGTAATTGTGTTCAGTCTATGAAAAACTCCATGTACTGACTCACAAAGTTCTTCCTTACGTATTGTAAAGCTCAGTATCCCAGCCTGATGTTAATTGCTTGCATTGCTGGCACTGGATGTCAGCATGCTGTCACTGAAGGAACACGTTATTATGATAGGGCTTTTTCGTACTTATCAAGGAAAGACAAAGAAAGTATGTGAGCTCATTCGAGATCTTGTAATATAATTAGCATAGTGTAATAGGTAAGAGGCTTAATGCAGAAATCACCTCCTTGATGGTGGAGGAAAACATTAACATTTTTCTATTCTGCTGCAATATTAAAGAACTGAAGTTTATTCCTCATACAGCTGAAGAGACCTCTTCATAGCCAAGTAGGTATCACCCAGAGAAGAGACAAAGAAGTAAGACCTGTATGCTTCAGTAAAAGCAAACAATCAGATCGGTAGCTTGTTAGATGATGGATAATGAAATGCACGTTTGTTTCCTACTATGTCCTGCTCCAGTAGGAAAACGGCAGTGCAACTCACAATCCTCTCAGCCAGAACACACAAACAGTAAAACAAATATATGCAGAACTCACCTCAGTGTGTCTAGTACATGGCATTGAATCTAAACTTTCAGTCATCCCAAAAGCAGTGGAAATCCTCTCCCTGAATACACAGAGAAATCCTTTCCCTGTATTTTGTGTATACAGAAGTCAGATTTTCTAGCAGGCCATCATATATATTTCTCAAGTCCATGATTCAGTGGTGAGTTAGATTTTAAGTATTTGTATTTAAAACTAAGTAGAACTCCTTGGAGTTACATGGTATGGAGGAGGTTTTCTCCCTCTTTCTAATGGCTGCACATAATAGTGCCGCACAGTTGGAAATGTCCATTTTTCATGCTAGATACATTTAAGGGAGTGAGGCTGATAAATAGAACCAGGAGGTACAGGATTCTGGATATCTGAAGGTTATCCAACACAATCAATAATTATGCATTTTTATCAAAAAACTTAATAAAAGATTGAGAGCTCATCCAAAGCAGAGACATTTTCTCATTACTCACATCAGTAGTTGGAGCAAGTAAACCCATCTATTTGAGCAAACCTATGTCCAAGTAATGCACGAAGAACAATTTGCTGCTAAAGTTTCAGTTGCTCTGAAAAGGTGAAAATACAGTCCTTTGAATAATCAAAGACCCTGGTTCATTACATATTATTTACAAGACCCTTCCTGCTACCCCTCCTATTTGAGCCAAATTCTGCTTTGAGTAGATACATTTTCCAGTCTGCATGCTATCTAGTTTTAGTGAGCTGCTTTGAGAGGGACTTAGTCAGAGATTAAAACATAAGAATCTAGATCTGGCAGGTATCTATGCTCCTGCTATACTCAGTGAAGTCTACAGAGGGACTCATCTCACTGCCCCATAGACTTCTACTCTAGGGAGGCCTGAATAACTCTTGAGGTGCTACCAACCAACCCTGTTGACTATATGTTGACCACACTGACCAGAGATTAGACATCTTCGTCACATATACATTGTCATGGTTTTGGCTGGGATAGAGTTAATTTTCTTCACTGCAGCTGGCACAGTGCTGTGCTTTGGACTTAGTATGAAAACAATGTTGGTAACACACTGATGTTTTAGTTGTTGCTGGGTACTAGTTGCTTGTACTAGTCAAGGACTTTTCCAGCTTCACATGCTCTGCCAGGTGCACAAGAAGCCGGGAGGGGAGGGGGTACAGCTAAGAGAGCTGATCCAAACTGACTAAAGGCATATTCCATATCATGACATCATGCCCAGTATATGAACTGGAGGGAGTTGGCCAGGGGAGCAGCGATCATGGCTCGGGGACCAGTGGCGTCAGTCAGCAGGTGGTGAGAAATTGCATCACTTGTTGTTTGGTTTTCTCCTTCCTCCCGAGCTTTCACCTCTCCCTCTCTCTCATTATATTCCTTTTCATTATATTAGTATTGTTGTTGTTGCTGTTGTTGTTGTTATTATTACTGTTTTATTTTAATTATTAAACTGTTCTTATCTCACCCCATGAGTTTTCTTACTTTGGCCCTTCTGATTCCCTCCCCCATCCCACTATGGTGGGGGGAGTGAGTGAGAGGCTGTGTGGTGCTTAGTTGCTGACTGGGGCTAAACCACGACAACATATAGCCTTCTTAATCTGCAACTAAATCTCATGATACATGGCTGGGCAAATTCTCTGCCTTCCTTTCTAAAACCTGGCAAACAGTGTTGCTGGCACTGAACTTCCACACTACAAACACACAACGTTTCCAAATTTCAGTTTGAAGTGGGAAAAACCAACAGGGTCTTTTGATTTTGTTTTTGGTTTTTAGGGTTACAGAACCACAGAATCACAGTTGAGGTAGGAGGGAACCTCTGGAGGTTATCTCGTCCAACCCTCTCTGCTTAAGCACGGCTACCCGGAGCCAACTGCCCAGGAACTTGTCCAGACAGCTTTTGATTATCTCCAAGCATAGAGACTCAGCAACCTCCCTCGGCAACCTGTGACAGTACTTGGTCGCCCTCACAGCTAAAAATCTTTTTTCTGTGGTTCCACATGCAGACGGATGTAGGCTACTTTTAATGGGAACTTTCAATGGCAACAAAATTCCTTGACCAAGTTTGTATCAGTGAGCCCAACACTGCCATTTGTGACTTAAGATTAAGAACTGCAGACCGGTGCTGCACTGCTACTCTTGCCCTTTGTGACTTCAAGAATAAGGTTGACTGCACTCATAAATACCTTCACATCTGTGAAGAAATGATCTTCATAGATCTTCATAAATATATGAAGAAAGTGAGCAAACCATGAGAATGACTAATGTCTGTAGGATAAAAGCAGGACTGGCTTATATAACCAGCTTCATGTGTATTTTAGTATTACATCTTTTAAACCTAGCAGCCAATAGATTAAGTCTGAACTTGCAAAGTCATTTAAGAAAAGTAGGGAAAAATTGCAATCTTCTGATCTTCATATTTTGACACAGTAAAAAACTGAAAACACGGCTAAGATTCATCCTCCAGCTTTATGCCTGTGGTAGATGGGCATAGCCATATTCACTGCATCAAGACTCACCAGATAATAACAATTTAAAATCTAGTCTGTGTTTTTAAGCTGTGTAGCTTTCAAATCTTATATCTGTATATATGTTTTAATTATGTTACATGGTAAGAAGATAGAAAACCAGTGATTTAAAAAACAAACAAAAAAAATACCAAACAACCAACAAACAATTATTCAGAGGATTGACAGAGTGCCTTACAATGTCTCCTAAGGCAATTTAGGTATTCAAATAGCAATGCCTGTTCCTGGTGCTTAACATGTACTGTAACAACTATTCTGGGCAGCCCCCGTTATTTACATTTTGATTGTTTAAGACCTTTGATTCTTTCCAACCTACTTTAATTCGCTTGCAGAGAGAGGGACAGCACAAGTCTCATGGCCTCCATTTGATGTACCATTTCACAAAACCCTTACATTAATCAGTGAAAATCAGGGCAGAAAAGGATATGCTGCTATAAATGTTGTACTCTATCGCAAAGTAAATCTTACAACTTTATACAGCAAAGATGCTGTACATGTTGCAATAGAGAAGGACACACCTGAAAGCAGGAGCCATATTTCTCAGCCAAAACAACATTAGGGTACATCTTTGGCACTGTTTTTATGCTCTGATGTTATTACTAAGTGACTGACTGTGGCCCTGTCACATACACCAAGAAAACAAGATGTTTTACCAGCACATTTCTAATTTGATGGATCGTGACTTTTATCTCCCAGCAAGGATTCAATCCTTGCGTGTTCTTTTTTATGGCTACTACTTAAGGCACTGAGCCATGGCAGTCTCTCACATTAACCTCAATGCCTTTTCTAGATTACAAAAAAAAATAATATAAAAATGCAACAGAGGTACTAGTGGCTTTTGCAGTAATTGAGGAGTGTGGTTGAGGGGTACACAACATGACCCATGACATCCATGACGACTGAACCTTACAACGTTTCTACTTCACTGGTGCTTGACTCTCAGTTTTCTTTTGACATTCATGGTACTTCAGTGCCACACTTGAAATTTAGCTGTTGCTTGCCAGTGTATCATCTTAATATACTGCTATAAAAATAAAAAGAACGGTAAAAGAAAGCCATCTTTACTTTCAGATCCCCCTCCTCTCCAGTCCCCCCTCACACACCGTATGGAGTAAAGGAATACACACATAGAGCTCTCACAACCAGAACCTATGGGTTTCCTGGGAGGGTGAGCAACAGAAGCGCACCACGTTATCTTCCAAACATCTCATAGACAAGTAGGTAGCAACCTTTTACATAGTGCCTGCATGCCTAAAGAAGCAAGTAAATTCTGGTAAGTACATACTCACCTAATCCCCTGCTGTTCCCCAGGAGAACTTGTCAGGGTCTGCTGACTTCTTGCAAAAACTCAGGTGAGGAAAAACTCAACAGCATCTCTGCACTGGTCTCAGCACCTAAGTATGTAAGTGGCATCAAATCAATTAAGAGAGAAACAATGTCAGAAGTCTCACAAAGGCAATGGCTTCTGTAGCCTGTGTGTCAGTGCTCCCAGAATTCACAAGTAGTAGAGCATTATTCTAGCATCCCAAGTATATTATCCACGTCAAGGAATATTACATGATAAAAACATTAGAACAGATTAAGTCAGTGAGATCAAAGCTTAGTTGTCCGTTTCCAACATTGAATGGTCCATGATGAACGGTCCATAAATGGCTGAACAGGGAAAGCATTTAAGAAGCCACACAAGCGCAGAATTACCCTGTTACACTTTCCCACCTCTACCACTGGCAGCTCCATGATTTCCTCAGGTGGGCCTATGGATCTTTCTTTTATTTTTTTTGAAGACATTTATGTTTTTGGTTTCCAGAGCATTCTGTGACAAAGACTTCCAAATGCACCTTTGAAAAGCAGTCACTGAAGGACTAGCCAGTAATGGAAGCCAGCAAGCAAAAATCAAGGACTGCCTGAGCAAGCTGGAAGTAATGTGACTTTTTTGTTTGGTCTTTGCAATGTTTTTCAAAGGACAGGGTCTCTGATTTTCCTCTTCTGCTCTTCAGCCCTGAAAATAGCACTATCAATGAGCTGCTCTCAAAGAATGTGAATTCTGGTAGCTGTCAGCCTCACTCACAGGGTTTTGGAGGGAAGTGTATCCGTAATTGTGTCCTATCTGGATGTGCTATGGTGCTCTCTGGTCCTGCAGGTCAGGAAGCAGCAAGAGCAGGCTGCTCCATGGAGAAAAGGGAGCTGGGGGCCAGGTGTGGGGACAAGGCTGGCAAAGACAATGGTATCATCAGCGGGAGCTCAGTCCCACCATACTGTGTGAGGTGAGAGTCCAGACCCCCAGGCAAGTCCTTAATAAGGCGTCAGGCCTGAGGTCAAGAAATCGGTCCCCAAGTCAGGGCCAGGATCTGGTGTGTGGCCAGGCACAAGCACAGCTGCAACAGTACTGCAGTGTGTCCCAGGTGGAGGCCAAGCTCATTCCCAAGCAACAGTGGGAAGCCTCTGCAGAGCTTTCTTCCAGCTTTTGCTCAAAGAGTTCCAAGACCGGCTAAGGCTTCTCAAATAGCTCTTTCTGACCAGAGACCTGGCCTTGAGTGCAGAGGGCCGAACTCCTGGGAGGGGTGTGGGATCATGCTCCAGGCTCTGACACTGCTATGCCAGAGGCAAAGGAGGCTTTCCCCGTTGTCTGCATTGCTCCATACATTGCAGTTGCTTCTGTGGAAAGGGCTTTACAGCCTGGGTGACTGACATGCCTTCCTTAAGTCGCTCATTTCTGACTTGGCCCTTCATTTACTCTTTAAAAAAGCTATTGTGTGAATTCCAACTTTGATTATTTGAAATAACAAGAAGATTTTAAAAGCAGCCCAAGTACAGGAAATAACTGCTGAAGGCCATAGCTGAACTAGCAATTTCATCTTTAAAATGGATTTATATTCCATCCTCTCAAGACTGACATAAAGAAAAAAATGCCTCAACCCACAAGAGCTGACATCAGGTCAACAGCATAACGTCTTCTTAAGCATCACATTGATGGTACAAGTGTGTTTTCAATGACAGTTTAGCCAATGAAAAATTGCCCTGTTCATGTATTGCCATAATTCAAAACCTAACTGAAAGTTACACAAATATCTCAACACTTCTCATCACTTAGAATAGTATCTTTGTGAGTTAAGGGCATGTAATTTCAAGGCGAAATACGTGAATCAAAGCTAGCTTAAGGGACTGGTACAAGCAATAATGAACTCAAAATGACTACTCATAGGATTAAATGCTATATCCAGGAACCAGCAATTCCAACCTTAGTAACTGTAGAGTAACCTCAGTTCACTAACTCAGTTACTTAAATAATTTGCATAAACAATCACTAGTCCTTAATTACTAGCACAACTTTAATAGCAAAGGTGTAAAACTGTAGAGACATCATTAATCTTAAAAAGAAGTTGCTACACAGTATTTACTAGAATATTTACTAGCACTTTGGTACTATAAATTCATTCTGCCTGCAAGTTGAGCTTGAAAAAACACTGACTATTAGAGCTATGATCATTCCAGATTTGTCTGTTGCTTTGAAAGAGTTAGTTCACTGAGAATGGAGAAACAGAGGGATATAGGAGGAACTTCCAGAACATCTCTTGGAAACTTAGCAGGGAATGGCCAGGGAGGGGGAAGGAGAAAGGATTCCTCTGAAGGACATGCTGAAGAAGCAATCAGTCACAGAGTGAAGAAGAGAAGCAGGTCACAGGTGAAAGCAACAGAGGAGTCAGGAAGATCCTTTCTTTCCCCATAGTATTGAAAGAAATTGGCCTTTCAAGAAACCTGAAGTCAGATGCTGACTTTGAGCATAGCTTCATAAGTGAGGTTTTGAGAATGTTTCTAATAGAGCAGACTGAGACACAGAACTTGCCTCAGGTTTAGTGCAAAAACAAAGTTTTCATTAATTGGTTCATTATAATTCTTTCATGTGTTGCTTTTTTCCTTCTTCCTACACCTGTGCAACGTGTGATAGTAAGGGAACTGTCCCCATTAGAGCTATTCACTACACAACAATAATATGTACAGTTAATATGAACATGCTACTAAATAATGAACTTGTAAAAATCTATGGAGGCAAAAAGTCAATTTTTTCAATTTGCTGAGGAGTAGCCTGCGGAAGCATTTAACCAATTTCCTGTAGATTCTGTCCTTTTCTCAGCACATTTGGAAGCACAGGCTCCTCCCTGATACCTCAGGGGAGAGAAGCTGCAGAGCATGACTTCCCCCGCTGCTGCAGCTACACCCACTCCTGTAATCTGTAGCAGTATCACAGAGCAGCAGTCTCCTTTTTCTTCCCCTGAATGCGTGTGCATCTCCGTCCGTCCTGAGACTGAGCCATCTCAGAGTCATGTTGCTGCCAGCGATTAATCTAACCTCCATCACCCTGAAATCTGGAGGAGACACCATGAATTTCTCATTAAGGCACGTCCACCTTTGTTGATAGCTCCATTTGTGGGGTCTTCTCTTATGACAATGCACTTAAGAAACTGTCACTGTTGTTTCGCACCCAATATGTGTATATATGTAAGTAATTTCTATGAACTGCCTTTCTTTCTAGAGATGGTACATCACCTGCTTCTGGTGTTTTGGATCCTTAATGATGTTGCCATACAGGAGCTATGTTCATTCCCCCATAAGTGCTGGCCTGGACTGATTTCCTTTCCTTGGCAAATTCCGGTCGCACCCTCTAGAATGATCTCCAAATCTTCCCGTGATCTCTCTTTGGCAGTTGGCCACAGTCCAGGTCCTTCTGGAAGCTGATGTCTCATTAAGGACACTTCCTTAAGTGTAAGTTTGTAACTAAGCTATGGCAAAAGGGGAAATAATTTTACCTTCTGTTTTCACTGTTTACGTACCAACTTGCTGTATATAGAGATTTTTGTCTCTATATCAGTTCCTGAAATGTTTTAGTGCTCTTCCATATTTAGCAGTAATATAAAATAGCAGCTGCTCAGCTCAGTGCTCCACCAGTATTTCTACTACTTCCAGCATCTGATCCAGCTATTCTAAAGTTAGTTTGTGTATCTCAACATTGTGCTGCTGCCTGCCTTTAGGCTATAGGCTTCTCAGTGCCTGCTGCCTTTGTACAGTCCCTGGCCAAAGATCCTCACCCACCACAACTGTCCTGAGACCCAGCAGTAACTTCTGCAACAAATCTAAACATGGTTTTCTCCTGTGTCACACAGAGTGTGTCAGGCTTAGAAATGTTTATTACACTGTCCTAGGAGAGAAATTTAATGTGTCTGCTACTCCTGAGTTTTGCAGGGTCATTTTCCAAATCCAGGGAGGCATATGCACAACACAGCGATTCAGACAGACGCAGCAACCACTGCTCCAGATTTTGGCTTCACTTCATCTCATTACAAAAAGCAGCTCATGTCCTGCTGTGGAGGAGGTGCAGGATTATACAGGAGGTCAGACTCCATCGTTCTGCTGATCCCTTCTGTCCTTTACTGTCTAAAAATAAGTTTTCAAAGCCCTTCTTAGGTCTAATGGAGACTTCATAAGAAATTCTTAAACCAAGATCCATTGCTGGATTCATGTGAGCAGCTGAGTGGACCCACTTGCAAGTCAAGGCTCTGATCCAGTAGAGATATACATTCTTAGTCACTTTACTAGCAGGTTTTTAAACTGTAAATGTGGACGCTTGATTCTGCACTTCCTGCATTTCTTTTAAGCGTTTTTCACAAAGGACAGAGTCAACTAATATTCAGTACTCAGTTTTGTACAGGAGCTAGTGGTCACAAAAGGTGCAAAGCAATATTTCAGCAAATTTCCTTGTTCTCCTGCACTTCAGTAGGGTTATTGGCTGTTGCTCTTGAACACTTGGATTTCCAGCAGCAGCTCAGGTGAAACCACCAGTTTCTTCTTATATCTTCTAGTTAATAATTCACCGTATAATAGGAAGCTAGCATAAGAAGATGCAAAATGGGAAAAAAAACATTTTGGGAAATATCGAATTCCTGAGATGACACAGGTGGGATTAACTTTTTTTCTAACCAAAAATCATGTATTTCTATTTTCACATTACTTTCGTAGCTGCTGCTGAACATGCTTATGGCAATTTCCATTTAAAAGAATAACCATGATTTTTGGAGACCTGGCCTGTATTAAAATGCTTGGGCCTAGCAATGTCTGGTATCTGAGCAATACAATATTACATAAAATTCTTGGATTTTAATAACATTTCTGGATATGGATCAGTTAATAAACTTTGTTTCACCAACCACCTAACAAATATCCAGTATGACTGCTTAATGAATATTTCGCTGAAATGAAATCTGGAACATTTCAGACTATCAGACTGAGGCAGAAAAACAATTGTCTGTAAGAAAAATCCCATGTTGCAGACTCCGTTTTACATAGCTGAAGTTCACTTTATTTCCACCAGCAGCATTTTCACCTTTTAAAATCTTCTCATACAGTGTTGTGGTAGCCTTTTATGTTCCCAGTGATCACTGCAGGATCTGCTAAAATGGACTGATGGAAGTTGAAGGCCAACCATTCCCACACAGTCCAACTTTCATAAGTGCTACATCCCTCTGGCCCTATAGGTTCTGCAGAGAGCAGTAGGCATGCAGACTTTCCCAAGGGGGAGGCTTGAAATGCTTGAAAATGATCAGTTAGGATTAAAAGCCTGCACACTTTGAAGCTTTTTCATGCAAAGACAAGTGGGCCCAACTGAAAATGTTAAGCCCTCTCACTGCTATAGTGTGCAAAGTACAGAGCTTCACGCTTGAGATGAAACCCGTACAGTCTGTGCCAGGCAGCCGCCACTTGCTGGCCTCAGGTGCAGCATATTTACCGTGTCGGGCACATGAAAACATCAACCAGGTATCAGCTATGCATTGGTGGGAAGGTGTGCAGCATGCCCTGGAGAAGACTCTGACACCGTGGGCTGGCTGGACTGCCATGCTCCCATCTTCCTTCCAGGTGGGTGCTTCTGAGCAGGAAAGACCAGAGTCTGGTGGCCTGTAGCCCTTGGCTGTGCTCCATGGGCGTCCCATCCAGGGGAGTGATGTGATCCGCAGTGCTTGAGCTTACATTACAAACCTGACACAGAGAGATGCCAGCCAGCCCTAGTATGAATCCAAGCTGGACCAGCACAGGCTTGCTTTGCAGTCCCATTGTATAGCCCTGAGCTCAAGCCAATAAATCATCTTCCTCTTTCCCTCCTTAACACTTTTATAGCCCCTGCTACAGACACTGCCTCATCATATTATCAGAAAAAAATAATCCTGGAGATGACAGCAGGGTTCAGTCAGCAGTGAGTGCAACTCTGGGACTGAGCTGATGAACAGAGCATCACTGACTGTGGAGAGGCAGCCACAGCTATGGCAACGTAACGTCGGGGATGGTGGTTCCTATGATAAACAACATGCTGCTTCCTTGCTGCTTCCACTGAAGCACTGTATAAGGCCACTACCGGTCAACTGCAAGTAAATGGCATAATAGTTGCCACCCTGCTAATTTATTGGGGTTTACCAAGAAAATAGCACCAGTGCCTGTGGAAGAGCTATTAGCAAATGTGCAAATGGAGTTTGCTTTATTATTGCCAGGGCATCCTAACGCATTGGTAATGGGACAGTGGCAGACAGCCCCACTGTTTTTCCAAAATGATAAATCAGAATAGCTCAGTCAAGCCAATGGTATACATTTCTCTCATGTTCACGAACTCCCTTTTGACAGAAAAACACACAGACAAGGAAGGGGGAAAAAAACACAAACAGATACACAAAGTTGAAGCTAAGACATCCTAATTAGGGATTGGCTTTATTTTTATGGCACAAGTGAAAAGATACCAAAAATGACCTTTTCAGTAAGCAGATACCTTTCAATCTTGTCAGTTCAACATGAGTGTGGATATTGCAGCTGCTGGACTGAACTACAAAATGTCAAAAACATCAACAGCAGATGAGCCCTCACTGGTATATACACTTGGGTTGCAGCGTCATTTTTGCACAGGAACAAAACAAAACAGAGCTTACTATTTTATCACAGAATCACATACCAGCTGAGGCAGGAAGGCAGCTCTGGAGATCATCTAGTCCAACCCCCTGCTCAGAGCAGAGTCAGTGAAAGCAGGTTGCCCAGGACCACGTGCAGTTGCATTTTGACTGTCTCCAAGGATGGAGACTTCACAATCTCTCTGGGCAACCTGTGCCAGTGTTTGATCAGCCTTAGACTAAATGTTTAAGTGGAATTTCCTGTATTTCAAATCATGCCCATTGCCTCCTCTCCTGTCACCGGGCACCAGAGTCTGGCTTTGTTGTCTTTATTCCCCTCCAATCCCAAAGCAATCAGATACTTAGGTAAACAGGTAAGATCCCCCTGAGTCTTGTCTTCTCTAGGCTGAACAGTCCCAGCTCTCTCAACCTCTCCTCATATGACACATGCTCCAGTCCCTTATCTTCTTCATGGCCCTTCACTACACTTGCTCTGGTACATCCATGTCTCTCTTGTGCTGGGGAACCCAGCAGCGGGACTCAGCAGCCCACATGTGTCTCACCAGTGCTGAGTGGAGGGAAAGGATCACCTTTGTCAACCTGGTGACACCCTGCCTGCTGCAGCCCAAGGTTCTGTTGGCCTTCTTTCTGCAAGGACGCATTGCTCACTCATGTTCAAATTTGTACTCATGAGAAGCCCAGGTTTTTCTGCACAGCTGCTTTCCATTTGGTCTGCCCCAGGCCTGTACTGGTGCAAGGTGTTATTCCTCCTCAGGTGCAGGACATAGTCTTTACCTTTGCCAAATTTCAGGATATTCTTTTAGGCCCATTTCTCCAGCCTGTCAAGGTCCACCTAAATAGTGGTAGATCCATCTGGCGTATCAGCCAATCCTCTCCATTTTGTACCATCCGGAAGCTTGTTAAGGGTGCATTCTGTCCCATCATCCAGGTCATTAATGAAGATGTTAAACAATATTGACCCCTGGGTAATACTCCTCATTACTAGCCTCCAGCTGGACCTCATGTCACTGATCACAACCCTTTAAACATGACAGTTCAGCCAGTTTTTATTCCACATCACTGTCCATTTACATAGGCCATGTTTCACCAGTTTTGCCTACGAAGACGTTACGGGAGCCAGCATCAAAAGCCTTGCTCAAGCCGTTACTCTCCCCTCATCCTCCAAGGCAGCCATCTCATCAGAGATGTGTATCAGATGGGTCAGGCATGATCTCCCATGGATTTATAAATTCAATAAATCCATGCTGACTACTCCCAATCACCTTGTCCTTAACATGTTTGGAAATAGTTTCCAGGTTTATTTGCTCCATCACCTTCCCCATTATCAAGATGATGATGACCAGGCTGAAGCTGTTGGACCTTCTTTCTTGAAAACAGGGGTGACATTTGCTTTCTTCCAGTCCTCAAGAACCTTCCCTGCTTGCCATGACCTTTCAAAGACAACCAAGAGCAGTTCCTCAATGACATCAATCAGCTCCCTCAGCACTCGTGGGCACAACCCATCAGGTCCTGTGTGCCAAAAGAGAATGCAAAAGTTGTTATTCCTTGATGAAAACCTGATTAAGTTTAGGAAGGCATCTAGTAGCAGAAACTGTTCTTAAATGGGAAGCAGCACATGAAAACCCAGTCTGGAGGAGAAACTTGGTACTGGGCTGCACACAGTTGTCTTATCTTCAGGATGAGATTCATCTCATCAGTTTTGGTCACTACTTGCCACAATATGTAACAACATAAACATAATATGTAGCAGAGGGAGAGAATTTTTCCTCATCAATGGCCAGCATTTCTAGAAGTTGGAAACTACTCAACCATCCAGCTAGGAGTGTGAAGGCAGCATCAGAAAGATGGTTGGGGGACAAGAACTTTCTCAAGTATTCTGGGGCACTATGTTGAGGGTTTTCTTTTATTCCTATACCTAACCTTTTGTCATTCCCATATAAGACTAGCAAACTTTTACCTAAGAAAACTATTCAGATGGAAGCTGTGTTTGGAAGCCATTCTATAGCTATTCTCACTGTGAGGAGACTATTGCTCTTAAATGTTGGCCTCTTTTTTTCTTTTTTTTTTTTTTGCATGTTTAAGAGACAAGCAATTTATAGAACAATTTTACAAGTCTACTTAGTTTAGCTTTACAAGTCTTTTTAGTTTAGCTTTGGGATTGAAAACTTCAAGCACTTCAATCAAGTATCACATGGCTTTCTGAAGCCTGCTACAGAAATCACAATAAAGTGTCTATTGTGGAAGAAGCATAATTAAATACACAAGGAAACCATAATTTATTGGGACTGGGACAATTCAATGCCTTCTGAAGACAAGTATTTACTTCTCCCTGATTCACCAGTACCTGAAGTATTTCTCTAAGCAGCAGCAAAGTGTCAAGGCCAAGAAGAATTTTAACAGCTCAGCATATGAATTATAGACTTACACTGAGACATTGCTAACTGAAGCTGCTGGAAGGAAGATGGGACAGACAGGTTTCCTCAGGGACGGAATACTATAAGCAACCCAGTAGTGCTTGCTGCAGACATTCCTGTGTACACACATGGGAGAGAGGCAACGAAAGCCCATCAAAATGTGTGAGGTGGTAATTTAATTAGTGTGGTCTTATGTAGAAGATGAGAGAAAATTTTACAGATATAGCGCAGGCTGGAAAGAGGTTTGGAACTATGAGCAAAACTAGACTCCTACTCTGTTCAGAGAAATGGGATTTCGTAGGTGTTTGAAATAACAGCTTTGTAGTGAAGAAAAAGCAGACTCCATATCAATTCCTTCTCCTAATGAAAATGCTTGTAAGACCCTGAATAACTATTAAACCCTCAGGTCAAGGGTACACCTATCTGGACAGGAGGGAAATTGAAATGCTATTCTTGCTGAGCCAAGGTGGAAAGAAGATATTCATTGAGCTTAATCAAAAACCTAATAGAAAGTATTTAAACAAAACCTGGCACAATAGCTACAGACTTTATTGGAGGAGTCTGGGAAGCCTGAGGATGCCTCCAAATGGCTCAACATCCACAGCTGCAATTTTCACTGGGGAAAAATATTTGAAGTAAGGTAAAGTTGAAACCTCCAAATTGCTTTTGGTGGTTTTAGGAGGTTTGATTGTATGTTTGCTATCTATAAGAAAGGGACCAGAGTAAATGCTTACACTTTCTGGACAATCTCTGCAACTTTCTACAAAAACCCAAGAAAGATCACTTCTAAAAATCCATATTAAGTATCAAGTAAGACTTCCACAAGGAAGGAGTTCAACTATCAATTTACGCAGCAAATTCTTGTTCTGTTGGCAAAATCCTTGTTATTTCACACAAAATGACCCTCAGATGATATGGATTAGCTGCATTTTTTCTTTGGAAGCCTCTCAATGCCTCAGATTTCATGGGTGATGAATAGATGTCTATGTTTCAGAGGAAGAGCTGCCATGCAGGAAGGCACCTTTCAGACAAGAATCACAGAATAGGTGTTTGTGATAGTGGTTCACAGCGCACTTGCAGCACATATGAGGTCTCTTCAGAACCAAAAGTTAATTTTTATAAGTGAGATAAAACCAGAACTGAATTTTGGGATAATCAGGCCAGAACTCCATTTGACTGTGGAAGAGTCATGAATCAGGCAAAGGTCTGCCCAGCAGTGTAAGCCACTTGCCAGCAGACAGTTATCTGCAACATGCAAGTCTCTGGCAGCAATTTTAACTAATGAATCCACTGTAATTAACTCGTTAGCAGTTGTTCCAATGACTTTACCACTCTAAGCCTCTGAGGCTCCAGAAAGCTAGCTATTTTAGAGGCTGTAAATTTTGCTAAAATGTGGCAGACATTTGCACAAGGCTTTGCTCAGTCAATAGAAGCGTGTTCAACTGTCTTCCACTTCGTGGAAAAATGTAACCTTTGTGGCAATGCTTCCTGGCAGAACATATCCTACAATGTTATCCCATGGCTACTTAGACCACTTAGCAAGGTAGGTAATAAACACACATCCTTTAATGCTTAACAGTCAGGTCCTTCTTTACTTTTGGGGCTAGAACAAAACCTCCTACAGCTACAGCTGCATTAGGGACTAGAGCAGCCAGCAGTGCTGACTTTGTGCAGCAAAGAACAATAGATGTATAACACACAAAGGTCATTACTGTGACAGAGTGGGACCTGCTCTAACAAGTTATAAATATGTAATACAAAATGGAGTTTGACAGGTGTTTTCTGTTCTCCAGGCTGTAGTCCTGCAGGATGTGGAAAATTGTAGTCTTAATTGGGTCTTGCAAAAGCTAACTAAACCCACTGCTGTGCCACACCAAGTCCCACATCAGTTGATACTGCTCCTTGGCCAGGAGTGCATGACCCAAAGGCTTCCCTGCAGAGGGTCGCAGGCAGGAGCACATTTTCTAGGTCCACACTGCACACCTTCAGGCAATGAGTCAGGACCAGCCACTGTGTGGCCAGCTACACAGCACCCACTTTCACCCTTACTTAGTTCTCACCTGAATTCTCTATATATGCCATGTACAACCCCAGAATGCTGGCCAGACAATGCTAATCTCAATGTACGAGTGAGACCCTCGGGTGGGACCTGAGAGAGTCCTTCCAACATGGGCAGCCCTCAGAGTTCCCTGCTGCTCTTCATCAGGTGGACACCCTTAGAGTAAAAACATATTGTGGGGAAAGAAGGAGAAAAGCCACTCCACACTGGGAACCAGCTATGCTTTCCATCCTTACCTGTTCAGAAAACATTCTTGCCAGTATGCCTCAAGGACAACACACGTAACTCCTAGCTCTCCCAAGGCTGGGCTCTCTGAAGATCCCCATTCCCATGGCGGGTGCTCTGTTGCAAGTCTGTCTAGCACACACATGTGTGTTATATCACCATCCCTGTCAACCCTGCTTCTACTGGTTGAGCCACAGCCCTCAGCATGGCGGAGCAGGGGGTCACAGAGACACTGTGACATGCTTTCCTGTGTGATTGATTCTGACTTGTACAACAGACCTAGAAAAGCTTAGCCTTCCCTCATTACAAACACCTAGTAGGATCCTTTGCGCTCTAAAGCAGAGGAACTGGACAGACGTGTCGCTTTGAGAATAACAACATATGTTTCAGCACTTAATAAGTTGTTTCTTGTCTCAGAAGCTCAATGCAGAATATTCTGCATTTTATTTTTAAATATTGAGAAAAAATGAATACATTTTATGAATTATCTGTCATCATCTTCCAGTTTGGTAGGTAACACATGTAGCTGGGTCATGATTTCAAGAATTTCATCACAGTTCAGTAGTAGTTAATAATTCTCCAGGGAAAGCTAGGATTCTTAGACACAACACATCAGGCATCAGAACTGCAGGTGGTAGAAAAACAGAAAAACAACTAATTCTGAAAGATTTCAATGAAGACCATGAGAACTTGCAGTCCAGCCACGGCCTGCCCAGGTCTGGATACAGCCAAAAACAAGCACCCTGGGGTGCTGCTCCATTTCTTTTAAATCTGAACCCTGCTGACACTAAAAGAGAAGTGGGGGAGGAAAGGACACACCTGGGGTGCTGGTCTGTCTTTGTTTAGCTCTGCCTACGGCCATATTCTGACTGCAGTAGTGATTACAACTCCTAGTGCACTGAAAATGTGGCTCCACCATCCTGAGAGGATGCAAGATCTGTCGGGCCAAACGCCCTCCCAGACAGTGTCCAGGACAGCCGGCAGCTCAGCCACAGCCCAAATGCACTTGGAAGAGCCCGAGGTGCCAATTCTCCTGTGATCTGCTGGCAGAAGAGCAGCTCTCTGTTGGCAGACATGAGCCCTTCAGAAAGACAACCTTCCACCACTCATGTGGCCCTGGCACTTGCTGACTGTCCACGCCATGGGAGACAGGACAGATGACCCCAGAACAAAATAAAAAGTAGCAGCAAGAGACAAGCAAGACACGACATCACTGCAGCTCTGTCAGAGTGCCCCAGACAGGTGAGGATACAGCTCTGAAACAGCAATCTCGAACCTCTGGTGTAGCTGATAGCTGAGGTAGCTGTCCTCACATCCTCAGCTTATTTTCATATGCAAATCTGGCCTCATCTTCCATGTATGATGAATAACATTTACTACTGCTACTGATGTCCACTTCAGCACATACAGACTATGCACTTGCCACAATCAACTGGTACAAAACTAGTCTTTCTCAGACTGCTGCATTCCAGTTTTAAGAGGAGGGAAAGACTAAATTTGAAGATTAATTATTTAAAATAAATTAGTTTCTTTGCTTAAGAGTTACGGATGTGATATAACAAGCCAGGGACTGACATTTAAAAGTGTAGTGGTGACTCAGATTGAAATACAGGCTGTGCCAAAAGGGTGCAGTGGAGAACAGAGTGAAATGCAAATGTAAACTTGATAGAGCCTTAATCCTGATTGCAGTATTACTGACAAAACTCAGCCCAGAGCTGACGCAGATTCATCCTACCTGGCTTTTAAAACATAGATATGACACCCAACTTAGAAGCTGTTGTCCTACACACCATCTACAGTTTACATGGAAATATCAAGACCTCTGGGGGAAATCAGCCTGATCTGAACCACAGAGCTCAACTGCCTGCTAGCAGTTCATGTCTCCAGTATTCCCTTCCTTTTTAGAAGAAATCTTCTGACTACATCACCCCTTACATCTGTGAGCTGTAGGAGTCAGACTGCTCACAAAAATCTGCTTGAGACACCAAAACTTACTAGAATTTACCCTTTCTACTCAACTTTCACGGCTTGCTGCCTTGCCTGCTCTTTTATTCTTCTGTAATGACCACTGAAGATTTCTGTGGTTTATGAGCATGCCCCAGCAGGTGGCATTCTGCACACATAACAGGTATTGTTCGTATCCATGTTGCTGTGTTAAATCATGGAGTTCATAGAGCTATCTGGAACATAACTCCAGCTGGTTTTGAGCACCCACAGGCACAGTACTCCAGATGAAACCTCATGAGCCTTGTACTAATACCTCCCAGTTTGTGGTGGCCTCCATGGCCACCAGGGACACTGCTGTGCTGTCCATAAGGACCCACACTCTTCTGAAAAGCTGCCCCCAGCCTGCATTGCCATATGGGTTTATCCCCTCCCAGGTGCAGGACTTTGTCATTTTTTCCAGCCTGCTGGGGTGTCTCTGAATAGCAGCCCTGTCCTCCCACCTACCAAGTAACCCCCTAGCCTGCTGTCGTCCAGGGAAGGCTCTGGTTCCCTTTACTGTCCTCCAATACATCACTCCACGCATTTCAAAATGAAAAAGAGTCCCACCTTGGCTTCTTCTTCCCTCTTTCTGAAGCCTGAATGATCCCATACAAAAGGGATTGTTACAAAGTGAAATAAGAAAGTATGTGTGACAGAGATACATTACTGTGAGACTGCATTGATGAAGCTCAGAAAAAGGAAGAGGAAAACTTTCAGTATTCTTGTGTTTTAAGCACACACAGACAATGCAAGATTCCTGTTTGCCTTTAAGGTACATAAATTTTTACTGGCTTTATATGCTGGAAACAAAGCATAATGTTTAGTACCACAGCACAATGCTAGGGATCTTCAAGTTGTATAGTGACTGGATACATCAATAAAATAAAAAATGCAATTTAAAATTGATCAAATATAAAATAACTTCTCTGAGGGCAAAGAACCAGAACAGTCTACAAGGCTGATGGACCACTGAAGAAATAGACTCCAGGATTCTTTCACTAAAGTTCTGCAATCCTTCAAGCTGTAACAAAATGATATTTAAAAATATACGTTGTACTATGCTTTTCCTGGAAGTCAAGAGAGACAATACCACTAATATAACAAAATAAATAAATAATTTGATTCTACTATCAGAAAGCTGTGCTTATTTTACAATCTTTTTAATAGAGAAAATACCACTTCCTGGAGCGAGCTCAAGGTGAAGAGGGATTAAAGCGATAACATTCAGAAGAAGTGGCATTTGTTTTTTATCATCTAAAATAGGTTGGGATTAATGAGACAGAAGAAAATATCAAGATGACTTAACGCAAGGTATGGAAGATTTTAAGGTGCTCTTTCACGCTGAAGAGGATTGCTAAAATAGCACTTTCCAATTCCATATTACTCACCTTTCACTAATTTTTCCCCAAAATTCTCCAAGTTTATAAGTAGTTACAGTTTCAAAATGACCAGGCTTACAAAGCACCTTATTTTTTAAAAGGGCTACTGTCTAGTTCCAGTATCCCAACAGGAAATTAAGATTCTGCAATCACAGTTTGCATCAAGAGCTAAGAAAGCGTTATCTGTCCCCATCCTATAAACCACATTCCCAGCCAGAGAAAACTGAGACCCTCAGAAGGTCTTTAAGGACTGTTTGTTTCTGATTTTCCCCAGCAAAGACAATAGGCCAATCATTAAAGCACACCCACATTACATATGGGAAACCTAATCTCAGGCGCCTCATTGGTATTAAGCAGGGATTTGAACGCAGGTGTCACAGGGCAGTACTCTAAATGGAACGATATACTGATATTAGGAGAAATTTGTAAGTGTCCCAGGAGCTGGGAACAGCAGCAGTGTTGCACAGATGCTTCGGCAGGACCTGCTGCAGCCACCTGCCTGCAGTTCATAGGGTTAGAAGTACAGCAGGGCTGGGAACAGAAGACCAGGGTCAGGCTCCAGATTTTGAATGTAGAGCTGCATAGGAGGAGATTGGTTTCCTTAAAGAGAAGAAAGTCACAGGTGTCGTGGTTTAGCGGCAGCTCAGCCCCACACAGTCGCTCGCTCACTCCCCACCGGTAGATGGGGGAGAGAATCAGAAGGGTAACGCTCGTGGGTTGGGATAAGAACAGTTTAATAATTAAAATTAAAAGAAACAACAGTAGAAATGCAATGTAAAGGAGAACAACGAGAGGCGCAAAGCCCCGGGGGAGGGGGGAAGGGAGGGGAGAGGGGGAACGAACCGCCGGAACAAACCGCACGTGCCGCAGCCGCCCGCCGACCCGACGCCGCGCCCGCGCTGCCACTGCCCCCCCTCAATATACTGGCCATGGTGTCACATGGTATGGAATGAACCTGCCATTGGCCAGTCGGGGTCAGCCGCCCCCACCATGGCCCTGCCCCTCCCAGCCCCCCCTGCCACACGGCAGAGCGCGGGAAGCTGGAAAGGTAGCCGACCCCCACAGTGAGGAGAATTAACCCCTTCTCAGCCAAAACCAGCACATTCTCCACCCCTTATTCCATACCATTTACACCATGCCCAGGTCCCATATGATGCAATACAACTGTACCAACCACCACCCCTCCCCTTCCCATCCCTTAACATAATACACAGACATCATTCCTTTAGTTCATGGATCTTCCCTGTAAAATGTCCATTAAAATGTCCATTGAGTTCACCCAGTCCATGACTCTGGGCTCCATCTGTTGTATCAGTCTTTCCGGGTGGGAGAGATGGTGTGTGGCGTTGGGTTGCTGCATACCGAGTCAGTCATCGTTCCATCACTGCTGCACTTTGCTTGTTTCACAGTTTATCTTCCATGGGTTGGGAGGCTCGTACTCTGATATCATTGATACAACACAGAGGTGACACACAGTATTATATAGCAGTTCACATTGTGCCATTCAGTTCATTGACTGTTTTCACCCAAAATCAAATCCCCTTGAGGCACACATCGGATTTCTCCATCCTCCCGCATTACCCACCAAGTGCACTCAGGTCCTCCAGCAAAAGCAATCCCACGAATGGGTTTGCTTTTGCCGGAGGCAGGAAGAACCCAGACTGTTTTGCCCAGCATATTTATGTGCACTACAGGGACTCTATCCCCTTCCACAGTATGTAGGATTTCTGACTGGGCAGGGCCAGCTCGGTTGGCAGATCCCCTCGTGTTGACTAACCACGTGGCTTTTGCTACATGTGTATCCCAATGCCTGAATGTTCCACCCCCCATTGCTCTCAGTGTAGTTTTTAACAGTCCATTGTACCGTTCAATTTTCCCAGAGGCTGGTGCGTGATAGGGGATGTGATACACCCACTCAATGCCATGCTCTTTGGCCCAGGTGTCTATGAGGCTATTTCGGAAATGAGTCCCATTGTCTGACTCAGTTCTCTCTGGGGTGCCGTGTCGCCACAGGACTTGTTTCTCAAGACCCAGGATAGGGTTCCGGGCAGTGATGTGGGGCACAGGGTATGTTTCCAGCCAGTCGTTGTTTCTACCATTGTAAGCACATGGCGCTTGCCTTGGCGGGTCTGTGGGAATGTGATATAGTCAATTTGCCAGGCCTCCCCATATTTATATTTCAGCCATCGTCCCCCATACCACAGAGGCTTTACCCGCTTCGCTTGCTTGCTTGCAGCGCATGTGTCACATTCGTGGATAACCTGTGCAATAATATCCATGGTCAAGTCCACCCCTCGATCACAAGCCCACCTGTATGTTGCATCTCTCCCTTGATGGCCTGAGGTGTCATGGGCCCACCGAGCTAAAAATAGTTCACCCTTATGCTGCCAGTCCAGATCCACCTCAGCCACTTCAATCTTGGCAGCCTGATCTACCTGCTGGTTGTTTCGATGTTCTTCAGTGGCCCGACTCTTGGGGACGTGAGCATCCACATGCCGTACCTTTACAACCAGGTTCTCTACCCGGGCAGCAATATCTTGTCACAATGTGGCAGCCCAGATGGGTTTGCCTCTGCGCTGCCAGTTGCTTTGCTTCCATTGCTGCAGCCAGCCCCACAAGGCATTTGCCACCATCCAGGAGTCAGTATAGAGATAGAGCACTGGCCACTTTTCCCGTTCAGCGATGTCTAAGGCCAGCTGGATGGCCTTTACCTCTGCAAACTGGCTCGATTCACCTTCTCCTTCCGCAGTTTCTGCTACTTGTCGTGTAGGACTCCATACAGCAGCCTTCCATCTCCGGTGCTTTCCCACAAGGCGACAGGACCCATCGGTGAACAGGGCATATTGCTTCTCATCTTCTGGCAGTTTGTTATACAGTGGGGCTTCTTCAGCACGTGTCACCTCCTCCTCTGGTGATAATCCAAAATCTTTGCCTTCTGGCCAGTCCATAATCACTTCCAAGATTCCTGGGCGACTGGGGTTTCCTACTCGAGCCCACTGGGTGATCAGTGCAACCCATTTACTCCACGTAGCATCAGTTGCATGGTGTGTAGAGGGGATGTTTTCTTTGAACATCCAGCCCAGCACTGGCAGTCGGGGTGCCAGGAGCAACTGTGCTTCAGTACCAACCACTTCTGAAGCAGCTCGAACCCCTTCATATGCTGCCAATATCTCTTTTTCAGTTGGAGTATAGCGGGCTTCAGACCCTCTGTATCCCCGACTCCAAAACCCTAGGGGTCGACCCCGGGTCTCCCCAGGTGCTTTCTGCCAGAGGCTCCAGGTAGGGCCATTCTCCCCGGCTGCAGTGTAGAGCACATTTTTTACATCTTGTCCTGCCCGGACTGGCCCAAGAGCTACTGCATGGACTATTTCTCGTTTAATCTGTTCAAAGGCTTGTTTTTGCTCAGGGCCCCATTTGAAATCATTCTTTTTCCGGGTCACTTGATAGAGAGGGCTCACGATCAGACTGTAATTTGGAATATGCATTCTCCAAAAACCCACAATGCCCAAGAAAGCTTGTGTTTCCTTTTTGCTAGTTGGTGGAGACATGGCTGCTATTTTGTTGATCACATCCATTGGAATCTGACGACGACCATCTTGCCATTTGATTCCTAAGAACTGGATTTCTCATGCAGGTCCCTTCACCTTACTTTGTTTTATGGCAAAACCAGCCTTCAGAAGGATTTGGACTATTTTCTCACCTTTCTCAAAAACTTCTTCCGCTGTGTTGCCCCACACAATGATGTCATCAATGTATTGAAGGTGTTCTGGAGCTTCTCCCTGTTCCAGTACAGTCTGAATCAGTCCATGGCAAATGGTAGGACTGTGTTTCCACCCCTGGGGCAGTCGATTCCAGGTGTACTGGACGCCCCTCCATGTGAAAGCAAACTGTGGCCTGCACTCTGCTGCCAGAGGGATTGAGAAGAATGCATTAGCAAAAAATTGTGGCACACCACTTGGCCGCCTTTGACTCCAGTTCGTATTGAAGTTCTAGCATGTCTGGCACAGCAGCACTCAACGGTGGAGTGACTTCATTCAGGCCACGATAGTCTACTGTTAGTCTCCACTCTCCATTAGACTTCCGGACTGGCCATATGGGACTGTTAAAGGGTGAGTGGGTCTTACTGATGACTCCTGGGCTCCTCAGTTGGTGAATGAGTTTATGGATGGGGATCAGTCTCTGTTGGTGCGATATTGCCGCCAGTGCACTGTTGTGGTGGCGATTGGCACCTGTTGTTCTTTGACCTTCAGCAACCCCACAACAGAAGGGTCCTTTGAGAGACCGGACAGGGTAGACAGCTGTTCAGTTTCCTCCGTCTCCAAGGCAGCTACACCAAAAGCCCACCAGTACCCTTTTGGGTCCTTGAAATACCCTCTCCTGAGGTAGTCTATGCCAAGGATGCACAGAGCCTCTGGGCCAGTCACAATGGGGTGCTTCTGCCACTCATTCCCAGTGAGGCTCACTTCGGCCTCCAATACAGTTAGCTCTTGAGATCCCCCTGTCACTCCAGCAATGCTGATGGGTTCTGCCCCTATATAGTTTGATGGCATTAAGGTGCACTGTGCGCCAGTGTCCACTAAAGCTTTATACTCCTGTGGGTCGGACGTGCCAGGCCATCGGATCCACACAGTCCAGTAAGCCCGGTTATCCCTTTCCTCCACCCGGCTGGAGGCAGGGCCCCTCTAGTCCTGATCATGGCAGTCACAACTCACTTCCTGTAAATGTGAATCAGGAGTCCCTCTATTACACTTAGAAATAAAATCTGCGCTTCTACTCCTCTGTCTGGGGACTTGCTCACTGGAAACTGGAGCAGCAGCTTTCCTGGAAGAGCCTCCCTGAGTGACTGTTCTTCCTTGCAGTTCATGTACTCGTGCCTGTAGGGTCGAAGTAGGCTTGCCATCCCACCTCATCATGTCCTCTCCGTGGTCACGCAGGTAGAACCATAGGGTGGCCCGTGGTGTGTATCCCCTTCTTTGAGCCAAAGGACGCTTATTCCTAACAGCTGAGACACTGCTCTGTCGAGGTGGGGAGTAGGACAGATCTTCTTTGAGTTGCTGGACCTCTTGGGATAGTTTCTCCACAGCAGAGACAAGCGAGGAAGAGATATTTGTGTCGTAATCCCAGAGTCTATCTATCACCTCTGCCACCGTTGGTGTCTCGTCATCTTTCCAGGACATCACTGCCAATGAGTTTGCATGCGAAGATGGTGCACTCCGTACAAACTTCCGCCACATGGGTCGTGTGCACTCGGCTTCTTCTGGATCTTTGGATGACCGTTGATCATCCAGGTCACCATAAATCACTTCAAACACAGCTAATTCCCTTAGATACTGGATGCCTTTCTCCATAGTTGTCCATTTTCCTGGACGATATGTAACATCTTCTTTAAAGGGATACCTTTCCTTCACTCCAGACAGGAGTCGCCTCCAGAGGCTGAGGGCTTGTGGTTTTTTTCCAATTGCTTTGTCAACGCCCCCTTCCCCAGAAAGAGATCCCAATTGTTTGGCTTCTTTTCCCTCTAGTTCCAGGCTACTGGCCCCATTATCCCAGCATTGGAGCAGCCAGGTGACAATGTGCTCACCTGAACGATGGCTATAATCTTTTCGCATATCTCGCAACTCGCTTAAGGACAGGGATCGGGTGGTCTCTATTTCATTTATTACTTCTCCCTCCTCTCCCCGCGATGGCCCTGGTTCTTCATCATCCCGTTCTAAACGAGTTGATGTCCGCTTCCAATATTTCGTCTTGTGTATGGGGGCAACTGATACTGGTACGGGTTTATTTTCTGAGCTAGCTCCGGTACTTGTTGTGGGGGTTTGAGTGGCTGCAGTGCCTGTTGTCAGGGCTGGATTGTCTACAGTGCCAGTCACTTTGCATTTCAATTCAGAGACATTCTCTTCCCCCTGGGGGCACTGAATACTGTTGAGCAGGGCTCGGTATGCATGGGCCAGACCCCAGCACGTTGCAGTTATCTGTGTCTCTCTGGAGTTCCCAGCGTAACAACATACTTTCTCCAAATATTCTACTAGTTTTTTAGGATTCTGCACTTGTTCGGGGGTGAAACTCCAAAACACTGGGGGTGCCCACTGCCCTAGGTATTTGCCCATGCTATCCCACATGCCCTGCCACTCGTAACTATCAAGCCTCGGGGCAGATTTCTGGGTGATATTCTTAAGTTGCTTAGTCAAAACCAAAACAACATGCCCAAAAACTAACAATAAGTGCACCTTAACCACCCAAGGATGTTCAAGATACAAAAACGTTGTTGTAACAAAGGCACAGACATCATAGAACAAAGTTGCAAAGGTACTATTCTGTATTTCCTCCATATAAAATCTCTCAGAGGAGGAGGTATAATTGCTAATTGCCTCAACAAGGTGGTATCCGAAGTACAGTAACGGTTTCAGCAAAAACCCCAAATACCAGATAAAGCTGAAAACGAGTGTTTGTATAACAAATCTTGTAGGCAAAACATTACTAATCACAGCAGAACACAGCAGACTCAAACAACCAACACGAGTCTTTAACACCAACTGCAAAAAGGACAACATGGTGCTGTGACCAGCAGCTGTTGTTATCTCCAACCCTTGAGCCCCACGTTGGGCGCCAAAAAGACTGTCGTGGTTTAGCGGCAGCTCAGCCCCACACAGCCGCTCGCTCACTCCCCACCGGTAGATGGGGGAAGAGAATCAGAAGGGTAACGCTCGTGGGTTGGGATAAGAACAGTTTAATAATTAAAATTAAAAGAAACAACAGTAGAAATGCAATGTAAAGGAGAACAACGAGAGGCGCAAAGCCCCGGGGGAGGGGAAGGGAGGGGAGGGGAGAGGGGGAACGAACCGCCGAAACAAACAGCACGCGCCGCAGCCGCCCACCGACCCGGCGCCGCGCCGCCCCCGCGCTGCCACTGCCCCCCCTCAATATACTGGCCATGGTGTCACGTGGTATGGAATGAACCTGCCATTGGCCCGTCGGGGTCAGCCGCCCCCGCCACGGCCCTGCCCCTCCCAGCCCCCCCTGCCACGCCACGCGGCAGAGCGCGGGAAGCTGGAAAGGCAGCTGACCCCCACAGTGAGGAGAATTAACCCCTTCTCAGCCAAAACCAGCACAACAGGGATGCTGGTTGGAAGGTACCCCTGGTGGTCAACCAGACCAGCCTCCTGTTCAAAGCAGGAGTCCTGCACGCACCAGATTAGCTCTGCTGTGGCTTTGTCTAGCTCAGTTTTGAACACCCCAAAGGGCAGAGTGCACCACCGCTCTATGAAACCTGTCCCAGTGTTGCACCACCCTCTCAATGACACGGCTTCTCCTAACATCAAGTCTGAGCCCTCCACGCCTCAGTGTGGCCATTTACCCCTTGCCATATTATTTGCCTCCACCAAGAAGACTTTGGCTCTGTCATCTCTGTAACTGTTCTTTAAGTAGGTACACGCTACCACAGCCACCCTTCAACTTCTTCACTGATTCCCTTAGCCTCTCACTGTAGTTCAGGTGCTTTCAGCCCCTGAGTATCTTGATGACCCACACTGCTGAACCCTCTTCTGTATCTAAAGGGCTGCTACTGTGAGGGATGTCCAAACAAACTGGGAAATCCTACATTAGGTCACTTCAAGGTTTTGCTCTTTTCTTTTCTTTCCCTGAACTTCTTTTGCAAAACAAGCATATTACCTCAAGGAGTTGCAATGATACAAATTAACCTGATCTTATAAAAATTAACATGCCCTGAAAGCTGTTCCATTGATCCATGAAAAAATATGGGCTTATCCTCTTTACTTGAGGTGCCTAAGAAAGACAAATAAAGAAACAAAGAAAGATCTAAGCCAGTCCTTTTTTCTAGATGATAATCGACAAAAGCACCTGTAAAGAGCAATTAATCTCCCTTATCTGAGCTGACTTAGCATGAGAGGCACCACCTTCTGGAGTTGTCTATTCACTTCGTTGCCTACAAGTGGGGCCTACTGGGGCTGACTTAGGCTTAGACATCAAACTTAGGGTAGATAAATCCCATGTTACTAGCAATGTTTGCTAATATGATTATATTATATGCAAGCTAAACAGACAAGCTAAGTCCCTCTCCTAAATTCGAACCGGTTCTATAAAGCAAGCAGGAGTAAAAATGCTGTTATGTTTTGATAGAACAACAAATAGTTACAAATCTAAATGCAAAGATGGCATTTAATGGTGCAATTTGCAAATCACTCTCCAAAACTAATGTGTAGCCATTACACTTTTTTTAGTACAGTGTAAAATGTACGGTCTATGTTTAATTCAAGAGTTTAAAACCTACAGACTCTGGAAAGTTTAACTGATTTCTTATCATAGTGGATGCCTTAACTCTATCCTCTTACTTCATGCATATTCCCTATGAAATTCCTACGTATGATTATAAAAGGAACACAACATCTAATTTTATTCTCAATTGCACATTATTTTATATTTGTCAATATTATACTTGTGAAGTGTAGAAATGTAAGCCCTTCTCCACTAGAAAACCACTCCAAAGCCCAAGCTCTAGTGTTATTCACAGCAACATCATAGCAGATTTCCGTTATCAGCATTGCTGAGTTTTTCAAAGCTGACAGCAAGGAGTAAGAGCATTGTGAGGGGTCATGCACATTTCATGAACGTTCTGGCTGGGAGAGGTAGATCAAAAGGCATTTTGGCAAGGAAAAAGAGGACCCCTAGGAACAGAAGCTATAATAAAAGGACCTTAGTTAAGAATTTATCTGCTTCCTCACTTCTGAGTAGAAGCAGCCAGCAAGTGAACTGAAACCTTGGCTTGCCCTCAAGCAGCTGGGAGGTATGGTAGACCGGACCAGACCAAGACACGGGAACACACAGAGTGAGTGGACCTGGAAAGGAAGAGGAAGAGCGGCACCTTCACTCCCATGTGGAAGCAGTCCTTCCTGAAGACACAGCTGTAAGATGTGGTGTCATCTGAAAGTCTTTACGCAAAAGGTCTGATTTCTAGAGGACATGTTTTTCAAAACCTCTCAGTCGTGCAGATCAGAGTGCTGGTGCAGCACTGGATGACTGATGTTGCCATTCCGCCAAAGAGAAATGGATGGAGTCAGTGAAAAAATTTAAGTCTTAACTATAAAAAGTTTTTCTCTTCTATAAAATGCATCATTTCTTTAAGCTGCTTCTGCTTTCTGTGAAGTTGCTCTTATTTAATTACAGACTAGAAAATACATTTGTGCAAAAACCAAAAGATGTTTCCACTCTAAAAAAAATTTCAGTTTCAGAAACTAGTTCATATGACCAGTGTTTCCATATTTCTTTAGGGGCTGTGAGCTCAGGCTGCAATACATCTTCCAAGATGTATTCCATTTTTTAGCCTCTTGGTAAAGGTAAGGGAACACATCATAGGAATCTTTCACAGTTCGTCTCAGGTATGTGCCCTGCATGCTTTGACCAGAGAAGGGAGGAGAACATACTCCAAATGGGAACACCTACAAAACAGAGTGGACCGTATGGAATTGCAATTCTATGCTTCTTAACAGAAACACTGTAGTTCTGCCTAAGCCAAAAATATTCAAAGGAGGAACATATTTAGTTAATGGCATGAGAAAGTCAGGTGTGGCCAAGATCTTACTCAGCCTTGAAAAAGTCTGAGCAAGATGGGGAGGGAAAGACAGACAAATTCATGTTAGCACTGGCACTAAAGATAGAGAGGTAAGCTTTGGGAAGTGGGGCGGAGGGTGGGGAAGAGAGATGTACCTATCATTTAATAACAAAGTTTTGGCAAAGATTCACGTCCTGTAATTTCATCTATCAACAGAGCATCCTCCAGAGAGTGGTGTAAAGCAAGAATTCAAATTTCTTCCACTATGAGAAGTGAAGACAGACTGGATTGCTAACACAAGGACCTATATTCGTTACCCTAGAGTTAGAGAGAGGTATTCCCTTTCCTCTGTCAAAATGAAATGGGAGATTTATATTTGGCCTGCCAAAGGTATTCTGGTACATAACAGTGAAAAAAAAGTCCAGCAGAGAATTAGTAGTAAAAGAAAAATACCTCAAACCTAATTCCGGGACGTAGAATCTCCCTTTTACACACCTCACAGTCACGACCTTCAGCTCCGGCACGCTCTGCTTCTACAGCTCCCTTATCTATGTTTCTATACAATGAGTTCAGCTCACAGAAAGCTAGTTCACTGAGCACATTTTCAGATCAAAAACCTTATTAAAGGAACAGAATGTGAGGAAGATAGGACCAGGTGATTGACAGTGATTGTACTGGAAATGCGAAAGGCTGCACAGCCCTTTCTGAAACGCAGATTTCCCAGGACTGCGAGATGTTGGGGTCTGATGCTATGTTTGGCCCATTAAACAGCTTTTTAGGCCAGAAGGGATATCTTCAGAGTCTCACTTCACAGGCCATAACATTTCACTGTTTAATTCCTTCATTAAAGCAATAAGAGTTCATTGTGCTGTATCATATCTAGATTAAAAAGGATTTTCAGGGAAGAGAAGAATCTATAAAGTGCCTAGATAAAGTTATTCCAGCAGTTATTTAGCCTTGCTGTAAAAAATATGCTTCTTTTCGTAGCCTGAATTAATCTGGTTTTACTTTAGAGATTGAGTAGCATCGCACTTTCATTCACTAGATTAAATTGTCATCCCATATCAGAAATGTCACTGTGTAGCAACTCTTAAACCATGATAAAGCAATGTGCTAACCTTTTTGGCAAAATAGAAAGATTGAGCTTCTTCACTTCTACTGACAGGCAGCATGTCCAGACCTCTGACTGTGCTGGAAGAATTTCAGAGGTGTTTAAAACCTGAGGGCCACAACTGGACTCAGCCCTCAACACCACTTTCACCAGAACAGAAGTCATATCGTCCCCTAACTCCTACTGGATATTTCTTCACCATATGTATACAGGTATCCCCTGGTATCCTTAGTCCCACACTGCACATGGGGTGGTTTTCAGAGTTTCCTGACTGTGCAATGGCTATGTACCATGATGCCCAGTTAGGGATGGCAGCCGCGGAAAAGAAGGGCCTGAAACACCTGAGTTATAAGCACCATGAGGCACTCTGATATCTCAGGTGGACACTGTCTTATGGAAAACTACATTGGAGAGTCAGAAATACCTGAGCTAGCTTTTAAAGACTCTGCTGTGACAGCACCGAGCTCTGTGCAGCTAAATTTGTCTTGTTTCTTGGCAGTCTGCAGCATAGACATACTGGGTAAGATTCATCTGGCCAAGTGTAGACATATACATCTGAGCCAGACACCCTTGGCTCCTATATGGACCTCTTATCTGAGAGTAGGTGTTTGAAATAGATTACATGAGTCACGACTTAAAAGAGCCTACTTTTCTCCACAGAGCACACAAGGAACCTAGAATAGCTCAGAGGTAGGTAGGCACTTCCAGGCTGTAGTAAAGTTTGCCAAAATGAATCCCACCCACTGTGAGGAGATATGAGACACTCTCCAAAAAATGGCAAAAATTTTCAGAAGTCCCATTTTGCCTTTTCTTTCCCCCCTCCATCAGGCCTGGTATGGAAACACTGAATGTTTAAAGGAAAATTGAAAAGAAGTTTTGGCAAACTTTTTCTCTCAAGATGAACCTTTCCAAGTACTGTATGAGAGTATTGGTACTGCTTCACTTCAAACTTTCATGTATTTACAACTCCAGATGAATTTATTTTAAAAGTCTCTAGCAGAAAGTTACATTTTTGCAAAAAACTTTCGGTCTTGTTTAAAACTAGCAGCCTTTTCTCTTTTCAATATTTTAGTAGTTTCTTCCTTTCTTTGTGTATAAGTTAGAGATAGGGCTGAAAAAATGTGCGTGTACACCTCAGTGTTTGCATTATGTCATTAATGCAAGTGAGGGGTACTGCACTCAAGCTGGTGATATCATATGAAAGTTGTTGGAAATATATTTTTTTTTATTTTTCTTACAGCTATTACCATGAAAGTCTTACACACACACCAATAAAGTTATTTAAATGTTTTTTTCATTTGTTTGTATGAGGGTCAAAGTATATAAAGTAATCTACTATTTTCTATTGTGGCAATATTTGCACAACAGACTTAAATTACATCCACCTTTATGTTCACTAGATAAACCAACCAAGAGGCCAATTCCTCCTCTGCCAGAGACAGATCACGGGTATTGTGACTAATTTCAATAGGAAGAGCAGTACAAGCATCTGTTCCTTGTTACTCTCCCTACCAATTTCACCTTGGTTACTTCGGAGACTTTCCTGTTTCTCATACAAATCCAGGTAACAAAACATTTTTGTCTGCTTACAGCCTGTCCAATGTCATACTGATGAAACGGCCATAGTATGTAAATGGTGCTCACAGCCTGAGATCCCCAAGAGTGTATGTATGTTCTTCATTTCAGTGATTTATATTGTGAGAATAAAGTAATTGGGCAGGGAGAGCCCATGGCACCTGGATGTAACGTATTTCAAGATTTAGTTCAAGAGATCTCAAATCAGGTCCTCTGCTACATGTTGCTTCAATAAAAACAGAGGAAATTAAGTCCTCACTTGTATTTCTTTCTTCCTTTTAGATAGCAAAAATGAGTATTTTGTATAAAGATCTGGTATTTTAACCCCTTCCTGTGTTCTCCTAGCCCTCCTGGGATGCAATAGTTTGAGAGAATCAGGAAAATGTAGGCACAGAAATGCCATTCACTTGCCAATACCAATTGTCCAGCGTGCCACTGATCCTAAAGTTGCACTAGATGAATAAGTTGGAAGGGACTCAGAGATACAAGGTAGCTGTTGTGCTCTTTTTTGTTCTTCAGATCCATTCATTTTCCATGTGCAGTGTTTTTTCTTAATGCCCTATACAGCATCTACACCCGAGAGAAGTAATATTTTATCCTGTACTACAACACTATTTCTCTTTACCCCGCTTTGAGAAGACAACCAAAGATGTTCCTGCTTTAAACAGTGACTGAAAATACAACAAGTTCTCAATACTTCTGTAAAGGAAGTTACACTAAAGTTCTGCCTTTGAACTGCGATGGAACATTATTGGTCAAAGTTTCATTTACTTTGGAGTATATTTAATCTGAAGTTTGGGGGGTTTCTTTGGTCTTCTCGGCAGCTTTTTCAAATTTCAGCAATAGAAAAGGTTAGCATGCAAAAGCTTAAAAGTGCAGTATTCCCGAGTACACTAAATGAAATGCATCTTTTGCATTTTGCCATGAAATTGATTATGCCAGAGAGAAAGGAAGCTTGTGTTATACAAGCTCTCAAAGATTTTCCATGAAAAAATTCATCCCCACAATCAATAGAGACGTGATATGAAACCACATTGTTACAAAGGTTTTCTCCTCAGCATTTCTGATCAATGTAAATTTGAATTCCACACTGTAAGATAATGCTGAATGCCTAAAACATAAATTATGGTGAGGTAGATTTGAAATAGAAGCAGCTATGAAGTATTTAAGAAACAAGACTCCATAAATAATGACACATTATAAGCATCCAACTTGTGCGGTAGAGTATATTTTTATTTAATAACAGTGTGATGCAGGATCATTTACAGAGAAAAGAGCAAGAATCCCATTTTTAGAGACAAGCCAAACGGATCTTTGAGTGAGACATGTATCCTTATGTATTTACATGAGTTTAAAAAGCCATAAAATCTTATCTGAATAAACTACTGGGGGACTATGAAGCATCATGTATATCTTTTACTTGTCAAGTTGTCAAACTTTTTATGAGTTGTCTGAGTTTCCTCAGTCATCCTGTGATTCCATGATCAGTATAGAAGCACAGAGCAGTATTTAACTTTGTGACCATGTAACTGCACTTGGTGGCTGACATCATGATTATTTTGTTGTGGGATAGGTAAAATTCCATGGCACTGGGCTTTGTTAGGATACAATGACTGTGTAATCCCTATTCTTTTCTTTATTTAACTCTTGTTTTTCAATAGGCTTATACTGTAGCTACATTATAATGAAAATTATTAATGATAGTAATAATACCCATTATGTTGTGCATATATTAACAGCACAAGCAGCACTTGCATCTAGGCATACAGCACACTGGAAATTCAGCTTGGTTTTTGTGGGTTCTACTGCATCACAGCACTTCTCTTCCCCCAGACAGACAAGGTCCCAGGTTATAGCACAAGTTTGTTTCAGAAACAGCACTAACTTATACCTTGGTTTTATACATTATGAAGCTTCAGCATTTTCTCTTCACTTCCAAATTTTCACTCCCCTTGACACTGGTCAACTCCTCAAAGTACTGCGTGACGATGAGATGGAACAACAGGCTGAACAGAGGCACCCTGCTAGGAAACAGCAGCACCCCAATGACATATGTCAAGCACAAGTTTCTTCTAGCATGTCATTATGGAAGAAGGAGACTAGTAGTCATAGGCCGAGATTGTTTTATAAAAAATATAATCTGATTTTACATAACAATCTTCCAGCTATCGCACACGTTCATCAGGCCTAGTGCCATGATTAAGGAGCATGCTTTTACAATGTACATGGAAAATATTTTCCCAGGGGGTGAACCATGGCATTTCTTTTATGGTTCAACATCCAGAAGTCAGCCTCCAGAAGTCAAGAAATGATTTGCATTCCAGGATTTTATGTTCCCATTCTGGGGGGAAAAAAGAAGTTGATTATTTGCATCTTCTGTGAAGATTTTCCCCACAAGACCAAGTCCGAAAGCTTATTCTGGTGATGGAGCATAGCCTACTGCCATGTGTGCTGTCATACACGCTCTGCCCCTCCCCGGACATGGTTCTGCAGCTCAGAGCCCACAGAGAGGGTTAGGCAGGCAAGTGGGGAACAGGAGTTGCTGCAAAACTGAAGGAAAGACAAACCAGCAGGATGAGGCATCAAGCTGAGCAGAGGAGACTCCTCTAGTCACCAGAAATGTTTCATTGTTAAGTCATAGTTTCCCCAAACTAAGAATAGGTCTGTGTAAGAAAAAAAACCAACAGCAAAACATATGTGTGGAAAAAGAAAAATCTGATATCAGCCTTTCATGTAGTGATCCTGAATATTCAGTACTTCATATGAGCAGCGGCTCTAAAGAGACTGATTAAAATCCATAAATAATGAATAAATGACCATTATATGAGCACAGATCTGCCTCACGTGTGCTACCTGGTATACAGGAACATACCTCCATAAGGAAATCCATAAGGATTCACTTCTCTCTCAGCAGGGGCAGGGCAAAGGAAGGAGAGAGATGAGGTTTTAATGCCAGAAGTTAGGACTGACTGTTCAGAGCAGTCTTGCTATTTACTTTGCTCTAAACCACACCGGAGGCATACGGCTATTGTACACACAGGGTGGAGTGAGCTATGCAGGATGCTTACTGCAGTAGGGCTGTCAAGGTCCTTCACCAAGCTGCAGTATTTGGCATAGTAGTTGCAGCAATCCTGCACAATGCCTGTATGTTTCTCAAAGTCCTTTTCCAAGTCTCTGCGTGATTTAACTGAGAGCCAATATTCTATTTCCACAATATTTTAAGTTAACAGCAAAACATTCTGGACATATCTTATTACTCTGTTCGTCTCTTCCCCCCGGGCTTCTCTCCTGCCTCTGACAGCTTTCTGATTGCAGCCTCTCCTCGCCCAGCAATGCCTCAAGTTTCATCATCCAAATTACTGTACTTTAAGTCCCCTGCAGTAACTGTGTTTATTTCCAATATCCCAACAGGAAGACCCCCATCAAGATGAGTCATTCTTATTTCCAAGGGTGTTGTGCTGAGGCCACTCAGAGGAAGATGCAGCAGCAGCAGCTTTGTATTAGCCTAGTGGGGGGAAAAAAACAAGACCCCTGCTTTCAGCTACATTTCTTTCCAGCAATACAGATATTTTTTCCAGAAATGATGAAAATTACAAACACTTACTCAAAAAAAAAACTCTGCTGGAAGCACCAGAGTCCTCAAAACCTCGGGATGTGTACCATGATGTATGGAAATGGGAACCGGCTACTTTGAACTTGCTACCGCCTGGACAGAAAGTGATCCTTTGCTGTGAACTCCACAGATCTGCTGGGCCTCTGAACTGTTCATTCATGCGTTATTTTTTGGCAGCCTTCACAATTTCCACAGAATCATTGGCAGCAGCCTCACTAGAGAGCAGGTAAGCCTGACCCTGCAACTTATCTACCACTATTAATCACAAACTGTTTTCAATCACTTCATAATAGTGATCGTTCAGAGGTTTTTTAGGATGGTGTAACGCTGCCATGGAATCTCACACATAAAAATTCTCAGAAGATTCAGGGTAATCCTTGCTTTCAGCTCAAAAGAGCGCAAGAAAAGCCTTTCACCATGTTACTGATATAGCACAGCTAGAGCCAGCTGACGCAGACCTTAAACAATAGAGCTAGAATTGGGTCAAGATGTAGCAACAGTCTGAAGAGTTTTGGTCTTAAATCAATAATGGCTTTCCAGCTCTAATTCTGCTATCTTTGAACAAGATCCTTGCATAGTATACTCAGATAACACAGGCTAGTCACTGGACTGTAGTATCAAGCATTATTCAATCTTCAGCTGTGTATACCACCATAGGAACCCCATGTTCCCAAAATTTTGAACATCAGTGGAAAATTTGCCACTATATGCATACATGCTTAGGTATGATATGATGTGGCTTTCTGGAGCCACTGCAGTTTGTCAGTGATGTATGAAATGAGGAATCACAGCCCAGTGCACAGAAAACACAAGTAACGCCACCCAACAAGTAGGCTGAATTTTCAAAGTGCTGCTTGAACTCTTGTACTGTTGGTCCTATGAAGAGTGGGACAGCCAGGGTAAGAAAGGACAGGATACAGCTTCAGAGATGCAAGGGGAAAACATCTTCTGTCAGGGTCTGTCTTACATATATAACTTTGAAAGCTGTCATTTTAATTGCAGATATTTGCTCTTCCTAGCTACTTTTCTTTTCCCCATTGGAATGAAAGTGCTGTGATGCCAGGCTGCTTGGAAGATTAGGGATTTATTTGGTTTTTTGCTCTTAATGTTCTTGCTGAATTTATTTATATCTTGGCTGGTTATTAGAACTTGTTCCATATGGTAATCTGGCAATGCCAAGCCAAGGATTTAAAATTTAAAAGTAGATTCTTTCAACAAGAATATACACTTCCATGACTTGGAAATTCACACAAAAATATTAGGACACTGTTTAACCCAGTTTTTCACAGGAGAAGTGGGGACGAAGGTAGCCAGGGGGTAAACGGGAGACTATATAAAAGACCAAACTAGAATTTTTTTTTTCATGTTGGAAGGTGGCCCAGAAGCCATGATGACTGTAAGTCTGTCTTCTTCGCTCATTGTGTTGAAGACCTTTCATTAAAATCCTACTTCAACAAGAGAAAAGAGAGCTTTTCTGGATTAGAGGGTTTTCCAGTCTTCTACTTCTGCAGGAAATGCATTTACGAACCCCTGGGAGGACAGCAAAAAGGAAAGGAAGTCCAGGAAGCCAACAACTTGGACCCAAACTAAATGAGAGATACTCACCTGTATAACTGCAACAGAAAATGCAAATAAATTACATGTTCTGTTTTTTAAGCAGAAGCAGAGAAAAGGCTATTCTGCAATGCAAAGTGGACAGTGAGAAATGAGAAATTATATACATCTAGGCTACCTTGAAAACTATGCTTTAATGCGCCAAAGGAAGTAGCAATACCACATGCAGATTTTTGACCGATGCTTCAAAGGTGTCTGGATTAGAACTGACCAAAAGTCTCAGATTCCCACTTGATGAGGGGGCTTTGGCTAGAAAAGACAATTTCCTGCTGTGTAACTGGTTTGGGTACAGAGTTTAGTTTGCAACCCACCTTCAGCATAAATTTTAAAACAGCAAAGACACAAGAAAAACATAACAAAAGAGAAAACAGATTTGCAAGTCCCACAGCCTTCTGAACAAGTATGTCACAATTTCCCCAGAGTATTCAGAACAGGATGGCAGCAGTACTGTAAAAGTATATCACATAGACAGCATCAGCAAGGAAAAACTGCATTTTTATTACCAATAAAGTAAAAACTCTGAATTCACAGAAAAAGTACTTTTTTCCACAGACAAATGAGTGAAAACCTCATTTCAGTGAGGACAACATTGTCTATTCCTCCAATTCTGAACAATGGAGACATATATGTAGGAGAACAGAAAAGACTGAACAGTTCAATCTTTGCCAAATTCTGACCAAAATTCTGCATGATTCAATATTATCACTAACAGTAAGGTCAACATGATATGCAAGCAAGACTGATTTCAGACAATAGGTTTGCTTTTTTTTTATTTCAGGGTCTTTTGTAAATCCAAATGAAAAATCCATAGCAATCAAGTGTGCTGTCGATTTTGTTTCCATTTTGGCCGTTGTGCCAAATACAGCCAGTACCATCAGCCAAAAAATATAGGTACTAGGGTATTGATAAGGTTAAATCAAACTTTGATTTTCTTTTCCTCCCCTTACACTTAAACAAAAGAGGAGTTTCTTACAAAACAAGTCCTAAGAGGAGAGCTGACGCATGTTGCCCTTGGTTTCAAGGCTTTTAAAAGACATTCAGCTATTGTTTTATATTGAGTTTTGAACAAAGGCCAGAGATTTGCAATCTTTTACAGAAGTCTGTGAGAGTTCGTTGCTTTTGGAGGCTAGGAAGCAGCCAGATCTGCTCCTGGAAAGGTGGCCTTACAGGCAGTAACAGGACATCATCCAGCCTGGCTCTCGGGCTGCTGCTACCAACGAGACCCAGCCAAGGGTCCCTGGATCCACCAGAGAGGTGGGGAACTGCCTCAGCCCCTGGGGGCCCCCATCTGAGCTGATCGTCCTCTGTCCAACACATGGAGGAGGTGGTGCACCACACGCTGAGGAACAGCATTATGGTGGGTCAAATAGTTGTGTCCTACCACTTGTCTGCACTTACACAACGGAAGAGCTCTGAGACACATTCCCCCAGCAGACAGTCCACCCAGAGCATGTCCATCACTCTCCAGAGAACCAAAGAGATGACTGCAGGGAGCTACGGAAAAGGTAAACTGTCCTCAGACAGTGAGAAGCCCTGATGTAGGAGATGGCACAAGCTTAAGTGGTGATTTAAAACCAGTTCAAAACACCTGAAGAGAAAGCAGACAATACATTGATAAAACCATACTGGAAAAGACCAGGGTAGTAACATTTCCCTAACAGCTGGGACCACTCTCTACCTGTGGTCAGGCAAATTTTATACTCCATATCTGACAGGAGAAGTTGTCTTCTCTCCCCCTGCTCCAGCAAAACTCACAGGATTTTCATGCCACACTAACTCATTCAAGAGTTTGTTCTTCAGTGAATCTCAACTGCCATTAATGTTACAAGAATGACCAGAAAAATCCCTTACTTGTATGGAAACATACCTTTATATCTGCAACTGTTTTCACTTTAAGACTGCACTGGAAACCAAGACACACTGAGATAACAATTACAGGTTTGTGTCTTGCGGAAATTGAAGGTGAATGATCTTTTCCTGTTCAGACTTTCACACTGAGGCCAAAATGAGAAGAGCTCAAGGCAGGTGTGACCACAGTCCCCCAGATAAGATTCCTCTTTTCTCTGCCCTAATCAGTGGGAAGGTCAGGGACAAAGGCTGTTTGGACAATGAAGGAACTGCAAACAAATTTCCAACATTTCCTTTTTCCCCCACATGAAATCTCTTTCTGAGACATACTTTCACACGCATGCTCTATAAAAATACAATGGTAAAAGACATCATATTGTAAGGTCATAATAGGGAATAAGAGCACACCTGTGAAAATTCAATTTTTGTGTAAGTATATGCTGCATTTTCTAGTTTATTTTCTGACCCACCGTAGAAATTACTATCTAGTGCTTGCTGTCCCACATATGGAGCAGTTTTCCATTTGCCACATCCCTTTACAGTGAATGCAAAACTAATAGTGCCCTTGTTCTTTCCAGTAGAGCTCACTGCTGCAGCAAGAACACTTCAGGTAAAACAGGATTATCATAGCCTACATACTTGGCACAGGACATGTAAGGTCAAAAGTTTGCCCTGATTTTGGATATCACTGCTGAGATACCAAACACCTCATTTTTTGAGAATATTCAGCATTCTCTCTGCTATTGGGCTGACAGCAAAAACTTTATGTGCTGTAGTTGCAGCCGTAAGCACTCTACATTTTTTAAAATCAGACCCCAAAAACGTTAAGTTAGGGAAACAAAAAATGAATGGCCAACTTGACCTGATGAAAGCATGGTTAGTTGGTGTATTAGCATTACAAGAGAACTCAGAAGCACCAGCAGAGATTGCCCAGCTCTCCCCGAGGGTGTTCATCTCTCCGCAGAGGAAACCACCCCTCCCCTCCTCCTCCTCCAGTCCCCCTTTTCATTCTTACTACTCAGATCCCAAAAAAGATACACTTTGGTGTCAGGGCCACCCCTCCAATTAACTATTCCTCGACATAATTCACGAATATGCCAAGTTCACCTACTGACTGTGTTTCCATGATGCCTGGCTGTGCATTGCTGAAGGTGGATTTACATACTCCTATTTCACACGACTGAACATGAAGGTCTCCTGGCAGCAACAAATGTGATGCCAGGATCAGATCTGTAGTATGTATCATGGAGCTTGTTCAAACACCTGCATAATTCTCCCAAGTAGGAGCACACAGCTTTTTCCCACCAGCTGAGACAGTAAGCTGAAGAGGGAACAAGAGCGGCTTCTTCCAACTCCTCTGCATACAGCTGTCAAAGCCACGAGCAATGCTTTCCTTCCTGCCACGGGAAAACCAGACAGGACCTTTGAACTTCATGGAGGATTGGTGAAGAAAAGGGAAGAGGCTCAGGTGTAATCCAGCATAGGAAATTAAAAGTATTCAGGATGAGAGATGTGGGACACAGAGCCATCACTGCCCATAGCTGTGTGATATCTGGGGAAAAGGGCTGGAAGGATTTTGGTTTATTACCTCATGACTTATCTGAGCCCAGGGAAAGACAGAGACACTTCTGACATCAACTTCATTACCAGTGAAACTGAACAGCTCCTACTGTGGCTTGTTCACAGCACATCCCTGAGAGATGCAACTCAGCCTCTCCACAGCCTGCTTATGAATGAATTACAGGAAAAATCATATGCTGCTCGGTCTTGTTCACTACTCCACAGGTACTAAAACCTTGCTGCCTGGCTTGGAAAGAGAGCTGCAGTGCAGCACTCCTCTGTGCCTGCCCCACCTCCCCTCATTCCTCTGTGGGGAAAACCTTGCCAGTGAGGAATCCAGTCTTCTCAGAAGCCCAGCAGAAGCACCTTCAAAAACACCAGCAGAAAGCATCTAGGTGCCAGTTACAACCTGCTGCCTGACTACAGCTTTTGTCATGACTCTTCTGCCCTGGAAGGGCTTAGCCTTCCCGCGCTGCAGGAATTGGGTGGTGAGGGGGGAAGATACAGAGAAAATAGTAAATCAGTGGACAAGATGGACACATCAACTGCTAAAAGCTGTAGCTTTCATATGCTAAAAAAAAAAAAAAAAAAAAGAAAAAATAACAGCAGAAAACTATCAAGGCAATATCAACCTGTAATCCCATTGACAGAGCATTACGTTGGATGCTGCACAAAATTCCTTCCAGGAAGAGAAATAAAGGTTACAGGAGTAGCAATTCCCTGCTGCAGGACTGTGGAAAAAACCTCAAAATGTGTTTTGGGCAAGGTTTAAAAGACAGTGCCTATAGGCCCTGGCATGGCTAGTATATGCAGACACACATAAGCACACAGAGCAGACCCAGCCCTTCTACACTGTACTATCAAAAGAATGTCTGCGTAAGCCTAGAAAACCCTCGGATCCTGTCTCACAGAGGAAACTCAAACCATAAAAGTGTATCTGAACATATTTCTGGCTTCCCACATTTCTGTGCTGCTCAGCATTCTTCCTGAGTCTACCCCATATCTGTAAGTCCATATGCATATTCTCTGGAGGCCTGCAAAAAATTTTGTCCTCTCAGAGCAAGCATCACGTCTTCTTTCAAAGAAGAAATCCATTAACAACCCATGGTTTTAAACTTCTCAGACTATTACAGCTTAAAATGTTGGAGCAATTTGCTGCAAAAAAATGAAAAGGGGCCACTGTCTGGATGGCCTGAATCCCAAGCATGCAAAGGTCACAGCAATGGAAGGTGGGTCTCAATGCAAAATGAAACTCAGTCCTCACCTCATCTTGCAGTTCATTCAAAACCTTCACCAGCTCTCGATCACTGAAGTTTCAAAATGCCACTCTGTATGTGAGCCACAGTGGCTGTTTCAGACACAAATACACGTGTGGGAGAACGAGTTGCAGCATGGGGGCTGCAATCAGTGAAAACAAGTAACATTCACAGGGGTCACGGAGCTGTAGCATAAGGCAGTTCTGTAGCGACCTTGCAGATCACAGTAACACCTAAAGAGCTGCTGTTTTCTCCAGATGCTGTTTTCTCCAGTCACTGCCTTCAAGGAAAATATTTTCCTGCATATCATGTCTTCTCTCCAGCAAAAACACCATTATATCATCATCAGCCTGAAGGATTTTAAAATAATTCCTATAGTAAGAAATATTTTGGGCTTATAACATAGGTGTGACCAGGTCTATCTATTGACAAAATTATTTCTCAAATATTTTCTCCTGGTTCCTAGAAGATGCTCAAGCTGTTTGGGAGAGTGCTACCTGGCACAAGTCACAGCTGTGCTGGGTACCGTGCTAACAAGTGAAGAATATACATGGTCACAGTGCACAATTTTGGTCAGCCTAGAGAGACCACATGAATGATAGATAGATTGCAACCACTGCCTGTGACACTGATCAATACCAACAGCCTAGCCACTGTTAATGCTCTGTAGGTGTCCTGGGCAAGTTTCAAGTCTCCAGTCTCCATTTTCTACTCAACAAGGCTCCTGTCTTCAACCTAGAATTGTCTTCCAGTGCTGTCACTAAGGTTTCTCCCTCGGCACAGATGAGTCTGCTACTACCCTGATGAATCTGTACTAGTACTCTTTCCCAAAATATAGACTAAGTTAGACTGGAAAGGAGGTCATCTGGTCCACACACCAAACAACCACCAACTCCCACTCAACCACTGCCAGTGGAAATAACTGCAAGTAGAGACAGTCAGTTTAAAACAAAAATAAAGAAAGAGGTGCAGGAACTATCAACTATTTAAAAAGTAACTACCTGCCAATCAGGCTGGGAGAACCAGGGATGAGGCACTTGCCGTGACAGCATCAGGACACAGTCCCCAGAAAGAAAAATTGAGTTTGATGCCAAGCCCTGTGTGACAGATCCTTTGCTCTTGATGATCCCACAGGACCCCTGCCATTCCCTGCAATGCCTTGTGGCATCCCTGTACTGTGCTCTGCAAAGGGAAGTGGCAGCTGTTCCTTCCCAGGACTGCCTGGTGTGAAAATCCTACAGGAATCCTCTTAGCTGCAACTTCATGGTCTCACTATCAGGCACCCTGTCGAAACAACACCTTTTGGTTTATTTGGTTGGTTTATTTATAAAAGATAAACACCTCATGGGAAAGACAGGCAAGCAAAACACAAATCTATGTCATTTCTCCATTTATTAAGAATAATGAAAAGCAAATAAATGCTTTGCTGGGAAAAGTAAATGTCCCAGCAGTCAAACATTATCTTATTCTGGTATTGTGTTTGTACACTAGTTGAGTCTCACGATGCGGACTCAGACACCTGCATGTCGTGTGCATCTGTATTTCTTTCTTCTTCCATATTTATGCATAACATATTTAAGACAGGGGCAATGCAGTCACAGGAAAAAACAGAAATTGTAAAAAAAAGCTTTTGTAAACACCTCAGTAGCCATGGAATTTCAGACCCTAAAGAGAGGGCTGATCATTCCAGCACTATAAATCAGCACGTTCCCCAGTGGCAATGTATTTCTAGCATCACTAAGACACATGTTCTTTCCACAGTTACTTTCTTCTGCATCTGTACACCTTGTTTTCTGTAGCCATTTCATTGTGAATGGAAAGACAGTCATGTACCTGCTGCACATTGAGAGAGAAACAATCCACAAAAGCCTTGTGTCACTTTCTGATCTTGTTGCTGCAATTTTAGGAAGAGGATGTGGCCAGTTTGTTTGCTTTATAACATGCAGGCAAAGACCACAACTACGAGCTACAGCCTGCTAGATTTTCTGCAACACCCCAAGATGAGAGGGAAGTGAATAATGCAAAGAAATATATAGAATATCTTCTTCTTCATTATAGATGAGAGGCATGCTGAGGACTATTTGTTGGTCAGTAATCAATAACCTGAAGAAGTGGTTGACTAAGACACTATCTGCAAATTTCACAGAACTGCTAGGGCTTGTTAGAGAGCACTGCAATGGAGAGTTTGATTGGCTCTGGCAGTAGCGGAAAATGTCACCCATTTTTTGTAAATGTATGACCAAAAGCTCATTCAAGTTGCTGTAATATCTGGTGCAGTTCTGATACTGTACTCTAGGTTGCTAATAATCTTCAGAGGACAATTACAACAATCTGATGCAAATATGCCTGCCCTTCTTTCTTTCCCTTTATAAGACCACCCTCTGAAACACTCTTATTTCTCCCCCTTTCATTTTCCAGTGAAAGAAGTCCCTAAAGCCTCATTTGTGTGTTCCAATAACCTCCAAAGCATCTTTACCATGATCTGAGGGCTGCCTCTCTCTGTGAACTGTTTCAGTTGAACATCCCATTAAACTAGTCCATTAGTCCATCTTGGAGCACATAACCTCCGTACACACAAATTTGTCATAGCTGCGCGAAGAGACCTCAGCCTCAGCCCAGCAACTACAGGAGGCTAGCTGACTTTCTTTCTCACCATAAGCATGTTTTGGCAACACCACTAAATTCTTCACATCATCCATAATATGCACAGTGGTTGAGGGTTCTCAGTATAATTTCTCAATGAGACTTCTCACGGTAACAGCCTGTCTCTTGAAGATGACTACTACTGCGCTATCTGATTTCTGGAGAGGAAATAAACCTGATCGAATTATAAGGAGAAAGAATTAAAATACACCTAAGAAAACTTCTTTTGTTTAAGTAAGTAGCACCAGTTGTGTGAGTTTCCATGCATACATATAGCCTAATACACACATGCAGGAGGAAGCTTTAGTAAGTTGAAGAAAAGAATGTCACTGTTCCAGAAGCTGCAGTAAAGTCCTAAAAAGTACAGAATTCCACTGTTTTTATTCTCTCCTGATTTCAGTCACAGGTCCTAAAATACTGATTTTGTCCCTATACTTCCAGTTGCTGTAGATGGTGGGTGACTAAGATTTAATTCACAACCATTTATGCTAGCATGTCTGTGAGGCAAATCTGTAAAGGCAAATTGAGTATATTAGTTTAAGTCTCAAACATCAAAGAAGCTAAGATGAACCTTAAGCATATTGCTTTTCAAAAACTAATTTTAAAGCCAGTCTCAAATTTTTGATCATTCTGAGTTGGAGATAAATCATTCCCTCTTCATCTAACCTTCAGCCTTGCTCACTATCCTGCCTATGCGCTGAATGAGAAAGGAGACTGTCGGATCAGTTACTTAAAGTCTGTTTTAAAATGGCTGCATGCATTTTATAAGATTCATATTTGTTATGGAGGATGAACACTACAGATATATATCATGTAGTGAGGATGCAGTAGAAAGATTAATTCTTGAAAGTAATTCAGCCTGACAGATAAGGTATGTATGTAGATACTGCCAATATATCAAACAGTATCCTGCAGAGTAAGATAGACAAGGCTGTTTGCACACCCGTGAGCAATACCTAGTCCCAACCTGGCTGAAGAAGCAAAGAAGACACCACATCTAAATAATGCTGTAATTGCTGTCTCCTGTCCCACCTGTCTTCAAAGAGATAAGCAAAGCACAGTTCAAAGACTGTGTGAGGTCTGAACAGGGTTTTGACCCCTTCCAGCTCAACTGCTGCCAGTTTTGCTTTGTCAAAGATCTCTCTTCAAAATGTGCTCTTATGTACTGGTATAGTCCAGCTCCCATGCTTCCCATAAACCAGGCAAGTTTGAGAATCCTTTTAAGTTTAGAAATCCCACAATGCAAATGTCACTTCAACCACTTTTTTGAAGCTTTATTTCTTTTTTCCTTGGGATTCTTAGTGTCTTTGCACTGCCGTGTATTTCATGCTGTCCTAACAGGTAGTTAAAAGGAAGGGCAACTGTTGTAAAAAAAGGGGGGGCAGGTGAAAACGATACAACAAAGTAACTACAAATGGGGCACTGCTGTAGAATTCAGGAGCAAGGGAATAAATCAAATAAGTCAGACTGTACAAGGCAATATGACAGAGCATGGAATTTTTGGCACGTAACAGTCTTATGATGAATGAAAACACAAACAAAAATCAATGGCTGAGTTGCTCAAAGAACAAATTTTCCCTAGCAGTAAAAAGACTTGAATACTGGCTGCCAGCCTAATTTCATTAGGAAATGCATTCCAATTAATGGAAGCTCTGCAAACAAGAGATAATTACTAAGGTGAGACAGAGGAAAGGCCTTACAGCCTTACAGCTTCACATCTTTGGTTGTAGCTTGCCCTTCACTCCTTCCAATTTATTTAAGGTGTGGGTTGCTGGGTTTCTGCAAGTGTATTTCCCAAACTCCCCCTTCAATTCCTGCTGCAAAGGACTCTCTTCGCCTGCTCCTGACATTGGCCTCGTCCCCCACACATGCTATATGCTCTGAAGTTTCCCATGCTGGGGAGGGATGTGTTTGTCCTCACATCTCAGTGTCTGAATGCCAGTTGTGCCATTATTCCTGTGCTACTTGTTTATATTCATTTTGATGCTACATTTCCTGTGCCAAATTAAATACTGGCACAGACAGGTGCCTCAAATCAAAGTTGTGCCTGCTTATGCTCTGGTGGATTTAGTTTTTCATTTCCATGATTTCATTTCCCAGGAAAACAGCAATTATGTAACCTTGGTAGAAACAGACGCCAACAATATTAAACCCTCGCAACTGCACGCCTTTCACCCCAAGGGCTTCTTTCAATGGGAGGATGGAAAGTTTCTAAAAGCCAAACAAGCAACATGGACCTTTTGTTTTGCCAGACGTGCTTCCTTATTCTATCTGCACGTAGGCAAAAGCTTGAGACATTTTGCCTCCCTCACATAGTCCCCTTGAATGCTGTACACTTAACAAAGTGGCTTCACCCCATCTCTTTCATTATTAATATTGGCCTTGACCCAGAGGATATTGGGCAGCCCATCGTGATGGCTTGCAAAGTAGCACCTTCTGCAGAGCCTAGCATCAAGGCTGTGTTATCCCCAAAATCCCAACACCACACACCAGCTGCTGCCAGGGACAAGGATGCTTTGCGGGCGCTGCATCCCACTTGGGTTTTTTCACCCTGCACCGCTGTAGAAAAAAATTTCATTTACATCCATCCATACAACAAATAAATCTCAGGTGACTGCAACTCCATACTCTCCCTCTCTCTTTGATGTCCAGCACGAGTGTCTGCAGTCCCAGCGACTGCAATACCAGCTCACATGGGCCAGCATCAGGGCCACCACCTAGCTCTGACGTCCAGCTGCAGCAGCCAAGGGCTCAGCACTAACAGTCCCATCCAGTGAGGGTGCCACCAGCACTGTCTTCTGGGCTACCACTGGGTAGCTTGGGTATGGAAATATACGGTCAGTGTCTATATAAGCCAAACCAACGTCAATGAAAGCATAAAGGAAACACTACTGCTTCTGGAGACCTAAATCTCAGTGGGTCACCCACTTAATAGTCTGTTTACATTAAACCTACTTCTTCAAAAACTTCAAGTGTCTGTCTGCAGCCACCACATGGCATTAGATACTTACAATAGGTTCACTAACAGGCAAAAAAGAGTAAGCAGAGAAAAAGCATTGGGTTTGTGGGAAGGGATAAAAGCTTAATTTACCAATGCTAATTGCTTGAATCACTGAATAATAAAAAAAAAAGTTAAAAAAAAAAGCCCAGACAAAAAAATCAGACTATATTACAGAAAGCAGTAGTGCTACGTTAACTATTGTGAAGCCAGGCAATGCCTGTTTCCAGAGGCTGATCAGCTCATTACGTGCATTTTAGAAACGGCACGGTATTTCCAGCTCTGTAGTTCTGAAGCGTTGGGTCAGACATGTAATATATCTTTCTCTCCCATTCTGGCGACACGGGATTGTCATTTTAAAGGTCTTCCCTGGCATGGCTGCCAAGCTGTTTGTCTGAGCTGCAGTGGTATTTTTGGAGACAAAGACTTGGACGCGGTGCGGGACAGGTGGCCTGGCAGCAGTGGTAGGAAGCTATCAAACCGCGCAGCGTACATTTCAAAACACAAACCAGAGGGAGAGGAGATAAATCATTTACTGTATTTAACTTAGCATATTGCTACTTTTTGTGACTCATATAGTCTTGCGGAAGACTCCCTGGCCAGGATAAGCCAACTTTGAAGGAAAGACGATGTAAAGTTTACAGACTGCTATGCATTTATGAAGTTAGTGTGCATAAATGCTTAGAGGCAGCAGTGAAAGCAACAAAAATAAAGATGGGGAGGAACCTGCGTCACCCCATCTCCCTGGATTTCAAGGACCTTCCTATGCTTCATTGGTCAAAAATAAACCCTAACCATCCTCTGAAGGCCAGTGCAAAGAGGCAGTAGCCAGCAAAAAACATCAGTACTTTGCACTCCACCTGAAGTGTCTGTCCATAGTGCTGGTGCTGGCCCTCCCTGCCCAAACAAGCCCCCACCTGTTTCCAGTGGCAGGGCACGACACCTGCCACCGTGCCACCAGGTCGCTTGCCAGAGCTTGTGTGCACCCACAGCGCAGTCGAGCTGCAGGTGGCCCCAGCCAGCAGCCAGGTGCACAGAGGAACCGCTGTACATTCTTGGCAGAACCAAGAGAGTGAGAAAGCTGGGTCCCAGTGGGAAATATCTTGCATAGCACCTCTGACCATCTCTTGCCCAGGCGCTGAGTACCGCTACCACAGTAACTTGTATGTCCCACACCTGGCCACCCCTCTTACTGAAGGTCTCCTCAGCTGCAGACAGGGAAAAGGCTTCTGACCAGATTAAAAATGTGGCCATGACTGCCCTGCAGTAGGGCAGTCCTTCTGCTTCTGGGATACTTACAGTCTCTGACTCAGTGTGTCACTTGGTATGTACTTGTCGTGTGCGGAGGGCTGTCAGGCATATCTGGCTGGACCACATGTGGTGTGAGATCTACAAATCGCAGGCACAATGCATCTGGTTTTCCCTCCTGCCCCAATTCAAGTCGAAAAATTCCCAAATAGGGACCTCCCTGGGAAGACTGCACTGCATGGCAATTCTTTTGAAGGTAGGTAGTTTTATTCCAGTTACCAAGAGCTATGCTAATTTGGTGCTCTTCACTTTAAGCTGGAATCCTTGAGAAGCAGGACTGTCTGAACACTGGCATTTTTGTCCCCATGCTTTTAAACATGCAGGCTGGTTTCAGCTAAATTCAATGAAGGGGCAAGTGTCATCAAGCTACTGAAATCCAACACGCTCCATGACAGACACAGCCAGGGAGACAAGGGAGGTCCAAAACGGTGCACCTCTACAAGAAAAAGTAATCCCATTAAAACAACCACAATGTCAGATACTGGAGTGCTCAGAGGGCAGAGAGATTTTATTGCAGCTCAGCAGTGCATAAAGCTTCAGGCAGACCTCATCGCTAGGTAGTCAGAGTAATGCAGATACAAGACACAACACTAGGAAAACAATCTTGTGCAGAACTGCCCCCATCTCATAGAAAAATTTATGAAGAAAAATAGAATGTCGCAGAATACTGCATGCCCCACAGCAATTGAAATTATCTTGACCAGCCAAATTTATAAAATAGTCATCAGCTATACTTGGTTAGACATTTTCCCCACATCCTTCACTAATTTGTATTGTATTCAAACATTTACTGATTGTGCCCTCCCTCCCTCTCCCACACCCATCACACCCTGGCCCAGAATGGACACCAGAATAACCTGCTATCACTTCCAGGGTCATCACAACAAGGGTGGCCTTGCACCTCTCACTCTTTTATTGCAAAAATACACTGTCCCATGCCTGGTTCTCTCTGTCACCTGAGTCAGGAGAATGAATCATCAAAAATGCTATTGTCAAATGCTTTCTATGAATTATGTTCTGCACTGCAGTGGCTTGCACTGCTCAAGATTCTGTATTTAGATTATTGGTATTGCTCCTCGGGATTGCTTTTAAAAACCATTGAAACAAAGTCTGATTGTCTCCAAAAGGGGGCAGCCCATTTTAAGACTTGTTTGTAACAGGCACAAAAATGAAAGTATAAGCTGGTTTGTTAGAAGACCGATGTGGAAAAGTAATATCACCGTAGGTGAGAACGCATTCTGTCCAGAAAACATGATGACAAGAATGGGAGATACATTATATGTAGATATTATGTAACTCAGCAACATCTCATCAGTGGGATACCAGTAAGCTCCAGGAACATACATGTACCAACACACAATTTTAAGAAATACTGTTCCCATCAGCTACATATCTATTGCTGTATTTCTCACAGCCTAGCTTCATTTCAAGGGCAATAAGGACACAATCTTTAGATTTAGCTTGCTATCATCAGGTACCTGAGGTACAGAAGAGAAGCAAGTGTTGCTGATCTTTGGTGTACAATTTTATCCCATTAATATTCCTTAGCAATTACAGTCAATTAAGAATTCTGTGTGGGTTTTAAACCCTCTGACCCTGACTGGGGTGGGAACTGAAGGTGCTCAGTGACCTAACTGAATCAAATCTGTGCTTCCTACAAACCATGCAGACACCAAAAATAGACATCCCTGCCCATTATTTTGGTGTTGAATAATATAAAAGACAAAAATATTGTAAAAAATGCAGAATCTAGAAACCAAAACTAGTTTCAGTCTAGAAATAAGGCATATGGTTTGAACAGTGAGAGCTTACAAAACGAGAGGTCCAGTATAGCAGAAGCCAAAGGATATCTGCCAATTAATTCTTCCCTGAAGCTAGTATCCCTTTCTAAAGATTTAAACTTCTTCAAATGTTTTAAGGTTGCATGCCTGTGACAGAATATTAATCCCACAAATAAAAAGTTATTCCAGTTATCTTAAATTTCATTGGTTCTCACCAGAATAAGTAGACATCAGATGGCTCTCCAAAAGCTTGTATTAGATCCTCCATTGTTTTTCACTGGCAGATCAAAGCTAGATGACTTTCTAGCAATATAGAGAGTCAGATGCAAGAATTCCTGGACCTCTGTCATGCTGGAAGTCAGACTAGAGCAATACAGTGCCTTCCTTTCTTAGTGTCTGCGGGAAGTCCTCATCGCCACTTTTTTTCTTATGTTTAAGAAACTAGGTCTTAATGAAAATGGCTTGCTAAGATAACTATTCCTTTAAACAATACCACCTTTAGCTTTTAAGGGAAGAATGTAATCTCCTACCAAGCTCCATCAACACTAATTTTTTTTATAAAGACACTGAAACAGAGAACATATTAAGAGAAAATAACTATATCAGGCCTCAAGAATGTAAAAATTGGAAAAATCAAAAGTGATAACATTTCCAGTGTCATGACTGGAAACAGAACAGAAAATGGCATAAAGTATATCCATTTTCATGACAAAGGCTGTAATGAGAAAAGTGCAAAACTAATCTGCTCCAGAAGCCTGCACTATCCGTTCTTCCATCAATTATCTATTCCAATCATGTAGACAAGAGTTTCTGTCTACAGAGCGAATCCACTCTGATAGTTAATCCTGTTCCCTGGTATCTCTCCCTGGAGACTTGAGGATACAAAGTATTATGTCCCTGTGTAGCACTGCTCAGATATAGTCTAACAATTCCACTCATCAAATCCTTGCTATGTGTGTATCTCCTTAAAGAACACGGAGGACGACAATCCTGTCTCATCCACATATCGATTTCATTCCAAGCCAATGTAGCAGAAGCCCGACTTGCAGATCTGTCTTGCTCTTTTGCAGCTTCTACCAACACAGCAGGAGGCTGAACTGACAGCTTTAACTCTTCCTCACACTATCAGCTGCTTAGTGAAATGTTCTAGGTCATGAACATTTGCAAATTAAACACCATAATGGATTGTCTGAATTACCAGATAATCAAATCACATCTCTTTTTCTGAAAATTACATACCTCAACTGATACAGAAATTAAAATACAATACGTAGGATACAATCCTTCCCACCTGTGCAGTACTGTGGGACTATGGAATTCCCTCCGCTGTTTGAAGTACCTGGTTTCTAAGTCTTTGCTGCATTTTGGTTTTATTTGTGGTCTGGTAAGAGTCTCTTTTTTTCTTGCAAAAATATATCTTTTGTGATCTCATCTTTTCTTTCACCTGCCTCTTGTCACACAGACCTTTTGAGTGTGACAGTGGTTGCAATTTCCTTCCATCTTTTGTAGTTTCTTCTTTGAAATTAGCATCCCAGGTTTTAGAAATAAAAAACACCTCATATACTAGCTTCAGAGGGCCCATTTATATATAGCTGTGCATTTTATTCCTTCCCTATTAGGCATCTTCTTCATTTGGGCTTTCAATTACACAAAATTTCATCACAAGCAGAACTCTTCATTACATGGTGTTCAGACCAAACATTAAGCTGCAAAAAATCTTTATAGACAGAGTACACTGCACTTAATGTACATGGGATATGAAAGATTTTGTATATAAACAGCTTCTTAGCCCGAAGTAATATATTTCCAGAAATGTTTTTTACAGAACTAACACTTCTCAATGTCCTACAGATCAATACACTATTTCTTTTAAAATGGTATGTATGTAATTTAATATTATAATAATATTTAAACTTAAAGCCTTTCCAATTCAATTCACTATTTAGCTTGTCATGTCTTATAAAGAAATTTATCTGACAACATGATTCCAAATACAGATTTCAGACTACGGTATTCCTTTCTGCAGAATAGATCTTCACATACTCACAGAAACACCACTTAAAGAGTTTAGAAGACATTAGGAAACACTTTCTACCCAAAGTCAATTGCACTTAAAAGAAAGAAGCAAAGTGTTTTACTGATTCTGATTCAGCTGCATGGAATTACAAAACAGCAGTAGATTTTTAGTTAGTTACAGATGGAAAAGGGCCTCTGTCATATCAGGCTGTGCAGAATAGCTATTTCTTTCCCTCTGTAATTTGTAAGTGGGCAGTAAATTACAAGCAACTTTTCCCCGTTATCAGTCTATCCTCAATTACCACAATCAACAAACTCACCACTTTGCTTTTTTATATCTTGCTTCTCCCTTTCTGTATCTTTTCTTCATCTTTTAAGAAGTAACTAGACATCAGGAAAACTCATCCTTTTGTAAGATTTTCTGCCCTTGGCCACATAAGACATTCAGTCCTAGACAGCTTCCCCAGGAATTATCTTTTCCTCCGTTAATTATACTCATGTTAATACAACATTTAGCTATAAACATATATATGAACATACATACACATGGACCCGTCTGTATTTACCTCTCTCTGAGCCAGCCTTGTGCTGGCAACATATGCCTCCCTGAACTAAGAGAGTGGGTTGGGGTTAAAGCTATGACAGCCAGCATGTTCTGAGATCTAAATTTGCATTATGGGAAGACACAGTTCAGCCTCTTTTAAAAAAGCACGCAGAATGTACTTTATGTAAAACATTTCTTCAGACAGAGTGTTTGAGCAGCTGAGGAATAGCTGGAGCTGAAACTCAGATGTGTTGCCGTGTGACTGCCTAAGCTCCGGGGCTCTGCTCTCACACAGCCCACCTGCCACATAAGTCTTCATCAGCGCAGATACACTGACGGTGGGGCCCACCCATGTCCCATGGCTATCGCAGGCCCATTGTTTTAATTCAGCTGCTTACAATCAGTCATAAGTCTGTCAAGATTCATGAGCACTTCTTAAATACAATTGTGGGAACAGGAGTTCAACTTCCAAGCCATTTTGCTCCATGACAAATAGTGCTGATCTTTAAAGCTTGGAAAAAAAGAATATTTTTATGACCTCACTGCAATTCTTTAGGGCTGTGACACTGATGTTTGTGGAAAGGGCAAAGTCTCACGTAGTGTACATCTTGCTAATCCTTCCGGTGCTTGTGTTTAGGAGTCATCCATAAATAGCTACTGGTCATAGAAAATACTCATGCACCTACAGCTGGGTGCTACACTGCAACCAGAAAGCTCCTAATTAGTACCTCTCTCTTGACATATATGTCTGTGCCATTGGCATGTATTTCTTTTCCATTGAGGCTGGTCATTCAGCAGCCAAATCTGCAGCAGGCATACTGCAAGCAGATAGGGCTGCCAGCCAGGCACAGCCAGCCAGTTTCTCCAGGACTCCTACCCCTCTGCTACATCCAGGGGCAGGGGAAAGGGGGTGCACCAGTAGGAGAAGCCTGAAGGGTTTACACCACTGCATGGGAGTAATGTACGTTACTGGTACAATTTAGTTACTGCAGCACCACACAGTGTAGATTACATGGTATGCTCCTGTTCTGACATTAAAAAAACACAAGCCTTGCTTGATTTTGATCAACATTTAACAAAACAGATGATAACTCTGATCAGTTTTGTGTTTTTCACAGTATTGGTTGTAAGCTTTACAATAAACCTCATGTTGTTTTTAACTTCTAAGTTTAAACATAAAATAATATTTCTAAGTTTATATTGGGTGTATCTCTGTCTGCATACAGTTCAGAGTAATAAGTGAAAGACTGAATTACTTTGGCTTTTTTTTTTCCCCCCAGAAAGTATCACACTTTTCCCTGGAACCCTGAAGCAGACAGACTCTTGCCAACTGCAATGTGCCACAGAAACAGGGACTTCAAGCTATTAGTCACTGATAGTCAGCAGTTTCAATTCCTAGTTATTGGATAAGTTGCAAGTGTAAGACGAAACGTGTTTCTCAACACAACAGATGTTTAATCATTTCACTAAGAAGGCAAGGTTGTTGAATTACCCTGCTAAAACCTCGATATACATTGTGGCAGGTTGGTGCAGTTATTTAAACAGAGATTAGACTGTCCTTTCTGAGGTTCTAATTAAGCTTGGTGTTAATGAAATGGTTTAATATTGTTAAACAGTTAATGGTAAGTATTCACTGAATACTACTTCTGTCTTTAGAAAGATACCAGTGATTGCGGAGAGCAAACTGATTCAACTACTAGATTTACAAACCTCAGCAAACAAACATAAGGCTAACCTAAGTCAATATCTTTATACAGATGCTTTAATAACCAGAATACTCAGAGCAGACATGTCAGACAGGTAAACAGAATTCCCCTCAGATATCTGAGTTTGCAGTGTCTACCATCGGGCAGGTCACTGGAATACAGACATGCACAGCAGGAACCCTCTTGTCTTCTCAGTGAGGAAACTGATAGTCCTGGCTATGACTGAAACAGCCACATTCATTCTTTCAGCAAGATAGAGCAAGACAAAAAGAGATAAGGATGGTAATTTGTAGACTGTAACACTTAAAGACCTAGACACAAGACTAAGAGACCACTAAGTCCCATTTGAACGACAGACAGCCCTTTATCAGAGGCACCTCCAATATAACTGTAAAACAGGAGGGCACAGCTCAGCACAGACTGGGGAAAGGCAAAAGAAAGCAACTGGATGTTCTTTTTAAGCCTGTCAGGACATTATCTTCTCTTAGAAGAAATTCAATGGGTGCCAAAAATTGCAGAGAAAAGATCATTTTAAGGCATGACTTCAAAGAGGAGAAAGAGATACTTCTACTGATGTTAGAAACAGCTCCTACATGTAAGCGTTGCTGTAACTGCTGGAGAATACAGACTATGCGTGCTGTAGGGCTGCCAGGTAAACTGAAGACAGGAATTGAACATGAACAAAGGGTAAGCTTTCAATGCACTAACTGAAATAGGAAAAAAAACAGCTATTATTTTTATGGTCATATTAAAAAAATATAAATTTGCTCTTGAGAACAAGCATGGAAGGTCACATTTTCTGTTTCTAGTTTTATAAACTTTAAAAAATCTGTTTTAAAAAGGACTTATCACAGTTTTAAAAAAACATTTTTAGTATACTCCTAAAGCAAGCCTGAAATTTGGTTATACATTTGCTCTTGGGTACTTCCCAAGTTCTGTATTTAGTGGTGTCATCAGCATGGTCCAGTGTATACAGTGCAGCTTGGGATTCACAGATACTGGTCCTAGCTCTGCTTCTGGGCATGTCATTTCAAAGTCTTCTGCAAAGCAAGCCAGCTTCATTATTTTCAGTTTTAGTAGGATGGAAGGGTAAATTGTTCCTGTGGACAAAAGTGATATAGAAAAGGTAAATATAATTACTAACTTAACTAATTTTATATGAAGTACCTTGATCCAACTGAATAGCATTTTTCATTGCTGTGTTTTAATTAGCAAAAAGGTGAAAAACATGCAGGTGAACATTAACTGTTCCAGATGCAAGACTTTTTCATGCATTATTTCCACAGCCCTGTCAGTAGTGATCAGCATAATAAGAAAACAGACAGAGTGTCTGGGCTGTACTTAAACATGATGGACTTTCTAAAGAACAAATTTCTAAATTTTATTGATTCTTGAGAACATGGAGCAGAGCAGAACATGTCTCTACATCTGAGATCCCTCAGCCTAAGCGAGATGTCTAAGGTGTAATACTGAAGTTGCTTCTGCTTTCTGTCACACACCACTTCAACACTAAGAAATTTCAGTATAATCTCAAGCAATCACTGCCCTGCAGAGAGCCACAAAATTCTCTCAAGGGGCAACAATATAAACACAGTCATGGGTTTTGGTGAAACCTCCGTCAAGAGCAGTCCAGAATTCCATCCAGCTCAAAGCAAGAATTTCATCCTAGCCCCTTACTGCTTTTATCCAGTTCAGAAAAGTTGCCTGAGTTGAGTGCTATGTTCAGCTGTTCTAGTTACAGGCCAAAACCACCTGTTTCAGAGAGCAGAAGGAATATGTAAGTCAAATTCCCATTCTCTCTGTCCTGGTAATTTAGGAGAGAGGAGTGCAATGTACAGACATCTGCCAGGTTCTAAAATATATGCAGGACTTTCCCTGCTTCCATTCCTGACGATAAAAACTTTAACACAAAGCCAATTCTTTCATACAAATTCTGAGCAGAGCAAGAGGCTAAATTAAGTTTCATCCATGCCCAGAAACCTGAATACAGCTTCAAAGTTCTCTGAACAATTAAGCCCTTGCAGAGAGACACTCATGCTTCTATTGGAAATGTCTGTATTAAGCACAAAAAGATTGAATTTAGGTAATGTTTCTTACGTGACAGAAGCCCTCTTAGAGTTCAGATCTGAAAAACACAAGACACTGTGGAATCACATGCTTTTCTAACTAGACTTTCATTTTAAATAATGTTGGTACTGATATTGATATTCCAATGGTCAGTCTACCTGACTGTTACAAAGGCAAACCTTGCTTGGGTCCAGTTTCACTTTCCAGACACCGTATTTTGTTACACCTTTGCTGGCTACACTGAAAAATGCCTTTTCCCATCCTTATTCAGTACTGCCAAGCAAGCATCCAAGAGCCACACTAACTCACTGAAACCTTCATGATACACTACAGCTTGCACCCGCTTTACTAACACTGACATCTCTTTGCATCAGATAGCTATCCTCTTTCTTAACTTTCCCTTAGTCCTGTGGAAAACTGATATTGTTACCATCTAGGTCATCCATGAAAGTGCTAAATAGTTACTGATCATAACAAGTTCTTAGAGGATCCAACAGAAAGGCACATACTTAGTGAGGATTCCCCATCTACAGTCATGTTTCATAGCCTGTCTTCCAGCTTTTAGTCCATTTAAGAAGCATCGCATTGATTTCATTTCAGTCTAGTTACTTCATCAAAAAAACATGCCTCACAGAAACGTATTATATATTACTTCACAATGGCATTGATCAAACTGTATTTGTTATCTCTCAAATAAAAGAATAAAGAAAGGAATAAAGACCCAGGTTGATAAAATCTATTTTCCAAAAATCACGGGTGACTAGTCTGAAAGAATGATAGGAAGTCTAAATGTAGCCCAGTAGGACAATTTCTTTTAATTTTTCCAGGTCCAGAGCCAAATCGATAGGCTTTCAATTATCCAGAAGATTCCTTTTTAAAGCATTGGTGACAAATTCCCAAGTATGTAATTTCTCCATGTTCCAACGCATACTGAAAAATTCAAGCTTCATAACCCACAGAACTCTCCAGTGAATTCCTTAAGAACTTCTGGGTATTAGTTGTCAGGTCCAGATGTTTAAATAAGCCTAATAGTAACAGTTCACACAGTAGCACAACAGTAGTTCACACAGTAGCACAGCAGCACAGCACAGGTGGAGGAGGGTGTTAAATACTTCATGATCACCACCAGCAGAGGTGCAGCAGCCTGTCCTTCACTGACATGTGAAGAAATAATTCAATGAATACTTTGTTCTAATTCTAATGGACATTTTTCACACAGCAATGGCCCATTCTTTTGTTCAGACCTCTTTTGTTCTTACTATGCTTCTTAAAAATAAATTTTAAAAAAAGCAAGAAAGAGATATTTCATCCATAACTCTATTTGCCGTTGAGCTTTTTGTGTGCCTTTATCCTTAAGTCCTTAACTAAAAGTCCTTAACTTTTATTTTATAAAACCTTCACACCCCTACCTTCTCACTTGGGGATTTCCATAGTAATAATTATTCATTTTTGAGTTTTCTTTGTCTTTTTGGTCATCAGGTTTAACATTCTCAGACAGAAAGAAAATGTTTCACTATTTTTTTGTCTTGAAACATTTTTTCAGCACTACAAAATTGGTCATCTACATAAACCAGTGAGACTAGGGACTTGGAATATATTTATTACAGAAAAACAGAATAAAATCATGATCACTTATGCCTAATTAGCTACTCATTAGTGATCTGTATGTCACACAGGGATACACTGTAGGCAAGGAAAAGCTGTGGTATTGCTGACTACAGCTACCATGACACTCAATACAGAACTATACCGTCAAGGAAAATCCTTACATGCATCCCCCAGAGTCCCCTTCGCTGCTGTTGAAAGTCACCTGAAAGATGCTGCTGAGGAAAGGCTAATGGCACAGGTGGGGGCCTCCTGCTGGTCACACCACTCAGCTCCTCAAGAAGCGGCAGTACAGACCAAATGGACTCCTGGCTCGTCCTGCAGTATCCCTACACGCCGGGTTTCTACAGAAGATGCTTTTTAATAGTCCTCCACATACACAGCACAGCAATCCTGCCCACGGCCCCCCATCCAAGGAAAGTTAAGTAGATCCCTGCTATATCTAGGCATATTATCTTGGCTCTGGCCATCTGAGATACACACTAGATAGCAACTTGAATGGCATTTTCAAGAGAAGACCCCAAAACATAAATTCAAGATCGGGACACAAAATTCAATTAATATCATACGCAGATCAAGTGAGGAAAAGAGAGTCTTAACCAGTACGTGCAAGACTGTAGACCGGAAGGGCTATATGTATTAGTGGTAGTTTATTATTTATACTATGTCCCATGACTATTCTTTCTGCCATGCAAAGATCCAATAAGCCTTTTTTGCTTTAGCAAAGAGTCATTTGCTAGATGTCAGTGGACTGTGTTTTCTGTTCTTCTGCAATAGCTATTCTCTGAAGGCTTAAACTGATTGTTCTTTAACCATATTGTCATTAAAGAAACACCAGGAAGTTTATTTGTGGTTTATTAATACTGCAGAGGCCCCAAAGCAGTAAGATAATGTCCAGACTTCCAAAAAACAGGCTTGCCAACCATCCCCTTGGCCAGCTTCCAATTAAAGGAGGAACATGACAGCCAAGCTGCAGCCACAATGACTTCAGAAAGTGCTGAAAAAAGGTAGAACTGTCCAAGCTACACAGCCCCACTCCAATTTTATACAAACCAAAAAGAAACCCAAAATGCCACTTGTATTTCATTTGTAACATCACACAAAGTCCAGACTGGGTGTCTAAGAATATTTCCTCCCCAAATGCTTTTTCAGAGTTCAGGTTAGTGTTCAGAAACAAAAGACAAAGTTGCTAACACACTGCTTCATCCTACCATATTGTATTGCTAGCCAGTCGAGGGAGGTGATTGTCCCACTCTACCATGCACTGTTGCGGCCTCACATAGAGTGCTGTGTGCAGTTTTGGGTGCCACAGTACATTAAGGATACAAAGCTACTAGAGAGTGTCCAGAGGAGGGCCACAAAGCTGGCAAAGGGTTTAGAGGGGAAACTGTATGAGGAGTGGCTCAAGTCACTTGGTTTGTTCAGGCTGGAGAAGAGGAGACTGAGGGGAGACCTCATCGTGGTCTACTGTTTCCTCACAAGGGGAAGGCGCTGATCTCGTCTCTCTGGCAACCAATGACAGGACCCGAGGGAATAGCAGGAAGATGTGCCAGGGGAGGTTTAGGTTGGATTTAGGAAAAGGTTCTTCACCCAGAGGGTGGTGGAGCACTGGAACAGGCTCCCCGGGGAGGCAGTCACGGCGCCAAGCCTGACAATATTCAAGAAGCACTTGGACAACGCCCTCAGAGACATGGTGTGAATTTTGGGGTTGTCCCGTGCAGGGACAGGAGTTGGACTCGATGATCTTTGCAGGTCCCTTCCAATCAGGACATTCTATGATAAGCTTTTCTCGCTGCAAAATTTTGATAATTCTGTCATCTGGGTTCCTCTTATCTTTTTGGTAAATAAGGCTACTGCCTTCCTAACTTATTGAAGCATTTATCCTCTCTTTTACTTTTGAAACACTGGGAAAACCACATCTGATTTAGCTAAAAGACATTTCTGAAGCCCTTCACTATAAAACTATTTTGGTGAAGACCAGGTGGACTCACATTTGTAGTTTCTGAGATCTCCTAAGTTTGCTCTCTGACACAAGAACACCTGCATTTCCTCCTTCATGGTGGAGCATCAAACAGTTTGCTTTTCAAGGTTCACACTTTCAGGTTTACGTTGTTCTCTGGAATGTTACAGGATGAAAAAGGGGTTTTAAAGCATTATTTTTCCCATGAAAAGTAGCTCAGCTTCTTCTGAAGGCACATTCTATTATGGAGCAGTCACTTTGTTTTCTGTGAAAATGAATGACCATATGATACATCAAAGTGCACTATTGTATTCCTAAACAGAAAGAAGCTCACACCACAAAGTTTAGGCACAGATTTCAAAGGTATTGCAAGGCTATCCCTCACCGTGGTTTGGGAAGGCAGGGAAGAGGGCACAGGAACTTCAGCAGGACAGATGTGCCCACTTCTGAGCATTCAGGACCAAGCCTCTCTGGCTGCTCTTGTCACCAGGCAATGTCCCCTCGCTACTTACTCCTCTGTACTCCAGAGATGAAAGCAGACACATTTCAGATGTGATTGCCTACCCCAGCTGTCTCAGCGCTTCAGAAAGGAAGGAAATTCCTTTAATATAGAAATTGCCTTTAAAAGGGTGGCTGCATGTTATTTCTGTTGCATATACACAGTTGTCACTATTTGACATTTGGGCAGCCTTTTTTCTTTTTCATAACATATGCAATGCCAGGAATAATGAGTTTACTGCGGCTCCAAGCCCTGTAAACACGAGGTGTTGATTTTTTTAGAGCATTCTAAACTGTGGAACTGCTTAATTAATGTCATACAATTTAAATCTATGAATTAGGTATCGGTGTTTCACCTGTAAACGTTTTTTCTTTAAAGGAATAAAATTCACCCTACCAACTGCGCAATCGCAGGCAAAAATCTGGGAGCCTGACAGGCAGCAGACACTCACTTTTCGTGATGCACTGTTCCTCACCATCTCGACATCAGAACATTTCCATAGAGCTGTCACAGGGGCACCTGAGGTAAGGATCCCTAAGATTTATATTTAAACAGGAGTTTGGATGTCAGGAGACAGGTATTCTTAGGTCTTCCTAATGAGGTCATGAAGAATTTTGTTTTCAAACACTCAAACACTGTATTTCTGAGCTGTAAGTCTAATATTCCAAAATTATAACTGTGAAGAATCTGACGCTTTCTGGAATGCGCTCTCTTTGTAGTTATTAATCTAAAATATTCACCTAGCAGTGTCTGAAGTTAAGCACATTAAAAATATATTCAGTTATGTAAGACCGCACAATGCCAAGTACCAGAAGATTTGTAGATACTTGCTATCATTCTGAAAAACCAGTTTATTCATTTAGAAGAGTACTTTAATATTTGGGTTTCATCCCTGCCACCTAGCATTTCACAAATCACAATTTCACACGTATTTCCAAATATTTTTATGGTTCATTTAAGGTAGTGTCTGCCATTGAATATGTGTCCAGTTCTCCTGACATCCAAGATGAAACTATTGTTCAGTAAATTTTGTCATTTAGTTCACTGGAATTGGGATTTCGCTTCAAGCTTTGGCTTGACAAAACCAGGGATAACATCCTAAAAGTGTACATAGCGCTCATAAAGTGGACAACAATCTGAAGAATTAAGATCTGGTTTATTTATTCAGTGGTGGCTGAGGAGACAGCCATAGCAGTCTTTCTGTATTCCTCCAATAATGCACAGGGACTTTTTTTTCTGAAGTGGTAGTAAACAGGAGGCCTAACCAATGGAATATTACTTCATAGTGCTAAATGCCAACTCATGTGCTATGTATTGTGTTTTCTTCATTCTATTCTAAGCTGTTATGAAAACATAAACAAACCCGAAACATTTGTTGCTGTGCTATGTATAGCTCAGCTCGCCATCCTTTCCGCTTTTTTATTATTTGAATCTGGAACAGGGAAGCTTTTCTTGAAGCAGTATTGTTTCTCCTTTGGGAAAAAAAAAAAAATGGCAAGAGAAGACGAAGTATTTAAAAGCCTTGCATCTTACCGAGTACCCCTAGTTACAAATATGCTATAATCAACACACCTATCATTTCACGTAGAAAGAACCAGATGATGGTGGAATTCAATCAGTGCCAAGAAAGCGGGAATAGGGCTTACAAGAGTGCTTACATCTGTCCCTAATTTGGTTGCACGCAAACCCACGATAATCTGCTTTATTGCCAAAGTCATCTAAAGAAATTGGGCACCAAGCAGCATAGGTAATCTCAAACTGGAGGCCCTCCAGCCTAATTAGACACAAATGCTCAGAAGGCCCAAGACTGAAATACGGCATGTAGATTTTTAAATGTATGAAGAGACAGAAGAGTCTTATTAGCAGCCGTCCAAGTGTATGTTTAAGCCTCTGAAGTTCCCTTTTTTGACTGAGGGAAGGAGTAAGCCATGTCTATGCCTGAGGCTAAGTACAAGGAAAAGCATTCTGCTCCTTCTGGAATGGCCCAGATCTCCCAGCTCCAACCCCAGCATGCTCCTCTCGGGCTTTGCACAATTCCTGGCCACTCTCTTTGCAAAGACAACCCCACAGTCAGCAAGCTGATTTAGCATCAGTAATGCTGTGAAAGCCAAAACATTAGAAGTTATTGAAAAATAAGACAAAGAAGCGATCCTGTGAAGAGTTTAAAGAGATATTGGTTCATTTTTCATTATTTAGTAGATACGTTTCTTAAATAAGTTAGTCATAGAGTTTTGCCAGAAGCCGTAAAAGTGATAATTTCCCTTATTTCAAACCTCTGAATGTTTTTTGTTTTTCTGGCATCAAACAACTACTGTTGGCTACTTTCTGATTACAAGCTTGCATCTGCTTTGTAGGACAATGCAAAATTATGAGTAAATTAAAGAAACAGACAGAGCAGAAGTCCATGACAATTTTAAGGCAGAACGGCTGTGGCAGAAAAAGCCACACATGACACAGAACTGACCTCCATGTTGCAGATTTCAGGGACACTAGGGGACCATCTATTTTTGGAAACGTAACAACTACACTTAATGAACCAGAGGGTGTGATAGAAATGTTTTTCTCAAGTTATCTTCCTCTAAGTTATTTGGGGGAACAATGCAAGGTAGCACATTATTTCCTTTTTGAATTGAGCTTTTACATTATCAGGAAATATCACACTGGCCACTGAATTACAAACAACTCCTGGTTTTAGTAAAATAAAGGGAGCCTTGTGCTCCTTTTCTTCTTCTGCAAACATTACACAAAGGAAACACAGGGACACAGCAGAGTCCAGAGATCTTGTGTGCAATAAAAAATTGTGGATAAAGCCTTCTGTTAATTGACATTCAAGGTCAATTTGTATCTTTGTGATGCTGTGGCCTATTTGCTATTGCTGTATTAGTGCCTGAGGTCACCAGTCAGCCCCATTTTCTTGATAAGTTTTATGGGAAGACTATTTAACTTCAGGAGCAAGCACTACTGAAGCATTACTGTTACAAAACAAACAGGCAAATTTTAAGGGGGGATAATTTTTTTAAAGAACTTTTCTTAAAGATTATTTTTTACATTTTTGTAAAAAATATTTTGTTTGTTTGTTTTTGTAAAGATTTGCTTTAAGGATATGTACCAGGACATCCATTGTTCTCTTTTACCCTTCCCTGTGCTTTAGGCTTGAGATTCAGGGAAAGAAGAAAATAAAGTGGTAGGAAAGGAGTTACTTGCCCACAACATGGCAAGCCTTACAGTACTGCCCATCTCTGTCTGACCTCACCCAGCAGTGAATATTGGAGGTGATGCCTGGCACTGAGAGGCTGTTTCCTGCCGTGCATCCCGGGATGTGACCAAGGCATCCCCTCTGGTAGGGGACCCGCAACCCGCCGAGGGAACAGAGCTTTGGACGGCGGGCACGTCTGTCTACAGGGGCACGCGCAGACAGACATGAGCTCACCGCCCACACAGGAGCCAGCTCCCGTCCAGGAGCCACATAGCCTCATTACAGCAAACCTGTGCCCAACCTGATGCGTCTGTGCCCAGCAGAAGCCGAGATTAACCGGCAGGCATCCATATATAAGTGCCTGGGCCACCAGACAGACAGCCTGGCAGGTGCTAAGATGGAGTGCACGGACCGGGCGCCCCGGCAGCCGGGGTGCCGAGCACTCCCGTGTTGACAGGCAGGAGAAAGGGCACCAGTGAGGCCGCTGACCTGCCAACCTTCACTGAGGATAAATGTAACCACAAGGAAATTAAGCGGGAAGCAGACAATCCTTTGCCAGCTGATACAGACAAAGGGGAGATGCCGCCTCGCTGAGCCCAGGCCCACACAAAAGCCAAGCGGGCTCCGGGGGCACGCGCAGGGTTGGGTGGCTGGGTGGTGGTGGGGGCAGCGGGCACACACGCCTGCTGGAAAAAGCCGCCCAGGCACAAGGAGGCCTGTGGCAGTGAAGCTAAGCAGGGTGACGAAGCCAAGCGGGGTGGTGGAGCCAAGCGAGGGGAAGCCAGTGAGCCCCGACCCCAGGGAAACGGGGCCCTTCTCCGGGCTGAGGAGCTGCACCCTAACCGCGAGTCCTTGGGCTCTGGGTGAGGCATGCCATGGCCCCGGGTCAGCCCCTGCACCTGACCCCGAGAGCTGTCCCAGGTCCCCTCCAACCCCTGCCCCCGCACCGGCAGCGCCCCCTTACCTTCCCGCTGCGGGCGGGGGCGGCTCCTAGCCTGGACCCCAGCTCCCTTCTGAGAGTGGGCGGCGGGACTGGCCCGGGGGCTGCCCGGCTGCGGAGGTGGCGGCCGGCCCCCTGCCTGACCCTGCCCGGTCGCCCCCGGCCGGCGAGGCGGCGCCAGGGCCCGCCAGCGGCGCGGCAGGGCGCGTAACGGGGAAACCCCGGCTGCCCCGGCCGCCGCGGCGGGCGCCTACCTGTTGCCAGGGAAACCCAGGTGTCTCCTCAGCCGCGGCCTTCCCCGGCGGGCGGCAGCCCGGCCCGCCTCGCTACCGTTCCCGCAGCCGTGGCGGGACCCCGGGGCTGGAGCGGCGGTGGGGACGCGACGGGGAGGAGGGGTGTGAGGGGTCCGCGGGGGTGGCGGTGCTTGCAGCTCCCGGGGCCGGCAGGGGTGGGGGTGTGTGTGTCTCTGTGTGTGGAAATTCAACAAGCAGCTTTTCTATGAGGGGCTGGGGGGGTGTTGTCTTTGGGCAGATTATTCCCAGTTTTGGGCACAATAAACCCCGCTCATTTATTAAGCCGGGGTCTGTTTCAAAAAGAGTAATTGTGATTCGGGTAGGCACGGCCAGCCCCTGTGCCCGCGCTGCACGGGGAGCTGGAAGAGACCCCTGTATCCAGCTTTGCTATCTGGGACCCTGCGAAGCAGGTGGAAAAATCATGAGAAGGTTTTACCGGGACAAATGGATAACACAGCCTCACTTTCTGTAGGGATTTTCTTTGTTTGGTAAGAAAGGCTTTCAGATGACAGAAAGCAGTGTCGTTGTACTGACTAATTCAGCCACAGTTCTCCTGTCCGCAGCATAAAGGCACACCGGTGTCTGCGAAAGATCGCAGGAGAAATTAAGATGCCGCTCAAAACTTGCCTCCGCTCCCTTCAGCTACACAACTATTTTCCCTGGAGTTAACAACTGATCAGTTCCAGGAATTTGACACAGGTTCTGTATTAAAGTAACCGTGCAGCTAGCTGGGCTTGCCAGCGCCCACTCAGTGCTTGCCCCTTTTGTGCGGGTCCAGGCTGTTTTTGACTAAAGTCTTCTCATTCACAGCTTGTTTGCAGCAAAAAGGGTGTGTGTCTCAGTCTGGATCCTTGTGGGACTGCCTTATTTCCCAAATCCTGTAGTACTCAGGCTGTAAACTAAAATAGTGAAAATTAATAAAAGTGAAAATTAATTTAACAATTTCTGATCATATATTTGTTACAATGAATTTTGTTAAAACACTGGAATTATCTTTTTCTAATCAAGGAGAAGTTTGAAGGCATTTTGTATATTTTCTACTTCAAAAAGCAACAATTAGGCATGACTATATATTTTGAAGGCGTTGGTAAGCAAGAAATGCATGTGATTTTATTGAATCTAATATATCAAGACCTTCTGACAATAGTGACTTACAAACCGTCATTTGCACCACTTACAACTAAAGCAGCTGGAAGATGTCAGAGCAGATCTTTTTCTCCCTCAGAAAGGCCAGCTTTGCTAAACCGAAAGTTTCCACGGAAACACGCCAGTTTCCAAGAAAATTTTGATCAGAAAGACCCCTTAGGTCTGGCTTCAGCTTTTGTTGCAGAGAGACAAAACAGCGTAGCCCCCGCATAGGCCACCAGCCCAGCACCGGGCGCCCAGAAGCAGGCATTGCTATTGCGTGTGCTTCTGTCAACAGTACTGGGGAGTCCCTGGCAGAGTCTGGGCAATAGTAGTTTGTCCCCCACAGACATTTTAATCCAGTAAATGATCAACAGACACTGGGTGGCACTCCCTTATCCCAGCAAAATCACTTCAGGTTTCATCATGTGGGCTCCTGCATATCGCTGGGCTCAAGTCTCTTCTGAAACTCCAAACCAATCCTATCCCAACACAAAACCCACTCACAGGGGGACAGCCATCTTTTGCTTAGAGGGGAAGAAATGCAGTAAAATTAGAAGAGATGAGGACAGTTTGTCTCCAGATATATCCTTCTGCAGCAGTTGCTATGGTTTTGCACATTCTGAGGTTGTTTTGCCTCATCGGTGTTAAAAACTGTCATAAAACATCAAAGCCATCAGCTGAAGAATAGGGAACTCAATACATGTGCTGTGCTCTTGCTCCAGGGTTTCTGTGTCAAGATATGCCACAGGTAGTATTTTTCAGAGTCTTTTAAATCTTCAGACCCCCTGCACACTGATCTGCAAGGCAAGTTCTTATATTTTTCCTTCATTTCAGCAGGACTAAAGGCTCTCTCATGAATGAGAAAGATGTATGCTGTGTGTTGCATGTGCACTGGTAAAGTATCAGTAATTCCTTTTCCCTCACTTTTTTGCGTAATAATTTCACCTCTCTCATATACAACGTGAGAGCTGAATCTACAGTTCAATAAGTACCCCTGAGAAAGTGAAGTCTTTCACTGAGCTTGGGGGCAGGTACAACCCGTTCTTTTCAAACATTGAAGTTACTGTGCCAGAAAGGGGAGCTTTCTTTACTGTTGTCACTATTATCTTTCCAGAACATAAGACTGCCTGTCCTCTCTTGCGTTTTACTACTGGCTGTTGTTTCTTCACAGGATTAAAAAAAATGCAACAGGGCAAAAAATAAGAGCCCAAAGTTTTCTCTTAGTTCAGTGAAATTACAGTGGGCGCTGTCCACTTGCAGACATACCTGACATAGCTTAATTCTGAAGAACACAAAGGACCCTCGGAACTTTGAGGATTTTTTAAAACTTTTTGATCATGACTCTTGGCAAGTTCATGAAACTTGAGGTGTTCAAGAAATGCCAGAGAAAAGGTGCATTTTTAAGGTCCCAGTTTGTCACTTTGCATGAACTCACAGTATAGGGCCAGGAGTAAAATGAAGATTAAAAGGGGTATGAAAAGAATTAATGGTAGATTTTTAACATGCTAATTTTGGGGGCCTGGTGTTCAGATGGCCGGTGACCTTATAAAATCTACCCAGTGATAAAGATTTGTACCTGCCATTTTGGCTCACATACAACAAAAGCACCAAGTCTGAAGTACTTTTAATCAACGTACCTGCAGAACATCACAAGATTTAGCTATTTTAGTCATTAGTCTCATGCACTCTTTCATCTTTCTCCTACAAGAAGGATTCAATTTACTGAGTCACAACAAAGAACCCATGCAGAATTTTATCAGAAGGGCTATATGCAAAATCTATGTGCTGCTTCACTGGAAACCAATGGCACTGGTCCAGTAACTAACATATGTTATGGCGATGGTAACACCACATGGGAGTGATGGGCTGGGCTGCGGGGTGAAAGGAAATGCTAAGCAAAGTACACAGTAGACAGAGAGAGCTATTCCAGGTTTATCCTCACAGTGCTATTTTTAAGTTTTTAGATGAAATCTGAATGGCTCACCTCGAGACAGCCCTTCTTTCCATAGCTTTAGAAATCAGTGCAGTGCAAGCACATAGAAAATACTTCCCAGTTACAGTGTGAACAAGCTAAGCAGGAGGGACTCACTGCAAGATTATCATCCAAATCGCCATCTGCCCAAGGGAAGGGACAGCATGTAGTTGCATTATTCCTGGAGCAAAGAAAGGACCAGGTAGTTACCAAGTCTTCCTTGCTCTCCACAGAAAGTTATTACAGCCCACCTCAGGAGGTTTGCTCCTGCACTGGTTTTAGAAGACACACAGGAAAATTTCTGCTTGTGTCTCTGCCTCAAAGCTTCTTTACTGCAAGCCCACCAATTGGGGCAGGGGGACAACACACCAAAAAAAACGAGGACCAAAAATTTGGCAACCTGAAAGAGCAGGAGACAGAGAAAGTAAGGCAAGATTCTATTTCCCCTTGTACACCTATGACCTTGTCTTAACCTCCATCCTCTGAAGACAGTCACAGGCCAGCCTATCCTATTTTGTATTGCTTACCATGAAAGCAGGTCTTTGAAGTAATAGGGTAGTTAGGATGAATGTCAGGCCTGAACTATGGTAAAAGTAGTCTGAATATCTATTCTTTACTTAAACAAAGGCTTTAGTAAAAATTATTGGGCATTTAACAGTGGAACTGGACCATCAGAGAAAAATAAATTCCTGTAGTCTCTTCTCTAAATTAATGTTCTGTCTACAAAGAACAGTTCACAGAGCAAACCTATAAGATGGTAAAAGGGAAAGATTGTTCAGTTACTCAGTGCGATCTCTACCATCAGCTCCATCCCAGACCACAGGTGTAAAATAACAAAGGATCTTGTTTGAAATGATCTGTAAGGCAGTTTGTAAACAGATAAAAAGCTAATTCTGTGATTAAAACTGCTGCCATTTGTTACTGTTCCTAGGGTAGGTGAAGGCGTAGTGAAAGTCAAGAAACAGTGGGTTTATTCCTCACTTTGGCTCCTTCAGGCTCTGAGCTGCTTTTGTTCCAGAAGTGGTCAGATCCTAGAGGCCGTCCAGTTTCTTATGAGGTTAAGAAGCTGGCCTAGCAGGCATGGACAGCTAAATTATTCCAGTGAAGCCCCTTTCTCTCCATTATGTTCCTCACACTAGCTTGCTTTCATGGGGACAAAGAACTACTCCTACAGACCCATGTGAGCAGGGTTCCACTTTGCCATGGAGCAGAAACTGGGAGGCAGCCCGTTACACCAGCTTTACTCTCATTCCCTGATGTCAGAGAGGTATGAAGGGCTCATGGGGAAGCTGAGCGCTGGGTCTGACACTTACAAACTAAGAGCAAGGCTAGCTGCTATGTCTACAAGCATAAAGCTTTCATTCACAGTTTCTAAATGTTCTGCTTCACAGAAGTCAGAAGCTCCCAGTAGTCCCTCAGGAGCTTACCTGGGATCAGAAAATAATTTTATCTAGCACAGAAGACAGCTGGACGTTACCATGATCAGGTTTGGCAAGTTCCCAGAGATGGATAGCCCATTGGACAATATTACCATTCTGTTGGGTTTGCTGCTGTGCTATATGGATGTATAATTTAAGACAGGATGAAACTTAGGACACAGCATTCTAGTTATTTTATTCCTAGCTGAACAATTACAGTCAGTCATTTTATATCTGTATATAGCACTTAATCCATATTGCAATAATTCATGTACCATGTTATACTGCTGCACTGAGCCTCTGCCAGTTTCAGATCAGTCACCTCTGTCAAGTCCCATAGGATAGGAGGGCCAGCAGGACCTATTCAAAATCATTTGCCACCCTGGACAGCCACCTGTGATGTAGCTTCCATCACCAGCTAGATGCCAGGGGAAGAGCAACTGATCTGGAGAAAGGTTGTTGGAAATGGTATTCCTCCCTGCATCATACCAGCTGCTGAACTTATGCTCTATTGTTGTCTGAATCTGCACTTGCAGTGACTGCCTGGGCGGCCCCTTATTTTAACTGCAATTACCTTCAATGACACTAAACTAGGGGAGGGGACTTAGAGCTAAAGCAGCACATTTTATGTTTATAGAAATGATGATCATGTTCAGAGAGCAGATTAACAGGGTTCTCATTACGATGGCAGTGAAGGCAGAAGATAGAGCTTTCATTTCCATAAAGCATCAAGCAAACCCTTCTTTACTGCCATCACAATGTGCTGCTGGCTGTAACTATTTCTGTTTATTTTTATGTATTTATTATGAGTTTGTCCCCTGCTGTCAAGGAGACAGGCTTCTGCTCCTTACCTTTCAGGAATGCATTAATCCTGGTGATCAGTTAATGTACGGGGAGGGAACAGAGCAAGGGCAATACAAGCTGCAGCAGCCTAGTGCAGTGTAAATCCTGGGAACAAACTGGAGCAGACAGAGGAGCTGGAATCTGGGAACCATTCTTAATCCTGACAATTACAAGCAATGAGAAAGCACAGAACCCAAAATTGCACTCCTAGGTAATAACAGACCTTTTTATTCTCCAAGTGGAAATTTAATTGATGCATCCAAAGTTGGGATTTCAAAACAACAAAATCCAAGTTGTTGCAGAGTTAATTCTCGTTTCTGCTGCTGGCCCCAAAAAGCAGGTGTCGTCATGGGCTGTTGGCTGCCTCCTCTTGTGCATAGGGGACAATGATTAGAACAGCATGAAAAGCCCGGTGAAGCCACGAAGTGCTGGCATGTGGCAGTCTGCCCAAGAGAAAAGCAGTGGGAGAAATAGTTTCTTGATGGGTGATATCGCTGTAAATAAGCTTTAAATTAGTACAAAGAGAAATTCATCTGTTAAAACCTTACTTTTCTTTTTTTCCTATTTGCTTGATTGCCAAATTTTCTGTAACTCCACGGACTGTATGACTAATCATCCCTGTCAGCGTTTTTCCCCCTTGTGATGAACCTAAGTAAAGTTACATTCAGCTTGCTCATTACAAATCCAAAAGCAGTGAAGTTGAAGACAAAGGGAACCCTAAATTCTAGAAATCTCCTATTCCTGGCCAATCTGACTTTTATCTTCTTCTAAGCCCTATGAATGCCTTAGACTTACAACAATTTTTAACAACGTGATAGTTTAATCCTTGCAGGTTTGTCATAGGGGCATCAGTGATCAAATCAGCTGTTTTGGGAAGTGAATGGATCAGGTACACAAACAAGCTCTGGTAACTGCAATTGAAACGTCTCCCCGACTCCATACCTCCTCTCCACAGCCTCCATAGCAACCATGTTTGCAAAGGTTCTCAAAAATCAGTCTTCAGGGAAAAGTAAACCCCTAAAATCATACTAAATCTGAAACAAGAAAACCAGCCAATTCCTGCACAAGGCACAACAGGAAACAGCACAAAATCTGAACCTCCAAGTCACACATCAATTCCAATTTTACAAGTGATTGATAACCAGTTTTCAGCACCAGTATAGCCTTGTGATGCCTTTAAAAACTAGGAGGGAGGGAGGGCTTTTCAGTGCAGCTCCACTGAAACCTGTGTCTAATGATAATCTGAAGTAATTTATAACCCATAAAGCACTCACAGTGAGGCAAGTATCACAACATCTACTGATATTTATGAGTTTGCAGGGCCCAGTTCTATTAATATGAATAATATGTAGATTATTAAGGAGATAAAGAAGTCTTTATTGTTCATCTTCCATTAAAAATACTAAGGGACCGATCTGCAACCTACTGACATCTGGAATTATGGTTTGTGTTATCTGCAGGTTTTGCTTCGTTTGCACAGAATGGGTCAAATCATAAGTGGTTTACGATGCTCTTTAACATACAGCTATGGCATAAATAGGCTGAAAAGACAGATGCTAGGCAAGTCAGCATTTTACCAATTTGACATTCACTGCATTTGCAAGGTTAACACAACTTCTGTCCTGAGCAAAAAGAAATTGGGGGCTTCTGTGTTTCCACTGAACCAGATGAGTGCTGGTGTCTGAAAGGAAAAAGGGCACTGCTGTCACAGGAGACCCTGCATTACAGCAGAGAAAAGGCCCAGAGGGTAAATATAAAATTCTCTGGTCTCCAAGGCAGTATTTAAGTAAAATGTATGTATGTAAAAGTACTTCCTGAACACTGTTTTATTGGCTTATATTTAAGGAAAAATGTAGTGGTTACAGAAAAGCAAGCTTCAGACTTTCTTTAGAAATAAATTATAGTATCCAGCCTAAATTAGTAAATCTGCAAGTGCTCTGTAATATCCTCCTGAACCTAAATGTGCATTATAAGAGGTCTTTTGTACAGAAGGCAGGATATGAATTAATACGAGAAGTGAGGAAGCCAATTTGGAGTAAGGTCCTTACACCATGCAAAGAGGACATTCATTTAAAACCAGGTAAATAATAACAAATACATCACTAAAGCATCAGGCAAAGCCAATGTGAAGACACACTTCCTGCAATTATCCTCTCTCTTTCTAAAAGTACAGCAGCAACGCTTTGACTCTATTTTGCTGGATTGTCATTCCTGGTATTGTACATTGTCCAATTCCTCCACTGGCATTTTGGTTTGGATCTCTCTAGATCCACACGACAGTGGCAGCAAGACTACCCTCATGATATAGTGCTGCAATCCCTGCAACTGTGTATCATTAGAGGGAAATCATTTTAACGCTCTTGTAAACACCATCAGAGAGCCAGGAGACTATTTGTATTTGTTTTACTGTCATAGACTAAACTGCCTTATTCCAACCCTGTCCATCAAATTAAGTGCTGGACCAGGTTCAAAATACTCTAAACCTGCCAACTCCAGGCTGGCTTGAACTTTAATAGAACCAGGCAACGACTTTCTAGTGCAGACACTGCAAGCATATCTGTTGCAAATAGGTGTACTGATAAGGTGCCCTTTGTCCATCATACAGAAGACTGCGATCCCCATGTTGGAGGCACAGCACTTTGTTCCAAAGGCTTTGTCACAGGTTTTATACTTCATGTTGGCAGAACTTTTCAGGTACCTAATTTTCCCCACATAGAGAAAATTTAGGTGTATAAAATACTGGGTAGTCTTCTTACATAAAACATCATGCATTTTTATGTAAAAATACTGAATATATTTAGTCCAAAATCTTCCCCTTTGAGGTATTTCTTGGTTTTGACACAGGAAGAATGAGAAATCTTGGCAGAGTGTTGAAAGAAACATTTTCTGACCCAATCATTGGAAGAGATGTTACGATTTTCAGGGAAAAGTCACCCTTCTCTTTTGGAAAGGCAAAATATTCAGTTCTGCCCACCACAGGTAGCTGTAGAACACAAAACTGTCAACAAAAACAAAGTGTTCAAGGGTCTCTCATTCCCCCTTCACCTCTGTCTGCCAGCAAGGAAAAGGCCCTCATAACTCCGATTCCTCACTGGAGACTTGCAGAGGAGGCAGCGGGTGCTGGGGAGGAGGCAGGGAGCCACCACCCCTTCCAACGCTGGATGGCACAAGTCGCCCCAGCTCACACATGAATTCCCTGAGGCTGCTCTGAGTGACTGGACAACTCAGATCAGCGGGCAGCTGCGCCAGCTCTCGCCAAGGTTAGAGAGGCAGAACCGGGCCAAATTTCTCCCGCAGCCTTAGCTGGGTGGGAGGAACGGGAGGCGACCCGGGAGCACAGCTAGCCAGGGAGGGGGAAATGCCAGCCTACAGAGCCACCAGGCTGAAGTTTGTTCTGCACCAGCAGGGTGGCACTGGTGGCCGCAGAGCGTCCAGCAGGTCATACTGCAGTGGAGGTGTGCCCCAGTCTACACTGATAGCTCTGCCTTTAGGCACTGCTGCTGGAAGCTGAAAAGGAAACTTCATTTTCCCAGTCAGAGGCCAGATCTATATTAAAAATATTTGCCAGAAAGAGCTGCAGTCACAGGAAACAGGAAGGCACAGAAGTAATTAATGCATTTTCTCAATGCTGAAAAAATGCCTTTGGGCAGCCTCCAGAAGCAATGCAGGTAACGAGAAATTCTGAATGACTGCACACTCGAGCACATTTCTTTTAGCCTTCACTCTTGATCTTTTGTGTTAGCTTTCTGTAAACAGCAAAGTGTTCAAAGCTAAGCTCCACTGCTGATGGAAAGCAAGATGTTAGCTTGCCTCTCAGCTGCAATCAAAATTTGAATTGTATGTTTAATAAATTGGGGTTGTGATGGTTAATTACAAGAGCTAACAAAAGCACCTCCTAGGATTTGCATGGCAATCCTATACAGGAGGAGCTTCAAAGTACAACCATCAAATATTCACAAGTGTTTATAACCTATTCACTTGTGTCCAGATGCTCTGTCCTGTACTGTGTTGTGCAGGAACTGCCACTAAAATCAGCATGATTCCCCACAGAAAATGTTACCTAACTTTAGTAAAGGTGACAGAATCGAGCCCAAAGCGGGGGGGGGGGGGGGGGGGGGGGATGAGAAAACCCAGTATTAGTTTGAATAATGAATGTATCTGAGAATATCCTAATCTCCCTATGAAGAGAGAGGCAAAATCTTAATACATTATTCATGATGAATTATTCAGTCAGCTGTGTGTGAATTATCCTGGGAATATTTCTCTGGCTTTTAAAACTTCTCCCTTAAAACAGAGAAATCTAGCTTGGGAAAAACATCCCCTTCAGTGGCCAACGACATTTTCAAACTAGTCTGTCAGCCAAAGATAAATTTACAACATTTTTTTAGCATTTATTTCTATTGTAGCAACATCTAGGAATCCCAACAATATATTTGCATTATTGTAGCAGCATGTAGGAATCCCAGTAATAGCTTCTCATTATCTTCAGTGCAGTACAGACAAAGATGTGACTATAGTGCTGTTAGACTCAAATTGAAGTATAAATGTATCCTAACAACATGAGATTTCATAAGCCTGAATCTAAAACTCCGGAAAGAAGAACTAATGGTTGACTAACATACAAGTATATATTTATACCTTCAAGACCATCTTCATGAAAAGCAGTGTATTTTTAATGTCGCACCTGCCGCACGAAGTGAGACACAATTGTTTCCTAGGACTTCTTCGGTAAGCTCTGCTGCCAAAACCTGAGAAGCTCAAGGGAAGGATACATCTATGAACAAACAAGGTAGCCAGATTTCACTTTCTGAGCTCTGAAATCCCTTGAATGTAATATACTTACTGAAACCTTTTTTTTCCAGAGATTTGTACAGTTAAACTTCTTGGGGTGGGAGACGTTTAATGCATGCATAAAGAAAGAAAGAAGCACACTCCAAAGTCATCACAGAAGACAGATGTTGTCAGACCAGGCAACTTAAGTTTCTCCATTCTTTACTTTCCTCCATTTTTTGCTTTGGTATGATAGTTTACAGAAAATATTTGTGACCCTAGCAGAACACAGAAGGGTAACACAGCAGATATGGCAGCTTCTTCTTTGCTTTTCTCCTTTCCTTTTGCAACAAAAGTGATATGGGAAAGGCAGGTGTTTGAAACTCTTACAAAAAATACCCAACAGCAAAACCTTAGCACGACACCACCACAATAAAAGAAAGAAAATGCACTAAGTCTGAAGAAGAGACAACGAGGAAAAAATTTCTCCTAGCCTTGTAAGCCAAGACAGAAGAAGGGAAAAGTGTGGATAAGAACTGCCATCACAGCTGGAAAATGGAAAACAACTATGGCAGATCTTATCCCAAGCTTCAGTGAGAAAACCTGCTCTGTCTCTGCAGGGGGACCTTTTGAATCACATTTGTGATACTTACTTCACTTATATGAGGTCTATTTTGCTTTAAATCCTGTGCTCGTCCCTGGTTATTTTCTCTCTCTTAATTAAACCTTCATATCAGACTTTTATTAAGATAGAGGCAAAGCATATTACCTTCCTCATTCTCTCAAGGTTATCTTCTGAAATAGGATTGAATTCTTTTAATGGAGAGAGAGGGTGGAGAGTACAGCTAAATCTATGGGAAAGTTGTAATTCCACAATTATTTCTAAGAATACAAAAGATTGTTTTATCTTGTATCCGGACAATCCAATTAGCTCAATGTCTGGGAATTAAGCAGGCCGCTGATCATATTGGAGAACTGACCTATTTCAATGGAAAACTGTTGTCTTTGCACAGCAGTCTCACTGTGGCTCGGTAGCCAAGTCTCCAGAATCAGCCTGAAATTAAGCATGTACCCATCACTGCTCAAAGTAGGAATACTAACTGGTTCTTGAAAAGCACAGCTGTAACAGCTCTCAGCACAGTGCTGGTCTGTGTGCCATGCAGAGTCTGCACAGGGTTTGTCAGCAGGGTGTAGCTTTCAAGCAGGGCCAAAAAGAACATTGGAATTAATATTTCACACCTACTTAAGGGGGCAAAAAGTCAATACTTGCAGTTTTGAAACCAGCTGGCCATGCAAATGTTTCTGTCAGCAATGTGATGCATGGGGTTGGGGGCCCAGGCATGTGTGGGAGCACATCTGTATTGAGACTGGGATACAAGCACTGGTCCATCATACATGGCCCTGGAAAGTCAGTCTAGATCAACTGAGAAGTAGGTCTGTACCTCCTTACCATTGGCATTTGTTCCTGGGGAGACATAAGGGGAAAAGTGTAAAAATGGCTATACAATACCTGTTCACTGACTGGTACGCAACAGAAAAGTCAATATGGCCGTAGGTTCATACGGGTATTCCCAGTTGCTGAATTCACAGGTTTGTTTTTTAAACAAGTCATTAGCTAAACAGAGACTCAGATGCATGAAATATTTAGACAGCTTTTCCGTTTCAGAGTTTGAAAAGAAATGCTGCTGGTTTGAAATTTTTCAGTTAATACGTATCTCAAAAGCAAATTCCCCTCCCCTTCCCCCCTCTTTTTTCATCCTTGAATGACATAGAGTGACTGAGTGTTATCACAGCTTAGGGACTGTGTTTTGGAGGTGGTTTTTTGTCCTGTAATTGGTTCACTTCACTAGTCCTTTCCCCACTTAGGAGTGTTTCCAGCTGCCCGGAGAGCAGAACTGCACAGAGCTGCTTCCCCTCTGCTGCCCACTGCAAGTGCCTTTTCTGCTAGGGACAGTGCCAGGGCTCTGGGCTCCCCAGGGTGCCACATACCTCCATGGCCACATGCCTCAGCCATCAAAACTTAGAGAGGGGAGAAAGAGCCAAACAAATCCTCCTGGGAAAAGTTATTGGTTATGCTGGAAGAGCAGTGTACTCAGCATAGGGGCTCTCTCACAGAGGCAACACTCTCTCCATCCTTTCTTAGATGTGGTTGATGATGCTTAAAACATTAGCATTTGCCTCCACAGGCTCTCCTGATACTATTTTAATCAGTAAAAACACAAGTGGAAATTATAGAGAAGTAAATCATCAGCCGACAAGAATTAGTTACATGTTTAATGGCAGATCCACAGTTTCAGAGTTGTGAATGTTTTTGTGGCCTGCACATTTTATTTTCCTCAAATTTTCATCCTCAGACTTTGTGGTAATCTCCTTCTAGGCAAGATAATTACCTTATTCTACAGAAGACCTTTTTAAGTCTCAGAGTGTTGCATGCTTTAAAAGCAAAAGAAAGGAAAAAAGGAGGAAAATGACAAAAATTCAGAAGACAGCAACGGAAGTAAGAGGTGTTTAGAAAACAAGTCCTATAGCAATATATTAAGACGCCTAGTCATCCAATCTACAGGTAATAAAAGAGATGTAACTGCCAGAAATACATAAAGTAAGTTAATAAACAAAAATCAATATCAGTTTCTTATGTGGCACTCTTCATAAATAGATCTTGAACTGCTTTGTATAGGAGGTCACTCTCATTAGATGGGGACAAAGACCAGTTATTTTCAATAGTATTAAAAAATATGATTTACTTTCAATCCAGGTGATACATCTACCCTAAAAGGACTTATTTTCTCTACCGCATTATACAAAGCTTTTATTAAAAATAATAATTTTGTTGGTTAAGAAGAGTAATGGATTTTTTCCTAGCAGTGTTTTCTACCTTTTGAGTTTATATGTATGTATGTACACCTTACACTCATTTATTAGGAAAAAACAAGGAAAAGTTGGATGAAAAACGGTTATGCAAGGAAACAAATCGGCTACTGGCCTCATACGAGGCACCACAACTACTCCTCTTCCTTGACCGTTCTAGCAGTCCTGAGAAGAAGGAAGTCTAATTGCTCATGTCTTTCGTGATGTTAAATATCTTAGCGCATAGAAGGTGATCTCTCATTTCCTCCGTAAAATAGTGGACTCTAATGCAGAGTTTCTGCAGGGATGAGTATACCAGAGGACTGCTGGCTATCTGGGTTCCTTATCAGGGGATGGTATTATAGTACGCTTAAAAGAACTATGAGGAATTAAAAAGTAATATCCAGATTCACTAGCAAAAAAAAAAGTTGGGACTGTAAAACATGATGTTTCCCTGTAGCACATGCTTGCAAAAAGGTCCCCAAACCCTTTCATTCATCCAGTGGAATCTGCTCAGCGCTTGAACCCACTTGCACAGCAGTAGGCAATAAATTACTCACAGGTGGAGAATTGAATCTGCTATTCAGAGCGATACACTTCTTATTTATGTCATTTGGCCCTACCTCTGCTTTAACAGTTCTCTTGACAGATAGTTCAGCAAATCAGCATGTTACCTCTTAAGTGATTTTATTCACACTAAGTCAGAACTACACTGCAGGATGAAAACCCTAGGGAAGCCACCTGATCCAGCTGGGCACGGCCAGCTCCCACGTTACTCTTCTCTGCCAGCCATCGTTGCAGAGCTTGATGCGATCAATACCACATCCTGCCAAATGCCAGCATCTGTCGTCATTATGAAAAGTGCCACATTTCAGAAATTATTACTTTAGAAGGAAATTCGTACAGCAAGCAATAAATACTGCTCACTGAAAACAAAACCATATTACAACCAGTGGCTAACTAGCCCAGTGCCCACACACTCTGGGTCTGAAAGGGGGATTATAATTAGATGATCAGTAATTATTGAGGTGGGCGGAGGCTGTAACAAGCTTCAGTCCTGAGGGTAGCCATGTATTCCTGCATGTTGCATAAATATCTCGGAAGGTTTGAGCCTTTTGTAAGCTTTTGATCATTTTGGAGTTTTTTGTAGGCTCAAATGACTCTCATTGCTTCCTGTTTTCCTTTTCTCCTCAAGTTCCTTAATTAAACTGAGCCACTTTTGCTCTAGCTGAAGTCCATGGGAGTTTCACATTTGATTTCATGAGGCCCTGGCCTTGCCAATGTAAAGGAATTAGCCTTTTCTGATGAGGGTAGTTAGCTGTTAATGGGTATAAGACAAGGGAAAGGCAAAGGTCATAGAAAGGAGGACTTCTATCTTCTGTTCAAAGATTAGATAAAGCAGAATGGAAAGGGAGAACAAGCAGGCACTGATAAATGCCAACACTACAAAGCCATCAGGTAAGGCTAGATGATGAGTGGGAAAAAGATAGGCTCCAAGATCTAGCAAAAACATTTCAGGCCAGTACCATCACAAGAGGCATTACACTGCTATGTGTCGATGGGCTCTGGTAGTGGTGGTGTTGGTGCTGCCCAGACTTGGATCCTCTGTATCTCCTGTGGGGGGAGAGACTGCCTACATCTTTGAATCTGTTGCCTTTGTGCCACAATATCCACGAACCCTATGGGCTTATACTACTGCCCTATGTACAGCATTTGCCACAACTACAAGTAGCTCTGTTTTCAGCTACTCACAGGTCCAACCTGGCTACATAAAATACACAATTTTCATCCTAGAGTTTGTGTTTGCCACTGGGGTCCACCTTGTTTATCTGATTATTTTTGCGGATGTGTCCAAGACATGGAAGCAGCCCTCAGAAGAGCACCCTTGCATTAGCAGCCTGTATTCATCCCCACTCTCTCATCACAATGCCTGCTACATTTGCTGGGAAGGATGTCCAAAAAGAAAGAGATTATTTACAGAATGGAAAAATATTTTTTTTTTATCGATAAACAATGAGTCATTCATATTTCCTCCAAGACAGAGAAAAATCTCAGCAGCAGCAGAAAGGAACATAAATGCCAATGGAGGGGAGTTGGAGGGAACCATAACATGCATGTTTAAGACTCCAAACATAACCCTTTAGGGCAGTTACCTGACTACCAAGTATTTAAGGTCCCAACCCTAAAGTTCCTATTCAAACAAAATTAGAAAACGAGCAAGCACAGCCATAGAAGCAAAAAACAGTGCAGCAGAGAATGCATTTTGTTTGTAGCAGTGAAGCTCAGCTTCATATTATATTGAGACTTTATTATTTTCTGGTGTTTTCTGATACATTTTGTAAGAAATTGATGATACTGTTGCAAGTAGATATCTCAGGTTCTTGCTATGCATTTGGACATTTACTGGGGAGTGAAGTCCCTTTTGGGGGCTATTAACTGTCACAGGTGGATACAGGTCAGTGAGGTGTAAGACCATTTATTTGTTTGATAGCCTGCAAAGCATCAAGTAATTTTTTCCTAGTATTTTAATGCTGAGAGATACAAAATGCAGAAGACAAGGAAAAAGGAGAGGCAGCAGTACAAGAAGAGTTTGAGACCAGGAATATAGAGGGCATCTTCCCATCCTTAAACCAACCCAAGTTGGAGAGGACTACGTACAGGTGCTTTATTCCAGACACTGTCTCTGTTTGGAATGCAAAACAAATCTATCTCTGTGTGCCTGCACTTTAATCTGCAGCTCACAATACAAAACAAAAAAAACACCAAACCACAAAACCAAACACCAAAAAAACCCCACTAAGTGGCAGAAGCATTTACTTAGCAGTTTCTCAGACAAATCTTTGTTTTGCATGATGACAGATCCCCTTGTAACAACAGTCTAGAGATTTGCTTGGTTGACTTATTGATTATTGAAAACAGTGCTTTACTGCTGACTTTCCCAGAAGACTGAAGCATGTTTGATTTTAACTCTCCCTTGATATTAGTAAATGCAAATATTCATTTTTAGAATTTAAGCGTATTAGGCACATATCTACAAAAGAATAATGGTTCATGTGAGACTAAAGTAACGGGGGATTTTGTCAGATGAGATCCAATAAGAAAATTAATGTTGTAAGCCATTTTTCTGTATCTGCCATCAAGCAAAATTAGCTTAAAATATCTGCATAGATTAGCCTGGGACCATTTAGGCAATATATTCTCCATGGGACAAGGTCCACTTCCTGCAAAGATAGGTTCATATATATATTTGTGATATTCTTACACATATATTCTTACACAAAGATATTCTTACATCCTTGCAGTTGGATCACTTGTATGATGTGCAGACATGTAGGTATGTACAGAATCAAGCCTTAAATGTACCATGGATCCATAGAACTGCTGCCATGCCAGTGATTAACGGTTACAAATACGTTTTTTCTGAGAATTACTTGTACAGTGAAAAAGGCGATAAAATGAATTGCAAGCTTTTCTTACACAGCTGTTGTGAACATCCCTTCATGCTAGCAGTGCCTTAGCTATCAGAAGAAAGGGTCAGGATGCAGCATGGCGGGGGGGCAGTGGGGCAGGTCGGGGCAGGGACATCTCCCCATGGCACTGCCCCACTGCCCCAGAGGCAGTGAGCACAGCCAGGCTGGTGACTGTGACCACAACCATAGGGATGGAATGTCTCCGAGGCCAAGCTGGGAATCAGGATCAGCGAAAGATGTGGGCAGGTGTGGGCAGAGCTGCAGTGTAACTTGGGCAGAGACCAGGGGTGAGGGCTGGAGCTGAAATGACGCTCGGACCCGTGGAGGTGCCCCTGCCCCAGAGGGTTTCCTGCAGCCCTCTCTCACACAGCTCTGCACCTGAACTCAGGCAGGGTTACTCCATCAGCCATGGGCATAAGCCTCAAAACCCTTTTGGGTTGTGCAGTTTATTCAGGAACCTATCAGAAAATCACAACATTTTATATATTTTAGAAGGCACTTTTTACTGGGTGTTTTTTTTTAAAAAAAACAGTGATCATGAACAATAGTTAATGTTTTCGGTGGTCATGAACAATATTGTTCCTTCTGTTTTTTTCTGAACTGAGGAGGTGACTTCTCAGGAGGTGTGCTTTTTGCCTGGTTTTTAGAAAAGGCCTTCAAAATCTTCAATGCTTGTATTTCTTTTAAGTCCAAATAGTGAATGGTATTGAATTGCTGCCATAAAACACAAGTCCCCTAAGGAGACAGACATGATTACAATATTAATATTCCATGTAGCAACAAATATATGAAGTGGTAACTCATTGCTCTGGGAAGAAGTACACTCCGATGATTAAAGAAACACATCTGGGAGCAGAACTGCTGTTCCCACCTCTATGAGTGACCTGACATATGGCATGCAACAAATCATTTGAGGGTGGGATGTGCAAAAGTTGTCTGAATGAGTGGAGACCACAAGCGTGAAATTAGGCAACCCCCATCCTCCTAGTGTATTCAGTAAAAAGAATGACCATAAATGTCCTTCATCTGATATTTGTATTCACACCAGCTATGAAAAGCATAACGTAATGCCTCAAGCAGAAATAAATTTTTAAAAATCTTTCTCCTTGAGAACAGGCTTCATGAACAACCGCATATCCCTTTTCACGAATGACACAATTTTGTGGACAGACATCTTACATTTTGTCCTTCTTGGCTCTTTGCCCACAGACTTGCATCTGTTCCTCCCATTCTTGGTACACCTTTACCCATCCTATACAAGCATTCAACAATCCCTTATTGCAGTCTTAGAGCTATTTACTAACAGGGATTTTGATCCTGCTCTGACAGGCTGCTGTCGTGCAGCCAGTGAAAGCACATGTCCCCTTTCTCACCCCACGGCAGTATTGCCTGAGTCCACCTTTTCACCCTGGGGCTACCACTACCCACCCTGAGATCAGACAAACTGTGACGCATCTCTTCTTGCCACCACACTGCTCTGAACCAAGCCTCTGACCTGCTGACAGTGCAGCAGGGCTGTCACACTCAGCACAAAGGGTGCACTGCTGAGGCACTCCTTACCTTTTAACAACCTTCTAATAAGCACATTTCAAAAGGCTTTAGATTAAAAAATCGGAGGCACTAAACACTTGTAGCACCCCTCAATGGAGAGATGCTTGTGCATGACAGCCCTCCATCTCCTGCCTCAATTAGTAGTCTAAACATAGCCAGGAATACCTCACATCAGGCTTCTAAATTTGGTGCCCACAAAAGGAATTGCTAAACTAAAATCCCTAGAAGTTACTACAGTGAAGGAATGATCCTTCTCCCTGTCTGTCCCTTGATATAATTATATGAAATATATATGAAATGTTTTTCCAAATAGATATAAGCCAGTATCCAGGAAGCCTCTGATAAAGCTTTGAGTTGTGTCGCCACACACCTTGCAGAAAGAAGGTCTGTCTATGTGTCTATGACAATTTAAAATCCTAAAAGATTAAAGGCACTTGAAAAGGAAAACCATCTCTTGACAAAGTGGTATCTTAGCTAACAATACTTACTCTTTTCTTTTATGTTGGGAGCGTTATTCTGTTGACTTTGGAGCTTCCCACCACTTCTGCCATGCTAAGTAGCAGTTTGCTTTGTTGTGAAGAGGGTGAATTCACCTGTTCTCCATGGTCATAGTGCCTAGGGAAAGTCGCATAGGCCCAAATTACAGCAAGAAAGATATGGACTGGATAATAGTGGGAAAACTGTTCTAACAATAGAGCTTGTAAGTCACTGCAATGGTAATTCAGGAGGCTGTGGACTCTCCCTTGCTGGAGATTTTGGAGAACTGGGTAAATATTTGTCAAGAACTGTGTGTGTGGGGGAAGGAACAGACTAAGGGTGGCTTCTCAGGGTTCTGGTTGTCTATGACTCTCTGAGACAAAATATGTCTTAAAGTACTAGGCCAAAGTAGAAGAGCAGTTTTCCTTTTTGGCCAATCCCAGAAGAAAAGCAATATTCTTGTGCTGTGCAGTTCTGCACTGAACTCATCTGTGAAAGCTGTCATAACAATTCATCCAACTGTGCATACGAAATGCACACTCAGTTACCGTAACCACTGTATGACTAAATGTGTGTTTACCTACAGCCATTACTTGCCTAGCCTTGCATTTTTCTGCAGGCATTGACTGATACGTGCAATTATGGTGGCTCCATGCATAATTCAACACACAAAGACCAGGCTAGGTTCATAATTTTTTTTTCCAAGGAAGCATCAATCTTCTCCTTAGGAAGAGAAAAAACAAGGAAGACTGGTTAATAAAAATAGCAAGTAAGCAAGCTAGCACCATTAGCCCAAGTGTGTCAATTATAATTCATTCCATCTCAGCTGCAACATCCAAAACACATCATAAGCATCACGTACCGATGCGTATATTCCTGCACCAGCTGAAAGTGGATCATACAGCAATGTAGGGTATACATACACACAGCGCTATATGGTATATATACGACAGTCACTATCTGGATTTTGAGTTTCCATTCCTTCCTAAAGACATAATAATTTCACCAAATTCTGTGGAGTTACTGTAGATTTACTTTGGCAGAAAAGTAAAAGAATGTACTCCAGAGATGTCTGTTTCACTCAGAAGTCATTTAGTGAGAAGGTCTTAGAGAGAAAGGTTTGGATAAAACCAGCACAGAATTTTAAAGATTAAAAGTACATTGGAAAGAAACAGAGGAACCCATCATAACCAAGGAAGAGATTTTCAGTGACTAATGCCATAACTTGATGGTAGTCATGATTTTACCAGGGACCTTGGGAGTGTATCTGAAAAAGAGGCTTGACTCACAAATAAGCCTCTTAAAGCAATGTCATATTCATAGGCCAAGATGCATAGCCTGAATTAATTCTTGCTAAATGCCAGGCAGTTGGTGAGTTAAAAAAAGAATAGGCATTTCCTACTGAGCCATTAAAAACAGGTTGCTTAGTGCAAATAGAAACATCCACTATTAATATTTGAATTACAAATTTTTCTAATTTCTTTTAATTAGGCATCTGGGTTGTCCAGTCATGCCATATTGTGGAGTCTTGAATGGCTGTTTCACTGGCTTGCCCTTCCCACGATGCTTCTGGAAAAATCATTCTTCTATCCTTCCTTAAATGGAAACTTTCTAGAAAATGGAGAGCTTACTATGAAACAATTGTTCCTGGATGGTTTTACTGATGTTAGAGAATCTTAGTTGAAAGTTTTCATCAGTATTCTCCAGAGACGATGCATAATCAGCTTTAAAAGAAAGAGAACACAGATAAGACTAAATCACCCTTCCCAGTGTTACTGGATTTATCACTTAATGCAAAAGCAAACCATTTTTGGTCTCCTACTTCCCTAAATACGAACTCTTCAGAACTAGTCATAACTCTGCTGCACCTTATATATTACATATATTTTAACTGGCTTTTTGGACTTAAACAAAGTACTGGTCTGTTGTGAACTAGGACAAATTTCACATTGTCCAGGAATATAGCACTTCCTATCCTGCCTTAGAGACACTCTGGCTCTGATACACCTCTCTGAAAGAAAAAGTAAGAAGCAGGAAGGGAGAGCCTCAGCAGAGGTGATTTTTGCTGAAGACAGAAAGGGCTGGCCTTAAATAGGCTTAGCCTCACCCAACACCTCACAGGATATTTCCTTCCCAGCGAAGACGTAAGCATCGAAGTAGACTGATGGCAACAGACTGGTGATACACAGAGTGACACAAAACGTTTATGCTCACATGCTCTGGATTTAGCATTGAGCCCCTCAGTGTGCGGTATCATGTCTTGACCTTTGACAGAGCGAACAGCGATGATCCTACAGAGCTCACTACTGATAATCTCCTTGTTGTTGCTGCAAATGCCAACAGAAGCTCTGCTGCTTGTACAGTTTGGTCCCAAGGCAGCCACACTCTTGAACTCATCTTTAAAGGCTGTACTTACAGGGCTGTTTGGCTGAATGGCTCGGGGTCTGTTATCTGGCCTCGTGACCCCTGCAGATCATCTTCATCAGGTGTTATTACTTTCAGCCTTCATTAGGCTGAACTTGTTGACTGATTACTGGATGAAGGCAGACTTGGGGAGACGGGAAATTCAACATTTGAGAGGCCTTCAATTCTACGTTTGGACTGGATATTTTATTTTTCCTAAAGCAATGCTGTCTGATTTGGCAAGACTTACTTCAACAACATGCATGCATTTTCCAGAGTTAGCAAAAATTAAGCTTCTGTGTACATGTGCCAGAACAGGAGCTATGTATGTGCGCACTTGAGAGAAATGGTGAGACACTGTGTGTGTTTAAGTACCCAACGTATTGAATTTATCAGCCATGTTACCCATACATTATCAATGTATTGAATGCATCAGAATTAACAGCCATATTCCAACTGGTTTTCACAGCTGATACTTTTTGTGCTAAATTCTTCTCTCCTTAAAGACTTTCTAGAAGGACTCATGGGTTGCAGATTCTTTAGTACTGTGTTCATCTCTCATTGTCATGTTGCAACACGGACATGAATTTTAATTGCAGACTTTTGTTTTATCAGGCCTATCAAGAAGCACCTTTGAAAATGGAGAACAGTTATTTTAAGGTGTACTGGGGCTTTTAACTAACATCCAGTGGTGACAGCACAACAAAAAACTGTCAGAAATTGATATCCAGTGGCTGTCATTCCTCTACCCAACCTACCCTTTACCCCAGCCAAGATTCAAGTAAATATTTTTCAGCCCAAGAGGTGAGAGAGGGCAGACTGGATCCCAGCACTGGCTGGCTGAGGGATATTAAGGACTGAAGTCCAGTGGCAGGAGCCCAGCACACTCGCACTAGTTATTTTGTCACAGCAGGTTTGGGAACTGGAAGTTGCCAACATGGTAGAGTTGCCCACATGGGTAATGTGTGAGGGAACAAAGTCTACATATGAAGGGCATCAAACAGAGCTACATTATGATTCTCAGGGGCAAATTAAACCTTAGGGCCACCCTTTCTTACTGTACGTCATGGTATCACAATTGTTGCACAAGCATATGTACACATACATAAATACTATATATGCTCGCAAATGCACCCACACACGTAAACACAGCTAATCCCAAGATCCATAATCAACTACTGGTAGGGGAAAAGTAGCAAAAAAAAAGGAAAAAAAAATCCCACGTATGACTAAATCTTTTTAAACCCTCAAGTAAAAGCTCTCATTAGCATACAATACTCATTATATTCCACATAGCTCTATTGAATATTTCAATTCAAAAATTATGCACATAATTTGTTACACACATCCCCCACAGTCTGAGCCTGGGCCCACCATGAGGCACTTTCCTGAAACTTGAAAGCTGTTTAATCTTCTTTTCTGTCCCCGCTCAGATAACTTCTGAATGGACTCTCCAAGCTCCTTATACTAAAAGTTGACCATAGTGCAAGTCCAGAGGTTCCCAAGTTCCCTTCAGAAGCTGGACACATGCTGGGCTTGACCAGTTATCGGTAAACACCAATAGATTTCAACCTCTTGTACAAAAGGGTATGTGTATACTGGAGCAAATATATATATAGAGAGAGTAGATATTTCCTCATGACAATAAGAAATCACTAGGAAATTACCAGAGGGGAGAAAAAGACAAATATTTTTAAACGAATGGTCTGAACCTTTCCCTTTGTGACTGATTGAAATTAGAGTTATGAGGGCTGAATTCAGCCTTTTATTATGAGACACTGAGGTTCTGGGGTATATTTTTTCCTTTCTTTAATTTAGATCTGTGAAAAAAATTGGCATGAAATACAAATAAATGACAAAGCACTGAGAATTAGGCTATTTGTCTGTAAAACCAGATATAATCCCCAAAATAGCAAAACACAGAAAAATGCATCAAAGTGTATTAGAGACGACAGGCCATATATTACACAGGCTATTTATGCAACTGTAGATCACATATCAGTACCAGTGAGTCACAGAAGCCTAACATTAAATGTAAGAGGCATCACGCAGATTAATATTAATTAAAATAACAATTACAGTTAAGTACAGCATTCTGCTGGATACAGTGACAGATAAAGGACCAGTGAAGTGTTCACAATAATGAGTAAAATAAACATTTCCACCCTGGAGAATGCACATATATACACATATATTTATATATTGCTGGGAGAAAATAGCTGTGGAAATACATAAATCTCAATTTACACAACATTTTAAATGCTACAATAATTTTTCTCATTTCAAAATCTCTCTACTGGGAGTGTAAGTTTATTTAAAATCCCCATAGCTGCTTCCTTACACATACACTATAGGTCTTAAGGGCCAGTGTTCAGCCTTTGGATTTACCCAGTTCAACTGGGTTCTCATTAACTGTGTTTCAACCTAATTTCATATGGCTTCAGTTACCCCTAAATACCCATTGTCAGGGCACAGTGAGGCCAGGGTGGGCAGCAGTGGGGCAGTAACCTCCCCCAGCATCTCCATCCCCCCACACCCAGAGGTGACCAGCAGAGACAGGCTGGGGATGGCCAGGGAGACAGGGCACCTCTGAGGCCAAGTCAGGGAGGCAAGGGTAGGACCAGCAAGGGAGATCAATAGGGATGGGTACAGCTGCAGCATAGTTCAGGCAGGACCCAGCAGAAAAGCTGGAGCTGAACTGTGGCCCCCAAGCCCAGGGATGAATCTTCCCACAGCTCCTTCTGGCCATGTCACTGCTTTCCCAGCAGTGAGATCCCAGATTGCATGGTGGCCTGGTGTCAGAGGTGGCCTCATGTGCAGCAGCCAAACCATGTCAGCAAGGACATGGCAGAGCCTCTCCATGCATCGGAGCACTTAATGTTTCCTGCTGGAAGTCTCCAGATCTCAAATTTTACCAAGACAATAAAAAAAGTGTGGTAAGAATACCACGAAGTGTGGTAAGGTAGGACTGATGGGTGTGACCCCCAACCTCAGTTTCAGAGGTCCAACAAAGACAGAAGCCATGCCACAAACTTAACACAGTGACAGGTTTCTTTCCAGTGCCCCTCTGGCACCTTTCCACAAAGCACTGTTTGTTTTAGACAGAGATTTACAACATTGCATCCTCTCCACCTTCAAATGTATATATAAGATACTGGCATCCTCACACTGATTCGGCACTGGGTTCTTATTAATGCCCCTGAGCATGAAAGGTGAGTCAGACCCACTCTGCTGATCACTTTCTTCTGGAAAACAGTGAATGTGCTTCTGTGCAGGTCAAAATCATGGGTCTTACTGGCATAACTGCCACAATGACTGGAAGCCTGCAGAAAAGCTATACAGATAGGAAATCAGGAAGTGCTGTGTGTGCTGCTTTCACTGGCGAGGATATGAAATAAGGTATTTCCTAACGAGGGTTTGAGAGGATTTTTATATCACTTGAGCTTTGTGATTAGAGTTTTCACCTGATGATACATGTCAGCAACGCTGTAGATCAGAGCACAGACCTGGCGGGGAACGCACGTGCAGCCCCCTGTGCCACAGGGCATCTCAGGAAGGTCCGTGGAGTCACCTGGACTGAGTCAAGAAGGAGCTTGCCAAAAACCATCACCATCCCCTATCACTCAAAGACAGGCCATCCACTTGACCTATGAAATTTCAGATCAATATAGTAATTGTTTGAGTAATTATGGTATTGTTTGCTTACATGGCATTCATTTCCCATTACAAGATTTCTGCCCTGACAGATTAGAGGTACTCTGGTCTATCTTGGAGCTGAAAGGGTTGTACCCTTTCTGGATAACATCTGTTGCTAGAAGAGAAAAAGGTCATTCATCATTATTTTTCTGGTATACTGGCTTAGCTACTGATTTCATTTATCACGTGTCCTTTCTGACACAACATGAAACAATAGGAGAGTTAGATTGTCTTTAGGGAAAACAGGCATCCAGCTCGCAGAATACATCAGTTTCAATAACACTTTTCAGAGGAATCCAGCTCCTTTCAATATATTTGTGGATTTGTTCACCAGTTTGGGTTGAGCTGCTTGCAAAATAGATAGAAGAAACCTCTTTGTGTGATATAACCAGATGCCATTTGCAGAGCCTGTGACATATGGTCCTTCAGACGTGGAGATAATCACAGAGGATAATTCTTGAGAGCCCGTTAGGATTCCAGAGTAGCTGTCTCTGCCATGTGGTGCTTGCTGATGTCTAAATATGATAAATTCACTCACTTTATTTTCAAAAACACAGCTGAAAGACTTTCAAAGGAGTAGCATGAAAGCAAGAAAGTATCAACCCTAACTACTCAATCAAAGTGAGAAATATATTCCTGATTCCATCCAACTTCAAGGCAAATTAATGAACTAAATAGAAATCTGCAGCTGAAACTCACTGATATGAGAATAATCTAATTTTCCGCAATGAATGCAATGAGGATTTCAAGGGAGCCTACATAAGCTTTTGTTAAATACAGGGCTTGGGCAAGTAGTGGGTACATCTCAGTCTTTAACCACCACACACACACACACACACTCTAAAACCCTCAACCCTTGTATTCAGTGTAAGAAGCAAAAAACATAAAGCTCAAGTTGTTATCACAAAAAGGATTTCAAAACTGTCTCTTAACACAGATACACTAAAGTACTGGCTCCCCCAGCTGTGCACATGGGGTCCAGGCTGGTAGTTTGTCTATATGCCATTCCCACTCTGGTGTTGACCCTCCAGCACTGGCAAAAATAATTCTCTGAGAGGAGAATTTATAATAGATGGTTGGGAGTGCCTAAAACACCAGAGATGCCTACACTGCACACCTTTACCCTACACAAAAGAGGACCAAAGCTTAAACATTGAACCCTTCCTGGCTTGTGTGGATCTTTCCACTAGCTCCTACCACCATTCCTGGGGAAGGTACATGTATCCTGGGGATACATATACCAAGGACTGGCCCCAAAGGGATCGTGAACAAGACTACATCAGCATTGGCTTGACCCTCTCTCAGCGGTCTTTGCACCTACGGAGCCACCACATACCTTCAGGCACTGTGCATGCCGTTGGATGCATACAGCCACATTTTGTGCCATGAAACCACTGCTTGGCTGGCCTGCAGCACAAACCTTACAGAGGAGATAAGATCTCCGACATTTTGAAATGAAGCACATGGAATAACACCAATATTTTAAGGCTACAGGCTCACCTGAAGGCCAGAGACTGTGCAATGCAAATGCAGCCACTCTGCTCTGGAGGGAACTTGCCTTAAATAGCATGGATGCAAGGCAGTTTGAGGCCCTTAATCCTGAGGCCAGAGTTCGATTCCGTGCCATGTTAGCAGTACGGGCATAACCTGTAAACCCCTCCACTGGTCTGAGATACCTAATGAAAAAGGCAACTCCACAGACCAGGATCCATGGAGCTAGACTTTTCTTTGGACAGCAGTCTACTCCCAAAACAATCTAGGGAGGTGTGAAGGGACATGGTGTCATCACTTGAAACACTGCAATAAAGGTTTTAGTGGTTGTCGCCACAGTAGCTGAAGGATGTGAAAAAAAGTCCTACAGACTTCCTACAAAGTCTGTAGGAAGACGTAGCACCTTGTATTGTCTGCTGATGAATCGGTACCTCCCACAATATATTTGCTGAGCTATTAGTTGGTCTTTCTTCTGACACAAGGAATTTTCTTGGGTTTTTTTCTCAGTGCAATGCAAGACACACTGGATGAAATAGCATCTTTTACTGTGCAGAGGGTGAAAGTCCTTCTGGCCTCATACACCTTTGAAAGCAATATGTGTGAAAGTGGTACCAAAGTCTCCCACAGATATTTTTAAACTGAAACAGTTTGAAAACTATTTAGTACCTTGATAATACCCACCTTAGCTGGATAAAGCAGGCTAAAATACCCTTGCTGGAGCTAGAATGGGGTCAGCTGTTGGCAAACATGCCTTACTTCTAGGGCACACTCCATTTGTACCATGTGGCTACACATTTGTTATGGAGTGTAGTTGCCCAGCTTATCTGTGCCGAAAGCATACGGCAAACCTCTTCATGTCTTTTAGATCCAGCATATCAGAGACCTCTCTATCCACTCAAACAGAAGAGTCTGAGAATATCAGTTGAGTCTTCAGTCCCTTATGTACAGATTGCCTGAGAAGACAATCAGTTATTTTGTGTGGATTGTATAAAGCTTCATGTGCAGGTTCTGGAAACCTGTGCCTGAAGATATGAGCTGGTAAATGGGGGAGAAAAGACTGTTTCCGATTCACTTGTAAAGTTTTAACTGCTCCATAGCTCATCTATGACACAAGGCAGCAGCAAATTGCATTATCAGCCTTGGGAATGCGAATTTTGTGCATCCCAGAGTAACAGAATGTCCTCTGACTTGAGAAAGAAAATAATATGAGCCGTTAACTTTTTATATTTGTCATACCTTCCATTTTAAGAGATGAAAGTGCTTCAGGTGTTTTCATTAAACTCATTTAACACAGGAACTCGAACAAAGACGTGGGATTTCCATGCTGCAGGAGATGCTGCTCACCCTGGATTTCTTTCCTACAAAAATGACACAGAAAAGTAGAATGTGTCAATGGAAGGAGCAGAAGTTTTGCACAATCATGATTCAGGAATTGTGGAAATTTTGGATTAAAATAAAGCATTTCTTGGCATTCCCAAAACAAAGCTTTTCTCTTTGATTCATTGGCCTGAAATGAAACTTTTTGGTTTTTATCTGAGTCAACATTAATATCTGTGTGCACTCCAGCTGCCAAAAAGCCTTTTGGGAGTTGTCTCCCTTCATCCTCTCGTTCTCCCACATGGGCACTCTTGCCCGGCCATACTGTATTTCCCATGGCTTCTCCACAAAGCGGAGGCCTAGGAGCATCCTGTGATGTATCACACTGACTCAGCCACAGGGAAAACCAGCTATTGGTTTTCATTTTTCATGGGCACAATTTTGTCAAAGTCTTTTTTCCTGTAGCAAATTTCTATTTTGATGAAACCACCATTTCTCATAGAAAAATATGTGGATTTTTTCTGTGGGCTATTAAACATCCCTCAGAAAACTGATCTGAAGAAAGAATGAATGAAGGTTCATACATCTGAAGGCAGATTTTTCCCTGTGAAGAAAACCGAAAATAATATTTGAATTAATTTCTTAGCTAATTCTTCTACTATGCACTTATTTGTAACACTCAAAGACAGACTAACATGGTCTGAATTTAATAAACCTGTATATTCACATAACACTAATGGCTTATTCGATTTTATATGACGTTGCTTGTATTTTTTAGAATTGGTGTATATTTATCAAGGTAGTATTTTAGGTAAAATGAACAATATGAATACAAAATTTTGGAATCAGTTCTGTTGTACTTCTTGTTTCTGAAGGGCAAATTCCATTCAATTCATGTCTTTTCCAATGTAGACATATGGAAGAAAAACACTTTTAATACCCATGGCAAAATAAATTATTTAAAACTTCACATTCCTCACAAATTCCAGTCCTGTTTTTGTCTAGTAATTATACACTCATGAATCTCAATTATTATAAAATATTGTGTTATTGATAACTTGCTGTCCAAAAAGTCAACAACAATATTCAGAGCTTCTCTCAATTTGCTCATTTCCCCTAGTTATTGATAATCCTGGTGGATCGTAACTGGCCATCTGAGTCAGATGAGATTGATTTTGTTACCCGGTTGGATGACATCCAATTTGAATGAGAGGAAGAACAGGTAACAAATGATGGAGAATTAGAAATGCCAAATGTATTTATTTTTGATAACCACAGACAATTTCAGTGACTCCCTCCAGCCATTCCAGTATGAGAACAGACCCAATAATGTGACCTCAGAATCACAGCTGATTTTGTCAGATCTGTGCATGGACATGTCAGGGTATTCATGTCTTGTAAGTTCCTGTGCTTAGGCACTGTGTTAGAGGCTGGAAACTGAAGCTCCTATTTCCCTGACAGGCTGTAGAAAGAAACCCTAGAGACAGTATAGACCGGGTATAGGTATAGGTATAGATATAGGTATAGGTATATATACTGTCCCAGTCAAACAAGACTAATTTAGAAATTGAGATTTCCTTAGTGCCCTCTCAGTGGTGTCTGATGAAAAGAAAGACAAGGAAAATAAAGTGTCCTCCTTGCTAGCCACAGCAGTTCTCCAGCTCTGCGCTGCCAAGGCTGGGGGAAGGAAGAGCTTCATGCTGGATTTGGAGACACAAAGCTGTAAAGTAAAATAGGAAGAAACAGGGACAAAGGAAAAAAATGTACTTGAGGCTCCCCTGGCCAGCCAGGGTAGATTCCTAGGGACTGCGACGGCATGGCTATGGGGGAATCCTTGGGTCACAGACCCAGCAAACCTGGCTTCCCAGCTGGGCTGAGCTGCTCTGGGGAGCAGGAGCATGCAGCAAGGAGCAGTGGGCTGCAGCCAGCACCAGCACCCTCTCCTTGGCGCAGCGGGGAATAACACAAAACGAAGAAGGAATCTCCTCCCTCCAGCTTTAGCAGCTGAATTCCCTCATCACCATGCTGGGAGCTGGTGAGGAGGATGGCCTGCGTCAGGGCTGTTGTTACCGATGTAAATTAAACAGTTACCACCGCAGGGTGACTCTCTGCTCTTTTCGCTGAGCAGACAGCTGCTCCAGAAAACACATGCTCAGGCTGCTCAGGCTGAAAGGCAGAACCACAGAGATTTTATTTATAGATGCAATAGGCAGGTGTTCAGCACTTAATGTCTGCCCACTAAGAGCTGGAATTGTCTCTGCCCACAACGACTACGTACTTGATTACTTTCTGTGTACATAATGCATTTTATATACTCTATATCTCTCCTTTCCCATTTGGATTCAGTGCATAACCTCCATACAGCTGCGTTGCCCTCTCTCCTGCAGCAAAACATTTACTAATCTTATCAAGACAGAAAGAAAAATTACCACAAGAGTGTGGAAAACTAAACTTTAATGGAGGAGCTCACACTGCGGTGTGCCTGTCGTTTTTCTGGTTGGAGAGAGAGTATGGTGCAATGAACTTGTGTCCGTCACTTCAGTATGAAATGTTTCATCAAGGTTTAGAAAGCCATCTATGAAATATTAATTAATTACCACTAAGTCTCACTATATCGTTGTGAAACTGGCACATTGCAGTTTTGTGCAGCTTGTTTTGAGAAAGTGTTGCCTTTTATTTTTCAGCTACACGATCATAGCATTCTGCATAATTTATGCATCTAAGAACCTTTTGTAGGGCACGTTGGTAGAAAAGCTCATGAGTACCACAGAAGCCGGGATCTTGTCAAGATTAACAAGGATTTTTGGGGGCTGATAAACAAACATAACAAAAGCAGTTCCTCTGCTTCTGCCATCCATGATTTTGGTAGTAGCAGGTTTGCTATGATGACTTGTGACAAAGCAGTAAGAGAGCAAAACTAACCTCTCCATAATCCAAACTGAAACAAAAAGGACACCTTGCTATTAATACGTGATGCCAGCCGTACCAATGGCACAAAGTATTTGAATATATATTTTAAAGTATATGGAAATGAACTTTGAAATTTGAACTCAGGAAGAAGCCAGATCCTTTTGGGAATGCAGCGCTATGCACCAGTCACCAGCAGTGACCACCACCAAAGGACAGGAGCGCATGCAACTGCACTACAAACTGCCACTGACAAAACCGAGAAAAGTTTATTCCGCGTTTCTTGCTTGGAATACATATTCTGACACGCCATTTTTACATTAGCGAAATGCATGTGCACAGCAAGGATAACTTAAAGACTCTTCCCCTCTTTGGAAATACCACTTTTGTGTTTGGAAAAATATCCATGGGACAGAGTGGAGAGTGGTGGGGGGTCCTCAGGGGCTACTTGAGAGGCCATTAGTGTCAAAGAGATTTTAAGTCCACTGCCTGGGGAGCAGACCTTAACTGAGATAGGGCAGGAAGCATCACCACAGTGCACAAGCAGGTAAGCAGCAGCGATGATCAAGTCAGGCCCGGCAGCATTGCTCCAGACCAACAGGTGAAAGGGGGACATTAATCCCACCCGGTCCACCTACCTAAAAGCTGAATGACTATCCCAAGCCAGGTATCCAGTCTCCCTTGACCCGCAGTGCAGAGGGCACCTGCCTCTCCTCCTGGAGTGTGGAGGGAGCCTCAGTGATGAGCTTGGCTTCATCCCTACCTTCGCACAGCTACAGCTGGGTGAGGGGGATGCGAGGGACGTGCCAGGCCTAAGAATAAAGCTCACAACTCTTTGCTTTCCAGCTCTACAATTAAACTGCTAAAACATGTTGACAATATGTCTGAATCTTGTTGGAACATCTACAGCAGAAAAACAGCTTATGCCTGTGCCTGGAACTACTTATAATTAGAACATGTAATTAGGATGTGGACAAACAGCCAGGCTCAAATGCATACAGAGGCTTGTCCCTGAGACGGCAAAATTCCAGAGTCATCAAACACCAATAATCACATTTTGTAGGCACTAATTTTCATAGCCTGGTGAAGAAACATATACAATAACCAGCTAAAGAATTCTGGCCTCTTTATTGTTCTGCACCCCTAAAAGGCAGTCCATATTCAACACATTTTGAGGAACCCTGTATGCTGTTTGGCTTGCTTGACACGGTCTACGCAGAGTGTGACATCACCCTGCTCTGCACTGTGCATGGCACTGTGCCACTCTGATCCCTCATCCTTGAAAAAGCAATGGCAACCCAAGTAAGCAACAGCCTCCAGAGCCATAGTATGGATTAAGCAAAAGGGGCTCTGGCCCCAGGTATCTCATGGAAGATGGGTGCAGAGAGGGGTGCTGGATGTGGTCATCTGCTGCTGTGGCTGCCCAGGGAAAGGGATGCAGCAGCAGAGATCAGCAAGAGCCCGGTGACATTGGCAGAGGACAGTCCCGAGTCACCACAGCATCTCTCCCTGCCTCCAACTGCCCTCCCTCGATATTCCTGGCCCTTTCTCCTTGGCACATGTGGGCAGAGAGATAGCTGTATGTAAGACCAGAGGCACAGGGCAAGCTGGGCTGGAAGAGCACATAGAGGACCAAGTCATTTGGGGGACACGCAGCACAGACCATGCCAAAACAGCCCATCCAGAATCTGCCAGAGCCCTCCACCTTACTGCCCTCTGTGCTCTCCCCCATCCCACCGAGCACAGATGGTGAACCCAAACACAGTGCTCTACTGATATCTATCACAGAGGCGCTTTAAGTGGAAGTGAGATGCTTTGCCACTTCTCCTCCCCCATTTTACTGGTGAGGCAACATTTCTCCAGAAAACGGAAAGTATCCAAGGAGTTATTTGTGAACGCAGCACTGCCACAACATCTTATGTCCCACCAAAACGGTGATGCTGGGGGAATAAAAGAGAGCAGAAGACTCAAGAGACAGCTCTTTTGTTCTAAATCTTATGGCACAGCTGAAGGGCTAAAAAAACTAAGGGGGTGGGGCATGGTGGGGGGGGGGGGGCAGTGGTGTTAAAAATAAATAAAGAAAGAATTGTCACAATAGCCCTGCAGAAGGAATTCAGTGGATATTTCTGGCTGGTACGTAATGAGGCTGCTTCTCTGTTGCTGATGGGTTTTGCTCTCCTCAGGTTCCCTACAGAAATGTAGGCAGGTACCAATCCTACTCAGCCTACAGGAAAAAAACAACTAGTGTCTAGCAAGTACAGCCAAAGCCTCAGTCAAAAATAGGCTGGATCTCAGGATTCACTCCAACAGGAAGAGGAGGCACAGGTCTGTCGCTTGCAGGCGAGCTCCTAGGGAACTGGAAACACGTCAGAAAGTGCAGCTTACCTGAGAGGCAGCATTCAAGAGAGGACGCCCCTGGTTTTCTCCATGGACTCTGCATCAAAAGCTTAGCAGGGAGGCTAAAGCAAGAGGACAGAAGGAGGCAAATTTTGGCAGGCAACATCCCCTGCTGCACAGGAGACCTGAGGCTGCGCAAATATTTCCAATCGAAAATCTAAACTGCAGTCGAAAATTCAAATATGTGTTCAAAGACACATATTTCCCCCTGATTTTTACTTTTCAGCAGTAAATTTTCAGATGGTGAGTAAAAATTATTTCAAATCCCTGAAGGCACGTAGACACCTTCATGCTGACAGGAACATGGCAGATGGGCTAATTGTTTAACTTCCACAGTTTTCAGTCGAAGCCGGCTACTAAGTCAGCTTGGAGCTGACTCAGTCCGATGCCTTCCAGTTGCAGAGCTGAGGATCTGTTCCTACTCTGCCTATTTACTTTGCCATAATTATTTTCTACACCACAACAGACTTGGCCTCTCACCTGGCAGCGCAGCATTTTAGCAATGGCTACTCCAAGGCTCACATGTGCCATCTCGCCCTTACCTACCACGTCACTGATTCCCCTAAGTAATTTGGAAGACGACAGATTTTGCCTGTGGTGATCATTTAAGCATCATATACTTCCCTAACTATTTTTCTTACTAATTTAACTACTAATGAGGTAAAGTGAAGTTGCCTTTTTCTTTTTAATAAGGGAACAGTGACTTTGGCAACATTCCAGCCCTCCTTTATGGTAGCTGGCTTTAATGATAGTTATGTACTTTTGGTGACAGATGAACCACTCTTCAATTCTTTCAAAACTCCTGGATTAATACCATCTGGCCCTAGTGATTAATTGCATTTTTAAATTGTTCCTCATCTTTATTACCTACAAAAAAAGTAGCTCTAGAGCAGGTATTTCCCCCTTGTCCTCTGCAATGAAGATAAATGCAAGGAATTTGTTCCATTTTGTTGCAATTTCCTTATTATCCCCAACGGTTCTTTTTCAAAACAGACAGTGTCATCTGATAGACACATTGACTGGAATGCATTTGCTTCTCTCAGTGTATAATTTATGCAGTTAATAACTTTTTATTTTTCCGACCAGCTCCGTGGTTGGCCAGCTGTCTTTGGACTGCCTAAACAGCAAAGAGTACTACTGAACAAATTATTTTATTTTTTCCCCACATTTATGCTCTTTCGCTTTTTCCAGCCAATTGTTACTGCTAGACTGTTGAAACTGCTGCCCTCTTCATGGAATCCTAATTCTGAAGTTCTTGGGGACATTTTGGCTTTCTTTCCCCTCCCTCCTAATTACAGCCCTCCATATAGTTCATGTTCCTTCCCACTGACTTCACACAGTCTTAGCAATTACTTTTTTCTTCCTTTGCTTCTTGAGAATATGAATCACTCTTAAAAAAACCATACAGTCTAGCACCTTGCAAATGTTTTTGCACACCTTTATAGCAGGAATTTTTAAAAACTACTGTTCCAGGGAGTTCATGCACCGAAAGCCACTGTTGCTTCTCTTGATGTAAAATCTAAGCCTGCAGGTCCTTGGCCATCCAAGATATGTTACAGAAACACAGACGAGAAAGACAGCCCCGGCTACAGCCAGCAATGAAAATGCAAGTATAGGCTATGCAGCACCTTTTCAAGAATTAAACACTTACGAGACTATCATACTTCATGTAGCACAAGATAATCTAATTTATAATAATACTGTGACAAACTAAGCTAATAAGTATATCTTTAATCTCTGCACAGCCACATTTGGAGAAATGTCATTGTGGGCACAGTAGGAGTAAAGTGTAATAAATGTTTCATTGGCTGCCACAGGTAATATTTTTGCCAAGGCAGCTGGAGAAACTGTGCAAGTTTACCGACCTCATATTCAAGCTCAGCATCTATTTGGGGAAAACAGCTGAGAACTAGGTACAAATTTACATCATAAAAATAATAAAAAGCCTCACTCTCAGTGACATACTTAGCTCAGACAGTATTACTTTATTACTGTTGATGTTATTACTAATAAAAACATCAGTATTACAACATCCAAAGCATGGTAGGCTTCAAAGTTAATGTATATGGAAAAAAGCTATTGCCAGAAGCATGATTGGGGTAACAATTGACCAGCGCTGCAAATCCCAGCCATTGCATCCATTCAAAATTAATTCAAAAAATCTATTTTATGACAGACTTTTTTCCAAGTGCAGTAGATCAGAATGTGCATAACACTGGAATGAAAGGAGGTAGTGAAAGACAGTATATCCACTAAGAGCAGGCATCTAACTGCAACGTTGGTTTCCAGATAAATTGAACTGGCTTTTCAGTACTGAAAGTACTGAACAGCATTATATCAAATAACTCCAAAGATTGCCCAGGATTTCTGAAAACTCCGGCTATTTAATTGCCACCCATAGCTCTCATCTATCTCTGTCCCCATCCTCACCTACAAGAGATATTTAATGGAGGGATGAGCATCCATGACACTACCCTGTCCTTGGCTTTGTGTTTTCTAAAGGTGCTCCCCACTCACAGGAGAAGGGACCAGGCTTTTTCCTGGCCTAAGTAGTCCAATTGAACATGTACTTGGGGGATACTCATTGTTGATATCAGTGTAGGCAGGAAAAAGCACAGACCTCAACTCTTCCAGGAGGCCAGCAAGATTTCCAGGAGTCTGGCTTAGCTGACATCTTCCATAGAAATGGAAACCAGAACTGGAGTTGAGACCCTGGTGTTCCTGCTGTGGGCTTTTCACAGATCCCAATACCAAACGTTCCCAGAGCATCACGCTCTCTCCAATAACACAGGCAGGGAAGTTGCCTGAGGAGCCAGGAGACTGTGGAGTATTGTCACACTTGCTCTTCCACATGGAGGAAGGACCATGTAGTCAGAAAGATATTTCAGCCCTTTCATTGCAAGCACCTAACTTCAGGCATTTATCTTAAAAAAATATCGTCGACAGCTCCTGGTAGCCGCAAAAAGAAAACCTGTATTGAACAGCAGTCACCCCTTTCATCTTCAATGCACATATAAACAAGAATGATATATAGCAAGACTGGACTATTTGTGTTTGTCTTGTTGTTGTATTAAAAATATTAATAAGGAAGATACTAGTGTTCCCTTCTCCTGCATTGGTAATTCTGATGGAAAGCAATGCGGACAGCTTATACTGTCCCTGTGCAAATATTAAATAAACAAAAGGCTCAAATACAATAAGCATTAATATTTCATGAAGTTGGGAAGAGCATCAAGAAAGCTTTTCTTGGTCACTTTACCTAGCATTCTCCCAGTGGGATTGAAAAAAAGCATTAATGAGAAGCAGAAAGAAATATCTCAAGCAGCAAAAGTATACACCAAGTATGAAAATGAACTCCTTTTTGGATCCCTCAGAGGAGCAGGGCTGTGCAAGAGACAATATTTCATATGTTTTAGCAGGATATTTTGAAAAGTCAGGCAGCTGAGTTCTGTTTTGCTTATTATTTTATTTGCTGCTGCCCACAAACCTTTCCAAAAGCTTGCTCGATCAAAACACTTTGCTCTTTGAGAATGGTGACAGCTTGTGCTGGTTTTGGCTGAGAAGGGGTTAATTCTCCTCACTGTGGGGGTCGGCTACCTTTCCAGCTTCCCGCGCTCTGCCGCGTGGTGGGGGGGCTGGGAGGGGCAGGGCCGTGGTGGGGGCGGCTGACCCCGACTGGCCAATGGCAGGTTCATTCCATACCACATGACACCATGGCCAGTATATTGAGGGGGGGCAGTGGCAGCGCGGGGGCGGCGCGGCGTCGGGTCGGTGGGCGGCTGCGGCGCGTGCGGTTTGTTCCGGCGGTTCGTTCCCCCCCTCCCTTCCCCCCTCCCCCGGGGCTTTGCGCCTCTCGTTGTTCTCCTTTACATTGCATTTCTGTCGTTGTTTCTTTTAATTTTAATTATTAAACTGTTCTTATCCCAACCCACGAGCGTTACCCTTCTGATTCCCTCCCCCATCTACCGGTGGGGAGTGAGCGAGCGACTGTGTGGGGCTGAGCTGCCGCTAAACCACGACAGTCTTTTTGGCGCCCAACGTGGGGCTCAAGGGTTGGAGATAACAACAGCTGCTGGTCACAGCACCATGTTGTCCTTTTTGCAGTTGGTGTTAAAGACTCGTGTTGGTTTGTTGAGTCTGCTGTGTTCTGCTGTGATTAGTAACGTTTTGCCTACAAGATTTGTTATACAAACACTCGTTTTCAGCTTTATCTGGTATTTGGGTTTTTTGCTGAAACCGTTACTGTACTTCGGATACCACCTTGTTGAGGCAATTAGCAATTATACCTCCTCCTCTGAGAGATTTTATATGGAGGAAATACAGAATAGTACCTTTGCAACTTTGTTCTATGATGTCTGTGCCTTTATTGCAACAACCTTTTTGTATCTTGAACATCCTTGGGTGGTTAAGGTGCACTTATTGTTAGTTTTTGGGCATGTTGTTTTGGTTTTGACTAAGCAACTTAAGAATATCACCCAGAAATCTGCCCCAAGGCTTGATAGTTATGAGTGGCAGGGCATGTGGGATAGCATAGGCAAATACCTAGGGCAGTGGGCACCCCAGTGTTTTGGAGTTTCACCCCCAAACAAGTAGCAGAAACTGCTGAAGGAGAAGGTGAATCCAGCCAGTTTGCAGAGGTAAAGGCCATCCAGCTGGCCTTAGACATCGCTGAACGGGAAAAGTGGCCAGTGCTCTATCTCTATACTGACTCCTGGATGGTGGCAAATGCCCTGTGGGGTGGTTACAGCAATGGAAGCAGAACAACTGGCAGCGCAGAGGCAAACCCATCTGGGCTGCCACATTGTGGCAAGATATTGCTGCCTGTGTAGAGAACCTGGTTGTAAAGGTACGGCATGTGGATGTTCACATCCCCAAGAGTCGGGCCACTGAAGAACATCGAAACAACCAGCAGGTAGATCAGGCTGCCAAGATTGAAGTGGCTGAGGTGGATCTGGACTGGCAGCATAAGGGTGAACTATTTTTAGCTCGGTGGGCCCATGACACCTCAGGCCATCAAGGGAGACATGCAACATACAGGTGGGCTCGTGATCGAGGGGTGGACTTGACCATGGATATTATTGCACAGGTTATCCATGAATGTGACACATGTGCTGCAATCAAGCAAGCGAAGCGGGTAAAGCCTCTGTGGTATGGGGGACGATGGCTGAAATATAAATATGGGGAGGCCTGGCAAATTGACTATATCCCACTCCCACAGACCCGCCAAGGCAAGCGCCATGTGCTTACAATGGTAGAAACAACGACTGGCTGGAAACATACCCTGTGCCCCACATCACTGCCCGGAACACTATCCTGGGTCTTGAAAAACAAGTCCTGTGGCGACACGGCACCCCAGAGAGGATTGAGTCAGACAATGGGACTCATTTCCGAAATAGCCTCATAGGCAGCTGGGCCAAAGAGCACGGCATTGAGTGGGTGTATCACATCCCCTATCACGCACCAGCCTCTGGGAAAATTGAATGGTGCAATGGACTGTTAAAAACTACACTGAGAGCAATGGGGGGTGGAACATTCAGGCATTGGGATACACATTTAGCAAAAGCCACGTGGTTAGTCAACACGAGGGGATCTGCCAACCGAGCTGGCCCTGCCCAGTCAGAAACCCTACATACTGTGGAAGGGGATAGAGTCCCTGTAGTGCACTTAAATATGCTGGGCAAAACAGTCTGGGTTCTTCCTGCCTCCGGCAAAGGCAAACCCATTTGTGGGATTGCTTTTGCTCGAGGACCTGGGTGCACTTGGTGGGTAATGCGGGAGGATGGAGAAATCCGATGTGTGCCTCAAGGGGATTTGATTTTGGACGAAAAAAGTCAATGAACTGAATGGCACAATGTGAACTGCTATATAATACTGTGTGTCACCTCTGTGTTGTATCAATGATATCAGAGTACGAGCCTCCCAACCCATGGAAGATCAACTATGAAACAAGCCGTGCAGCAGTGATGGAACGATGACTGACTCGGTATGCAGCAACCCAACGCCACACACCATCTCTCCCACCCGGAAAGACTGATACAACAGATGGAGCCCAGAGTCATGGACTGGGTGAACTCAATGGACATTTTAATGGACATTTTACAGGGAAGGTCCATGAACTAAAGGAATGATGTCTGTGTATTATGTTAAAGGATGGGAAGGGGAGGGGTGGTGGTTGGTACAGTTGTATTGCATCATATGGGACCTGGGCATGGTGTAAATGGTATGGAATAAGGGGCGGAGAATGTGCTGGTTTTGGCTGAGAAGGGGTTAATTCTCCTCACTGTGGGGGTCGGCTACCTTTCCAGCTTCCCGCGCTCTGCCGCGTGGTGGGGGGGGCTGGGAGGGGCAGGGCCATGGTGGGGGCGGCTGACCCCGACTGGCCAATGGCAGGTTCATTCCATACCACGTGACACCATGGCCAGTATATTGAGGGGGGGCAGTGGCAGCGCGGGGGCGGCGCGGCGTCGGGTCGGCGGGCGGCTGCGGCGCGTGCTGTTTGTTCCGGCGGTTCGTTCCCCCTCTCCCCTCCCTTCCCCCTCCCCCGGGGCTTTGCGCCTCTCGTTGTTCTCCTTTACATTGCATTTCTGTTGTTGTTTCTTTTAATTTTAATTATTAAGCTGTCCTTATCTCAACCCATGAGCGTTACCCTTCTGATTCTCTCCCCCATCCTGCCAGTGGGGGAGTGAGCGAGCGACTGTGTGGGGCTGAGCTGCCGGCTAAACCACGACACAGCTACTCAGGATGAGATCATTTGGGCCAGAAGATAGCTCTTACCATTGTGGCAACCCCAAAACATAGTGCAGTACCCACAATGGTTTAACCATCACCTGAAGAGGTGCAGGAAGCCCCTTCCTCTTTCATTGCAGGTTGGAAGGGGTCCTGGGAACCTCAGAAGTGGGCTGGGCCTCCTCAAGCCAGTAATCATGGTCATGGGTGCCCATGGGGGTTTGCATTTCAAACCTGCAATTGGAAGTGAGGAAGCCTTGCCACTGGTGCTATGGGAAATGGAGTCCCAGCTGACTATGCAAGCACACGTGCTAGAGCTGCAGAGTGAGAGGCTTTTGGAAGTGTGCCGTGGCAAGGGTGCACATGATGTTAATATGTGTCACCTCACATGGGATTCGTTTTGCTTGATCTTAGCCAATTATAGCACAGACATCTTCATCTGATCTAGTTGTCTAACTCTCTTTATAGTCAAGGAAAAATAGGCGCTCCCGGGGCATAATTCATGTCCTCCTCAGGTAGATGTCTGAAATAGAGTAGATGAATCATTCTCCAGAAGCATCTTCAGACTCTCTGTTGTCTCCATTGTCATAAAGAAGGCCAGACAACCAGTTCAGATGTAGACTTCTGCTTTGTGGACATATAAAATTAAGTGAGATGAGTCTCAACTTTTGTGACTGAATTGCATTAGTCTTGTATATGATTCAATGTGAATGCAATGAAGGATACAATTGCCTTTATGTAAAACGAAGGAAATAAACTACAATTTTCATCAGCCTACTTTTTATTGAGCTGTGCCACAAATAATTCCAAGTCCATTTACAAGGAAAATGCCAGATGCCCACTCTCCCTGAACAACTCAGAGGATAATATATAACTTATTGGAGTACCCCTTTATGCATCTTCTGGCATTTGTGGCTTCCCAGAACATGCATCTGTGTGCATCTGTGGTATCCCAGAGCATGCATTGTTCCCTCTTTGCAGTTTCTCATGCCCCAGCTTGGAGCTCTAATGTTCAGAATGCATGTGCTCCTGTAGCCACTTTGTTTCTTTTTCTGTCTGAAAAAGTCTTCTAACAGGTGTGGAGGGTCTCTTCTAGCCATGGCCATCTGTAATTATAATAAAATCAGTTTTACGGTGACCCTATCTTCTTTAATTAGGTGTACTGCCTATAGATCTTTTTGATTTCTAGAATACAAAATGCCCTGTATGTGTCTAAACAGTGGTTGATGACTACTGCCCTATTCCAGTAGCATGCCACACCATAAAAATGTCTTCAGTCTGCAGCAGAAATTATATTCTGTAATGCTCCTTTATTTTAATTCAGCTCAGCATTGCACAGTGATTCTGTTCCAGGAAAAGGAAGAGTTGGCAATAAGTAGGTTTAAACTACCTGTAGACTTTACCCTCAGTTAATTACCAATTAACTCAATGTACTTAGCACATTTGTAAAGCCTACGAGGGACACGCTACATATTTATTTCTGGTTACAAATTTCTGATTTTTACCCAAAGCTGATCTTCTAATCTTTTATGTAAATAACCATTTATTTTATTGTTTTGATAAAATGGAAAAGGGTCCGTAGCCTTTATTAAAAGTGTTAAATACTTGCTGCTAATTGTCTATTAGTAACCCAGAGAACTAAAAATCTACAGTAGGTTTATCCGCTCTGATTCCTCTGGCAAAAGCATTTTTTCATTAATCATCAAACAGTACTGTGGTTACTGTGGTACTCTGCTCTTCAAACAAGATCATGGCACAGAAGTACAGAGCTCTTATTCTTGTACATCAGGATTTAAGTGGCACAGACCAGAAGTTGTTCACTGTGCTCCAGTGACTGAGGGTACCTGCAATAAGTCACACGAGCTCCAGCTGTGTCCCAGCTTTCCTGTATTTTCTGGACATCTCTTCAACATTTAGAAACAAAGCGCATTTGAAGACCACTGTGAAGAAAAATGGAAATATTTCAGAAAATGAAATGAAAGTTTAGGTGCTCTGACATAACATAGTAATTCATAAAACTTCCAGCTAATTCAGCAAGTGATTGCAATAACACGCTTCCCACGTGCTACTCACATACCTCAGCTCCCGGTGAAGACTTTTGTGTTCACCTTTCACCACAGAAACTTTTTCAAACTAATTCAATTTCCTCTGCATTTTATACTAAAAATAGAAATATACTTAGAATAGAGTATCAAATAAGCTTTAACATACTCATTATACCATAACTTGGCCTTCTCTTGATTTTAGCATTTTAAATTCACATTCTCCTGTAAGACCATTTTACCAAAGGAAATAAAGAAATTTTAAAGAAAGTAATCAGAAATAAAAATGGGTTTAATTAAATAACCATTTGTAGCTCTTTGTGGTTTATATTTGAGGAGAAGATTCTTTCCTAAGTGCTAAAAGTGCACATTGTTACATTAATTTAACTAATAGGCATTAGTTATGACAGCCTGCCTGGTAAAGGTTCTCAGCCAGTGTCATTCCTATAGATTTATACACTTGGAAATGTGCACTTCAAATGAGAATCTTGCCAGTGTCAAAATTAAATTAAACTTAATTAAATCATGTGCCCTATCACAAAGACCTGAGATTCTTTTCAGAATCAGGTCCAAATTATAACTGTAACTGTAGTCTGACTACCGAAGAAAATTAAAAGGCAGTTCCAGCTTCATTATAGCCTACTAAAGTTGCCGGCTATACAAATGCAGGGCTAAATCCTTAGCTGAGCAAAGTGACTGGTACTGGAGCACTTCGGGAACAAGTACTCCCACCCTCACAACCAGAAAACCTCCCACAGCCATGACACCCTGTGGAAAATGGCTCCTCCAGGGACTGTGATCATCATGGGGTTGAGTGCCCACAACCAGATGAGCATCTACAACCAAACTTCAGGTCCACCAAGTCCCCACTCCCAGGGGTCAAACCCCAGACCCAGGAGGATCTAGTAGTGAAGTGCTCTCAGGATTTGTCTGTCGATGTTGACACACAAATGTCTTGATCTGTTGATGTCTACCTTCTCTGAAGCACTATAGGTAACCATAGGCTGTCATGTCTTCCCTCAGACCACACCAGTCAGAGCAACCTTCACAGAAAGTGATGTGGTGGCTCTGCCTGCCTTAATCCAGTATTTCAGTGGTTTACAGCACTTAGGTGTGGCACAGGCTTGGTGAATAAATAATGCGTGGTAGGAAAGGCTTTTACTCAAAAAGGGAAGATGCTACTGCTAACTCATTGATGCTATATTGCCTCAGACTAAGCCAGCATCCCTCAGTCCTACTGAATTTGGATTCCTGTAGGAGTCAGGAACCAGTGCCTCTCAAAGATTGTCCTTTTGCATTTATGTGGCTCCCACCTATGCTGGCTGAGAGTGGCCTACCTGCTACTTGCTGATCCATGCCAAGGGCCCTTACCCTACCTTAAGCTACTGGAAACAGCAAGGCATAAGCAAGTAAATAATGCAACATCTCAAAGACAATGCATACTAGGAGTTTTCCCAGCAAGCATCCTCTCAGCCATGCCACACAGAATTGCAGACCCACCTGTGGACAAGCGAATGCCCCAAGAACTCTAAACATCTAGCACAAGTCATAACAAACATACTAGTCTCACAAAATCAAAAAGCTAACACCCTTTCCTTATACATGTTGCAAATGTAAGCTTAGGCCCCAGCTCTGTCAGCCTCTCGTCAGGCAGGAATGGGACCATGGCAAGAAAATTTTGGTTCTCATTATCAGTATGGCATTTTTTAAGTAGAGGATAGGAGTGCTGAAGAACATAAACATCAAAGTTGACCATGTAGCATCAATTCAGTTGTGTCTATCTTCACTGATTAGACCGAACAAGTGTGGATTTGTAAGAAATGGTGTTGGAAGTTAGCATGAATAAGATGAGGGCTTACACTTTGGTGAAAAGGTGTCATACCATGTGTATCTCTGCATTACAGATATGTGGCTCATCTCGGTGTGAGATTTAGGGACTATCTCCTCAAAGAGCTGGATCAGAGTCATCACAGCCCATCTACTAACCTGCCAAGTATCTGGCTTTAATATGCTTCAGTGATCAAGGGAACAGCCCTGTCCTGTCCCTTTGATGTCACAACATTAAAGAAAAAGAGGACATAAACAAAAGGAGACAACAAACCAATACCCAGATGACACTGAACTAGCATGCCCCATCCCCTTCCAACCACATGGGCTGTGGGGGATAAGGAATGTGCTGATAGACGTGCTGTGCTGATGGCAGACCACCCTCTACCAACCCACAGCTATGCTGGGTGTTGGAACGGTGCTGAGCGATACTAAAATACACGAGAAGCTTGCCCCTAGCTTCCTCCAGCTTCCTAAACCCTGCACAGCTCAGCACTCCTAAGGATCAGCCCACTGGTTTTCCACTCGTCTCTCTTGCCTGCACAGAAAGCAAAGTACCAACAGATATCTGCTGCAATCAGGAGCCAGCTTTGTTCAGCTACTGTGCCCAGAGGCGACCTCTTGTCAGCCACTCTCAGAAGTCTCTTTGAAGGCTGGTTTATTGGCTGCCTATGAGAAGATTGAGGCAGAACAAGTTTTTCCTTCTCTTTGTATTTTCTTTTAAAGAACTTTTCTTTCTAAGTGATGCTCAAAGGAATACCTACTCCTCCATGCAATATTCTCTATGGGAGGCGAAAATATAGTTCAGTGTACTGTAGAGAAATGTCAATTATTTTAATAGAATGCAACTTGTACTACTGTGCTTCCAAAACACATACAACAAGTACATGTACACAGAGCACACCTTTTTTTAGACATTAAGTCTAATATTCTGTTTTTCCCAGATGCTGAGGGTTTTCTCATCCATTTTAGTGCAACCAAGGTACATCAGTATAGTTATCCTGTCTCACTTTTTATTTTCCTGGATAACTTTGAAAACTGTTTTCCCTGGCAATGCTTCCACGCACATCTGCATTCAAAACAAGCTCATCTGTGCCTTTCTTCAGGGAAGGGATGGGGTAAAGGGAATGAGGGGTGATACAATAGCTGTCCTGCCAGCGCTCAGCAGGGTGACACAACAAAATCAGCAGCCCACTTAATTGTCTGAAAAGAAGCAGCACATTCCTGTGGCAGAGCACCTTATAAGTACTATCCAGCAGGGCTCTCTCCCATCTGTGCACACTAAAGGGCCACAGCTTGAGTAACAGAAGTATTGCAGTGCTGGTGGCATGGTATAAGCTCTCTACCTGGGCAGTACAAGGCAGGATTAAGTCACAGAAGTAGCTGCAGTGGCTTGCTAAAGTGATCTGGATTGCTCAGGCAACCCTTGATCATACAGTTGCATCATCCGTGTAGAAAGTGGGAGCAGTCATGGTAGGCATGGACCTCACACCCTCACTCTAAAATTCCTTACCTGAGATAAACCCCACATGGTCCAAAATAAAGTTTTGCTATTTGCACCAGGACACTGGTGAAAAGGTAAACCTCTGTTACTTCTGCCAACAGTAACTGAACCATCCTGCAAGTTTCCTTGGTCCCTAATGAGTGATCATTAATCACTGGATATTTTCTAAGCGCAGTTTAGAGTTTTAATAAATGCCAAATAAAGAATTAACAAGACCGTAATCAAGAAAATATGTTCCTTGATTTGGGATCACTGCAGCAGGAAGGCTCAGAGCCAGAAAAACAGGGTGCTGTAGTTCACAGCCTTTACCATGTTCCTGCACGTTCTTCCACTGGTTGCTTGTAAGGAGGGAGGCAGGCTCACATTCTCACATCTGTGTTGTTATAGAAGAAATCTGACTTCTCATTGCAAGGGAAATGAGGGGAGAGGAATTCCTGATCCAATTTAAGATGGTGTGTGCAAGACCCTCAGCTCAGCCATGTACAATTGTGGATGTCAGCAAGAGACCCCTTTAGTGGAAGGAAGCCACACAAGGGAGATAGCTAGATTAAAGCCACAAAGCATGTACCTTTTTCAAACCTGAAATGAAAGAGTCCCTTCTCCACCTCAACTTGCAGGCATTTCCTCCTCTCCCAGTCACCTCCTGCCTGCTCCAGCTTGAACCAGGAGTCCCTGCTCTCTGGAGAGAGGGCAGTACAGCAAATCCAGTACTAACTTGCTCCCTGTCCTGTCTCTTCCACCTTGGCTATGCTCTGTGGACAAACATGTTGTAGGCAGAAATGGAGCACAATTTCAACTTCCCATTACAAGTGCACAGGGAGAAACAGTAAGAAATGCACAATTTAACTTGAGACAAAACATCAACACACGTGCCAAGCAGAAGAAGGTAATGACAGTAGCATTGCCCAATCACAACAGTTGGCTGCTGCACGGGCTGATGGCGTTATAAATGCATGCTAGGAAAAAACATTAAGCTGAGCTGAAACCATCTGGACCCAGTTAGGCAACAGTGGCTGGCTGGGGGTTGTAGAGTGTGGTTTGAAGGGAAATAAGGCAATCACTTACTTCTTTCTTGATGGCGATTCTCTAAACCACTCTACCCCCTCTTCCCACCAGGAGTCAGTACCAGCCTACCATACCCAGGGCAAAGTGCAGTTGAAGAAGCAGTCTTTTGCTATGCATCCTACACCTTGCCTAGGAAATAAGAGAACAATGACTGGATCTACCAAATCAATGGGAGAAGGGGAGCACACACAAAAGGATGACACAAAATGCTGTACCAGAGGCCATCATCACGAGGCAGTGCCCAAGAAGCACCCCCAGCGTAGTGATGGGGCTTCACAGCTTTGAGCACATACGATCTGCTGAGTCTTTAGTGATCCCAAAACATAAGATGAGCTTTCCACTCACTGTGGACCTCACTGACCCCAACATGGTTGCGTGCATACAAGCCTGGCCAGAGAGGAACTGGATTTGTCAGTGTCCACTTACATTGCAGAGTTTCGACACAGCACCAGGCAAGTCACTTAAACTGGATTGCATTCTCTCTAATGATCAGGTGTTTCACCACTTGCTGGTGTGACACAGCACCCCCAGGCCTGACACGTGCAACTGTCACAGTTGAAGCCAGTGGCAATGATCCACAGAACATGTGCTGGCAGCTAGGTGCTCATAACAGTCATGCATTTGCCACACTGAATTCATGGAGTTCTGTGATTTCTTTTCTCCAGCCAGGCTCTGACTCCCTCCCTACATGCTAGCCTGCCCAATCACCGGTCCCAGTCTTACCAGGCTCCCACTGAATCTCAATTCCCCTTTCAGTTCTTTGCTTTCATCTCCTGCCCCATCCCAGCTCACCTTTCCCATCAGTTGCCGTACCTCCACACAGCCTAGGCCCTGGTAGGAGCCCTCCTCCCTCCCCTCCCCCAGGCTTCCCCATCCTGAGTCCCACCAAAGCCCTGCACCTGCCTGAAGCCCCACCAAAGCCTCCTGGCCCTGAAGCCCCTTGCCTTGTCCTGTGGGTCTCTGCCTCCTCTCTCCCTCAGCAGACACTCCTAGCCCCTGGCCCAGCTCAAACTGCAGCCTTCCAGTCTCCGGATGTCGGTTTTTTTAACCTTTTTTTTTGCTGAGCTTCTCACATTTTTTCCCCTTCCCTTTTCTTTCCCCTTTTTCTGCTCCCAGTCTCTTTCCCTGCCTCCTTGCTAGCTTTCATCATCTTCAGACTTGAAATTAAGAGAGCTCCTTTTGCTCTCCCTGGTTGGGGCAGAAACCCATGGGAGACGGCCGCCCCTTACCATGCCAGAAGCATGTCTACACCCTCCTTTAGAAAAGCTGTGGCTTCACAGAAGCCTTACATACCAGACTATGTATTCAGTTACACAAACTTCCTTTGTTTACTGTACAAAATCTTATCAATTGATATGCATGTCCATTTACAAATTACTTAGTCCAGCCCTGCAATTAGTTGCAGTAGAAAAAGGAGAAAAACTTTAGAAGTGTAAAATTGCATTAGCATTTTTAAACAGAACTGTTAGCTTCAGAAAATTTCATGGTCAACCTGAAAGAGTTTCCTTTAATACATGTTGCCAAAAAGAAAAAGAAATGTATTTTGAGTCAGAACACAGGAACTTCTCAATATTCTGAGGGTTGGTTATGAAAGCAAAAACTCCATTAGCATTGTTCTGATGAAAAGCACCTTTTCAAGTTATACAGGTGTGACATTTGTTTTAGATACATGGGTAGAGATATTATTTTTAAATATGATCTAATGTGTGAAAGGCTGCACCTACATTGTATTCCATGTAGTAGTTAAGACGAAATCAGTCCAAAATACATCACTTGTATAGTATGTGTTTATGTATGACTCTCCCCCCAACTACATATCACACCAAGCCTGCAAAGTCTTTAAAATGGATTTTGAAAATGCAGAAGCCTCAAAAAAGAACTGCAAAGATTATTCCAGGGCTGGAGATAACACTGCACCACAAGGGATTTTAAAGGCTTGCCAGGAAGGAGACTCAGAAGTCACTGGATTACAGTATCTAAGGACCTCTGGGAGAAGCTTTTCCAGGTGGGAGAGGACTGTTTAATCTACCAGAGAAAAGCATGTCAAGAAATAATGGTTGGAAGCTGAGGGTGATCAGGAATTAGGCACATGGTTTTAATAGTGAAGATATTAACCAGTGGGATAAGTAAGGGGGGATGTGCCAGATTCTCCGTCTCTAGAGGTTTTAAAATCAAGACTGGATGCATTTCTGGAGACATGATTTAGCAAAACATACATTACTAGGACCACTACAGGAGTATCGAGGTGAGATACATAGACCTGTAAGTCGTAGTCATCTTAGTGGATTATGTCAAGGTCCCTTCTAAATATGTAACATTCATGTATTTCTTCTTCCTCAGAACTGAAAACACTGTGGATAGGTTTCATTTCCCAGAATGTACGCATGTATATTGAAACATGGCAATGATTATGAGATAGCCCACATTTTACAAAACAAGCCATGGGATTTCTAATACCTACAGATGGTCTGAGTAGCAGTTTTACACCTTGTTCAGCAGCACTGTATCTTGCTATCATGCTGAGGAACAAGTATTACACTGTCTCTGACCGTAATATCATCGACTGAACTCCTAATATCATCTACTGCAGCACCAAAGGCATTCATGGAACAGTTTGATCCAGCAATACACCACTTACATCGGGCATCTGTCTGCCTTGTAAGATCTCAATGGAGTCATGGACAAGGTGCCATGGAAGCTCCTTTATCCTTTTTATTATTCCACCCATATCTGAGGAACAGGAGATATTCCCCTCCTGAGTGGAATATCTCCTTCTGAGATATTCTGAGGACAGAAAGAAAAAAGGTACTGAGAGGAAAAATTCTGGGTCAGCACTGGATTTTTCATCATCACTCACATTATTGCAACACCTTTGTGGCACATCCAGACTGTCAGCTGCAGACCTCATCAAGCACACAGATGTGGCACTTCCACATCAACACTGTCATTAGGCAAGGACAAGAGAAGCCACCCCCCCAAACACAGCTCCACAGCAGCTGGCAGAGCCATTTCAATTTGGCCATCCAGCCCAATGTTCAGGGGAAGAGAGGTGGCTGATGTCTCTGAAAGGGATATGAGGAGACACCCTCATCTCCAGGGGCTTTCTGCCCCAAAGGGCCGCTGTTCTAAGAAGTTAATAAAGGGGCTGATAAAGTTATAAAATATTATTTCTATGTTTTATGCTGCCAGTTCTCCCTGATTGATCCTGATGTGCAATTCATAAATATTTACCCACTTTTTTTATTGGTCAGATGGGTTACCGCCAAGGTTGGTCATACCATTTTGTCAGCCATTTTATTTAAGAAAAAATGCTCATTGTTTTATTAAAGGTTCATTAGTTTCTCTGAAAGTACAGTTTCCTACATGAGATATTCCCTCCTGTGATTCAATAACACAGAAATAAACACTCTATAATTGTCCAGAGACAAACTGCCTTCTAGAAATGAACTTCCCCACAACATTTCATTCAGACAGTTGATAGTTTAATACTAAACCAATTAAAAGCAATATACAGCTACATGAATAGGATATTAATTTCCTCACCAGAAGTGGAAATGAGTGGGTGCTTTGATCCCCACAGGGAAGGCAACTCCACCAACCAGCAGCATAATCTACAAAGGCTGCAGCACCAAATGAGGGATTCACCATGCGCAACCAGGTCGTTACACTGTGTGGATATTAATGTTACGGCCAAAGTCTCATCCACTCTGCAGTAGCCTAAGGTTATATTGAGAAAATAAAGCAAGGTGATCCCCTTACAAAAAAAAAAAAAAACCACCACACTTTTCCCCTTGTAGCTTATGAGATTGGTATGAATGTGAACATTACTGTGCCAAAATCTCTCTCGCTTACATTGTCATTCCAAATCAATTCCGAGTATAAAAGAAGTACTTCCACTGAACTGATCTGTTCAAACCCCTATTTCCTATTGCAGCCAAGAGCAAGAAAGAACATTTCATCCATTTCAGCAACTTTTTTTGATCGAGGATTAGCCACAGGAAAGTGAGAAAACAATACAAGCTATCTCTCTATGCATTGGGATGGCACATGATGCTACCCATGCAAGGTCAGAAACAAGTTCAGCTGAAGCCAGCTGAAAAAGTTACCACAATCTGAAGTGAGACTGGACCATCTATGGATGCAAGCTAGAGGGGCAGAAGCCATTTCCTATCCACCACTCGTATCCCTGATGTGGATGCCCAGCCAAGAAGAGAAGGATGGAGCAGAGTCATTGGCACATCAGCCCTCCAGTAGATACACTAATGAATACCTCCACATATCAGAGAGCTAAACTTATTTTAATAAGCATGAGAAAGAGATCTGCAACAGATAAAGCATGAGGAATGATACGAAATAGAAGGTAACAAAGTGAGGAAGCAATAATGCTGATGGGAAACTTTGCCAGAGTTTTGTAATTTTAATTGGTTCTTTAAACGCTGCACATTCCAGGCAGCCAAGACTCCTATTTAGAGTGTTGTATATCAAAATTGAGCAGGACACCTAGAGAGAAGCTTTAATTTATTTTTAAGTTGCAATCATCTAGCCCTCATAGAACAATTTGTCATATGTCACCAAACAAATAACAATTCAGGTCATTTAAGTTTCTTAAAACCACAGCAGCGGCTTTCCCAGATGTTCCTAGATCTCTGCACATTATCACAGTGGTCTTCAACAGGTTCAAGGGTTCCCAGTGAGTTTTTGTGTCATTTTTATGTTCATATAATAAGAAATATTATCAACACACATTGTCAACTTCAATAAAACAATTTAGCCTAGCGTTAGACATTCCACCCAAGGAAGATCAGGCCAGAAGAAGAGTTCAGGAGATCTGTCAAGGGGAAAGAGAGAGAGAGATTCCATACAGCTGAGGATCCCCAAGCTTTCACAGTCACATCATGTCCCGCTCTCCCCCAGAACTCACCACAAAACTTAGTTTTGCCAATAGCAGCAGTACCTTTGTTCTTCATGGATTAAACACTAACCTCAATTTTTGCCTTCAAATATCTTAAGCCACCTTCCTCCTCCTGGTGAAAGCTCACAACTTTAGGGTGAAAGGAGGAGCAAAATGGCTTTCATTTCAGCTGTAAACCTAAAAAGTCTCTCCTTGGCTTCTGGGGGGTTCCCTATCTTCAGAGATCTACCAGCTGTTTCTTTCAATACCCAGTCAAGCAAAGAGGATCATTCATACCACTCATTAAGGCCAGCTAAATAGCTCATCACAAACATACCTGCTATTTACTGTTTTCAAATTGTTCAGCAGCATACTACAATATCTGCAGTGTAAAGCAGTCTCAATAGCCTCTGAGGAGAATGTTTACCTCTGGCTGATCAGCAAAATATATCTTGGAAGTTTTGAGCATCTTCAACTAAAAGCATTTCAGTTTACAGAATAATCAAATGATATGTTTTGTTCTGTGACTATGAATGTAATTCATGGCTTTCCTTGCAAGCACTGCTGTGCATCTGAAAAAAAGAAATCTATCATAATTTGCAATATTTGCTATGTTTTTCAATTTCCATGAATACTGTTGCCAAAAAAACACTTTACAAAAACATTTGCATAAACAAGACAGGGAGTAAGTGTGAGTACAAAGAGAAGTCCCGTAAAGACGTGGATAAATATTCACCCCTTTCCCTTGTAGTTTCCAGGCTCCTATCAGTTTAGCACTATAGCAAGTACTATCCTGAAAGCAGCTTGATGGCTGGAGATGGATAACGATTCAAACCAGCACACTTTCATATTGTCATCTTGTGAAATCTCACTCATTACAATGAGGGGGAGAAAAGGAGAGAAAATCCAAAGCAGACAGAAGCATCCTTAAAGGATTATTCAGTAGAGATTTAACCTAACCTCTTTCCCCAAGACACACACACAGATTTTCTAGGTTCATTTTCCCTGAAAGTTTCCACTCCGTAGAGCAAATCCAGTCCCATCAAAAGCCAACATCTAACCATCTCAGCATAGAAGCCTCTGGAAGTGCCAAGTGCTTTTTAGCTGTCTCCACCATCCTGCAATAGGTCTTGTTGTTACCCATCTGCCTGCCATTGAAAATACACCCAGCATCACTTCCCACAACAAAACTGAAAAGACAGGATCTTGCTCAACTATCTTAATTAATGAAAAGCTATTAGTTTGATTGCAGGTTGGTAATTGTTCTGGCCCTGCAGTAAATGCCATTAAAATAATTTTTACAGAACTCTTCTAATAACTAGCTATTCTTGTTGTGCAATTGCTTTTAAATCTCATGAGGCTAATGTGTAATACATGACTGTTCCAGTTCACAGCTCTCAGCACTCAGAGGACATATATCAGGTTTCAAGCTGTTAATTTGTTATGGTAATCAATACCTTATTCTTTTAACCACAGAGACAAACTCATTCGCTCTTTTCAGTTTGATATTGGATTATGAATGATTTACATCCATAACTACTGTAAGTGCCACGTGACACTTAACAGCATCAGCTAGGGATTTATAACTTGCTCGTCAGTGCGTTTTCAGCAGAATTCATCTGCAAGTTGCCAGATGACAGAGGTGGAGCATCAGCATTATTTGATGGTTTGGGACCATTGTTCAAAGACAATCCCATAGATGATGATATATTCATAAATATTCACATTTTAAAAGAGAGCTGATATTAAATCAGTCAGTCATTTACATTTTACCAGCTAGCATCCATGCGTGCTACAAGAGCAACAAGCAGCTGTTTGGAGGTTAGCAGCCTTATTACGTCTATCAACACCTTTCAGTTGTGCAGGAACATAAGTAAATCTGATAAACATGCCTGCTAAATAGATTTGTGTCAGCTATAAACAGGCTTTTCAGAGTACCATTTCTTGAAGGGTTTCCCAGGTATTATCCTAGGTTATAAAGTACATGTAATCCGAAGTGTAATCCAGAAGGAAAAGAGGATCTGGAAATTTCAGTGTTCTTCTCCCTGTGGTTGTAACTTGATCTCACATCATCTCTTAGGTCCTCCTTAGGCCAGCAGATCAATCCTTTGCATGTTTAAAGAGCACCCCGAAGGCAGACATGAAGGTCCATGAATATAGATCTGTTTACAGGATTGTGTTTTTTATGATATTTCAGGTATATTAAATTTTTAACATTTTAAAAGGTTAGAATGACATTTCTTCCTTCAATTATTTCCTTCAGTTTCTCTGTCATTCCTTGGAAGTTTAATTCCTTCTTGTGATTCCTTTTTCGTATATAGTTTTTAATTGCTTTTTATTTCCTCAGCACCACAGGTTTCCCCACCCATTCTTTTAAAAAGATAGTTTATTACCAAGTGGCATGGTCACACTTCAATATTTCATCTGGGTGACACTAAACTGAAGCGGCTTAGTTTATAGGCCATGAAATTTTGATGAGTCTTAGTTAATTTTGCATGAAGATCAAGAAGCCAGGGCAGCAGAAGTCATTCATGGAAAGTGCTTTCTCTGTGGAAGAACACTTGTAAGATGAACTTGTTCCTTGATTGAAACTCTTTCTAATTACATTAACCGTATTCTTCCTCTAAGCTCCCACCATTACTATTTCATTTCCTGAGGCCCATGCACTTTCTGACTGGTGGATCCCGTATGAAAATATGATGGCTATATCTAACTCCAGCATATTTCAGCCTAATGTCTTTAACTAGACCATAGATATTGAAACATATGAACCTTTTATTTTGCTAATAGTCCAAAAGAGAGTGCTTTGGCATAAGATCAGTCAGCACTAGTCTAATGTAAATGGCCCTCATAAAGCACTGGTTCAGATATTTATTTTAAAAATTCTCATTGCTGTTTTGTTTGTGATAAGTATGTACTCAGAGCATTTCCAGAACAACTTGATGTACACCAAAATATGGAAAGCGCTTGCAAGAGTTCAATCAGCTTACACTTGGAACATGAAAAACCTCAGGGGAGCAGACTTTGCCTTATGCCTTAAGAGTGAGATCTGAGCTCTGTCAGAACACAGCAAGAAGAACTTTCTACAGTAAGAGCTATATAGCACTGACACTTCAACCACTGAATCCCAGCTTCAAACCTGAGCTGAAATGTCCCTTATTTCGTCTGTTAAATTGGGAAAAAGGAAGGCCTCCTGTATGAGCACCAATAGTCTAATCATGTTCAGCATCAAACCACTACACTGAATTATGTCTTAAAGTTATCTGGAAGGTAGGTCTCTAAGCAGAATCATTGAAAAAAGTTCCTACCTGACTCTTATGACTGAACAGAGCTAGCTGGATTTAAAGCAATATGATTCATAAATGTATTTGCACACCTAGCCCTCGAGTTCAGCTAGCTACTATTTCTAGGCATAGCTATACAGCAGCCTTCTCAAATCCAACAGAAATTCAAAGCCCTTTGCAGCTTACTTCTTCCCTACTATCTCTGCGTCTGTAGCCATACCTTACTACCACCCAGTCCAAGCCACTAGTTTTACTTTCCACTCAGATTTTCAAGTAAGCACCTTCCATGCTTTCTATTGCTGCTAGGAAAAAAAACCAAAAACAATACAAGACGTGCCTCATATGCCTCCTTGAAGCACTCTCCTGCCTGATGTCTACAAATATGTCAACAGTTGCGTTCTTGGTGTGCTGAGGTCACTGCATCGTGCTGAGCTACTTTACCTCCCTGTTTCCCTGGGCTCCTCAATACACTATCAACATCAGGTGTCTGTCTTAGCTTTGGATTGTAAATGCCTTCCAATTGCAAGCTCCTTCTTACATGCTTGTGCAATATCCAGCAGAGTGGGTCTTGGCCTATGACTAAGTGTCACTAGCAACATCAGTAACTAAAACCCTAGGCTTTTCACAGGCTTTGCTACAAATTAATATTTAACTAAAAATTCATACAGAAAATTCACTGTTCACAACAGGAAAATCTATGCCTAGGAAAAGGAGCAAACACACCATGCCAGTCTTATTCTGAAGGGCAGATCTTCAGATTACATAAAATAGCATAACAACATTGGTGTCAGTAGAATTATGGCAATTGATAACACGGACAGATCTGTCAGTCCTTGGCTAAAACTTACATGATGCATAGGTCTTTTTCATAAGGATTTATTGAGCTCAATGTGTTGTTAGCAATTTTCACAGGGCTTTCATTTCATAGATTTTAAACCAAGATCTCAGTAATCCCGTGAGGGAAATAAAATGTTGTCATATGACCTAAGCACCCAGTGCAATTTTTTAAAATGAAGCATTCCTAAACAACCTCACAAGTCAAACTTATTCATCCCAACTAATCCATGATGAAATGCAGGTGTCAAATCTGTTCTGAATCAATTTGAGCAGCACTCACTTAAGTCTACCACCCACATGATGCTTAGTCAAATCTTCTAAGCTTTCTTCAGCACTAACGACGGTGGTGTCCAATTTTTTGGAAGATTACTGATGTATGGCTAAATATAGAAAAGACAGCCTAGGAAAAAAAAAACCACTTGTGAGTCTGTATAACAACAGGGAGACTTGTAAGTAGAGCTGACTGTGCCTGGAAACAGCAAACAGTCCCACAGAGAAAGGAGGGCTCCAAACCACATCAACAAAAAGACCAGAAATCATCTGTCCTTCCTATGCCCCTTACTGCCTCTAGGATTCTGTCAACATCCCTAATGATTTGATTAACTTCTATCCATTGCAGAGTGTCATACAGAATCATCCCAAGACCAGGAAAGGTGAGAAATACACCTACTAGCCAGAGCACAGAGAATTTTGCTTTCCCTAACAGCCTTCAATACATGGGAATGGCAAATAAAAAATTCACGTCAAAAACCCCATTTGCTTCAGATCATTTTTTGCACGGTTTCAAGGAAGAAATGGAGTAATCGAAGCACAGAAATATCTACTCCTAGCAAAGCCACCAGGAACCTAGCATGGATTTGTGGTCCATCATATTTAATGCTATTGAATGATCCAAATGAATTAGTATTGATTTTTCTATATAATTGTCCCTTGCCAAGATGTAATCACTTATTAATAATACCAGAACTGCTATATTTTTTCTCCTTTTTTTTTTTTTTAATATATATTTGTCTCTTTTTTAACATGTTATTAGCAGGGTCAAAGTTCTGAGAGCACATGTGTACTAAAACTTGCTTAGTGCTTTCTGCAGCAAGGAATTATATCTATACTACCTAAACAGATAACCTGTCTCTCCACCTTTTCCCAAATCATGGATTCATTAGCCAATGTGTAGGATTATTTCTGACAGATAAGTAACAGCTAATTTGTACAGAATGGTCTGCATGGCATGTTAGACTCTTCTTCTACCAACATTCATTTTGTGACCTCTCAGGAACATACTGTTTTTCCAGCGTCTTCCCTCCTACAACACTATTTTTTAAAATTAGTTATTTGTTATAGAAAATACTACTACTGTTGCAGAGATCTTGCAAAGTCTCATAACGGTAAGGCAAAATGCAAAGCTTGTGCATTGACACCAGCTGTCAGCTCAGCATTTAGTGAAAATGTTAAGAGACAGAGCCAAGGATGAATTTGAAAGTGTAATCTCACATATATCTTGATGAATCATATCTTGAAACTTCTTACCTTAACTAGCCTGGAAGGGTGATTGTGAGTTGTAAACGAGATGCCTCTCCCATTTTGGAAAGTAACTACATAGCATGTGGCAGATTTATCCACTGGAAGAGTCAAAATTTACTAGCAGCTCTTAACGATGGTTTGAATATATATTCATTAGCAAAATTCCAGTGGCATCATTAGTAAATTTCTCTTTACAGAACTAGGGATACAGTAGAGATATAGTACTGCAGGAAGCCATGTAGACACAGGCAAGAAAACTAGAAGCTCTACTGGTGATCAGGATTTAAGTTCAGAACTGGTTTAAGTTCAGAACAATATTTTTGCTTCCTAAAAGGTCCAGAGTGAAATCCTAAAGTTACTTTTTTGGCCATAAATGTCAGTAATGCTAGGATAACACCATAAACGTACGAGGATCCAGCATAATCATCAAGCATAAGACTTACCTGCAAGTTCTCAATGGCATCAAGGCATGCATATATGTGATTGGAGCACTTCAGATTTGAATAAAAAATATCCCATAAAATTAACATCACTGGAGAGGCGTAATTGTTTCATATCCCATGCCCCTTGCATCCGTGTTATACCTAGTATTCATAGAAGGTTAGCAAAACCAAAAAAGGCAATCTAAACTTTTTTTTCCCAGAAAAAACATTATGACAAGCCTTATGACAAATGTTACATTATAGATGCATAGTCACATTGCAATTGAGGACGACGCAAGTATGAAAAATAAGCACTGCAAAGATTCTCTCTATATCTTAAATGAAGACCAGATTAAGCTAAAAGGTAGAACAGAAGAAAAAAAAAAACAGAATGTGGATGAGGATTAGAAGTTTTTGGAAATTTTTTGCCCCCTCATCTGTATTCTGCAGCAGAGACAACACAACTTCACCTGCAGTGTAAAGGGAAAGGGACACAGAGAAGCCCTGTCTGAGGTGCAATTCTAAAACAGCGTTCAGGGACAGAAATGTCTCTTCGGCTTCCACAAAGAAATCCTGTGTGACAGATGGAGCAATGTGTAGCTGTAAGGTATATTTGAAGTTTGCATTTATTTGTCTTGTCAAATTTCTGTATGGTAACTTTGGGGCCACTAAATAATCAAGAACTTAGCCCTTTGCTGTACTAATATTTCTCTGAAAGTATGTGTAGTGCTCAAAGTTACTCAGATGAGTTAAAAAAAAAAATGGGGTGTTTTTACTTCCATGGAGATAACACACCTAATCAAAGCAGTCTTCCAGATAGCTAAGAGCCAAGACAACTTCAGGACTTCCAGGAGTTGGTCTTTTTCCAACCACCTTCCTTTTGTAAGTTGATATTGTGAAATACCAGGCCAGAACAAGCAATATCCCTTGGGTATATTATCCTGGCCCTGCCTTGCAAAGAAGCAGGTGGTAAAAAGACAAGCCATGCTTTCAAAAAATTCCATATCATTGCTGAGTGTTCGAGCTATCTCCTGGTATTTCTGTGGGTGAGAGGCATTCTGCCCTTATCATGCCTTAGTCCATATGTTGCCTTCTCAAATCTTTTTAACTTCATGTCAACAAGCTCATTAACAATTCAGTGCCAAGCCTAAGTATTTTCAGGATGGGTTTAGTCTTTAGATAAGAATCAAATAGCCAGCAAGCAATTGCTCTGTACATCTCAGGTTAGTGTTGCCAGATGCTCCTTTTCTTGCTTTGGATTAGAACTGCAAGACTCTGTACTCCAACCTCTGCTTTCTTATCCGTTTATGAGGAGGTGAACAACATGATAGGATCGGATGCCTCCAGGCCAGCAGCCTTATGCAGCAGAGGTAAAGCAGTATGTTTTGTTCTCCACACCAATTCAGAAGAATTCAGTGAAGAGACTGTACCTGACTTATTAATAATGTATTCACGAGATATTGAGATAGAAAGCCTTAAAATCTACTGGGAAGAAAAAAAGCCAACCATGGGCAGGTGCATTAAAGGCAGTATGAATTCACTCTGTTCAACACTGAGCATCTACAACTCACTGGCTTCCCTATGAGCTTAGGATAATCAGCATTTTGCACCATCAGGTTCTTAAAGACCTGGTTGCTCCTGTTAGGTTGACCAATTCAGCTCCTAGGCACAGCAGAAGTTTGTTGCACAAGGACAAAGACTGACTTATGTGAGAAATGAAAATGTCTTTCCGTTTGTTTTGACATGCAAGTAGGAGCTCTGAGACCTTCGACCCTTGCAGACCTCAGCAAATTAGGTTTCTACTGCAAGGTGCTATTCTGCAATCATCATTTTCCTTTCCCTAAATAAACACCAGGTGACAGGTCCTTATAGCATAAAAGGGGAAAAAAACCTACTGTAATTTAGAAACTGAACAGCTCAAACAATCCTCCCCGTGGGGACAGAGGATAAGAGCAAGAACAAACTTCCAATTACAAGTGTTAGTTCGGTGTTAGTAAACATAGTACATTCAACGTACTTCTGGAAAACACTCTGTTATTACATCCTGATGTCAGGAAATAGGGTAGGGTAGCATAGGGTCATCTAGGCTAAGCTAGGCCAGGCTAGCATAATTTCCTGTTGAGAAAGCAGATAATTATCTTCTCGTCCAAAGTTTTAGATGATTAACATTATCTGAAACTTGGGAAAGTCATTCAAGTTCCAAAAATACAGGATCAGCTACACATATCTGAAAGATCTTTGGGTTCAGAGATTAATCTAAGGTCATGTTCATCCAAGAATATTAATTACACAGCACATCTAATAGCCGTATTATAAAACTATACTCCAACTGGTGAAGACCTTAGTTCAACATCAAGGGTTAAATTTACAGTTTTCACAACTGAAAAATAACCATGATGTTTAAATAAGAATACCAATGTAATGTTGTGTTTCTAATTAGAGAGAATTATTTTTTGAAAACTGATTAACAGTTGTTAAATGAACTGTTAAATTAACTAATAAAATTACAAAACTTAGCATAACTTTGAGATTTCTGATTTCAATGCTTTTTTCCATGGCTAAACCAATTCTTTCTACTTTGTCTCATCCATCTGGGCCCCTGCTGGGAAATGTCATTAATGTTTCAGACCCCACTGAGTAGCAATAGTGTTACTTGCTGAACAGAGATAATTGAAACAAGGACAGGTATTTTTAAAAGTTTTTTTCAGAATTCCTCAGAGACACACGTAAAAATCTGGTAAATATTATTTAGCTTCCTACAGAAACTGCTGCAGGAGGAGGGGAGATACCGGTGCTGCTGCTGCTTTGTTTCTGGAGTACAACGCAATACTTTGTTCTGTTTTCCACCAGGTTTCTGGGGCTTAGTCAAAGGACAAAGCTTCTCTTGTTTGCACCCTGAAAGACACTCAACCTCCTGAAGAAGGAAAGCGATTTTATAAAAAAGAAACATATATTATTTATTCAGCTGCTCTCTCTTTCCGAAGAGAGTGTCCTTGATCCTGCTGATGTGTACGAGCTCTCTGGTGTAAGTCTCCTGGCCGGCACCTCTGAAAGCTGCAACTCAATAACCAGTACCTGAAAGACAGCGATTTGGGAGAACGCTGACATTCAGTCATCAGAGCAGCTGGCACGGCCAGGCTCATCATCCATTTGCCACTGCAAGCTGATCACAGAGCCTCACTGCTTCACCATGGCTAGTGAATACCAACTGCTTCCAGGTAGGCTACAGTGGGATTTTAGAGCATTTTGAGTGCTTTAGGGTAACTTCATGTGCAAACAGTCTTCCCCAGTGGCAAAGGATATGGGAGTGGGATATGCCTCCATGTCCAAAGAGGTAAGTCAGGTTACAAGGGTAAGAGCACACATATTGCTTATCATATGTGGTCCTGCTCACATGTCAATACCACAAAGGTAACAGGAAGACTATTGAAAAGCAGAGAGCAAATGGAATAGTGGTCTGGGGAGAGAATATATTCTATCAAGCATCTATTTCGATAGGCAGCACTTGTCATTTTCACAAGGCTCTGAAGAACCAGAAAAAGCTAGTGTAGGAGCCATGGACCTTCCAGAGACTGAAGGAAGCCCCTATATACACTGCAGTGTATATACTGCTTGGGAGCCCGCTCATGAGACCAGTCAACATGCCCAGCTGTGGCCACCAGGCCTTTTTGGGAGACCCTCTTCAACAGCACAGCACTTCAGAGGAACATAGGTGCAGCAATAGGTGAAATGAAGCTTCCATCTGTCTGAGCCCGAACTCCATCTCCGTTGTTTATTCCTACTTTGAGGATATACGGCAGCATCCTCAGTGTGTGAGGCATTATAAGTTGCAGATGACTTGCAAAGTATGTGCACACACATGCACTCCAACCGCGTAGTACAGCAAGGCACAAATAATTTTTAATTGACTGAAGTAGATGTTGGCTAAAGGGGTGAGAAAGTCTGCATTACAACACAGAGGGGCTAGGGAATGGTGCTGCCTGTCTCATGTCAGCACCAGTGAGAGGTTTGCAGAGAAAGCCCCAGTAGAAAGGATATTTTTTTACACTGCAGGTGGTTTCCAAATGACTGATTCCAACACTGGAAACAGCTCGGGCATGGCAGCACAGAGCTGTGAAGCCCGGTTTGTCCTGCTTCACAGCAGCTTCCCGCATAAACAAGCTCTTTCTTTCACACATCTTTTTACTCTTTCCAAATCCCATCACATTGCAATGCAAAGGAGGCTGAGCTCTGGATATTTATTTTTACCAAAACTGTTCTCATTTCTCTTTAGGTATTTCCACTGAAAATATCCCAGCCGGGTGTAGTGACAGCATCTGAAATGTGATAAGACATCAGAGACATGAAAGAGATCAGCACTCAGCCTACTTGAAGGGGGTGGAGGAGGGGGTGGTTTTTTATCTGCTCCCTGATATCATGTTGCTGGGTGAAGTAAAAAGCTTTCTGGGCCCAGTGGGGTCCCAGCTTTCAGAAGCCAGAACCACAAACTCCCCCTGCAGCCTGGGGCTGTTTGAGGCTGGGGCTCTGCCTGGGGCTGTTCACCTGCAAGCACCAGCCAGGGCACCTTCAGCCCCCTGAAAGCTGTGGCCAGCCCCAGCACATGACACAAAGGCAGAGACTGACAGCTGCTCCCAAGTCTTCCAGCTCCTTTCCTGCTGCCAGGGGCTTGAAATGCCACCACTCTTCCCAAGCAAGTGACTCGATCTGTAATCAGCCCATGCTTGAGTGGTGCAGGGTCAAGCTGCTGTAAGGATATCAGAGGGGGAAATGTCTTCAGCTGGGCAGTAGAGATGAGTGGATGCTGGATCCTTTAAACTTAACTGAGGATCCTGGAGATGTCAAAGAATTGCAGCACTTAATTTGTCCAAAGAAGCAATGTACAGCCCTTGGAAAACACAAAGCTGCAGCAATGCTTCACTGGATTTAACCCAAAGCTGACATTACTCTGACTAATTCTGCTCCTTTCTCCCCTCCCCACTTCATGCCCTCAAACACAGATAATTTCAGTGGGAAAGTCATACTCCTTAGTCTCTGCAAGGCTCTCTGAAGTTCTTTTTAATGATTATTCCATTCGAGCACTGTGTCTGAGTTAGTCCCAAAGAAAAGCACAGGTCTGCAGACCTAAATACAATATGACATGATATGCTTCTGGGTTTCCACTTAAAGTGAATGGCTATATCCCTCAGCTGAACCACAGTATGAGTTTACTCCATCACCCTCGACAGCCTGAAGTTTACTTTACAACCTGGATGTGAGCTAACCTCATTTAACAAAGAGACAAAAGTTAGGATACATTTATTGGCATCAAACAGGATGACTGCATTTCCACAATGAATTGTTTTGGGATTCTCATCCCATCACAGTAACCACATTTTTAAAGAATCACTTTGCTACTAGAGCAGCTTTAATAGTGGTATGGAGGTAAGTAGAAAGTGTACAGTCACCCATTTTGTGGGGGTTGGCTGGAAAGAGCCAGTCAAATCTTTGCTCAGAATAGATGTGCATTACCTCCACTTATCTACTCTTTTCTTTGGCTGCACCAGTGATCTTTAAGCAAAATGGAGAAGTGTCTAGGACAAAAAACCCCCACACCCTATTAAATTGTAAAGTACCAGAAGGCTTTCCTATGTCTTTGACCTGTAGCTTTTCAAGAAAGGCCAAGGAGGTAAGCTTCACCAAAATTTCAGATAGCAACATTTTCTGGTCAAAAATGGCATTGTTTTAAATTGACATTACAAAAAATCTGTTTGTTTTGATTTGTATTCTCAGGCAATATTTTGAAATTAAACATTTCAAATTGTAGTTGAAAAGGTCATTATACATTTTCAGTCCCACATAGCCACCCCTCCCATAAGTTATCCCTAGGCAAAAAATAAAAAGAATAGATGTCTATTACGTTACAATAAAGTAACAGGATCAATACAAGTTACTTGGGTAGCACTATTGGCAAATCACAAAATAGTGAAAACTATCAAAACAAAATAGAAGAGAAAGTACAAAATAGAAAAACACATTTCTGGACTTTGAAATTAAAATTTTAGAAACATTGCCCCATGCAAAATTTTTGGAAAGGTAACATTTGGAAAATCATGGATTTTATTCTGAAGCCAAGAAAAATGCATTTCAAAATGTGCACATTTTGAAAGCTGATAAAACAGTGTTTTCCCTAAGATCAGTAGCTTCTACATCACCAGTGTGAACTGAAGTGAGATTCAGAGAGCATAAGGTCTCATAGGCCAACAGAGGAAAGGCAAGTTTTAATCAAGATGATTTCTCCAACTTACAGGGAAATTCTGAGACTTCTCGTCAGACTTTAGGCACTGTCAGATGACAAAGGCAGGGGAATCCACATTGCCTTTTTCAGTGACATAATTTGCACTTGTCTTGCAAAACTAGGCTGAAATGCCTTCACATCCTACAAGAGGCATTGCCACATAGAGGAGCCAAAAAACTTATTACCTACAGGCAGAAGAATCCCAGAGAGCAGAAACAAAGGCAATAGGCCTTTGTTGTGTCCCCAGAGGAACTGGATCTGAGGATATCAAAGAGCGTGCAGAACTTTTTGAAATATATTTGAATATTATCTTTGAAATAGGAAGAATCGGAAGGCATGAAAAGCAATACGAGAACCACCAATCAACTTCACTCTGCTCACTGACTGTGTAAGTAGCATGTTATGGCCCTGAAACTTCAGCCCCTGGTACCTGCCCCCCAACTCTGAGAAGGCACCAGAATAACTGGCCCTGTTTTTAACGGCTCATGACAGGGAGCAGCAGGTCACTCACTCTCTGAATTGGGCCAATTACTTGCAGGTTTCCCCTCCTACTCTGGTGTGGCTGTAAGTGCTTCAGGTGAGGTAGATCTCCAGCCTTCAGACCTCATCATCAAGGAGTACTAGAGAGTCAAATTTGACTGATCTAAATGAAAAGAGGAGAAAGTAAAAATATTGGTGTCTTGTATTTACCAGTCATGTCCAGTGAATGCATTCCCTTCCAGTGAAGGACGGATCACCTTACCCATTTCAATCTTTCATCTTTTTTTTTAATAGAGCTGAGATTCTCTCTAAACTGTTCCCCCAAACTTGACTTGAAGAACATATGGTGCAACCTGACCAGAGTAAACCTTACTCAGCTGTAAGGCTCATGGTGAGATTTCACAAGATAGCTCTTCCCTCGCACATAAAATCAGCAGAAAATATTGTGGGAGTTTTTTTGTTTGTTCTTTTCTTTCTTTGATAAGCCAGTATAGGAAGACAAACCAATTCACCAACAGGCCTGGGGAGAGCCAGGGCCAGGGCAGGTAAAAAAGGAAGGCTGCTTGTTTGAGAAAGTAAAGGACAAAAGAGGTCCTAGATTTTTTGCCACTCTTAAACCTTTTCAAACCTCACCCCTAAAAAAAGCAACAGAAAAATAACAACTGTGGGCATTCCTGCCATCCTTGCTTCTGTTTAGATACCACTGCAAATAAAGGACTTATGCACCTTTGTCATCTGGGGTCATCTTCTTCAGGGGTAGGGCAGGAGGAGGTAGTTATCTGTGGTGCAGACACCGTGTGACCCATGAAAGCCCTGACATAGCAGGCTTTTCCAGGTGTGCTCATTCTGGCCATCTATACTAGCACCAAGACTGGGAATTAAGCTGGCCGTAGCACAAGGTTAATGACAGAATTGCACCTGTTTACACACAAGCAAGGGCAGACATAATCTGGTCTGCATGGATAAGTTGCTTATAGGGAGAAAAAGCTTCTAAACCACAGAAAACAAGAAACTGAAACCAAGTGTTGCCCAAAGTTGTTTTGTTTTAGATCAAATGACACATACACAGTTTTTTGAACCATAGAATTTATGTGCTTTCTTAGTGATTAATATTTAAAAAGATTGTTTGGCACTGGACATTCAGTACATGTCTTGCAAGGACTTGGCGCAGAGAAGAGGTGAGTAATCAGAAATGTGCCAAAGACTTGTCAAGGAAAAACTTACGCTCAATACTAATCAAGTTCAACTCTGTGCCAGTCCTCCCACTCATCCTTTCACAGGAGAGCTAAGTCTTTCAGCATGAGTCTGCCCATGCTGCTTCAGAGACAACCAACACCTTTCACAGTCAGTTGACAAAAATGAAAGTTTGGGAGGCTGAAAACAGCAAAAAAATACAATTCACCTTCTGCTCTGCAGCAAGGATTGCTGCTGGGTGCAGAGTCTTGTCTGTTCTGCTCAGGGGACTTCCAAGAGTGAAAGACTTAATTTGCAAGTCTGCAGCACTAAGATGAATTTCAGCGTGTCCCCCACCCAGCACGTTTCAGTCCCCAGTACCAGTGCCACTGTGGCTCAAAAGCCACATTTTTCTGCTATGGACAAATTCACACTGGAGGCTGTAGCAGAGACACCAAACTCATTAGTGTTGTCCCTGTGTGCACAAGAGATGCAGCTGCAATGTCACCGCTTCCCTTGGTACCTCTCACACGTGGCGTGCTGAAGGGCCCCCTGGGCTTACAGCCCGTGCCCAGCAGCAGTGTGGGCCAGGGACTCATTGACGGGTTTTGTCTGACTTGCCAAGGTAAGGTGGTGTACCCAAGCTGTGTTTTCACACTCTTTTTAGAGGAAAGTCTTGCACAGGACAGCTGCAGCCACCACCTCCTGGAGTCAAGGTCCTGCCGGCTCGCAGAGAGGGGAGCACCAGCTAAGCTTACACACGTCCCTCCTTCTGCCCAGTGCTCATGAATTGTGCTCATCACCTCCCATAACAGGAGAGAAATCAAGTGGCTGTCTACTGTAAAAATATTTCCCCTTCTCTTCCCTCCTTCGTCCCAGGGTCTGAGGGTGCACTGGCAATATTAACAAGCATGGCTCACGAAAGCCCTGCAGAACCTGGCGCACTCGTGTCGCAGGATGAAAAAGGGAAGGTTAATTACCTTGCCGGAGGGCACAGGAAGTCTTTGTTGGAGCCACCAGTGCTGGTCATACTTCCACCATTTATTTAAATAGCAACAACCATTTTCTGGATTACTTGCATCCAGGAATTAAAACAGGGAGGGCTATTCACATCACCTGATTTTTTGCACCTACATTAGAAGACTAGTCTCCCAAAGTGCCTAAATTAAGTAAGTGCTTTGAATCATCTCTGGAGTAATACCTCTATCTCCAATGACTATAGAGAGACCATAGAGACATAAGTCTCCGTCTGAATGTAGGTGATTGTAGTTAGCTGGTGTGTACCCCTGTTCCCTGTACAGTTTATGTAGCCTGCTTTCATTTAGGCTTAAAAAGAGGATGCACCAAAAATCTTCTGAGGATCAGAACCAGTTTACCCAATTTACAATCGCATTTCACAGAAAGTTTCACTGATTTCAGGAGCATGGTCTGAAAATATTTTTAAAAATATCAAGATGTTTGTTAATGTCACATGCACTACACACACAGAGAGTACATATGTGTTAAAACACCTGCAGGGGCAGAACCCCATTTGGCTGGGAATCTGAACCAAATCCACTTTTAAAATTTTGCCATTTAAAATATATATTTATTTAACACTACACTGAGGTAAGATCTTTTTTAAAAAAATTTTTAAAAGCCGCAGTCAAGTTCTCCCAGAAGACAGGTGCTCTCCTACCTGCTGCAGTTAAATGGTATTCCAGAGTTGCACACATCACTCTTAATATTATCAAAGATGCTGCATGCACAGCAAATGCTAAGAAACTCGCTACACTGGCTCCTGTGCCACTGAAACACAGGAGGAAAAACAGGCACAATTTGTGTCACTCTGGCAAACAGCATTAGAAAAAGAAAATTAATCTCCCAGCTTCCAAAGCACATTGTAAACATTACAAGAGAAAATGGATATATTTTGAGGGCAATCATTTTCTTTTTTTTTTTTTCCTGTTGCAGTCCCTTTTCTTTCTCTCTCTAGCCCACATTTCAAAATGCTTAAAAAAAATAACACTTCCACATCATTTCTACAATGTTCATTTCCTGCCAGGGAAAGTCAATGTTTCGATCAGCAAACATGATCGTTGCAGTGCCAATCATCATCCCAAAGTTGATTATTTTTTCAAACTGACTGGAGCAGGTCCCTCATCCCCCCAGTAGGAGATAACACATAGCTTGACAGCCCATATGCACCAAAGAGAGGTGGGCGGGAAGAGGCTGGTGCAGCGGAGGTGCACGCCCTAACTATTTGCTTTAGAGAGGCACAGCTCAGAAACAATAACAATCTTCTGGCTCTAATCCTCAGCTTGAAAAATATTAAGGTCGAAAAAAACCCTGAAGAAGCAGCTAACGTTTAAATATTGCAATTGTTCAGGGACATTAGCAGGAAAAGGAAAGGTAGCCACTGTGGCTAGCATGTCTGATTTTATCTCTCTCCTCCACCTTAGCAAGGGTTCATGCACGTACTCAGAAGCCCAGCACACCAGAGCGACCCTTGCTGCTTCTCTTGCTGACGTCTGCAGGAGGGAAACACCAATGCACTTCAGAAAACATTTCAGCATCCCTCAGTCCAGGACTGGCAGGGGTGAGGCCAGATTCCTGAGCTCCAGGGATGCTATTTTGCCATCTCTGTCCACTGGATGGAGAAAGCATGGTAAAGCCACTACAGAGAAAAGGAGTGCTGGACCCTGGCTTGCAATGCTGTAGTACTAAGTCTTTCCTTCTGCTCCAGCAAGGAAGTTCTGGAGGACGCAACATCATATTCAAAATTGTTCCCTTCCCCATTGCTAGATTAATAAGCCAGTGGGTGGCCATGAGAAGAACAGTCCTTCTGGTGTAAACCATGACCTCAGAAACAAATTGTTCAAAGGCAAAGACAGAACAGCGCAGAATTAAAAACTTTTCGTCACAACTTTAATTTCAGTGTAACTTTCAGCCTTATGACCTGAATAGTAACTTTTATCAGTTTTAGATTCTCTCTGCTTTCTCCCCCTAAAATAAAAATCTTTGTAAATTGTTGTTGTTGTTGTTATTAATCACACTTTCTACAGTGGGACCTACAACACCAAGGATTAATGAGCGTATAGCCAAGCATTAATGTAGATAAATGGGATCTACCTATCTCTGCTTCAAGCACTTACTTCTTCATGGTCCACACTGGAACAAACAGGCCAGATAAAGCATATTGCTGTGTAACCCTATGGCACTAACCTAAAAGCCAGCCCTACCAAATACCCACGGAGCAGCAGGACACCGGGAAGTTTACAGTCTAGGTAGGTATGACAGAAACAGGAGAGGGGAGGTGGTGGGGCACACAAGCAGAGTGTGACATGTGGGGGAGGGGAAAGGCCTATCAGTTGAGTCAGTGGAATGATTTAGGAGAGAACTGGAAAACACTAGAAAGAAAGAAGACAAAAAGGTGCTGACAGGGACAGCATGAAACAGTGGCAGTAAGAAGGGCAGGTGGAGAATGAAGGTAAGGTTACACAACTTCTCAGATAGGGAGGGAGCCAACACATCCACACAGGGCAGAAGAAGCCCAGCCACAGCTGCACAAACCCCTTTGGCTCATCTCAATTCCCTGGCCGAGGAGCCTCCAGTGCTGTCCCCAACATCCGGGCACTGAACCTCCTTGCACCAAAGGACTTCAGTGGCACTGCCCCCTCAGTGCACTGCCAGGCACTGGTGGCACTATGCCAGCAAAGTGACGCTCCAGACATGGGCCCAGATATACCTCCACAGGGAGCCTTGTCCTTAGCTCCTGGATCTCAGCGCCAGAAGAGGCCATTGGAGCAGCTGCATTTCATAACACAAGCCACAGGTTGGCTCTCTGTAGGGTAACCCAGTTACCCCTACAGAGAGCCAACCAACCCATCTTTGATTACCATTCAGAAAGGCACTCAGACTGGCAATGAAGATATCAAAGGATGGCGAATCCGTCATTTCCTTTGGTCATTGATTCCTCTAGCTAATCCTCTTTACTGAAAAAAAAAAAAATTGGGCTTCACATCTGAGTTCCTTATAATCTGTCACCCACAGAGATATGAAATTGCACTCCTGGAAACTAAACCTTCAGGATGGTTCTGTGACAAAAAGTCTTGCAAAAAAGATATATTCTCTTGGATGAGCAGCAAGAATTTCGAGATCTGACCAACTAGCCACATCTGGATAAGAACATTAATTTGAATGATATAGGCATATTCTTTTGGGCCAACTCTTCTGCCAACATTGTGCAACTGTATTATGTACGTCACATTCAAAAAGAGACAGTGCTGCTTCATCACAGAACTTCACAGGGGCAGCCGGGACTGCCCAGCCAGAGTCAAAGATGTATCCTCATACTCAAAAAGGCAAGAGGTTTGGTTCAAGTTTTGTTTTGTAGAAATTCAAGAAAAAAAGGGGTTTTTTTCCATGTAGAGGCAAGAATGCCACTTTCTGCCCAGTTGCCTTGTTTCACGGAACATCTGCCCATTTAGTAGATATACTCAGGCAATACCAACCAGCATGTGACAGAAAAGGACTGCTTATTTTGCTTTAAAGGATCATAAATCAGATTCATCCTTACACATAAATGTCATGCAACAAAGCTTGTAAGAGTTTGAGCCAGCTGGAATTTCAAGGAAATGAATTGTATTGAAGAAAGTCAACCACAGTGCTTCAACATGGCAGCAACAAAAATTCATGCAAAAATAGCTACCCAAACAAATGTTCTATTGTTAACTGTCTAGTAAGGATATCTTGGAGTATCAAAAGTCAATGGAGATTTTAACAAAATTAATATTTTCATTTCAATTATCATAAGAATAATGATATACCTAACGCTTTGCTAAGATTTCTTGGTCTTTGCTTTCCAATACCGTGAGATCCCCACAAGGGCAGTTCACCAGTTGGTAAAAATAGATAGTAGCTTGGCAAGAGCACAGGACAGCTATTTTTTCCATAATTATCTGATAGGTTTTCATCCACTTCCAAACAAAACATTCCTCCCACTGAAACATTTATTTTGCTTAAGGTGAAATTTTAAACTCCCTTGTAGCCATCCAGCTTGGGGTCCTTCTGAATATCATTAAGGGTAACAACAACAACAACAACAAATCATTCTATGGCAATAATCTAACTTTTCAGAAGACTTTCATTCTGTTCCCACTACTGGAGGGAGGATCAAAATTAAGCCATCAGCCAAATACCACAATTCTGTACAGGAGATGAGAAATCAGACACAATCTGCAGACCAGAGCATGCAGGATTTGCAGCTAGGAAAAAGAAGTGCAATTTACGTGTTTTTCAAATGTATTTCATTGGAGGGAGTTTATAAAAAGAATCGATTATAGTCAGAACTCGAACCTTATCTCCCTAAAGGGCAACAACTCTTCTACAGGGAAGAAGAGATGCTTTCAGCTTAATCACAGAGTTAAGTAAATAACTATATTTTTGGCCAGGCAGAAGACCAAAGATTTGCAAGAATTTGAATTATATTTGAAATTATCTTTGACTTTAAATGAAGATGGCTCTAGAAATAATGCTGGGTATTATCCTCCACCTGGAACTGAAAGTGAAATTGGCTTCTCTACACAGAAGGTCCCCTCCACAGTACAATAAATTGTATTAATCCATTAGCAGAAATGTCAAGCTCAGCTGATAATTATCAGCCAGCTTTGCAAAAACACTGGCCATTCCTCATTAAATTTATGTAAGAGATCTAACTAGCAAAGTCCATTCTGGGATGTCTGATGATCTTTCATTCAATGTAACAACGTTTTTGCAGCGCAAGACTGACCGCTGCAAAATGGACCATGACTTCCAGGATCCATAGTTGCACGATAGGCAGAGAGGGCTCGGGGCATCTCATCAGTATGAGCAAAATTGCACTGCAGCACCCTAGGGAAGAAGGACGTACCACAGGTTTACTCCTACCATGGAAAGTGTGCGAGGTAAAAAGTGGCTGTAAGCCAGGCAGAGGGTCCTGAGAGCTGGGGCTTGTGGATCGCGAGGGAGCAACGTTGTTCGGTGTCAGTACGGATCCTGCTGGGAGGTAACAGCTTCCCTTGTGCACCCATGGGCCCTGTCCACAGCAGCAGCAGCAACAGCGGCCAGGCTGGCCAGCAGGCCACCCGAAGCCATGGGCTTCCTGGCACGCAGAGTGGTTTACTGAACTCATCAACTTTCTAGACCTACATCTGGGTTTGGTAGTAGAGCCAGACAGAGGAAGACAGGTCAGACTCTTCTTCACATCTGTCAGGCCAGAATATCTGCACCTGCACAAGTGAGTTCAAAGCACCTGCGGTATCTTCCTGCCTCTGCTGAACACAATGGTGGATTTCCCAATCATTCCAGCAGTGCTGGTATTTAGAAAAACATGCAGCAACGGGCTGTACAAAATAACATTGGTTTGCTGTGAAAGAGGGATGAGCAAGAAAGATTGTTTTGGTTTTCTCCAACCCACCCTGCTTTTTTCTTAATAGCTAAATTTATGCAAACAACCCAGAGAAATATGTATCAAACAACTCAGATGAAGCGATATTTTTAAAATAAAATGGCATTTAGATAAAATTTTGCCAGTTCTGCTGGAAAAAAAAAGAACAAATCTGTTGTAATTCTGCATGATCCTAATACTGAATTTACCTTAAGGGCTATACAGATATCCAGATGAATTCTGAGGGTTTGCACATTGGGGCAATGCTATTTATGGAACACTTTCGATGAACACAAGAAGGGAGAAACCTTAGTCTGTTTTCCCTGGAAACCAGATTGCTGCCCTGATGAGGCAGGACTAGGCTGCCTGTTCTATAACAGTATGTATAATGGATGAGACTTTCAGGGGGTGGGTGTTCAGGTGCCAAAAACTGATGCACACAGAATCATTAGTCACTTCTGAACGGTCTTTGGCAGGATCCCTAACTATATGGAACCAATCCATAACTATACAGCTCGCAAGTGGGATGCTACAGACTTAATGGTCTGTTCTCGAGCAGATATATGGTTTGTTTTTGTTGAGTTATTGAGTTTGTTGATGGCTTCTTGGAGCAGAATGGGATTGAATGAAAAAGGAAAGGTGATTCACAGAAAAATGGCTTAGTTGACCAAAATACACCTCCTCTGCTCTATGTTGCTGGCTGCCACTGTCAGCTCCCACTACAGAAGGCTTGGAAAGGTATTTCCTTCCTGTCTTTCTTTTTAACTCTCACCTCACAACTGCATGAGTGTGTGCCCTTCCTCATGATGACTGATGAAGGCCTGAAAGCTGTTTAGGAGCAATAGGGTAAGAAGAGGAGGTGAGGAATAAGTCTGGTCCTAGTTCTGCCAGAGGATGAGAACCATTGTGGATATATCACGCCAGAAGGGAATAGGTGACAGCACTGAGCCTTTAACCAATTTGTTCTCTGTTGGCAGCAGATATTGGTCACCAGGATGAAATGGGTATGAAAGGAAGGAAGAGTTTGAAATGGGGATGGTTAACATTTCTTCCTCAATAATTGGCAGTCCCTTCACTTTCATCAACAACTTACCAGTTGTAGTCAATATCACTTCCTTTCTTTTACATGATTACCAGAAAGGATTAAAAAAGGAAATACCTGCTTTTCTATCCTGCCACTTGCTTTTAGACATCCATGAGGTTCAGCTCCAAAAACAAAAAAAGATGCCCAAACACAATAGGCAGCAGAGAGCAAAGATGCATACAAGAACAGCTCCTTCAACCACTCAGCATTTTGGCTCCATTAAACAAGACACCCTCCTGGCATTCAGGCCAGAGGGACTGTGGCAGTAATATCGTCTCAAAACTGAGACACCACCATACGTCATGGCAGACACGTCACTGAGCCAAGAGGAGACACTGAAGACATGCTGATAGGAATACGTAAAGCAGAATGGCAAGCTCAGAGCCAAAGACCTGCAGCAGGGATTTACCCGCTGAGTGGAGCTAGCAAGAGGGTGCATCAGGCAAGCAGAAAGCTGCCTATGACAGCAGTGCGGTGCCTCACCTGAGCTGAGAGCAGTGCCCCGCTGCATGCTGCAGAGCAAGGCAGGGGAAGTGCTTTGAAGGACACAAGGCATGCCTGATCCCCGTAACAGCACTACTTTCACAGTCAGTCTTTTCAGTGTAAACACACCTCCCATTGATATGACTCTGTGGTGCCTTCATCCAGCTCTGAGGTGTCCAGCAGCAAACTTAAGCAGCCCGAGTACCTATACTCTGCAGTTGGGTCTCAACCCCATAAATCTCCTCTACCACACATTCAGACCTCTGATGTTTGAAGTATTTGACCCTGTGCCGTACACTGGTGGATCCGACCAACAGGGGAAGATTGACATGCTGTAGAGAGCAGGTGAAAAGGCAAGCTGTGGAAATATCCATAAGGAGGGATCTCTAAATCCTTGATCTTTGTTCATCATGAACTTCCTGGTGCCATTTTAGGAAGCTGTTTTGCCAGGCATAAACACCATTTTGTAGGTAAGTAGTCCAAAACCAAGTTTATCATCTCTCTACATGCATCTGAACATGTACAGATAAAGCCATCTCATCACAGCACACAAAATGTGCTGTGTTTGCATGGCCCAGTTTGCAAACACAAAAATTAATTCAGCCAAACTCTGACAAAAAGACCAGCTTGTTCATTCGGTTCCCTCTAACCACATGTAAAGGAAATCCAAGGGGATTTGCAGAAAACAGCCAGGTGCAGCGCGCTGACCCTAAGACTTGGTGTTAAACTACAGACTGGCTCTGGTCAAACGTTCCTAGTGGTCCCTCCTCCCACACCCCAGGGTGAATTTGGTGATGACATGATCAGCTCCAGGTCCTCTAACAGTGCAGGCCTTGCAGGGCTGTCAGACTTCACATACCTTTTGTGATTTGAGCATTTGACAGGCACGTCACCTCTCCACAGCCTTGGATACAATCTCAGGCACTGACAAGGGAATGAAAACCATTTGGCTTAGGTACCAATTGCCAGTCAGGAGAACATGACTTTAGTATTCACCTCTTCCCCAGGCAGCTCTTGATATTTTGCAATTTGCAAGCGTTACCAGAGGGCTTTTCACACCTGCCTGGGAACAAAAGTCATGGCTTCATCACGGCAGATCGAATTAATGCCCTCTGTCACAATGACTTTCAGAGCAAAAGTATCCAGCCTGTGGTTGGCTCTGCTATATCAAATCAATGCTTCACCCAGAGCCTGCTCAACAAATCAAGAGAAATTGGGCCAATATCTAATGCTGTTTTTAAAGTCCTCTGGAACTCACTGGTACAGCAAGTAATAGGTCAATCGGTAGTGGCTGCTTCTGCCTACAGGTTACTTATTCCTGGACTGCAAAATAGAGCTGTGCTAATGATCCACTTTTAAGTAGCACTTACTGAAAGGCTGGATACCTCAGCTTTAAAAATAAAAAAGAAAAGAAAAGAAAAAAAACCAAAATTAGTATTTACAAGCAGAGCTAAGTACTCCTTACCCCTGAACACCGCCAGTAAGTCAGCCAGCTTAACAATTACAAATCACTGATTTAAATCCCACAGCTTTCCAATTTCCTAACATGAAATTAGTTTTATCAGCCTAAGTCCATGCATCCCTTTCCTATTTCCATCACGACACTTGTCAGTGCCCAATAAACTAGAAGGGCCAAGATGCAAGGGAGGAAGGGGTGGATAAAGCATTATCTGGCTTATTCGAAGCTCAACAACAATCGAGACTGGAGCATGCCAAGCAGCAGAACCTGTGAGCAACCCAACTGTATAAAGACATTCAATGAGGCTGACGGCTTTCTACCTGCACTAAAGCACACAGGCTTCTCAACTGAAGTTCATCAATCTGTGCAAATTACTTGCCAAATATGAGCTAACTCAGGCATAATTTGCATAATCAGTGACATGAAGCTGAGGGTAACATAGCAGCTATATATCTACTACTCCCAGGAGTCAAAGAAGTACTAGTATCAGTGCATGCCCTGTCCACTATGTGTATTTCACCCAGGAGACAGATCCAAAATTGCACAGCAGTGCCACTCAGTAGAGTGCATTTTCTGCATCAGACGTGCGTATGATCACCACAGACCCGTGGGGAGTCTGCAGCCATGTCCCCCCGCCTTGGGGCTACTGAGCTCAGGACAAAAGAGCATCAAAAATGCAGCCTGACATGGCCACGCACAGTCCAGGACAAGCATGGGATGGCTGATGCCTGCATAGCATCTTCCTTCTTCCAGGACATTCCTGGCAAAGCCCAAATGAAGAACAGTGCAAACCCACGCACAGTGCCAGCATCCAGACCTTCATGGCTTTATAATACGGGACAACCCCACAATTGCCTACAGGATTCCAGCGTGCTTTAGTCAAAATGTATTAGATAAAATGATCATCTGGCTCTTTTCAACTAAAGTCTCAGTCACCAAACCCCGGGGGAAGCTATCACCCCACCTACATGTCTGTCAGACCAAAACAAAGGTAATTTGCATCTTCACATTGACAGTGCCTGCTTGAGGACATTCAATTACTTGATAAGCCTGAGTGTGAAAAGGATTGATGTTCCCATTTTCCCCAATTACTCATAAATCTATCTGTTTCTCCATATGATACATGTTTTTGAAGAGCACATTAAGGACCCTATCAATATTTTTCCACTGTCCAGAAAACCTTTGAGGAGGTCTCTCCCACCCGTAAGCAACAAACACAGTGGAGAAAATGTCCGCGTGAATCCATCAAAACCAGCTCTTTGGCAAATGTTTTCTGTTCTGAAATGGAACAAAATTACTTTATAAACTCTTCATGAAAAGCTGTTCTAGGGGAAAAAAAGGGAAACATTCTTCATTCCCACATGGCAAAGGGAAAAACTATTTGTCTCCACCTCCATACGATTGCCCAGGTCTAAGCCATACTCTGAAGAGCCCCAAGCCCCATGCTTTGGGTACAAGCTCCTTGGTCCCAAAGGGATTCTGCAGGCACCTGGCTCCCACCCCCACAGGGAGGGATTCTGGAAACACCAAGGATCCAGGAATAGCATGCAAAGCTACTGCGTACATCCAAGTCACCTTGCTGGAGATAATAACCCAGAAAAGAATCTCAAAAATGACTGGAGTTATGAAAAAAGTGAAAGGCATCTTTATATGTGTAGTTCACCTAAGAGAAGGTTAAAAGGTGGCTTGATCACAATTTACAAGGCGCTGCACCAAGACACAGATGGATCTCATATCTTTTTTTCTCACAGCTGTTAAAGAGCCAACACTAGGAAGCCGAAGCTAGACAGATTCAGACTAGAAATGAGGAGTGAATTTTTAACAGAGCAGGTAATTAATCATTGAAACAGCTTACTCAGGGATGTGGAGTATTCTTCATCCTTGAAGTCTTTAAATAGATGCTGGATTTCTTTTTAAAAGAAGGCATGCCAGGTCCCAAACAAGAGTCAGGGGCCTGATGCAGGATTATTGGCCAAGACCTTTTGCTCTACCCCTACTGCATGACATAGGCTTAATAACCATAATGCACTATCCAGGCTTAAAAATCTCTAGAGGATACTCATACCATCTAAGCCTAGATATGCCTAGCTTCCCTGTACAGCCGAAGGAGGTAGTGAGGCTTCTCCAGAGGGTAACGTACAGCAGGGGCCAAACCTGCAAGCTCTGAACAGCCAGTTTGCACAGCTAAGGCCATTTGTAGCCAAGTTTAAACTCCAGTAAACTGTAAGATAATCTCATAATCAGAAAAATAGCAAGCCACGCATATGTTGCAGTCTTCCCCTCCCTGCTGCGCTCCCTCCTTGGAGGTGTAGAGAGGCGCGGGAGGAAGGCAGCGAGCCAGTGCAGCAGCAGCACCCCTCTACCCACTCTCCCTCCAGACTCACACTGACTCAGGAAGCACCGGAGAGTCACCAGACAAGTCCTACCGAACCCACACTCTGCTCTTCACCTGCCTTTGGGCCCGGTTCCTCTCACCAGTGGGGAAGCACATCCATTTTAGTGGCCTCGGCCGTACAGTTAAACAAGACATTGCTACTTTCTAGTTGCTTCTGCTGTAGGAGAGAAGAGTTTATCTCATACAAGGGCAGAGCTTAGCAGGAATATTTGATGGAGTAGAAAGAACCAATTGGATCCCAAATAAGCTTAGAAGAAGGGACAGATGACCTGTTTCAGGTACTACTGTGAAAGTAGCCTCACATGTCTTCAGTGGTAAGACTTCCTACAAATCATTCACATTTTTTAAAGAACTTTAATTCTTTCTACATCTTTACCAATATTTGCCTTTTGCTGTGTTGTTAACACTTGCAGTTGCCAACATATATTGCCAATTTCTGTTTCAAAAGCAAAGAATGAACCGTCATAATTTTGGACACATTTGAAAAAAACAAAAAAATCTCTCTCCAGAAAAAAAAAAGACTTAAGAATTTTACCACACCACAAAACAATTCATAGCCAGATTTATGACCAGATCTCTGTGAAATCTGGTTTAGCAAAGCACATCCTGAAGTAAGAGCCAATGTTTCTTAGCAGAAACACAAAACATTTTAGGTATCAAATCTGTCATGCGTAGCTCTATAACAAAGACCATCATAACTGGCATCAGACTAATCACCCTGCTAGTATGCAAAGGTTACAGCAGACTAATTTTTATAATTACGCATGAAGAGGTGAAAAATTAGGTGTCTGGCAATTACAAGATAGAAAAAACTGCCCCTCATTCTACAGGAGCTAACTCCAAGAAGCGCACATGTTCATTTGATAATATGATCCTTCACTGTCTCCTCTACATAGTTTTAGAAAATTGCATCACTGTGTTATAAGCTGTTTGCTTTATCAGAGTTTCCAAAATATTTCTGATTTCAGCTTGCTGGCTGCAATGTCCACCCTTGCTGCAAATGTTTAGGATTGATATACCCAGGACATCAGTTTATCGTAACAGAAAATATATACATATATATACACACACACACATATATAAATGTGTGTGTGCATATACACACATATATATTTTGTACATGGGTATATACTTCTAGAAAAAACTGTTTCCACTAACAGTTTGACAGAGATGTGACCTTTCCCATTACTGAATGCTATTACATTTTGACTACTAATGAGTAGCAGAACTTAGATGTTAGCAGACGGAATAGGCAGGCATTACTTATGTGCTGCTTATCTGCAATGCCTATTTATGGATCTTGACATTTCTCTGAAGTCAGCTGCTCAAGGAAGCGGCTATGGCCACTTGGACGGCTTAGAAAAATGCAGCCTAACCGAACAAAATCAAACAAGTTTTTGATGACTCACTGCCTGACACATCAGTGGTACCCATCACAAGATCAGCTGGGAAGGAGGACTTGCCCACCACTTCGTCAACCACATGTATGAACTGGAATCACAGTAATCTTAATTGATATATGGAGCTAAACTGGTTTTACAGGGATACCCAGGAAAACATTTATACACGATACAATATTTGCTGACACTTTCCAATCCACTTGGCAGCATGATGCTCAAGGAGCACAGAAACAGCCAACATTCAACCATGCCCTTTAAGCAGTTTGCCTGTAGAGACAGTGCATGACTCACAAAGCAGGGTATTCTCAGCTGAGGCAGCAGCTTCTGAGTCAGCAGCGAGCAGCCAAATGTCTGCTAGTAAAGGTGATAAAAAGGTCAGAGTGATAACTTCAAGTGAAGGAGGAGCTGGTAACAAGTTTAGCTCACTACCTTGGGCAGCACACTTTGCGTGGGGATGCTGCAAGGCGTCCTCCTGGTGCTGCAACTAATCAGCAAAGCAGCAGGTACATTTTGGACTGATTTATTAGTCCTTGTGGATGTATCTTTCCAAAAACAAGCTGCTGTCTGGAAGAAGAGAATGACACATGGGGCACTGCCACACAGAAACTACCCTGAGTTCTTCTTAAAGAACAGGAATTAAAGAGCAAAACTGTTCTTGCTGTCTATGGACTTAAAGCAAAACATGCCCCTGCTAATGCTCATCTGTCCCTTCTCAATAAATTATACTTTCAAGTCAAAGTATATCCCAGCATAAAAGGAAATTCACGAGCTGTTGAATCAGCCCCTCAGCTGCAGCAGGGAGGGAGCCACACAGAGCCCCAGTGCTTGCTGCTGCCACCACAGGAGGATGGGTACCTTGCAGAGACAGAGCCAATGGGACACAGCAGTAGCTCTCAGTCAAGGTCCTGGGGTACCACATGTTTTTCTACAGCACTGCCAGCCAGAGAGGACAAAAGTTTCACGAGTAAACATGATAGCTGGCCATTGAGAAATGTCCCACTTTTCTTGCATTGCCCTGTAAGCCAGGAATGATGACAATAGGAAACAAAGACTATAAAGATTAAACTAAATTTAAAGAAACCACACTCAAGAGGATACTTGCCTTTCTGAGTTTGCCTGTGCTTGCTGAGTTCAGAGTGTGACATACTCACCTCTGAAAGAAGCAGCTACAAAAAATCATCACCACTTTATGTGCTGTGCTTACGTTCTGCAATGGCATTCTACTTACTCGTTACCTGTAATAGCAACAGAAAATCTTCAGTGTAAATCTGAGAAAATTATTACACACACAGAGCGAGGAGAAGTACTGCATGGATGGCATGAATTGTATAATAGCTAAAATTTCCTTTTCTTCACCCAGGTTACAGATTCAGTAAAGGATACTGTGCTTACTTTACACTGGTAGGGGAAAAAGTAAATGTTTCATTTCTGCCAGTAAAGGTGAGGTGAAAGCTCTCTAGGATGAAAAGACTCAAGTATGAAAGGACTACCATCCATCAGTTCAAAACTGACAGATTCCAGAAAAGCTCCACTTTTTTCCAGTTTCTAAATATAGGTCTGTAAGAGAGCAAACAACAGAATTGGACCATCATGACTCTGGAAGCAGAGGAGATTCAGGTGTACTAGGGTGAGAATTAAAGCCAAAGCAGTGCACTGGGAACACAGAGACTGGTGCATAACCTGTGGGTGTGAAGTCTGGCGTGAAATCAGAGTGCCCCTCCTATTCCATGAAGCCAAAAGTACTCCCTGCGTGCCTGAGGGTCAGCACAAGGGCATAGCAGGGTGTCTGAAGGTGCAAAGCCCTCTGGAATAGCAGCGGAGGGCAGCTTAAAGTGCAGAGAGACAACCTTGGTGCAGTCGCAACCCTGCTGCTTTTCGGGCATGGCCGCTGCCACCAGCTCACAAACTGACTGGGCAGCATCTCAGAGAGCACTAACTGGCACGGGCCAAACCAGTCAGGGAATGTGCTGGTATTTAAGCAGCATGGGCCATCAGAGAGCCAGCACTCAAGGATGCTGTGCGTTATTCTGCAGCATATTTTCTGCCAGTGAAGCCAGGTTTGCACCATCCCTTGGCTGAGGGATCACATCCCACGCCTGAAACCTGGCCTGTCTAGGAGGGGAAAAGAAAAGGCCTCAGCTCCCACCTCCTCCTAATTCTTCACATTTGGGTTGTATCTGTCATCACAGAAAGCTATGTCTTCCGCTACAGTTCTTTCCTCTCCTTGAGGTCTGCTACTCTTTCCATGCTTACCTGCAGAGATCAAGGGTGCTACAGATAATCAGAGCAGATGCAGCAGAGCTATCAAATGGCAGTGATCCCCAGCTGATTGTAATACAACCCTTTTAGTTCCTTGAGCCATTTTGCAGAGATTTAGGAAGAAGGGAGTTCCCTGCAGCATAGGATATTATCATTATTCAGCACAATCAGGTGCTGTGATGAGATGCTCTTTTCTCACCTAACAGGGTTCCCATGAATCTCTGAGAGGACACGGAGGCTCACAGCCTTGTGTGAGACCAAAAGGGACTGGCAGATCTGGGCTTGGATTTCTCTCAGTAAGGTATCCTGAGTTCTGTGAATAGATGTCACAGTGCAGATGCCAAATGGACGTGGATCATTACCTCAGCCAGGTGTCCTCCCCTCACCTGCAGGGAAGTGTCCTGTCTCAGGCAGAAAGGTCTGTGACTGACCATCCCTCCTGGGTGGGGGGCATGCAGAGCTTGAGCCAAGACGCATCCACAACCCACCCCATTACACATCACACAACAGGGAGAGGGGAGGAAGCATTTTGCTGCTCAGAGATCCATTAGGCTTCCGAACACCACAGAGTGCCGGCACAGTTGAAAGGAGAAATCTGACTGTAAGTCTGAACACCCTGGTTTCCATTGATTTTTCTGATCTTTAACAGTATTTGATCATACAGATAGCTATTTCACAGTTTCTTCATGCCATTAGTCTGGTGTAACACACAACCATCAGGTGTAATATATCCCACTTCCCCACATAGCAGGACCACTCGTGATGACTCTTGAGTGCTCAGTCCAGATGCTGTGGCTGATACTGGCTCTTGCTCCCCCTTCTGACACAGGCCACAACAGAGGACTTCCTTCTGCAAGGCAACATCAGCCTGTCAAGTAAAATCAATAAAAGCAAGGGGAAAAAAATGCCTCCAGCTCTGTAGGGCTTTTAAAGCATAGCTGCACTTCAGAGCTTGGAAAAAAAGTGCGATGCCAAAGAAAGTCCCAGGAGACCAGAGAGAGCAGAACCTAGGGGTTACCTTCAGAAAGGTCTCAGCTCTCCCTCTCTCTCTCTTGCCATTTTTGCTGACTTTATCCAAGGTAGGCCAAGTTACATGTTTCGGTGGCGTTTCTGCAGCTTATCAGCTATTTCAGTAGGATGAGGATCCAACAAGTACTAGTGCAAAGTGTAGTGCTATGCTTGCTTTGGATCTGTGCCTAACATATGAGATATGCCATAGAATGACAGCTATTGCACCATAAATCATCACTTGTATGTTCTTATTCGTGCCCTTAAATGTTCTTCCATGACCAGGCAGTAGAAATCGAAAGTTTTTGCCACCTTTTATGTGGCACTAGGGCTTCACAATGGCATCAAGCACTGAATGCCCTTCAGAAGCTGGTAACATGGCACTTACATGGACTACGCTTTAGAGAGGTTTCAGAAATGTAAACGCCATCCCACTGGGCCAAAGTCTTGTAGCTGCAACATCTTAGGATGATGAATTTTTGACAAATCCAAGTCAAGTTTCCCACTGAAGGGCTTGAGACAAACCCCAGAGGTGGACAGCCCCAGGAGGGATGTGTTGCTTTCCAGGCTCTCCTGCTCTGGAGTAATAAGCCAGATCAGCATTTCAGGCTTTTTGCTGTGGGCCCAGAAGCCCCAGAACCCAGGGAGGCAAGCTCTAACTAGAGTCCCAGGCAGCTGTTTGGTGACAAATAAATCTGACAAGGATGTCACTACTCTGAGTGGCTGACAGCGTGGCTGAATATCACTCATTTTATAAGCACCTGGTTTCTGAAACATTAATTTCTCAGAATTTCTGGTGCACAGGGCATTTTGAAACTGTCCCAGTACAGCCTAGATCCTACTGCAACTGTTCTTCAGAAACATGACCCAGAAATTGTGGATTCACTCAGACCAACTCCACGCTCCTCATGCAACAGCTTCCTCCCAGAAATCCCAGAATGGCTCCTTCTAGCCAATGCAGCCTTCAAACCCCAGGAAACCAGGATCATGGACAGGTCTCTCAGGTGTAAATAAAGTTTAGAGAACAATTTGCCCTTAAATGTTGTTTTCTTTTTTCCTTCTCTATATTCTCCCCCATATACTTTGTCTCCTGAATTCCATCGCACAAATCCCATCTGTGCTTGAGCTTGGCAAAATTATACGATTTAATGGGAAGTCAAGTCATTTAATGGTCCAACAAGCAAACCCCCCCAAATCATAGATATTATGTGACATTATTTAAACAAAACACTTCTCTTCAAAATGATGCTTCTGCTTTACTACAGACCTTTAAAAATCTTCATAATGAAATAGAGTATTTCATTTGAGCTGAGGGTGTCAGGAGTTTGAACTTTTCTTGACCAAGTCATTTGGTCACCCACACTAAGTGATTACACTTAGCCAGATATCCATTTCAAAGGACATATAAGCTCCTGCAGACACCAACGGCCACACGCTTCATGCAGTTGACTGCCATCCTAATCTACTGCACGCTTCTGGTAATAATTTTCTGTTCCTTTTCCTCCAGATGATGTCCTTCTGGGTTTGCTTTTCTCTAACTAGTTGAATCTTTTGTTCAGCCCAAAAATTTACAGAATAACTATTTCACATAGATAAGAGTGAAAAAAATTCTGTTGTTCAATACATTGTACCAATAGAAAAAACAATTATTCCCACTCTTCTTCTCCATATACCTTTCTCTACTCTTTCCCGCAATTGGGCAGACTTAAGACTCCAAGGGATCCTTCTGTCAATATCTTTGTTGCAGAGAATCAGTACAAGAGGAGAATACTCAAAAGCACTAATACAGTAAGAAAGCCATCATGCAAGCCTTGAGCCACAGAGATGGCGCACATTATTTGCATTACTGTTTCAAGAAGATTTTTCAAATCATAGACCTTGAAATCTACTATTTACAAACGAAATTGATTTTCACCATCCTGGGAATAGGGGTCAAGAAAAAAGCTAATGATGGCATTACAAATTATACATGCAAAATAAGCATCCCTCACAGGCAAAGCTGCTCTCAAGAGAACATTTCATTAACAGCTGCACAGTCTGAATTTTTTGGTCCTGATATCCAGACAGGAACCCAAACTGCCACCATGAGTCACACGGATGTCTCAGGATTACGTTATCCTCAGTAAATCCCAACTGCCCTAGGGGGCTATTTGGAGGGCTCCTCACTGAGCTACTCCACATGTTTCCCTGACATTTCCAATTCCATTTCATCATGTTTCTCCTTCAAAGGCCAGATGTAATGTGAGTCTGTTCAGTCTTACAGAGCTGTGGCTTCAGATTCAGCCAGAGTAGGAGAAAGGGGGTGCTGAGAAGAAACCCCTAGTGTAATTTAGTGGGAATTATGTTCAGCTCCTGGTCTGAAAGGGCCTTCACAACCACTTCATACAAGCTGTAATGCCAAAATGTGTCAGACGCACTGCTCAGGCATGACAAAAGTATTTATGGTTCTGTGCTGCCAGCACAGCAAGTATGACTGCACCCAAGAGCTATGATGGGACCACCAAGTCCAGAGCCTCTGGAAGGCTTAAAATGGCTCTGTCATGGAAATGGATCACCAGAAGCACCCTATGAACTCAGCTCCTCAGCAAAACAGCAGTGATCCATACACATATCCTCCTCGGTGGCACAAAAATTAGGCCAGGGTGCCTTTTGTCCCCTTTCTCACTCTTCAGTTCCTAGAAGCCACAAAAGCAAAGCATGCAGATACCCAATTCCTCCTTCAAGCAGCTTTAGACCATTCACCTTGACCAAGGCAGGCCTAAATTATCCCTCTGAGAGGGAAGATATCAAGCCTTCAGTTTTCCTGTCGTATAGCCTGGTTTGCTGACCTTCTCGGATTAGCTCCTCCACAGTTCATCTAAACAATGGGGCGAGCCATTTAGCTGGGCGAAGGCCTCTCATCCACAGCCACCTGACACCCATGCGGTGGCAAAGCCTGGGCTTGGCAGGTCAGGCTGAGAAGGAGGAATGCAGTGGGGACCATCCTGGGACATAATGCTTTGCCATCGCCTCTGTCCGTCCAGCCAGCAGGTCTGCTGCACACTCAGGATGAGCAATGTTATGGTCAAAAACACCGCAACTGACACAACTGAAATTTCCTTTCCTCTCCTACTTTTTGCCAGAGGTGAGGAGAGAGTTTGATATTTGGGTGCTCAGCTTCTGCCAGTCACTACTTATGTCAGAAGAAGTCACCATCCAACAGATGACCAGATGCTGTTTATTCTTGCAATGTTAATGTACCAAACCTTGAAAATACCCACTTTCAAGGACAAACCCTAGTGGAGCGTTTATAACAACCCAACCAGACACTACAAGGTCTCTCTTTTCTGCACCTAATGTTCAGGAAAGCAGCTCCTAATTTCACACCAGCTTTCCAGAGGCAAGCCAGATCCTGCTTGACTTGTCATTGCAGGTGGTGGCAATAAATCACAGTAAGTAGACAGAAAAGTAAGAGCTGAAGGAGGAAAAGGCAGAGAACATGGTAGGAACAGACAGCACGTTTTCACTTGTGGGAGCTGCATGGCTGTAAATCTTCCAGGTGACTGAATTAAGAGGTGCCTGTTACCTCCTCCATGGGAGCTTGCTCAACACAGTCCTGCAGCCTTTGCTAGTGTGGATTATCTCCGTGACTCCCCATCATTTCCTGGAAGACAGAATCAGGCCCACAGGCTGCACCTGTCAGTGCTCAAGCTTCATTATCCAGAATAGGATCCAAACAGTCATCTCAATTAATCACACTCATGTATTAGTAAGTAATTCATTAATTCAATAAATTGCTCCAGGCCATAGCATAATCAGTCATGTCAGAGATTATAACAAAAATCACAAACCGAAGTGTTAAACATGGGCCCATCCTTGCTGATTCATCATCTGTAGTAATCATTCATGGCAGAACAGGTATACTTTTTATACTTTAAGACAGGTGGCATAGAAAATTAATCATCTTAATTGTGCAGATTTCCTCTATCAGATCTGCTGATTGAGCCATATAAGATCTAAGCTGCAGATAATTCAGAAGCAGGCCACCTCAGAAAAAATAAACATTTTGCTGTCTGCTCTCTGATAGCCAGTAAATGCTCTGCTTGATAAATGGGGACTTACCCTTACAGTAACATGTAATTCCTCATCCCCTAACCCTCAGGCACAGGGCTGAGAAAGTGCTGTAGAGATCAAGAGAAGCTGCAGCCACAGCTGGAGCTGTGAGAGCACACTCCATGCAAACTCCTCCTGCCACACCAATGGGCTGCCCAGTGTATTTCCATCATCCTAGTTTCTATTGTGTGTTCCCAAACAGGCCACTGTACCACGAAGTCCAATCAATAGGTTTCACTTGTTTGGCCCTACCCACCTAGTAATGATTTTATGGCAAGGAAGAAGCTCTACATCACAGAACCCAAAGAACTGAGCTGGAAAGGACCTCATCCCTCGACAACCAATTAACCAACCCTACCTCATCGTTAATGGGTGCCCATCTAATTTCTTCTTACAGGTCTCCAATAATAACATCCGCAGACAATGTATCCCAGTCTTTTACCTTGTCTATGTTTAGAGATGTTTCTTACTGTCTTCTTACAAGCTAAGCTCATTACTTTTTGTCATGTCTACCACACACTTGGAAAAGAGACTGCTCCCTTGCTTTCTGCAGTAGCCTTTTGTGCCTCTGAAGTTTGCTGCCCTCTTGCCCACCCAGATTCTTTTCTATACTCATGAATCAAATGGTGCAATATTTTTGGCTGCATTTCCTTTACCTATGCAGGAAAAAAAGTGCAGACTTAGAACGAGACTGCCTGCAGATTAATACTGTTGTCATTAGGTTGGTTAAGATAGGCAAAATTAAGTTAAAGCTAGAAGGGAAAGAGAGAGACAAAAAGAGAAAGCTTTAAAAAAATTGCCTTGAATACAATAGAAGAAAATAACTCATTCCTATTGACAGACCACTTGCTTCTGTACTTTAAGTCCAGAAGAGACAGGTCAAGCTACAATGCAAGGAAGAAAATAAGCTGAATTTTCCTCTTTCTGCAGATGAATTAAGTTACAAATTTTATAACAGTTATGAAAGGCCAGAAGAAGTTACATTGGTGAGCAGAAATTGAAAGAGCTTTCTGAAAAATTCAAAATTCACCTCTTCACACAAAAAAGGGGCCCATTTTCACCACAAAAAGATTTCCTATTCTTCCACCAGTTGTAGTTAACTGAGTAGATTCTTGGTATTGTTACCGCAACTTGCAGACGGCATTTAGCAGTCATGTTATTTAGCTGCATAGTGTGTATTACTGTTTTACTCTGCTTAGTTTTATGACATGCCATCTAGTAGGGACAACGCAAGATGTACAAATTAGCGCGTTGTAATCAGACTCACGTTAGGCAGGGCATATTCAGCGTAAATTTGTCACTGCAGTTTGCATAATCTGCCTATAACTAAATGCAGTTCTTTACATATCCAAAGCTGTTACGTTTCCAGATCAAATAATTACACCTCTGGTAAACCAGGTCCCACATAGTTGGGATTAACATTTAATCGGCTAGTTTACAGCCATAACAACAGGCCTTGCTCTTGGAAGCGTGCCTACACGCTCTGCCTGCTCGTACATCAATTCCATACTTTTCTGGCCCTTCATTGCAGGAGATGCTCTGAGCTGTCAGAAGCAGCATGAAATTACCGAAGTCCTAATCCTGGAAAGAGCTGTGTACTCCCTGTCAGCTGCTCAGAAACCCCAGCTGCTGCTGAAAGCATTTAGCAACTGGGGAGAGTTAGCTCTCTGCAAGAGTGAGCTCTTCTCAAAAAGGAAAAGGTAATGGGGATAATTATTTTCATGGGTTAGGTTGTGGATGAGCCCTGTAGATGTTAGAAGTCTTCCTGCTCCTGCATGCCGTATCACCATTTTCTTCAAACTGAGAGCCAGTACACTAAGGGTAAGATTCACCACACGAAGCTGTCTGAGTCTAGCCTAAACTCAGTAGGTTTTGTCCCTGTGTAGTCAACTCAGTTAGATGGGCGCATTCCAGAGGGCAACACATTTTGTCCTGAAACAGATGATGGAAATACATGAAATGGCTCCCGAAAAGCCTGGTTTAGATTACACATCTAGTTTTGCAATGGTTTAGATTTAGCAGTAAGAATTATATGCAAAAAAAATATTTTAATTATTTTCCAGGCAAAGACCTGGCTTTATTTGAAGTTTGACACGCAGTGCTTTCATCTGAGGTTAAAGTAACTGAGAAGCACCATGCACCACACAGGTTAGGGTGATTCCAATGTCAGGGGTGTAAGGTGGTCACATACTGACGCAGCCCATGAGATGCCACTGCCTGTACCATGGATATATGCAGATCATCTTCTGGTTATAGTACACTGGTTCACGGATGACCAGGTAGACATGAGCTTCCTGACCTAGGAAAGAAAGTGCATTTCAGACTTCCTTTGCCAACGCAACCATGACTCAGGACTTTTTCTTCACACTTCAAAAACGGAGCAATGCAGGCTTTCTCCTTTGGGTAGCAAGTCCAACCGACCTGTCACTGAGATGCAATATGCCAGATTTCTGTCTATCTTCTGACTTGCCAGTCAGGTAGAAAGGGGACCTAACTCCCATGTCTTCCACCTGCAATGCGTCCATGACTTGAGTTTCCCTGACACCTACACCTGCACGGTAGGGGCAGATTTACTGATAAACTGCTACCTGCCTTTCACATCCTCTGTCACTACTAAGTACTGGGGCTGTATTCTTGTATTCTCCATTGTTCTTGCTGCTGCACAGCCCATGTCATCAGCCACAGCTGACTATCCAGACACATGGAACCCAGTAAATTATAGGAATATTTGAAACATTTGTTCTGGCATTGGGAGAGCAGAACTGTCCTTTTGTGGGATCATTCTGTTGATCAAAAGAGCTGTTGACTCTGCAGTCACCTGACAACACCACACAAACATCCCTCCTAAATCACTGCATTCCAGTTTGAAGCTAGAAACCCTCAAGTCCACTTGTGCACTGCCACAGGGGTTAGTCTCGTCAAAGAGGACAGACGAAGAACAGGGCTGATGAAAAGCTGCCCTGGGTACAGTGACAGAAGCATGTCTGGCCTTCCTTTTCCCAGCCCCAATGTTTTCCACTGGTGTGGTTTCTCAGTGACTGGGCAGCGCCTGTGGATGCAGACTGCCCTGCTGCAACCAGACTGATAAGCAGAGGCTGTTTGCATTCACTGTCAAAGTTTTCTTTCTTCTTTTTCAAAATACTGCTTATTCAGCACTTTGTCCGGATGACATCTGGCTGACACCTGTACATTAAAAAAAGAACAGAATGAGCTGCAAATTCCATTATCACCAAAATGGTGACAAATGACTCTGGACTTGCAGGAAATTCTACTATCAGAAAAAGCCATTCTACAAAGAGGGTAATGACTTCTAATAGAAACCTATGATTTTAAGATTCGGAACTTAAAATAAACAATATTCAAGACAAATGCGTGCAGAATGGTCTCAGTATGATTATCTACAAGACATTTGATTGTCAATATTTACAGCTATTAAGCATATTGAGACAAAATGTTCCCAGAAGTGATTCTAGAGCATCAATTTTTTTAATAGATATTATATATGTATATTATAGTTGAAAAATCTACTCATTCTAAATTCAGCTGGGTAAAAACAGTTTGGAAGGAGCAGACAAGTTGCAAACATCAATATTACAATGTAGAGTTTGAAAAAAATTCAGAATTGTTTTCAGTGTCTTCAGAATGAGCCTCCCTGGATCTAAAGCTATTTGATGTCAATGGGAAGGCTCCTCTAAGTAGTCTTTTGGAGGCTTAGAAACTCTTTACAGTCATCAGAATCAAAAGGAAAGTCTTGCCTTTGGACAGAAACAGCTTGGCAGAATACAAAAAACAGGTAATAAAAATCAAAAGCAAGATGGTCTTTTCTGAACAGCAGGAATTTCCTTTTAACTTGGTAGCCTTGGATTGGTGAGGAGAGGTGGAGTCTGTGGCCAGCAACCCAGTTTTGGGCTGGATGTGAATGAGCAAAAGCAAGAAGATTCAGGTACATAGAGCTGGGCCACAGGAATCCTTGGCTTTGTGGGTGTGTTTCTGTCTGCCTGTATTTGGTGTAAATACAGTCATTTGTGGTAACTCTAAATAAATAAAAAAACCTAAACAGAGAAACATTAAGTGTTGCATGAAATAGTAGGAATTCTCACAAACGGCCCACTGAAACTAGACTGATGGGTTTTGTACAGCTCTAGGTAAAAGCTACAGTTGTGTCTCCAAAATACTGCATTTACAAAATGGCAAATTTCTCAACAATCCAGATAGTTTCCTCACCAATAAACTGTTTCTACGTAATTAAAGGGACAGAATGATTAAAAAAAAAACTTTTCTAGTGTAATTAGAGTTGCTCAAACTAATGGTCCAAGGAATTCCCAGATACTCAGATGCCCTCTTAATTGCAGCTATAATGGTAAAAAACAGTTCCAGCTAACTAAAGGCTGGAGGGTAGACAAGCTGTAAGATTCATTCTTGCTGGAAAACCTGCCAAGGCCAAGCACTAAGGGTGACAGCTGCATTCAGCACCATTTCCCCACTCTGCAATAAAGCTGACAAATTAAATGACACATAAAACAAGAAATCTTGCCTGAATATTTGTGCAAAAATATGCCACAATATACTTCTGGAAGGAAATATCCTGCTAAGACTGAGGACATGGCTATATCAATGGACAAAAAGCCCAAATATTTTAAAAGCAAAGGGCTGTCTTCTCTGTACACTTCCCTATCCTCATTAAATATGAAGGATGAAGACCAGTTCTTCCAACAGAACAAACGCATTCCTGAGTTTAAGTAGATGGTTTCAGTAGAATACCTTTGTGGTGGTTTTGGCTGGGATAGAGTTAATTTTCTTCACTGTAGCTGGTCTAGTGCTGTGCTTTGGATTCAGTATGAGAATAGTGCTGATGGCACATTGATGTTTTGGTTGTTGTTAAGTAGCGGCTAAGTGTCCCTAAGTAGCGCCTGTACTAGTCAAGGACTTATCCAGCTTCCCGTGCTCTGCCGGATGCACAAGAAGCCAGGAAAGGGAGAGGGCACAGCCAAGGCAGCTGATCCAAACTGACCAAAGTGATACCCCACGCCATATGATGTCATGTCCAGCATATAAATCTGGGGGAAGAAGAAGGAAGGAGGGGACATTCAGAGTGATGGTGCTCATCCTCCCAAGTAACCCTTACGTGTGATGGAGCCCTGCTTTCCTGGAGATGGCTTAACACCAACCTGCCTGTGGGAAGGAGTGAATGAATCCCTGGTTTTGTTTTGCTTGTGCGCACAGCTTTTGCTTCTCCTTTTCGTTATGTTATTGTTGTTATTATTATTATTGTTGTTGTTGTTACTATTACTGTTTTGCTTTACCTATTAAACTGTCTTTATCTCAGCCCACGAGTTTTCTCACTTTTACCTTTCCGATTCTCTCCCCCATCCCACCACGGGGGAGTGAGCGAGCGGCTGCGTGGAGCTTAGTAGCCAGCTGGGGCTAAACCACTACAACCTTCTACATCAGGCATATGTTTAAGCACCTCAGTAAGCCCAAGGCTGATTTTTCAAACAATTTTATCACACAAGCAAACAGCAATAAAAGGGATTTGGGAAATTAATGTTCAAAAAGCCTTCATTAGTTTTTCTATTTTGGGGCTAAAAACCAGATTTTCTCCCAAGGTAGGGGGTGAAAGAGTTTTTCAAAAGTTTTTCAAAAGGGCTTAGAAGCCAACTCCTTATTGCAACACTTAAGGCATTATCACAGGCAGTTCTGAAAAGGTGGCCACATGGACACCAAAATGGTTTGAAAATATGCCACATCCATGTACACTTATTGACTATTACCTTTAAATGACCAGATATTCTTTCTATAATATTCACACGTTCTTATGTTTAAACTATATTCACAGATGGGATCTGTGACCATCTTTCAGCTGGTACAATAGTGCTAAAAATTGCACATGTCAAGGTAGGTGGTCAAACATTGCAGGGCTTGCTACTGTAGATTGGCGCTCAGTAAATTTGACATGAAACACCTATTTCAGCTTATCCTGAGGTTTTCATGCCCAGTGGCTTTGTAAGGGGGGGGGGGGGGGGGGGGTTGGGGTTTGGGGTGGAAGAAACAGCCTGACATACTGGATCAAGTCCAGTGGAGGGCCACCATGATGGTCAGGGGGTCACAGCACAGGATGTGGAGGGGAGTTTGGAGAGCTGGGGCTGTTCAGCCTGGGAAGGGAAGGCTCACAGGGGATGTACTCATTGTCCACAGCTCGTGGTTACAGAGAAGACAGAGCCAGGCTTTTCTCAGGGGTCAACAGCAATAGGACAAGAGGCACCAGGCACAAGTTACAGCAATTAGGCATATGGAGAACACTTCTCCATAAGAGTGGTCAGACACTGAAACCAGTGCCCAGAAAGCTCATGGGATCTCCAGCCTTGGAGGTATTTAAAACTCATTTGGACAGGACCATGAGCAGCTTAGTCTTAACTCTGAATTTGTCCCTTTTTGAGTGGGGGGGTGAGATCAGACAAGCTCCAAAAGTCCCTTTCAGTCTACATAATTCTATGATTCTATGATTCTTTCTACATAAAGATTTAAATGCACATAAATTTTTGGCAGACTTTGTCAAGGCATTTTCTGGTGACATTTGCGTATGTATGTTCTCATTTGCATATACAGAAATTCCTGGGTCTTAAGCAGTATGCAGGTTCGAAAATTTCTTCTTTCTATTTTAACTGTGTTCTCTATCATCACAATAAGAAATAATAGCAGGCAAAAACCATTTCCTTTTATTGATGCTGAGATACAGAATGGTATTTTCCCTTCAAATAAGTATCTTTTCCTCTAAAACCACTGAGTCTGAATATATGTTCCTACATGACTATACCTCTAAAATTATAGAAGAGAATAATATAATATAAGCAAGCCTTATGCTGGACAATTCAAGAAAGTAATTAAAAATAAATTTTTTTGTTTCCACAGATGGATTATATAACTCAGTGTGTTTCATGTGTCTTGACCTAAGGATGCATTAACTTGTTCAGAACAGTGGTACTTTTCTAAGTATCATAGGTTCAGTATATCTCGTTTATCTTCTTCTGTAAACACACACAAAGAAAACCCATTAAATGTTTTGGATTTCGCCAATACATTTAGAGATATATTTTTCTGTTTCCTGTGAACTCTTTGCCCAAACTAAGAAGTATTTCTCAGTGGCTCAGACAGTAAACACTATAAAGAGAGAGATTTTTGAAAGCCTAAGAAAGCAAGAATACAGCAGTCCTGTCTCTGACTGATGGTCCAGCGATGCTAGGATCCTGCCTTCAACAGCAGCCAGAAGTAGGCATCTAAAGCAGAGTATATCAGCAGCCTCCACCAATTTGCAGCTCAGGGAATTTCTGAGCCTGAGGTGCTTTCCATGTAGTCAATAACCTCCACAGGCTGGTGAGAGCTAAGGGCCAGCTCCGTCCATCATTCTTATGTATGAAGTCAGGACAGCTGATTTTCAATATGATTAGATTTCCTTTTTTCCTGCCCAGTCCTTCAGCCATGCAGTATCATTCTGCAGCTCCGCACAATCACCTTTCATCTTTACTACTCTGAAGAATTTAATATTATCAGTGCAAGTTTGTCAACAGTCTATATTCACCCAATTTTACAGAGGATTATTCATAAACGAACTCATAACTTCATAGGTTGAACTGCACAGGTCTCAGCACAAAGCATCCTGGACCTTTATGGGTAACCTCTCTCCCCTGGGAGAACTATTTTTACCCTATGTTACCTATCTTTTAAACAGCTACTTACCCTTACAAGGGCCTTCCCTCTTACCCTTTGGTGCCTAATTTCCAAAAGGGACCTTTTGGGGGTGAACTCAACAAAGGGAGGTGCTGATCTTTTCTCCCTGGCATCCAGTGACAGGATGCATAGGAATGGCTCAAAGCTGCATCAGGGGAGGTTCAGACTGGATATTAGGAAGCATTTCTATACAGAGGGAGTGGCGAAACACTGGAACAGGCTTCCTAGAGAGGTGGACCTGCCAGCAGAGTCCTGCCAAGCCTGCCAGTGTCGGGCATTTGGACAATGCCCTTAATGACATGCTTTAACTTTTGGTCAGCCCTGAAGTGGTCCGGCAGTTGGACTAGATAATCCTTGTAGGTCCCTTCCAACTCAACTATTCTATTCTAAATTCTATTCTATTCTAAACTTGTCAAAAGACTTGGAAATTTATGTGGATGGTATCAGCCAGGTCTGCTGCAGCTACATGAAAAGACAACCAATAGGAGGCACGCCTTCCTGCTACAAAAGACAGTGACTCTTCCTCCGTACATAATATTCATCCTTCTTTCCATGGATTCTCCTCCATTACTGTTTCAACAGATCTGCTCACTACAGATGTCTGTCTCTCATCAGATTTTCCCTAGACACCTTAAAAATCAGCATTCTATTTACTTCCTTACAAACCACAGAAAACAAGGAGTCCTGCAAGAGAGGCTTTACACCACAGCAAGCGTCTCAGCTGCTTTATCCCCGCGTTCCTCTGGGATGCTGGGGTGAATACCAACTCATCCAGTGACTTGCTGACATTCATTTGTCTCTTTGTTCCAAAATGATCACCGATACTGATCTAAGTTCCACTTGTACTGAAGGTAGTGTGGGTTTTAATAGTGATACCAAAAAGACAGAATTTTGTGTCTTTTCCTTATTTTGTCTGAATCCATTTTGTCAAAATCAGTCATGCAGTTTTGGTGACTCAAAATTTCAAAGTTGAGCTAGGTGCAAATCATATTATATTCTAAAGCTGTTCAAGTGTCTCACTCCTATTTGAAAGAAAGAGAACATTTACGAACACGTCTTTAGATGAGCTACGTCATTTCGATAGGCATAAGTATTTTCTAAATTAAAGTATCCATTCAAGCAGACCTGTTGCTATACACATACTCCATACTAAAACAGTGATGAAGCCCCTGCTGCATAGTTCTGCCCTTGCCTTAAGGCACCCAGTTATCTCCAGTTCTATGTACATTTAGGATTGTTCAGCCAATGCAACATAATTGAATAACCCAACACAGTAGAAACGCTGGTGTGAGTGAACACCAGTGAATCACAGTTCATACAGTATGGTCATCCTCCATAAGTATTTAGCACAAAAGCACATGAAAGAAAAAAAAATATGAGAAAATAGAATGGTTCATCCATTGGTGCAATCTTCTCCCACGGTTAGCACATTTCAGCTGGCGCGCAGTAACTTACAGTGTCATGGTAACATGTTCATGGATTCACTTTCTTTAGCAAGAGCTCAGCTGCAGACCAGGGAATGGTTACCAATAGATCAGTATAATCTTGATCTATATTTTTGCACAGTGGGGAAAAAAATGGGTTCGCTGTTTCAAGGACTGAAAGTTTTTGTGCAGCAATATGAAAATTTAAGTAGATCCATTATATATCCCTATGGATTTAAAGAGGATGCACTTCCTTGCCTCTGGAATAATTCTTGGGCTCAGAAAAATGTCTCTTCCTCTAATCTGTCTTTCTGGAAACACGGCCAGCTTTTTATCATTGCCTTAATGTTGTCAATTACTTTCAGTTAATGCCAGATCCTTCTCATTAATGTCAAGAAAACATAAGCTTCTCTTTTTCCCTGAATTCCCCTTACAGAGGCAGGTTTTGCCTGTGCTGGAATGTGTGCCCAAATGCCATCTGTGGGAATTGCTATGTGAGGCTGTAACCACACTGGCTGCCTAATGCTCACGCTGCTTAAGACCTGAGTGGACAAAAAAAAAAAGTTGTTTCATCACTGTTTGCCCTTTTTCTAGCTTAAGGTAGGGATTAGGAATCGTGAACTTTTTTCCATTGTGAACTAACAGGCATTATAGTCCTATCAGCATTTGTATTTTTGCACTGCTAGGTGACTTCATTCAGCGCTACCTTAGACAATACACCAAAACCCAACATTCAGCCAGTGCAGCGTGAGTGTCTGTGCAGGGACCTGCCCACACCTCCGCCCAGCTGTAGCAGTCCCTGCAGATCCACCCTGGCAGCCCATCACTTCACTCAAACCCACTCCCTCGCCTCACACCGCCTGCGACATCTCTCCCAGCTGCAAATCCTTCCCACTACTCATCAGCAAGCCTCGCGCCAAATTTCTCAGAAGCTTTTCTACATAAATCTGAGACAGAGGAGCCCCTGATGTCGGGAGGGTGGGGACAGCATATTTGTTGCCTTTGCAGGGCAAAGGGGAAACTCAGATTATTAAAGTTTGGTTTTCACCGTTGATCGGGAGGGGAAAAAATTGGACTAAGAGAAATGGCTTTACAAAGCGTTTAAGCTGCCCACCCACGGCATGTACCCAGCATGTGTATTCAGGTCAGCATGCTATTTCCTATGAGTCACGTTCAGCTGTGCCTTAGCTGCATATTTTAGTCAGAGCGATCTTAGCTGAAGTCTGTGCTGTGAGGAGGCTGGTGGTGGCCAAATTTGTTCTAGTATCCTGGAATTTGCTCCTTTGAGTGTGGTGACTCAGTATAATCCTACAGAATTAAACTGTTGCTGTGTACCATTCCCACTGAGCTAATTAAATAGTTAAACCCCCCATCTGTGGTACAGCATAGCAACACGATTGTTATACAATTAATAATACAATATCAAGGTGGGTGACACAGCTCAGATTCAGCTACACCAGCATTAACTATCCAAGCATTTTGCTGAGGGAAAAAGCCAAGGCTTCCTTTCCTAATGCAGTTCTCTTGCCTGCTTTGAGTTCCTTATTATGCTCACCTCAGCTAGCAGCACGACTCTCATTTTCAACTATTTACAAATGTGGGACAGTTGCCTGACTGTATAGTCACAAAGCTTCTCACGGTAGAGACCGCTCTCCCCACAGAGGGGTGACTGCTCACCTGCCCTTGCTTTAACAGCCTCTGGCGGTTCACTGGGAGCCATGGCTTGGTTGCCACCTGTGATGCCACCACCACCACCACCCCACTACCCCCGCCTCCCTCAGCAGGGTAACTGACACCTATGTTGTTAGATCTTCAGGAGAAACAGAGGCTCCAACTGCAAATCCACCCAGTGAAAACCCTGTGTTCTTGCCTCCCCCCAACCTAGCCTGTCCTGGTCCCATGAGCACTATAGAGCATGCTTTGCAGAAAATTAGCTGCTCAGGCAAGTCTTCTGGATCTCTGAGGCTAGTCCAGCCCTTTGAAAAACCATGCCTAAGGGCTTCAGCACACCCGCTGTTGCAGCAGCATGTTGCATTAATGGTTGGTTGTCATAGTTAAGAGACAACTTTTTGTATTGCTGTTCATAAATACAGTCTGTACTGCGTGTCAGGGTGATGGATGCCACAGCCCCAGGGGACGAGGAAGCACCAGAATTTCTTCCACAGGAAGTGGAGGAGGGGAAGAGCCAGGAACAGCAGAGCAGAGCCAAGGGGAAGACCACGCAGTCTACAAGATGGGATGTTTCGCCTCCCTTGTGACCAGAGAGCTGACGCCAGCCACTGCAGGGTCGAGTCCCTTAACCAGCCTTGCCTGCATATGTGGACAGGACCAGAAGAACGACTCTCCACACCCAGCAACCACTTCACCAGAGGCAGAACACATTACTGAGTTTGTATTAAACGGGTAGTCTCATCGCTTAGGATTACAATTAACTGTGGAAGGAGACCCAAGAAGTTGTGAAAGTTTAAAGGGGTGCCTGTCATGTAATGCTCTCTTCAACTTAAATTATATCAAAAATCTGGAGCATATGCTTAATAAGTAAGAGCAGAACTAATCCCCTAGCTGTCAGCACAACTGCTCTGAAACAGTGACTTACATCTAATTACATTCCTTTGTAAAGACTGGTTGCAATCACTTAGCTTCTGCCCTGGCTCAAGCTGACAGGAACCACAGCTGTGATGTGAGATTACATATACAGGACTAAAGGGGTATTTACATCAACTAACTAAGCTACCTAAAATGGGAGGCTAGTCTCCTTCTATTGTCCATGGTGATATGTAAGCTCCCCCAGAGGGTAATTCAGAGTTTAATCTGGGCATGCTGGATTGCCCACTGAAGGAGCCTGGCCTCAGTAGGGAGTCTGACCCCCTCACTTGTGTTAAAACAATTAAAGCTGGATGGAGTCAATAACTCCAAACTCACAGACAGTAGTACAAAAGGATGGCACACAACCAACATTCACCAGCCCTTTGTGCCTGAGAAAGAGCATGGGAAATTTTCTACCTTTAATGCAATCCTATTCCGAACAGCACGGTTCAGATCCGTTTCCATTTGATCCTCACTCCCAGCATCCCAACTGCCACCACTAACTGGCCAAGCCATACCACAGCAATGAAAGCTGGGTAAGAGACTTCACAGGCTTGGTGTGAGGTTTTTCAGGGAACCTCTAATACCTCCTAATAAGGGAAGCTGTGTTAGGAGGAGCTACAAGGGAGCATAAGCTCATACCTTTGTAGTGTATTTTTAATAACGTTGTGTTTACTAAGACATTATAAGACTGAAGCAATCTAACCATCTAAGAAAAGCCTTTCTGATTTTTCTTACCTTTTTCTTCTAGAAGAAAGGAATTTATTTTTCTGGCTTCTTGTGTATTTCCATACCAAGGCCTGTGGGATATAAGTGCATGAGTTTTATTAGCTCTATTTCCTCAAATGCAGGTCAGCAGCAAAAGACGATATCCCTTAATGCTATTTGCTTGAGTTAATATTGCCGTAAAGGAAGAGAGTTTTAACCCCGGAAATACTTCCCACATCAAGCTAGTGTAACATTTCAGGCCTATAGTTTCAGACCAGTTAGTACCAATCCTTAAAATGGAACTGACGAAAAAAAGAGCAGTCAGACCAAAGCAATGATTAGTCACAATCAGTCTTTCTATTAAGGTGTATCAATTCAGCTTTGCGTTCATTCCTAGTGTTGTAAAACCACATCTTGTGCCTGACTTGGCCCACTCTGTGGGCATGAAGTAAAGCTGGTGGGGGCAGCCTCTCTCCCCTGCAGTCACACCAGGCTACATTAGATATAATGCCTACATGGGGGAGCCACTCAAGTGATGCATATCGAAAAATCTGTCTCATGATTTTTGTCAAATACATTTTTTATTAAACCCCCTCTAGACGCGGCTGACTGGTACTTTTAATAATGTATTCAGGTTTTCTCCCATCAATCATCAACCAAATTACTCTTTTTTTTTCATTATTATTAAAAGATCATCTCCACCATGCAGCACTAATTAGGGAGGAGGATTGACTGAAAGGCGGTGTTTCATTGAACAACCAGGATTCCCAGTTTTTGCCAGGTTAAGGCAGGCTTCTGCCATTATTTTTACATAACCTAGCCCTTCGAGATAGAAGCAACATCCTGCAGAGAATAGAAACGACTTGCTTAGGAATACATCTATAAACCTGACAAGAATCAGCACCCAGAGACTGCTCCAACTCCTGTCCGCAGTCTTTAAAGTTTTCAGCCGAACTATAGTGAAAATGAGTTTCTGCAGTGCTGGATCCTAACCAGAGAGAAGAGTGGGTACTGCGGGTTTTCAGTCAGGAATCGTCAACAAAAAAACAACAACAAAAAAAACTCCCTTGCTTTTATTTGATAAAAGAGCTTGTGGGAACTGCCTGTGTGAGGAAGGTAAGAAATACGTTATTTTTCCTGGCACTGGGAGTGTAAATGAAAGCTTCCAGTGGGCAGTTTTGCTAATAGGAACTGATTTCACATTAGAAGTGGTTTCAGTACCATCCTGGGAATGCAAGCTGGGGAGGAGTCACCCACTGCAGCTGACCGCACACCTAACCCAAAGGTGCAAAAGGATAGCTAAGGGGCTCAGACTAGGCATGGATACCCAGCATTTTCCCTCTCCCTCAAAAGTGAGAAAGCTGAAGTTGAAATCTGGGGGTCTGGCCAGAAAACACACAGCAGCGGTATCTTTGCAGCAGACTGAAGTAACCCTGAAAAAGCCATGCCCGCTCCTTGTGGTATGTGCCATTGTGCTTTAACAATAGGGGTTAGAATTGAGTCCAAGATACAAAACCTGTATATCAGTTCAGCCTGCCCAGTGGGTCAGGACCTAGATGTACCACTAGCTTGAGATGATGAAGTTAGACAAAGTAAATTCCTGGGCAGGATTTGTGTTCCTTTCAAGGCATCTGGTCTTGAAGCTGGTTGGGAGGAGGTCTGAGGCACGAAGGGGTTCTTTCCCTATGAAAAGGCTCCTGCCAAACATAGAAGTCACCAGAGGAGCTGCACCAGCTACAGGAGCATCCAGCAGCCTCTTCTGAAGTGGACGTAGACTAGAGGAGCAACACAAAAATAGATCTTTCTGGGAAATAAGGTGAGTTCATAAGGACAACTTGCAATATTTCATAAGGACCAGGGAGCTGAAGGAGTAGCCAGATTAGACCCATAACGCCCATCAGCTGCACTCAGTCCTAACAGCACTCTGAAAAGCCACTCAGAGGTCTCCCCGCTTGAGTTGGTGGGTCTTCACCAAGCAAGGGAAGAGCCTGGATACTTCTAGCATCTTTATTCCTGGGTTTAGCCCAGGCATGACTGCACTGCGGTTTACAGTTTGTTCAACAGCACAGCACAACAAGAAATTCTTTCTCTCTCAGACAAAAAGCAGGTACCTGGGATCAAGGAGAGGACCAGAGATGTTCTGAATACATAGGAAAGGGGTAAATAGAAGGACCAATAAGTTTTGGCTGAAACTAGCAGTTAAAAGGAGCAGGTATGCTGTCCTCCACGTGTGTCCACTGCTAGAAAAAACAGAAGACAAATTTCCAACAGGGTTTGGCATAACATTACGACAATACTTTACTACTAATAGAAGCAACATGTATCTGGATTGATGGGAAAATACCACAGCATAGACGCTTTCATTGATCTTGAGAAACAGTGTGAAAACTAATTTTGTCAGGGTCAAGGAAGAGCTGTTTTTCAAGCCTCTCCTCATTTCTCCACTTCCTAAAAGCAGGTCTCCTCTCTTGACCCTACCTCCTGTATGAGTCTTCTTCCCATCTCAAATCAAACCAAACTATACTTGGCTCTTAGTGGCTCAGGCCACCAGAGGAGAGCAGAGGGATGGAGGCTCAAGGGTCCCAGTGTACTCATATTGTTTGGGACGAGCTCTGAGCCTGTCTGTAGGTGGCGAGGAGGACGAGCAGGCTGTATTCAGTTTTCCACCATTGGAAGAATTTGAAAACCTGCTGAGACCACAATTTACCATCTGTTGACATTGCTCCCACTATCTTCAATGGACTCTGGTTCAGGCCTCCAGTGATTTACAGACTCTGTGTCATTTCTCTCCAAACCTCAACATCTTTCCCCTGAGGCAGGTAGTGCTCCCCAGGACCGTTTCTTTCTGTTTCTCGAGGAATCCCAGCACATTAGCTCCACCTCTCTGCAAAGCTCCTGAAGAAAGTTCTTTTGTATAAAACATTGGCCCCGATAACTGCAAATGAAAGACAAATTCACCAGATAAATGAGCTGGATATTATTTTATTGTAATTTAAACAATCATCTTTGAAGTGTGTAAGATTATATAGAACCTGTAATCAGAGCCAAGAGATGTCACTGAATAATACATGACACACTATAAATTAAGGAAAGAATGATTATACGTAATAAAAAGAATAAGAAATTTCTTCTTGCAGGAAGGATAGGAACCACATTATTACTGAGCAGAGAGCGATAAAAATCACCACTTTATGAATAAAGCAATGGAAAAGGAAACACCAGACAGAGTGGAAATGACCAAGAAAAGCTTGGCCAGGACTTAGTAAGCAAAACCGGGGGCTTACAACTCTTCCACGCAGAGCAGTACAGTGATGCTCACAAATAATTTATTCAACAACCAATGTATAAACCACTGATGAATAATTCCTGTTTTTCAAAGTGTTTTGCTTCCTACAACTTCTTGGCTGATAAAAAAAAAACTGGCATAATGATGAGCCCGGTCCTGAATAGAAAGTGGAGTGTTAGCCAGCAAGAGAGCAACTTCCCCTGTGCTATCGTTCTTAACCCTGCGTAAGGGATCCTGGAACAGTGCGCAAGCCATTTTGCGAGAGCAGGGCAGGGTGACTCGTCAGGCCTGACACTGTGCTCCTGGACACCACTGCTCTACTGGCAAGGCTATCTCATTCGGAGTCTGCTAATAGAGGCAAAAGTGCATTCCTTCATTGGAAATTCAGGCCTCTGCTATCTTGTATACTGAACGGCCGTATAATAAAAGAAATTTCCCGTGTTCAACCACTCAAGATACGATAATCAGTCATCTAGGTATGATAATACCAGGCGCTCTAAGAAGGTGAATGTGGCAGCCCAGTAGCAACAACACTTAGAAGCTTCTGACTTGTAAGGACAGTCTTTATCAGCGCCTGTCCCTAATAAAGTTGTACCCCCAAAGAAAGCATGAGAGACTTTAACTTGTACCCCCTAAACCAGGCTTAGTGATGGTTGAACAGAAGCTCACATAGAGTGGAACCACCTCTCACCCAGCTTAGAGGAAAAGATGAGAAACATAGAGATATGACATACTGAGGGCACAGCAGCAACGTAACTGACTCCTGTCCCTGGTCTGAGTCTCCTTTGCCTTGCAGAATGAAAAACAAGGCAGTGCCCATACTCCAGCCAGAAATGCTGCCACAAAGGTGAACAGCAAGGTCAGATTTGGCAGCACAAAGGGGTGCTTTCCACAAACTCAGAGCACGAGGTGGTGGAGAATCGGGCATTCATCTGCTGGCCTTGAAAACATTCATTTGAAATCAGACAAAATTAAGCTCCCGCTAAAGATGAATAAACCACGGTGTTTCCAGAATAGACGTAAACATAAAGATTTGCCTTCAGCTTAAGAATGAGCAAACTGCAAAAATCACTCTCACATCAATTTAATTATCCTTTCATATCTATGCACTGTTATGACCCTCCTATCCCATAATATGCCAGCCCTTCCCAAATATTTCAGAGTAGGTATGACACTCTTTTCAATTGCTTTCTTTCTTTGCAGCCAGCAGGAGAAAAAACCTAATTAGTTTGCAGGTTGGGATAGGAGTAGAAGGCAAAAGGGCTGCAGTGCTCACTGAAGAAAAGCTAAGTCAGCAGCCTGAGCCTGGCTTCGAGATGGGCTCCCAGCTATTCTCCCTGCGTGGACAAGTAAGTCCTCCAAACCCTAGAATATACATTGCAGTAAGAAAAATACAGGGGTTTTTTTTTCAGTGCTGTGCCTTCAGAAGAGGGAGAAATGCCCTGTTAATCCAGAAAGAAATTATATTACCTCATCTATTTAGCATGCAGGAATGATTTCTAAATGAAACAATATGCAGTCTTAACATCATGTCTGGAGTCATTTTATGTACTCTATATACATCTCCAAACCTTTCTTCATTATAAAATATTAGTTCTTTCAACTTCTATGGCCACCTTCCATGATGGCTGCATAGCCGTTTTTCCTTCCTCGTTACCTGTTTACAATGTAATATGTACAACAGGCTATCCACAAAGTGCTCTGCTCTTCTCCTCCCCACTAACGCTGGGGTGCTCCTCCAGTCAACAGAAAAATTGGCATTTACACCTGCACCTTGCTTCATACATTCGTCATGTCTCTAGTTTCTGCTGTGCTTTCCCTTGGCACCTGTGAGCTGGGGTTAGTTTACCGGCTGCTCCCACTTCCTCTGGTGTAAACCTTGAAGCATCCTCTGCAAAACCCTCCCAGTTTGAACTCCTGAGAGTAAAGGATAGTCTCCAGGGGATGAAACTTCAGACAGAGTTTATAGGTTATTATTTTTTACAGAGTATTTTAGACAGGATTTTTTTCTGACCAAAAATAATCATCTTCATCAGAAAATTCAATGAGGGCAATTTCCTACATCCAGGAGAAATTTCTGGGGGAAAAAAGAAAAAGCTTTTCTGCCTACTTTAAGCACAGACTTGCAGTCTTAAACCTTACAGTCACAGAAATGCATGTGCTCAGACAAGTACCCTGCAAATTCTGCTTCTTTCTGAGGTGACTGAAACTTTCATTAAAAAGATCAGAAGAAAAACTGGGAATTGTCCTTTCTAACTAGCTTTATTTACAGATCTTTCTATAAAATCTTCCTGCTTTTTCATGGTTGGCTTGCAAACTAAAAATGTTGAGAATACTTTGCTGAGTAATACATATTAATGCAAATATTAATTTATTTAAGCTTGTTTGAAAGACTTAGTGTCATACCATGCCTAAAGAGACCCATTAACCACTTCTTGAAATTTTTCATCTTTCTAAATATCCATTAGCTGGATAGCCCTCTCCTGGTTTTCTCCATCTCTTCTTGCTAAATATTTTGGATCAAACGCTGTTGATTAAAGTTAGTAAATCGAAGGCCCTACAAACCAAGTTTAATAGGTGAATTATCCTTCTAAATACTATTCTGCACTTGCCTGGTCTCTTTCAGCAGAGATTTCAAAATATTTTATAAGAGCATATTGAGTGATTGATAAATTAAGCCTAATAACACCCCAGGAGGTAGTACAGTTAGAAAAACAGAAACACAGAAAGGTTAATTGTCCAAGGTCACATAGCAAATGATTTGCAAAACCAGGGCAAGCACCTAAGGAGTCCCAACTACAGTTCCTGCAATTTGCTCTATGAAATATGTCAAGCCTGATTTGCAATTGTCTTCATCTTTGTGTAATTATTTACTGCAGTGCAAGACAAGTGTAAAACAGGAGTAAAATTGGTGCCAAATCGAAATAACACAAGTATGAGAGGATGAACAAGGGAGAAGGCAATGCAGAATCCCTATATTTCTTGTCCATCGTGACCAGCTTGTCTCTGGTTCATTAACTCTCTTGTTTACCTACCAACTTAAATGATAAATTTGATAGTGCTCTGTTGACAAAAGCATTGGCTAGTTATCGTTTTGCTGATGGATGACTCTGCAGCAAATGAAATCATTATAAGTGTACTCTATATGTCATACCATTTTTTCCTTCTGTTTTTTTCAGGAATGACATGTAGGTAGAATTAGAATTCAGATATTTTTTAGTGTGTTATATCAGGTGGCTAAATTCTGGGTCTTAAATATAGAGTTATAGAAATATATCGCACACATGAGTATCTGAACTCTCATGTCTTATTGTATATGCCTAGCTTGACCGTTGTACCATGCAGCCTATATTAAATCCAACTTAATTTGAATAAATTATAGAAAGAGTAAGGTAACATTAAAATACTTCTCACTGAAATACAAAGTTACTAATTCAGCAAGATGCTTCTCATAACGTTATCCTCCCCCATTATCAGTCAGGTAACATTTTAGAGCATGCTTCATCTCAGGAGTGACTCACAAATACGTTAAAGTATGGGAGGGGTTAAGAGAGAGTAACTACACCCACTGTATTTTGGATTCATTCTATGTAGAATTGGACTGGAAACTTCATGTTGGAAAGATTTTTCAGTGGATAGTGCAATAAAATACTGGTGGGAAAGGGGATATCTGATGTTAATTTTTTTCTCGCTAACCAAAACACTTAAAAGTATGTTGGTTCAGCTAGTCCCATTCTGATCTGAATATTTTATTTTGGCACAAAAAGCTTATGTTTTGAAGCAGTTTGGCTGGATTTCACTGGAATGGTACATTTCCCTACTGTGAGCTATATCTCCATGCCCCACCTTTGGCTGGGCCAGTTTTCCTGACCAAACTCATCTCCCCTGATACAAAATAGGCTTCTCCCACTATTTGCGAGACCTACTTTTGGCTCCCAGTGGAGCAAAATAATGCCAGCAACATTTTCAATAGACTACAAAATTTAGAAAAACTGTAATTCAGAATCTCATTTATATGCCTTATTTAATTATTTCCCTATCAGAATTTATTTTTTTTAATTTTGATAATTTAACATTTTTTTCTTGGTTATATAAAAGTTAATGTTAGGAAAAAAACCTTCAGTTTTCAACCAGCTCTAATCTTACGTCTCCCAGACTTGAAACAAAAAAAAAGACATATTATTCCTTTTTTAAAAATGGTGCCAGAAAGCAAAACAAAGCAGGCATTTTTTAAATCACAAAACCACAAAAGACATTGCAAGTCACTGTTAAATTAACAGCAACACTAGTCATTCTGTGGAACACGGTATTAAGAATATCTGTTTTAAAAGATAAATGGTAAAATACCAGGGTAAGTATTTTTATGATGATCCCTTGACTAAAATGCTTTTCATGGTACCGTCCATCCAAAGACCTCACAGCCATCCTCCAGCACTGATGCTCTGACTCCCATGACATTGACAAATACATTGTTTTTCTGTTTAGCAGTTATGGAAGCTGAGTCACAGAAAATAGTCTCACACAGAAGGCCTAACAAGAAGCCAAAGTTTTCTAGGTGTTGGTTCTGCAACTCGACAAGCAGGTGATTTCCTCCATCTTGCGGGTGCCAAGTCCAAACTCCCCAGCTGTACCCTCAGCAACGTGGGTCCCACACATCACTTCCTTGCCACCACTGTGAGATGGACATTTTCTGCAGCCGCCACTGTCACTGCTTTGTCAACACCACCAACTTAAATATCCTTAAATATTCTCAGTAGAGTATGCCTGGCCACAATTCTGGAAAGGTCTAGATCGAGGACTGTATGTACTCTTCATGAAAGTCACCTTCAGCTGCCAACCTACCCCAGGGCATCTGCCTGTTTGTGTCGCTACACCTGGTGCCTTTTCCCAAGCTCCTGTGCTTTGCTCCACATGCTTCTTTATAACCATTTCGCTCCAAAAGCGTCTCCCTCACCCCACTCCAATTCCCACCCAAGCTGTCTGGAGAGGGGGTGGGAGGGTAAAGACAGGGAGGCAGAACAGCTGCAATTATATGGACCCCGAGATACACTCATGCTACAGTGAGAAAGGGGGTTATCCTTGCTTTCCCCACCTCCTTTTCTCTCCTCCCTCACTTCTATTTGCCTGCTTATCATTTTTATTTCTCTCAGAAAGATGAGATAATACTTTTCCAGGGCAATAAGAGGGACCACGTTTGGCAGGCAGGAGTGGTGCAGCAGTTTGCAGCCCCCACCCCAGCCCTGGGCATGACTACTCACCCTGCGCACTGCCCAGGGCCCTCCCCAGGCACGGGTTGTGCCTTTGCTTCTGTACATCAGGCGCCTTGTATGTTTGGGAGCACATGGGAAAATGCAAAATAAAGAAGAGGTGAGCCCTTCAGCTTGGCCAAGAGAGGACTGCTATGACAGAAGCTTGAAACCTCAAATGTTGTTTTCAACATTTAACCTTTTGAACTGGCATCAGCATTGCACCACAATTAGTTTTTAATCTATCACTGCCTAAATCTGTGTATCTTTGTCCCACGTATTATATTTGCTGTAGAAAATGTCTTATGATTGCCTGTTACCACAGCATTACACACCTGAAATAAGTTCCAGGATGTACCCATGTAGCATGATAAAATATTGACATGTCAAGCAATTTTCATCTTGCCATCAGCTGTGTGTGTACACAAGCTAGGGATTACATACACCTCATCTGAGGAAATGTCAGTTTGCATAAATCACAATTAGACAACAATCACAGCGAATACTAACCAGAGCTCACAGCACAGCACATTAATCTTGAAGAAGATGAGAGTGACCAGGGTAAGAAAAAGACACTAAGGGCAAAAAACCTTTGCATGTGCTGGCAGCAAAGGCTGGCAGACAAGGAATACAATGAACTCAAAAGGTACAAGCAAATAAACTTACAGTTGGTTCTTGTAAGCAATGTACAGACAGCAAAACACCACTGGAGACATGTTTGGAGCGTGCAGGGAAATGGGGGGAGGGAGACCCTCACATTAGGTGAATCTTCCTGGGCCATGACATGTTTTCCACAAAGGCAGCTGGAAGTATTGGAAATGAGCTGTGGAAGGCCAGATCTTCATGCCAGAAAAATACACAGCAAAACAATGTTCCTTCCCTCCTTATTGAAAAAAAACTTAAAGCACAAACAGGGTTCGTCCTCAAGGCTCCCCGTAAGGGCAGTGGGAGCGCCTCTTCTCCTGCTCAGTTTAGCAAAACGATGCAGGAAAGGGAGGTGATAATCCCCTGGCAACATTTCACTTAACACTTCTCTGGTAGGCAATAATTTCTGTGTGCCACAGGAACCAGCGTAATGGAAGCAGGCTCTGTCTCAGAGAAGTGTGTTAACGTATTTGCAGCACATGAAGGCCATTATCATGAGCTTAGTCCAAGTTTCAATGAAAGCAATGTAAAGCTCTTATAAGGTCTTTGCAACATTAGACAAATGACATTTTACTTCAGAGATGGTGTTTTTGGCAACCTAAACACTGAGAGACTCCAAATAAAAGGAAACCCAGGCCTGACCCAGGACCAGATGCACAGAAGGATTTCCACACACTGCGGGCAGCTGAGCTGCATCCTCCATCCCTTCCATTCAAGGTGGGGACAACAGCTGTGGTTTGAATAAGTAATCAAACATAAGCACGTACACACAAAGTAATAAATGCTCATATTGGAGATTTTCTAAATGAGGGTTGTATGATGACTTTCAGTTGCTAATTCACAACGGAAGGCTGGGAGCATAAAAACTGGGGAACTGTCCCCCATCGCCTACTTTTTTGGGCAACATATTACCTGCCCAGACATCCCTCAGCAGTTTGCATACTCATTCACCTTCTAGGCACACGTTGTCTTGAGCTTCTTTATACAGCTAACACCAAGTTTTCTTACAGGCTGGTTTCTCTTAACAGTCGATAACAGTAGTGCTTCCTGCAGCCCACGTGCTAACATATTATTACACTTTTTTAAGGGCTGCTGTGGAATAAGACATGTTTTGTGAAGAGACAGAGAAAAGAAGAAAGAGTGGGAAAATGGGGCTAACCAGGACTGAAAGCTTTAAAATATCAATATGAAACTGTGTCTGTAAATTATGGCCTTTGCTATTTTTAGCTATCATTACAGAAACAACAGTAATGATGGATACCACCTTTGTACATCAAAGCCTTACTGGCAGCTGCATCCCCTGTCCTTGTAGCTTTACCACTGCTGCACAAGTAGAAGATTCTCCCAGTCAGACAAAGAAAGCAGAGCAGCTCTGCATGGGACTGTGTCCGGTGATTTAGCTGCAGAGCTGCCACTCATTTTGCTGTGTTGCTGTATAGAAGCTAATTAGCCCCACTGAGAGTCAAGCTTTATTAGCCTGAGTACATGTTTGTTAACCTTGTCTTACCATCCAGGGACACTGCTTGGCCAGCACAGGGCCAAGGGTCTTTGCACCAAGCGCCTGCATATAGACATGCCACATGTTCTGGGTCTGTCCCTGATGCAGTGTACTGCCCCAGTCCCCCCAGCCAGCTGGGGGAAGGGGGGGCATGATTCACCCTGCTCCCCATTTCTTTCCCACTACTCTCACCCACAAGCATGGGAGAGGGCACGCACCAGCTCAGCAGAAACAACATTCTGCCCTAGAGCTGCTGCTCACCTTAAGAGTAACCATATACACACCTGTTACAACAGTGGTGCTACTTCAAGTTTGGGACTGAGCATAGGCAAACACTGTCACTTTGTATTTTGCACCCACACTCCTGTTACTCCAACTGCAGTTTAGACCCAAAGCACCAACATTACTTACCACAAGCAGGTTTAGGATACCTGGTGATGGACTGTGCTTTGAGGCACCTTGCCTGAAGCCTGCCTCTCCAAAATGGATGCAGGAGACTACATCCCCACGGCAAGGTACCAAAGATGCTCACGCTTGCTGAATTGCTCAGGGGCCGCAATAGACCTGGAGCAAATGTGGAAGTGACTGGACAGTGTGTATTTGTATGGAGATTAGGTTGGAGGATGTCCATAGGCTCCCACCTACCCTACAAAGGGGGAAAAGAAAATAATACCCATATTCTGAAGAGAAGAAACTGAGGAAGACAATTTGGTCAGGACCACACAGAAACACTGGGCCAGAGAGGGGAATCAAATCTACCTTGAGTCCTTGCTTAGCTCTTGTATTTACAAGCCCACGCTTCCTGCCCTATACAGCATTTTAGTTATTACTGAGAATGTGAAATAATGCTGTGCACCATCTTTAATAGAAATAGTGTTAGGCTATGGTTCAGATAACCAGGGCATTGGGAATGTGTTCCCTAAGCCTTTTGGCTGCACCCCCTAAGCTCATTTCACCTGCTGAGGATTTCTGGAGCCTGTTACCCTTCTGTACTGAAATGGCTCTGCAGATCAGGACCTGGCCACAAAATCCTCTCCGCAGCACCTTACGCCTACAGGTCTGCTCATGGTCTGCCTTCTCCAGCCATCCCTGGGTTCGAGTGAGCACATCTCTGCGGCGTCTCTAATAGGCACACGCTGTCTCTATGGCAATGACAGGAAGCGCCTGAGAAAGATGCTGCAGAAAGGACTGTGTCTGGCACCAGGAGGAGACAGCAGAATGTGCAGAAGCCTGGAGGGAAATGTTCCCTGCAGGATTAAGAAAGTGATGTGGCCACAGGATGACATAAGTGACCCAGACGAGGACAGCAATACATGTCTGTTTTCTCCAAGTCAAGCTTTTCTTCCAGCTAATGTTTTCATTACCTTTTATTTATAATGGATTAAATTTTAACTATGCAGTACTATAAAAAGTCCTTACTGCACATCACCCAGCTCAGTCTTCATCAGGCTCCTGTAAACTAGGAAACGCAACCTTTCCAGATTTCTAGTGCAGAATTGCACAGCATGTTATGCACTTGGTCATAGTGCAGGAAAGGGTGTTACAAAATAACAAGTACTGCATAAGAGTAAGTTCAGGTGCTCTCTCGATCTGTTTCAGGCTTTTCCCACCCTGGAAGAACTGCAGTTAAAAAGGCATAGCATTAGCATGAAAAACGTATTTAACTAAAAACACACCTACTATTCTGTTTTATGACTGATGATTCCGAACAGGAAAGGAAAGAAAGAAAAACCTTCTAATTCACTTTTTCCTATTTACTGTTTCCTTTTTAACACTTCATTCAGACAAGAACAATGAAATGGCCTTGTCAGGCTCAGCCTCTGTTTATGGCTACCTTTCAGTTCTCAGGTACTAGTGCCACCTTGCCTCACATACAGGAACAAGGGAAGTATGTTTAAAAATCTATGTGTTTTAATTTTGTGGGGATTTGACATGTCACTAGTGAAAGTGCAGTAAGTCTCCAAGCTTCTGCTTCTGCTATAGACTAAACTAGTGATCATGATCAAGACAATATGACAGGGATTATTAGTCATATTATTACAATTCATATTCACAAATTAATTTTAATCCTGCATGTACCTATTTGCTTTCAAAAAACTATCAAGAATGCAAAGGCCACTTTTATATTTAAATCCCTAAAAAGAAGCCATCTACAAAAGCCACTGCAGTTCACCTCTATAATTTCGGGGGCAGATTAAGGAACAGTGCAAATTTTTACTTACACCAAATAAAGTAAGAAGCAATCCAGCATGTATTTGCAACCTTATTCACTGTATTCTTACTGCATGCTCTTTCACAGCCACCTATTCTCTACAAATGGGGAGAGTGAGGGTCAGAGTGGGAAGGATGAAATAGTGGGATGTGGAAGAAGTAATCCTGAAGTCACTGGAGTAATCAATATATAGGTAATATTTTCAAATTCCATACATGTGTAAAAACAAAAACTCAGGATTTAGATATAAATCTGCATATGATATATGAGACTTTTTCTGGAATGACTCCCTGAGAACACATACTGCTGCCCTACTGCTATGGTTTTCAAAACCCACATCTTTTCTAAAAGGGAAAATGTCTGCACCTAGCAGATTCTAACTTTGTGTGGGTGTGTAACCGACTTGGTTACCAAAGAAACTACTTCATGTTCTACACCACTTAAAACTAATATTACTATTAGAATAAATAATTTGAAGGAGAGGAAGGAGGGGTGGGGGGGCGAACCATGACTGCACTGCAGGTTTGTAACAACCAATTAATGGCCAGAGAGAGAAATGCCATAGCCTCTGTCACAAAATTTTCAGTTTCTCTACTCCGACCAAACAAGCCTTTGCTCTCAATGCAAATATTTCAAAACCAAGCCTACACTGCTGTGTTCACGCACCACTGCACTGCCTACATGACGCGTTTTCTGCATAAGTGAAGGAAAGTTGCAGACATCTTGTACTGTTGCCAAGACACTCTGACACTTGCTCAGAGACACTCGGCGGCAGCGGCTGCTGCTGCCGCTGCTCAGAAATGCTTTGACTTCCCACACTTCAGTACCGAACAAGGGCTGTCCCTAGCTGCTCACACCTTCTGTCTTGCTTTCCCACGGCATTGGATTTGCCTTTCTGCTCTGCAGCAGTATCCACCTGTATCTGGAAGGTGAAAAAAAAACCAAAACAAAACCAAACAAAAAATAGAGCCTGACCATTTATTTTGGGTAGAAATATTGTATTGCTTCGTATTTGATATGCTGGCTGGGTGGCACTCACATGCTTAATGCACCCTCACAGAGCAACACCAGTGGCTTTTTGCAGCTAAGGAGCTGAAAGGTCCAATTCAGAGATTTTTAACTTGTTTTCCCGAAACGACACACGACGCCCGACAGCCGCGCTCCCGCCGCAGCCTGCCGCTGAGGCCACGCTTGGTCCCCAGCCGATCTCCGGCGGCCCTTCGCGGGCAGGAAGGCACGGCCCGGCAGCCAGCGCTCCTCCGCGCCTCTACATCGGGAATAACTTCAATGCCCGTCAATGCAAAGTGGGGGCCGACACCTTGGCCACCAGCTCGGCCCACGCTGCGGGGCCGGGGCACCACAGGAGGCGCCACCAGCGGCCACGAAATGGCTGCTGGGCCCGGCGAGGCCTCCAGGCGCCGGCCCCTCCGCCGTGCCACCCACCGGCGGGCCAAGGCGGGCGGGCAGCGCCCTCAGGGCCGACCGCCGAGCCACACAGCACCGCCACGGGCACGGGCGCGGGCGGCAGCCCCGGCCCCCGCCCGGCCCCCGCCCGGCCCCGCCAAGCCCGCGGGAGCGCTGCGCAACACCGCCGCCCCGTGGCCGCCGCCGCCGCCGCCGCCAGGCCGCCCTCCGCGGCCTCCTCGGGCGCTCCCCGCGCCTTCCCTCCCCGACATCCCTTTTTTGCCTTTTTATCTCCCCCCTGAAGGGAAGGGCGCGGGGCTCCCCACTGTCTGTGGGGATGGCGGGTACGGCCCGCGGGCAGAGGCGGTGGGAGCCCACAGCAGGGTCTGAGGGGGGGTAGGGGGGAAGGAGGTGTCGGGGGGGAGGAGGAGAGGGAAACTGAGGACAGAGTAAAGGAGAACAAGGAATAGCAGAAAACTCAGGATCTGATGTAGAAATAGGGCATCACAACGCCTTGTGCACCTGCCCAGAAGAAGCAGGGATGTTGCCTCAACACAGGGCCAGGATTTGGCCCCGCAGGTCAGCAGTGCACTGCTGAGCTCCTTCGCAGGCTCCTTCCAAGAACTGGAGGCGAGGGGAATCTACAACATCGCAGTCAGTGTAAATGGAAGGCACTGTTTTCTTTGCAAGAACTAATCGACATTTTTTTCCAGGTAATCCTCTGTGTTTACAGCCTGTGGCGGCTGATGCATCATCGGGCTGGTGGCATCCCCAATGACTGCTGAAAGCAGCAGAGCCTCAGCAATGGCAAATGGGAAGAAATTACAACGCTTTACCAAGAGACAGTGGAGTTTAGCAATCTCTCTCGACCCTGAACTCCACCTTACTGAAGGTTTCCATTTCTCATTACCTTTTTTCTCATACCTGTGAGCTTGATTGTGCCAAAGCCTGGCCATTCCTCATATCCTGCTCCCTTTCCTCCTCTCTCAAGCTGCAGCTGGTTTCACCTCTGTCCGGGCCATTCCAAGCCACCTGGACCTCCGGCTACAGATCAGTGACCCAGGGATTAGTGTCACTTATCTTCATTTTCTCTTTCACTCAGAGGATGTCCCAGCCTTGACAAGAAGACAGATAACACATTTCAGAAGCTAAGGCTGAGTTCACCCACCTTACTGCAGCTCTTCCCTGCTCAAGCCCTTTCCTGCCATACTTTTACCCAGGCAAAATCATGCTTCCCAGCTCTCAAGTATAATAGTCCCCAGGCAGTCAGACATAGCAGTGATAAGCAAGGACAAAATCTGATTTGCAAGAGGATATACAGCTACATAACTCATGAATCTTTCCTCTTCTTGTCCTCTTTCCTATTCTTTCCAATCACAGCTTCCTTCTAGCACCTACAGCAAATGATGCAAGGTCTGGCCTCCAGGGAACAGACTCATTCCATATGCGACTCTGACTCCTTCCCTAATTGATCCTGGACACCTAAAAAGAAAGGGCTTCATCCTAAAAAAAAGCTAATGCATTACCATGTAAATAAAATATGTGTGCACACTGAGGCCAAATTAAAGTCATATTGGCATCTCAAATTAGGTGTTTCTGAACATTTCAGTGCTTGACTCTGCAACCTGAATGCTCTTTAAATATATATATCTGTATAGAAATTCTAGAACAGGGCTGGGGGGGGTGTTTTTAAAGCAAATGCCTTCCCCTCCTCCACATGAATTCCTGCATGAAGTATTGTCTCAGAGGACCCATTGGCAGACCTGAACTCTTCATGGACAGACTTTGACCTCACAAGCCGAGAGGGAAACTTTCCAAGGGAGGATGAAAGACTCCCTTTACTGTGATTGTTTTTACTCTTCTCTGGCAACAGGAGAGAGCCAGGAATACAAAGTGGGGGGTGTATGGTGGTGGTTATAGACACATCTCCCTGTTCATTTTCCACTCCTGTATGTAATGTGTTCCCCAAGCCTGGGATTCACTCTCTTGCTGATATATCCCACCTGCTGGTCCCAGTTCCCTTCTGCAGCATTATGCCCCATCAGCTTCCTAAGATTTTTGTATCTCCATGGACCCTCTGTTCCTCTCCATTCCAGTCAGATTAATTCATCTTCCATGACATCAGAGGAGGATGCAGCAAAAAAACCTAGGAAGACTATCTCCCTGAACTTAGCAGAATTGCCAGGGACCAGAGCAGCCCCTGGCTTCCAAAAAAAGCAATTGCAAAGCCCCAGACTGAGCATGCTAAATACCGGGTGGCTTAAGCAGCCATCTCTTAGGAACCATCTGCTAAGCACGTGCAAATAGTGACTTTTGAGATTATTATGATTTAGTGATTTTGGGAAGAATTTTACAGGAACAGCAAGAGGAGGCTCTAAGTACTACTGTGACATAAATATTACAGAATAATGAAATACCATTTTTAGTCTTAGGAATAGCATTCATCTCCCGTGAACCAAAATGTAAGCTTGCAGCAGCCTTGAGGAAAAAAAATACTCTTAATGATTTCCTCAAATGTACAGTAACAGTCTTTCCTTGTATGATATTCTCATGCAGTCAAAATAAAGTGTGTGCTTTCAGGTGCAAAGCCAAACTCAATTAGTATTATACACAAACCAGAATATACCCTGAATTCTGATCAGAGGCAAGCTGATGATTCATACTGCCTTGGTCTGCACGTTCGTATTTGCTAGGAAAACCAGTGTATGGCTTGATAAGGGGTTTTGATCCAAAAATAGGCACATATGCGATTTTAAACATTTGCCTTAGAAAATTAGGTTTTGACACTCTGCTTTAATTGTGTGTCATCTAATGCTGATGGGCACTTACCCGGGTAGAAAACCAGCTCCTCGATTAAAATGTAAAATAACATGTTACATTCGCAGTAATAATATAATTCCATATTCATGAGCAGGAAGCGCTGTTTGGAATGCAGCTTTCACAGAAAGCAAACCCGAAAACCCTATAAAGATCAAATGTATGTTATACAGTAGGATAATTCCCTGCTTCTGTTTTTATCTCAGGAACATCAGGAACAATTGGAAAATCAAGCCACTCCTATGAAAAGCATGTAAGAGAAAAAGGAATCTGATGTTTTCTTACTTTGAATACACACCTGCTTAAATATCTAATGCTTCTGACCTGAAAATGTACGCCTTACGAATAAGTTCTATCAAATGCTGCATGCATTTCACCTGCTCATAAAATGCACACCTGTGACTTACTGCAGTGGGTTTCTTCCAGCACTGCACATTCCGTGCTTTGTCATGGGAGATCTTTAGTGCTTAAAAATAAAATCTGGCAGTCTGTTGTCTTATCCTAAACACAGTCCTCAAAGAAATCTTCAGCTACTGTCCTGCATATTCTTTGCATGGCAACATGGGGTAAGCAAGTAACAGGACACTTTTAAGTGCTATTCAAATACGGCTATGGTGATTTTTTAGTGGATCACATGTAACATATGAGATGTTTGAATGGCCAATCACTGCTTTAAAAAAATGTGGCTGTTTTGTTTTGTTTGTTTGTTTTGCTAATTAAAGGTCCTAACTGGTCCTCTTCTACTATTTTCTCCTGGTTGTAGCCAGTCCCTGATTTAATTCATGGGTACTTAGAGCAATGCAGGGGAAAGACATGTTTGTGACAGACAGAAAGGACAGCAGCAGCAGCTCAAGGCACAGCAGAGAAACAGCACGAACGTACATCCAAACTCTTGTCAAGCATGTACTGGTGCAATTTCCTGGCATATGTTGAGAAAGCACTGGGGCAGGGCTGTGAAAATGGCTGTATGGGATCCATTTTTTTGCAGGAAGCTGAAAATGGGCTGGTTAAAGAGCATTGAAAACCCACTTCCCCTTTACTTTTCATTGTATTGCATTCCTGCAGCTTTCAGTCCTTGGTCCATGATCTGTGCGGCATCCTGTAAATGATGCAAAACCTCTATGATATTGTCTAAAATCTAGTCGATCTGATAGCAGTTCATACTCATATTCTGAAAGACCAGAGAAAAATTAAGATTTTTTTTCTTAAATGTCCTTTACTGAAGGTCTCTTACTTTTTAGCCAACTACACTGTCAATATGACTCAATAGGCAATCTAGATGCAGGTGGAAGAACGTGACAGAGCAGTACGAAGACGATTCTGAGTCAGACTGTGCTGTCCCAAAGCTGTACATCTGTAATTTATATTTAGATAATTGTCTTTACTAACAGCTTTAGAGACACAAAGCCTAGCCAAAGGCTATAAAGGGGACATAAGTCAGAAATGTGAAGCAGTAAGGCGGGGGAGAAAAAGGCTGATCAGCCCTGTCTATACAGTTTGGCTGCTCTGCCAGGGACTACCACCAGGCCCATGTTTTCTCTTCCTGTAGGTGAGCTAGGGAGGAGCTGTCCTCCGTGCTCAGCAATAGGTGTCTCTGCATCTGCAGATCGCACGCTATTTTTCTTATACTTCATCAGATGTGGATGCGTAACACCTAACCTATCTTTTGGCGATATGCCAGAGTCACAGGAAAGAGTGCTGGCTGACAGAGACCTCAAGGACACCTAGTCTGTTTTTCTACCCCAAGGTGGGATTAGCAATACTTACTTCCCACCTTACACATTCATCCAGCTTGCTTTTAAAATCCTCCAATACTGGAGAGCCTTCACCCTTCCCAGGTGACCCTAGTGCTCCACATTAATATTAGAAAGACGTTACTGTTAGAAAGTATTGCTAGTATCTGACTTAAATGTCCCTTTCTTTCATTTAAGCCTGTCTATGTAAATATATATATAAGCATTTACGTATGTGCCATGTATATATAAATGGTGTACATGTAGTGTGCATTCACATAGATGTGTGTATATATGTGTGCGTATGTATGCACTTATTCCTAAATTTGAAATCAGATCCTAATCTATTTCAATAGGTCCACATGTTTTCTTCTGCTTTCACTTGCAACTTACTTTTTTGTCCAGTTTTGCATGAAGACACATAAACAGAAAAAAAAAACCCAAAACATTCACACTATTCTAGGAGTTACACTCTGCCAAAACCCCAGTGTCTCCAGACACATTACTGAACTCCCAGTTAATGTTTTGTTTTATACTAAAACTTGTTTGTCTCTTAAAGCAGTGCTTTAATCTTAAAGCAAAGAAGCCATATATTTTATACTCTTAACTGTGATAGTTAAATTGTAAATTCCTATTTTTCTAAAATCATTTATCTACAAATGATACCTCTTTCTTCTTTTGCTCCCTTGAATCCTGTTTTCTAGTATCATCAGGGTTATTCTAATATGAACTTTGTATTGTGTACACAAGATAGCACATCCATAGCTGTGCTTCTTCATTGGCTCACAGACTTTTTTCCCAAAGGATATATTGTTTAAGTCTGTCCTCTGCTTCTTTGGACAAGTTCATGATCTTGACAAAATTCGTGCATTTCCTATTTTTTTAGGAAGCTGCATCAACCGGTTATCTGATACAACTGCATTCAATTAACAACCAGACTGGGACACCAAGCAGATTTATTGTGCTGTCTTGTCTGCTTGTTTTGTATCTTAAAATGTAGTATGAAAGCTGTAAATTGACTCGTCTGCTTATATTAGCTGTAACATTTCAGTACATCAGGACCATTTAGACTGCATTTCAAAATAAGGACTTAATCCATCTTTCTGCAAGGAAGGACTTTATTTTTTTCAGGCCATAACTGTTTATGGCAAACAAAAGACCCTTCCCTAAGGCTGGCAGAACTGTCAGCAGTCACTGTCCTAAAATACACAGGTGAGAGGCCACGACTAATAATCTGTTCACAGAATCACAGAATCACGGGTTGGAAGGGACCTCAGGGATCATCTAGTCCAACCTTTCTGGGAAGAGCAGAGTCTAAACAAGACGGCCCAGCACCCTGTCCAGCCGACTCTTGAAGGTGTCCAACGTGGCCAAGTTAACCACTTCCCTGGGATCACAAATATTGGATGGCCTAGCCAAAAAATATATCCAGAGAGTGATGGTTCAAAGGCTTCAGGTTAAGAAGCAAGTCTAAATCTAACATAACATGGGAGAACCCTAATAAAAGCAGAGCTGTGTTTTTGTGCAGCCTATGCCAATATGTGAGGGAACAGAACCATCCTTCTCCTCTACTGAGTTTTCATACAAGCAGAGAAAACAAGCACAGGCTCCCTGTTACGTTCTGGTTTGTTTTTTCAATCTGTTCATGTTAATGGTACAATTGGGGATCTCCAATTTTTGTGTCATCACTGCCAGCAGCAGGCTAATGGAGCATCTCAGAGACAGACCACAGAACTGCGGTTCCAGCGACACAGGGCACTTCCCTCTTTTTATTACACTCCATAAAAGATAAGTCACACACGCTTTCTCGTAGCAGTCCTCATGAATCAGCAAAGAGCTGCCGAAGAGTGACCATCAGGGCACTCAGGAAAGAATCAGGTGCCAGCTGTCAAAGTATTTCTTGGTGATTTACATTCTTTTTATGTATCTCTCTATTCAGTAAGAGGGAGAGGCCAGCAAGGAGCAAAATTTACGTATTTGCATTTTACAGGACAGGCCGCAAAAAGGAGATGTTGTCATGCAGGAGCAGGAGGGAGGATTTCTTGCCTTTTAGCTGATGCAAAAAGATACTCCAGTTCCTGTGACTTCTCCCAAGATCTGCATTAGCAAGTCCAATTCGGGTATGTATGTCCCATCACGGGTGGCAGAACATCAGGGCACTGGGGAGTGCAATGCCAAAGTGCTTGCACAGCCACAGCTTTACTTCATCTTTCCCTCTCTCTTCCATTCTGCCTGGTGAACACTAGGGGCTTACATGTGCTGAAGGGAAAATTTCAACACAATTGATTTTGGCAGTAGCCTGTTTTGGGAGGTAAGAAATCAGCCATCTTGAATTCTGGCAACGAAACCTCTGGCAATGAAACCTGTGGATGGAGACTGCAAAATGCGTGGCCATCCCTTGGCAGGGTATCGCTTCATGGATTCTACACTGGGTTAAGAAGGCAGCCGTTGTTCAGATAGCCCCATCCTTCATGCCCCGAAGGACTTGTTCTGAGAGAGATCACACATGCCAAAAATTCTGCTTTGATCCTCTATTTCATTCCTGCTTTTTCTGGTTGCAGAGTTTAAAAAATCACCTTAGTTTTAGGGTTCTCAAACTCTGATCATGCTGTTCATGCCCATGATGCCCCATTCTTTGGTGCCAGCCAAGAGAAGATGGGACGGAGGAGACAAAAACAGAAAAGTGAACAGTTTAGTTGATTAAATATAAACTATTAACTGCACTGAGACCACCTTACAATTTCCCATGGCTGCTTCTAGAAAGCCCTTTTCAGGATAAGCAAATTGTCATCCCTGGGGGAGAAGTGCTGCATATATCAGTGAAAAGAGTGATACTTTGGGGTAATCTTCCTACAGTGATGGGACCCAGGCTGGAAATAAGGAGGAAGCCTCCTTCTGCTTTGCTTCTCTGTTAAATGCAAACAGAAAAAAGCTACAAGTTGTGAGGTTCCCTCACCAATCAGCAATGGGAGATTAACTTTGTCATTAACCTTGTCTGTGCCCTCACCAATTTAATCAGCATTGGCCCAGGTCCCAGACCAAAGGCCAAGAAATACAGAGCAGAGCTTGGTTGGGTGATGCAATGAGAGCTACCGCTCTCCCCAGCCATCCTGGGATGGCTACATGTCGTTTTGATCCCTTGGCACAAAGCACAATGTCTTTCCACATCACCAGCCAGACTTCCAGCAGGTATAAATGAGTGTAACAAAGAGAACTTCAGTGGAAAAGGTTTTGCATCCCTTAAGAATCTAGCTGTAATTATTAAACTCTCCTTGATTTTTTTTTTTAGTTCCCTTTAAAAAACACAAAGTCTTTGTTACCCATTTCCTCACTGTGGGTAACCTCATTCTCCTCAAGCTCCAGCTGGAACCTGCATCACACATTGCTCAGTGCTCTGTTGCAAAAATCATTCCCCATTCGCAGCACTAAATCGCCTGCACACACTCCTAAAATATCTTCTCTGGTTCCTCATGCCTAACTAAACAACGCAAAATCCTGATTCTCTGCATACCTCCTACAGCCATCCCAGCTGCTCCTGCCACCTTCCCTTTCCCCTAGGCCCTCTTCACTCATCTGAAGTTACTCATCAGGAATCCCCCCTCCAACACGTCCCTCAGCTTTTTCTTTCATTGCATCCCTTTTGGGGAGGTAGGAGGAAGAGGTTATTTTAAATAAAACCTTGTCCACTTCTTCCTCTCACATTAGTTTTAAAAATTGCCGTCGTAACAAGGTTTGAGCTGATGCATAGAGAGATACTCAATTCTGGACATTCAAACCGTCCTGCTTGTGCTTGCAAAGAGCTAAAGGCCTGTGGCCTGGGCTGTGGGGTGCTTGACCCATCCAGGCCTTGCAGACCCTGGAGACAACAGCATGGCCTCATGCTAAGCCACCAGACCTCTTTGGCCTTGAGAGCTCCTGAGTGGGTCGAGGCAGTCTCTTTGCACAGGTCTGTTTCACAGCGGACACACCTGCTCTTGAGAGCAGACTTGAACCCTGTGCAGATGCCATCTTTGTGAGTCACATCTTCTCCATCTCCCTTTTACACTCTGTCCCCACAAGTAGCTGCCCTGAGGCGTTTGCTTTGAAAGGACATAATCATATTGTCCTCCCCCTCATTATCCCTATTCTCAGCATCTGCACCTCATTGTATGGCCATCTCTTCCCATCGTTCTCATCTTAATTTAGTTTGGAAACTCTCTAGAGCAATGAGACATCATTATCTATTTTGTAAAACGCCATTCAGAGCTGTAGCAGAGTAGCACGTACACGTGATAGAAATCCTACCCTTCCATTTCCTCCAAAAGATAGGCAGAGCTAGGTAATGCTCAGCAGGTTAATGTGCACTGCCCGGCGCGCGTTACCAGCAAGAGCTCCAGTTACTGGAGCTTTCCCCTACAACAGAGGCGAGAGCTCAACCATGCTTTGCTCCTCACAGAGCACTGTGGGAGGCCTCCAGCTGCTCCGCTCCCGACAACCATATTAGCACAGAACATGTTTTGATGGCAATTTTTGGAGTGTCAGAGCAGGGACGGTCAGTAACAAGGTGACTCCACTATCTTCAGAGTCAGGAGTACGCAGGACGTTTCCCTTCTGGTTTGCTAACATCCATAGGACGCTGGCGGTGTTGTAAAATTCTCGCTCGGTACCGTTACAGCACGCACAGCTGAGCTGTGTTTCCAGCAGCACATGTCGAGCTGCCTCACATCCCACCCGTAGATGTCCCGCCCCTTTGGGCAACCTCACAGACAAAGGCAGAGCAATTCCCTGGGCCAAGGAGAGGCAGAATTTTGTGGGGTGACAACCCACGGCTACCTCTGGAAAGATATAATTTCTACCGCAGTTAACAGTGCAGTCTGATGCTGGTTACAGCAGGCAATAAAAAAGACGCTGGTCCGGGAAGACGGAGCACCATCCAGCAGAACTGCTGATACATCATTTTTCCTCCCTGCCCCTGCAAAATGGACATATTCTTCCTGGGGTCACCTATAGCTTACCCAGTGGTAATGTGCTGAGAACTGGGCTGGATGTCAGGTCCTCAAATTATTTTTCCTGAGGTACGCTGCAGAACTGCGAATCAGCCACTGGATGGTTACTGAAATAATTAATAATCCCCTTCATTTTTAATAACAATAAAATATATTTAATTGAGACTAAGAAAAAATATATATCAGCACAGATGATACTGTCAGCAGCAATGACAAAAGCTCTTTAGTTGCTGCTAATGACGTAAAGCACCAGGCGCATCCTGATGTCTCCCCTAACATGCAATAACGCGACTAAGCTATGATCTGTGTACGGCTGGACACGGGCAGCGCGGGGAGAGCACTGGGCTGGGAGACAAGGGACGTGGGCTCTGAGGCCTGGCCTGATACCAGACTTCACCCAAACTTGGGCCCAATCCTCTCCCATGTCTGTGCCTCTGCTTCCATCTCCATCTTGGAGGTTTTCTTCAAATCATACTGCAATTCATTTTTTTTTCTTAAACCGATGGAGGACTGACACGAGCAGTGGGGACCCACCTCTGAGGGAGTGGAACCGAGCAGGGGCACGATCGTATTACAAGCCCCAGCATCGCTGGAGTGGGCGCTCGAGGTGCCGCCGCGCTGGCCCTGCAGGCAGAGAAGCGCCTGGAGCGCTTCTGGGACTTGGGCGCAAACCCCAGAAGAACCCGGGGACGCCGGGAACCCCGCTGCTGCTCAGTCGAGCCACCCCCTCGCTCGCCACGAGAGGCGGTGAAACGTGGGAAGAGTTTATCATTCAAGCTGTGCGTCCTAGCTGCGAGTGAGGAGACGGGAACGATGTCAAGGAGGTTTTGTGCGTGAAGCGCCCGTGACAAAACATTAGCTTAGGTCAGACACTACTGAAATGTAAAAGGAAGGATGACTGCCAGCCTTTCAATAACCGAAACAAGGATCTGCTGCCGTTTCATGCAGCAACAGGTGTAACGCTGTCAAACAGAAACTTCCCTTTCACCGATTTGTAAAACCACTGGCCTGGGCAGTAACTGGACTCCCAGCACCCACACCTCTGGTTTGAGAAGGATCGGCGAGGGTACTGCTGACAAGCGGTGGGAAGCGGCGTGCCCGAATACGCCAACAGGCAGAGCTGGCACGGCCAGCACCAGCATTTCTGCTCGTTTCTGTTATTTCATTGCATTTTGTGTTTAAAAACGAGGCCGCCCCCTGCCATCGCGCCCCGCGGGGACGGCGTGTACCTATGCACAGGTGGGCAGCCCTCTCAGCCACAACGCCGCCGGGGTTACCGGCTTGAGATTAGGGGGGCGGCAGCGGGCTCCCGCGGCGCGGCGGGGCAGGGCACGGTCCCGGCAGCAGCGGTGGGGCCGGCGGGCGGCCGGGGCGCCTCCGGGGACGATGCCGTGCGGCCGGGGAGCGCCAGGCGGGCACGGGCAACCCCGCCGCCGGCGCCGGGCTTCCCTAATGGGCATGTGCGAGGTAGCGCCGCCCGCACATGCCCACTGGGGCGGCGCGGGGCCGGCGGGCTGTGCCGTGCCGTGCCGTGCCGTGCCGCGCCGCGCCGCTCTGCGCGGGGGGTGCCGCCGCCGCGGCGGGCTGCGGGGCGGGGGCGCGACGGCGGGCACCCCGGGCCGCCCCCGGGGCAAGCGCCCAGACGGTTCAGGCGGCGGGTCCCCGGGACAAAGCCCCCCACGAAACACACCCAACTCCCCCTCCACGGCGGGGCGGAGGCGTGCCCGCTCCGCGTCCCCCACTCGCCCGTCCGTCCGTCCGTCCGTCGGGGGCGCGGGCAGCATGCGCTACCCGTCCGTCCCGGGGGCGGCGGCCCGGGCGGGGCGGGGATGTGGCGGCGCGGCGGTGCCGGCGGCAGCGGGCGGAGCCGGCCGGCAGCCGGGCGGGGCGGGGCGGGGCGGGGCGCGCCGCGGCGGCGTCCCGAGCGCGGCCCGCGGGGCGGCCCCGGCGGGAGGCGGCGCGCTGCGCCCCGCCGCCCCGTGCTAGGCGCTGCCCGGCCCGGCCCCGCGCCCCTGGGCGGAGGGCGGCGGCGGCGGGGGCGCCGCGGAGGGCTTTCCGCGCCCGCCCCGCCTGCCGCGGCCGGGGGATTAGTCAGCAGTCTGCGGGCAGCCCCGCTCCCGCGCAAACTCTGCGGTGGGGGCGGGGAGCGGCGCCTGCCCCTTCCCCTTTCCCGCGGCGAGGGGCGGTGGGGCGGCGGCGGCGGGGCTGCCCCCCCGCCTTCCCCCCCCCCGCCCCCAGCGGTCCGCGCCGCCGCTCCGCGGCCGCGGCGAGGGGCGGCGGGTTGGCAAGTGAGGCAACGAGGCGCCGGGAAACTCCTCTCGGGCACGGCGGCGTTGCAGGAGGACGGGCGCCCGAGCCGCCCCGCGCACGCACACGCACACGGGCGGGCGGGCGCGCACACATACACACACACACTCACCGCACGCACACGCACACGCGCGGCGGCGGCCCCCGGCCCCCCGCAGCCGCGGCCGGCGGGGAGGCGGCGCCCGGCGGGGCTGCCCCATGGTCTTGCGGGGGCCGTGGGGGAGCTGCGGGGGCCCCGGCGCGGCGCTCGCCCTCCTGCGCGCCCTCCGCACTAGGATGTTGCGGCAGGTCTTGCACAGGGGGCTGGGGACGTCCTTCTCCCGGCTCGGCCACTTCGTCGCCAGCCACCCGGTGTTCTTCGCCTCGGCGCCCGTGCTCATCTCCATCCTGCTGGGCGCCAGCTTCAGCCGCTACCAGGTGGAGGAGAGCGTGGAGCACCTCCTGGCCCCCACGCACAGCCTGGCCAAGATCGAGAGGAACCTGGTGGACAGCCTCTTCCCGGTGAACCGCTCCAAGCACCGGCTCTACTCCGACCTGCAGACGCCGGGGAGGTACGGCAGGGTGATCATCACCTCCTTCCGCAAGGCCAACATGCTGGACCAGCACCACACCGATCTCATCCTCAAGGTAACCGCGGCGGGTCCCCGGCCCCGGGCACCGCCACCCCGCCTGGCCCGGCGCCCCGCATCCCGCCCCGCTCCCCGCCAGCCCCGAGCCCGGCCTCTGCCCCCCCCCCCGCCCCGCCCGGCCGCCACCGGCGCTGCCACCGGCGCTGCCACCGCAGCCACCCGGTCACCTCCCTGCAACAGTTGGGATGCCAGCCCGCCGCGGGGAGCCGACACCGCGCTCCCTGCCCGCGCCGCCGGGCTCCGCCGTCCCCCCCAACCCCCTTGTAAATTTTTAAAATCTTTTTTTCCCTCTTTCGGTTGTATTTGCTTGGGCCGAGCGAGAAGGGCAGGCTGCTTGCTTAAATAATTTTTCGGTGCCTCTGTACTCGCCTTGCAGTCGTGCTCGCGAGTTAAGGCGACACGGGCTATGGTAAACTCAAACTTCAAAAACAGTTAGGCACCGAGCTGCCGAGAATGCTTTTGGGGGCCGCTGCTGTGCCTGGACTGCACTTCTGCCTGGAGAGGGGTAGCGCAAAACCTCCTTCTCACTGCTCGTGAAGGCAAACGACATAACTCAGCTGATTATTTTTAGCGGGTAGTATTTTCTTCCCCTCCGCTCCCAACCCACCATCACAGAAAATGCTGGTTTCGTAGACGAAGAAAAAGCCGGCTGAGCTGTACATTGCAGGCATGGTGCAGCCTGCGCTGCCGGTTCAAGTTAGAGCGGGCAGCATCTTTCCCTGTCACTTGAGTGGCACGGAGCGCGCGAGTCGCAATCTAACAGGACATCTCGCCGTACCGTATGTCATAACATGTCGGAAGTCTGCTTTTGTTGAAGCTGGTACTCTAGTTTACACCCCCGAGGTTTCGAAAAATCTTGGAAGGAAAAACAGGGAGGACAGATGCAGAAACTGCGTGTTAAGAGGGCCAAGTTCACCCAAGAAAAAGGAAAGGAACATTTACAAATAACCAGAGGTGTGGCTAGCTCAATCCTGCACGTTCTCACTGTTGCCTTGTGGAAATCCCACAGACTCAGCGTGGCTTTTTTTACCCACCCACACCACCCCCCTCCCCCCGAATGTCAAACTGTCAGCCCATATGAAAGCCAATGTTAATTCTCTTTAATCGCTTCAGGGAGTGTCCCTTCTAAAATGAGAAAATAGATGCAAATACCTATTGTAAGAGACTTTGGGGAGACCTCGCTCATTGCTAAACAAGGAAATAATTGTTACAGTGAATTTATTTATATTTTATTTCCTCTGTAGACACATACAGAACTACGGTACAGAGCCACTCGGTATTTTATGTTTTCCTTTTTTCCTGTTGACATATTAATCAGCAAACAGATTGAATGAGCATTGACTCACAAAGTACAGTA